>NC_086017.1:88777500-89402500 GCF_029281585.2 Gorilla gorilla gorilla | reverse complement strand
TACTAAAAGGAAATCTATTATTTTGATACTTAGGATTGCTTTCAATTCTTTTCTTAGGATATTTTATAATCCCAGAAGTGTTCAGATTAATAAAATGGACAGCTTCTAGATTATATGCTGAATGACTGAGGCTTCGATAATTGGTTTCATGGTTTACTGGATAGATTGAACAAATAGTAAGTCAAATCTGGCGTTTAGAATGAAACAGAAAATATAACCTATCATGACAACTTGATCATTAGAACCCTTTAAACAAGATCAACATTCAACCACCAATTCAGTTGACAAGAAATGTTTTTAGAAGCAATTATATACAGACAACATATGATATCAAGTATGGTGCCTCTTTGTTTGAAAGTTCTGTCAGTAATTGAATTAAGCAGCCTTTTGAGATTATTTTGACCATGTATGGAAAATGCATTTCATAATGCTTATTGTCCAGAATTTAGCCAGTTTTAAATGCTGACAGAAAGAAAGTAGAAAGGCTTTTTTTTTTTCACTTTATAAATTATAAGAGTGAGGTATGTTTTTGATGTTTATCAAGGAGTTAATTGATTCATTCGCTGTTTCATCATTATATTGTTATAGCATGTTCATGTGTGATTTAGTCTCCATTAGATATTGCTAGAAAATTAATCTAGTTTAAGATACTCATTATGCCAGCAAAATGATCAGTTGGTACAAGCATTTTTATAATTAACTTAGCCGCATAGATAAATAAAGAGGTAATCTTATAGTAGCACAGAGGACATGATATGACTGGTGTCTGAAGAAACACATTTTAAATAGCAGTCATTGATTTATAGATGAACATTTATAGGGAAAAAGCCCCCTCAATTGGTGTTAAACCATGATATGTTGTCCAAATTTGCAGTAATTTTAAAGTTACGTGGCCAAAAATTATTCAGGACAGTAAAATACGTCAATAGTGCAGTGCATTAGTGACTTGTAATGGCAAAATGTGTGAAAGTGTGTCATTTTATATAATTGTTTGTGTCTTTCCTTATGCAGGAAGAGTATCATTCCACTCTTAAAATTATAGATTAAATTTGAGAAAAGAGGTACTTAGTTTAAATTCTTGCATTTCTGGAGTTTGTTTCCTTTTATTAAAATGGCAAATAGGTCTCAAACGTACAAGTACTGTTAAATGTATCCAGACGTCCAGCATGGGAAAATATTTAATAAAATTAAAGCACACCCAGACACACCTTGGATTCCCATACATATGTTGAAATCTCAAGGCAGATTTACAAGAACAGAAAGTATTATCTGGGAGATCAACAAATAGAGGAGAGCTTCCCCAATCACAAATCACTATTAACTTCTAACTGCTGCTGCGCTGGAAAACCAGTTATAGCTTCTCAGGATATCAACATCTTCCTAAACCAAATCCAAAGAGGAGACACAGACTGAATCAAATAAAATCTTTCCTCTGACCTTTGCTTATTCCTTTGGACCCCGATGACTTAACACTTAAACCTGAATCATATTGCATTTCCCTGTGTCAATATGAATAGCCGTATCTATATGTAATGATTATTTTATGCCAAACACTATTCTTAGTGTTTCATAGTTACTAAGATGTTTAATTATTGCAACATCCCTATAGATAAATAGTATTTTTTCACAATTTCATTTTATAGATAAAGAAATTGAGGCAAAGAGAATAGCTTACATGACCAATGTCACATAGCTATGTAAGTGACGAAGCCAGAATTTAAACCAAGAAAGTCAGCTCCAGAGATCGTGCTCTTAACCGATATTCTAATCCACCTAAAAAACACACCATCAGACAAACTCCAATTTTGTATTTCTTTCTGGGAATAGAAAGAGACTAAAAAGTTGGTATGTAAAATGCTATCCCCCCATTAATTTCATATTTTATTTCTTGTTTCCACTAATCCGTAAATGAAATTAGATTCCACTTATGAAGTTTAAGAAAGTCAGGAGCCAGATTTCAAATTTTATATGTACGGAAATACCTCTGGCTCCACAACTAGAGAAGGTTAGTGCTAGAGGTTAGCAATTAAACTTAAATGAGACTCACATAAAACAAAGTCAAAATTAAGGAATCCAATTTGGCAATATGTGGTGTTTTAGAAGTCTTATGTTCTCTCCAAACCACCTTGTCCTCAGGGAAATTCATTAGCTTACAACCAGACTTGTGGTAGATCCAGTTCAGTTGAAACGTGTATATGTACCCTCTCTGTAGTTGCAGTTTTCAGTTAGGTAAATACTTCAGATAAACAGTGTCATTTTTTTCTTGTGTAACTGAGGATAATTATAGAAATTATAACTAAATTCTATATAAACCATGACCTCCTTGTAATTACCCCAATTAATGTTTTTAATTCACATAATGATTTTCTTTTTAGCTGACTACCTGAGGCATTTCCATTAACTCTCTGACATGAAACGCATACTGCAATTGCTCATGGGATGGACGTCTAACAGGTTTTTGCCCCTTAAATATATAGAGAAGCCTCTTAACTTACAAACAGGGTGGGCTCTCAAAGGTTATTGTCACCGCATTTGTAAATCCAAAGTAACTTCATTCAGGCACGTGCCCTCATGACTTGTTAGAGTCAGGAAAAGAAGAGAGTAGTAGAGCATGCTTCTGATAATTTTTTAGGTGGAAATTTCTAGGGTAATTTTTCTTATTGTTTCTATGTACCATTTGGGCCTTACACTAATGATTATGAAGATAAACTCCTCCAGAAGCAGAAATAAAGATAAATGTAATGATTCTAGAAATTGGGCTGACTTACTATCATGAGTCCCTGAATTTCCCAACTCATATCAATATACAACAAAAGAAATCAGTTCCCTTTGACTGGAATTTAAGTTCCCAGGAACAGAGAACATTGACATTATTTCAAATACTAAATGGCTTGAAACCACAGTGCAACTCAAGGAGACTTGAACAATTCCATTAACTCAGGGAAATTCTAGTTTCCTAGTTGATCTGATGAACCTGCCCTGAATGCCCTGCGAATGTCTTTCAGTCATTGATTTCCTTTACAAATGGAAATACAAACTACACACTAGCACATTTGCTAGCAAATGTCAGGATTGCAGAAGTGGAAACAAATTCAGATACTGGTATCTTCAATGACATAAATAAAAGGGAAAAAACAATGAAATGTCAACATTTTGTTACCTTATGAGTCTTGTCTTCCTGATAAAGGTTAGATCCCAAGAATACATTTACAGTTGAAAGACTCTATGCCAAAGACGAAGTGAATGGTAATGGAGGGATGTCAGTATTGTAATCAAAGCATCTTACATATTTGGAATAGGTGTTAGATTTACATGTTGAGACTTACTCTATTAATGAATTGTGCCTTACAATACTATAACTCTGAGGTCAAAAGATTGATTTGATTAGCATTTATTCTGAAATAATAGTGTATCATCTCTGTTAAAATAAAAATTGTAATATTTTATTTTTATCTTTTATTTAGACAGTCTCACTCTGACACACAGGCTGGAGGGTAGTGGCAGTATCTTAGCCCACTGCAACCTCCACCTCCCAGGTTTGGATGATTCTTGTGCCTCAGTCTCCTGAGTAGCTGGGATTTCAGGTGTGCACCACCACACCTGGCTAATTTTTGTATTTTTATTAGAGAAAGAGTTTTGCCATGTTGGCCAGGCTAGTCTGGAACTTCTGGCTTCAAGTGATCTGCCTGCCTCGGCCTCCCAAAATAATGGGATTACAGGTGTGAGCCACCATTTCTGGCCAAAAATGTTAATAATTTAGAATAGCATATGGAATAAAAGCTACATTTTTGAGTTTTTAAGCGTAAAAATGAACTACTTTTCTCAAAAAGTTATAAATAGAAATACTATATGATCCAGCAATTCTACTACTAGGTCTACATCCAAAAAGGAAATAAAATCAGTATGTTGAAGATATTTCTGCACTCCTGTCTTTACTGTAGCGCTCTTCACAATACCCAAGATACAGAATCAACCTAAATGTCCATTAATGGGTGAATGGATAAAGAAAATGTGATGTATATATACATAATGGAACACTATTCAGTCATAAAAAGAATAAAATCCTGTAATTTGCAGCTACATGGATGAACCTGGAGGGCATTATGTTTGGTGGAATAAGCTAGGCACAGAAAGACAAATAGGGCACCGTTTACAAATATATGGAATCTAAATGTTGTTCTGATAGAATTAGAGAGTAGAACAGTGGTTACCAGAGGACGGGGAGAGGACGTAGGAGGGAGGAATAGCGACAGATTGGTCAACAGGTACAAAGCTGCAGTTAGATAAGAGGAATATGTTCTGGTTTTCTATTGCCTAGTAAGATAAGTAGAATTAACAATAATGTATATTTCCAAGTAGCTAGAAGAGAGGTTTTTGAATATTCTGAAAACAAAGAAATGACACAGTTTAGGGTGATGGAATGTTAGTCATCTTGATTTGATCATTCTACAATGTATACATTTGTCAAAATATCATGCTGTGCCCCGTAAATTGCACTTATTACAGCTGTATTATAAATAAAAATAACAAAAATAAAATTTAACCTCTCATAATTAGTAGGTTTTTTTTAAATAAAGCAATGATTTTATTCATTTGCATGGTTTGTTTGTTTGTTTGTTTGTTTTTGAGACCGAGTCTTGCTCTGTTACCCAGGCTGGAATGCAGTGGCACAATCTCGGCTCACTGCAAGCTCCGCCTCCTGGCTTCAAGCAATTCTCCTGCCTCAGCCTCCCGAGTACCTGGGATTACAGGCGCCCGCCACCATGCCCAGCTAATTTTTGTATCCTTAGTAGAGGTGGGGTTTCACCATCTTGGCCAGGATGGTCTTGAACTCCTGACCTCGTGATCCACCCACCTTGGCCTCCCAAAGTGTTGGGATTACAGGCGTGAGCCACCATGCTCTGGTTTCTAAGATTTATATGCTAATGACCCACAAATCTACATCTCTAGGCTTGATGTATTATTATTTTTTCTGTTATTAAAAGCTTTAAGTAGAGGAGGAACATGATTAAATTTAGTAATTCCACTCTGTTGCAAAGGTGTCTTACTTGTTGGAGTATATGACTTGTAGATTGTGGCAAATGTGTCAAAATAGACGCAGGAGGAAATAAGAGGCAGAGTTCAAGACAAATCTATAAAAGGTTGGCCAGTGGTGCTGAGAGCCCTGCTGTGCTTGAATTGTTATTGTGCCACTCAACATATTTGAGTGATATAATCCAGAGGTACTCAGCTGTATACTTGCAGAGCAAAAAATGTGGACTATAGCACTGACACAGGGTTGAAATTCTCCTAGGCAGTTCCAGTGGAATGATAGGGATACAAAGTAATCAAGGATACTGGTATAAGAGCAGTTGGCATGGTAAATTAGGCCTTTAGAAGGCAGAGAAGCAGAAGAATCAGGAGGAAGTTGATTGAGATAAGATGATGGAAGCAAAGGCATTCTGATGAAATCAAGTGCCAAGTATAGGAGGTTGAAAACAGTGAAGAAAATAAGTTCTGTTTCTTCTCATTCTCCTTGCCACATAGGGTTGTGGTTAGTGTTAAGTCTGACTGTAGATGAGACAAGTTTAAAAGAGTTCTTGGTACTTGGCAAGTCCTCAATAAACTGGCCAGTTGTTATAGTAGTTGTAGAAGTAGTAGCAGTTTCAGTAATAGTACTAGATGTGGCAGCAGCAACAGTAGTAGTATAGTGCCCTTCCTAAACTGTTACAATAACAATAACTTTTTTTTTTTTTTGTGAGACGGAGTCTCGCTCTGTCGCCCAGGCTGGAGTGCAATGGTGGGATCTCAGCTGACTGCAACCTCCACCTCCCGGGTTCAAGTGATTCTCCTGCCTCAGCCTCCTGAGTAGCTGGGATTACAGGTGCCCACCACTATGCCTGGCTAATTTTTGTATTTTTAGTAGAAATGGGATTTTGCCATGTTGGCCAGGCTGGTCTTGAACTCCTGGCCTCAAGCATTCTGCCCTCCTTGGCCTCCCAAAGTGCTGGGATTACAGGCGTGAGCCACTGCGCCTGGCCTGCAATAACTTCTTATCTGTTCCTTCTGAAACTAGCTTCTTGTGCATCCTCCACACCAACACCATAGCCCTCTGATTAAAAGTTCTATTAATTTCCTATTGACTATAGAATAAATCAAAATTATTTAGCTGGGTGTAAAAGGGCCCTCTGAGTTTATCCCCAGCACCTCCATGTCCACACGCTTGGATTGAGGGATTGAACAAGTAAAAGCCATTGCATACAACCATACTGAACATCTCATCTTTTTATAATATAGCAGCCACTCTCATGACTACTCCAAGTTTTGTTTCCCTACTTGGAAATTGTTTTTGTGTACATGTGTGCTTCTGTGCATGTGTGTGTGTGTGTGTGTGTGTGTGTTTGTTTCTGTGTGTTTGTATATTCTTTTTTTGAGGTTAATTCTTTCTGATTCAATCAATCAGAATTATTTTTTCCTCTATATTTCTACCTTAATCATATATCTATTATAGCATTTCCCATGTAACAGCAATTTTCTCTCTCCAATTAAATTCTTAATAATTTGTCTCAATGACTCAGAACAATACATCATAACTAATAGTCACTAACTAAACATTTTGAGATTGAATAAATGAATGAATACTGCAGTCTGAACATAAAAAAATGTTATCTCACTGTGCTTTTACTAGTCTTTCACTTTTAGATTACGGATAGACAGTTAAGAAAATAGTTTGTCAGTAATAAGTTGTCTATTAACTAAAGAGTTAGTGTTATAAGACTACAATTTTTCAAAGGTAACATTGATTCTTAACTCTCTGTAATCAGTACAATATTAATAGAGTCACAAATTTAAAAGTAGTTCCACTTCCCCTTAATATGTGCAACAGTTATATTCTGTGTTTGAGATTTTTAAATGAGTATATATATATATATATATATATATATATATAATGAATCTGTCACATTTGTAAGAAATAGACATCTATAAATCATTTTTAGTTAATGTATACAATAGTAAGTAATCTTATTCGGCCATCTTGCCCATATATTCTATCTATATAATATGTTGGATTCCTTCTATATAACTTCTTAAAATGACTACATTATATGGTAGAAAAACAGATCACTGGCTTTCTGAGGTTAAAGAAGGCTGCTGGGTGGAGGGAACAGAGTGTGAGTAGAAAGGGGAAGGCACAAGGGAGTTCCTTCATAGTGACAGAGCACTTCTGTATCTTGATTAGATGGTGGTTACGTGAAGCTCTATGTGTGATTAAATTTCACAGAATTAGATACATATGCATTAGAATCACTGAGTGCAGGCAAAAACTTGTGAAATCTGATTAACGTCCGTAGTCTAGTTGATGGTGTTAAGCCAATATCATTTTACTGGTTTTGATAATGCATTATAGTTGTGTAAGACACTACCAGTGGGGAAGCTGAGCGATGGATACCTGGGACCTGTAACCTCTTGTGAGTCCTCATACTTTTGTTGTGAGTCTACATGCATTTTCAAATAAAAAGTTAAAAAGAAAAAATAAGGAATAGTAAGTAAAGGTGGGAGAACAGAAAAGTCAAATATATTTGCCAAGACATTGTTCAGAAATTTATTTATTCCTTCCTCCATGACTTTCCAGCAAGATTAGAGTATTAGAGTATTATAGAGGCCTAAAATCTAAGTTTGATGGGATACTTCAATTTCTAGTAAGTATTCCTGCAGTTCAAAAGAAAGAAACTTAGCAAAAGGAATATCTAGCATCAGGATGTTCTGTTCAAAATTACCTTTGTTGGGATATTTGTGTGATCAAATTAAGTCAGCAAGGACAGAGGAATGCTTATGTAGAATGGCAGTTAGCTTATTTTTATTGCAAAGACGTATGTCTTGATTCGTAATTACTGGAAAAACAGGTTGCACATACTGCACTTTAAATCATCTTCCCAGCCATGGGAACTTGTACAGACATGTGTGTTAAGGACACACTGTGCCCTCCTTTTAATTTCCCAGAAGTTGGTTCTTTAAAAAGAAAAAAAAAGAAAGAAAGAAACAAGAAAATCAGATCTTTTCATAAGAAAATTCACTGGATAGTCAGCTTCTATTTTGCTTTTTCTTTCATTAAAATAAAAAGGCAAAACTTACAACAACAAATAGCCATCCTATTCAAACAGTGTAATTGAACAGGGATGAAATGAACAATAATCACTAAAAATCTTATAGGCAAAGAACTATGAGAAGTATTATCATAAAATAATTAGGAACATAAAGAAACTAAATATTTGATTTTGTAAAAATAAAATATCTTTTTGGTTTTTTGGTTCGCTGTTATTTAAAAATAAACAAACAAATAAAACGACGTTGCTAATCGAGGAACATAGCCAGAAACGTGTGGGCTACTTAATTATTCTCAACTATATATAGGCAAGTTAAATCTGAGTGTTTGACATTTAAAAGAATAACAATTTATATAATTGATCTTTTAAAATAAATTTCAGCATGAAGTTGAGCTACCAATGGCAGCTGCCTAAACTACTTTATGCACTTTAAGTTGTTTATTTTGCTCATGATTATCTGTGATCAAGTTAGATAATATATTTGAAGTGCCTGAAGCAATATAAAACTATAAAGCCAAATTTTTTATTTAGTCATAATTTTTTATATGCCTTGTTGAGGTCTCAGATCTCATTTATATTAGCTTTTTTGATATGTAATTCATATACCTTGCAATTCACCAATTAGAAGTGTATAATTCGATGGTTTTAATATACTCATACTCATGGGAAAATTTCACTATAATCAATTTTAAAACATTTTCCACCCTTCAAAAAGAAGTCCTCCTGGGTGCAGCAGTGCATAACTGTAGTCACAGCTACTTGGGAGACTGAGATGGGAGGATCAGTTGAGGCCAGGAGTTAGGGGCTGTAGTACACTGTGATGGTGCCTGTGAATAGCCATTGCACTCAACCCTGGGCAACATAGCAAGACCCCATCCCTTAAAAAAAAAAAAAAGAATTCTTGTAATTTTAGCTACTGCCCTTCTACTCTCCAATCCCCTCAGCCCTAAAAATACACTAATCTACTTTCTGTCTATATAGATTTGCCTATTCTGAATGCTTCATAGAAATGAAATCATATATAGGTGTTTTGTGACCAGCCTCTTTAATGTAGCATGATGTTTTCAAGGTTCATACATGTTGTAGCATGTAGCCATCCTTTTTCCTTTGTTAGCCAAGTAACATTCCATTGTAAAGATATACCACATTTTATTTATCCATTCATCAGTTGATGGACATTTGGATTGTAGTTTCTACCTTTTCTCTATTATGAATATAGCTACTTTGAACATTTGTGTACAAGTTTTCATATGGACATGTTTTCATTTCTCTTAGGAGTGGAATTCCCTTAGCTGGATCAAAATGATAACACTATGTTAAGCTTCTTGAGGAACTGACAGTGGTTTTCAAAGTCACGTAACATATTACAATCCAACTAGCAATGCGTGAGGATAAAATTTCTCCATATCTTCACCAACATATGCTATAGTCTGTATTTTTTATTACAGCCATCCTAGTGCATGTGAATTGCTATCTTATTGTAGTTTTGTTTTGCATTTCCTTGATCACTAATGATGTTAAGCATCTTTTTTATGTATATAAAAAGATTGGCCATTTGTATATATCCTCTCTGGAGAAATATCCATTCAGATCATTTGTCCATTTATTAATTGGACTATGTATCTCTTTATTATGCTGTTTTGTTATTTATGTACTCTAAACACAGATCCTTTATCAGATATATCATTTTAAAATATTTTCTCCCATTCCATGGGTTGTGTTTTCACTTTCTTAATAGTGTCTTTGAAAGGTTAGTTTTGGTGAAGTCCTATTTATCTGTTTTTTTTCTATTGTTGCTCATGTATTTGGTGTCATATATAGGAATCTATGGTAAAAGCCAAGATCACATAGATTCAACTGTTTGTTTCCTTTAAGAATTTTATAGTTTTCATTCTTACATTTGATTCATTTTGAGTTAATTTTTGTACACGGTGTGAAACAAAGAGCCCAGTTTTTGCATGTGGATATCCAGTTGTCTCTGAACCATTTGTTGAAAAGATTATTATTTGCCCATTGAATAGTCTCGGCACCCTTGTTGAAAATCAGTTGACCATACACACATAGGTTTGTTTCTGGCCTCTCAATTTTATTCACTAATCCATCTAGCCTATGTCAGAATCACACTGTCTTGATTACTGTTGCTTTGGAGGTAAGCTTTGAAAATGGATAATGTGAGTCTTCCAACTTTGTTCTTTGCAAGAGTGTTTTAATTAGTCTTAGTTTCTTATAATCTATCTATCATCTATTTATCCATCTATCTATTTTAAATTAGCTCATCAATTTCTTAAAAGAAGCCAGCTCATATTCTGATAGGGATTGGGTTGAATCTGTAGATCAATTAGGGGAATATTGCCATCTTAACAATATTAGGTCTTCAGATCAATGAATATAGTTATTTTCCTATTTATTAAAAGCGTCTTTAATTTCTTTTAACTAATATTTTAGAAAATTCTCTCTGGGTCTTAATGCCATCACAAGCCTAAGGAAGCATTTACTTCAAGTTGATCCTCATAGGCTAATTCTCACTTTATAATTCTATCATCTTTATTAGATGCTGGTTATAAATTAAACCCATAATTCATGAATGCTTATCCTAAAATACCACAGATATTTTACTTTCGTTTGTAAAGATCTTTTGGGCTACCTTCTCTAGCATCCTCACAGTACAAAACCCTATGAACAAGATATAAACAGAGATTTAACTAGATTGTTGGACAAATATTGTTCTATACAGTGTTGTTTGAATATTATTAAAGCAGTGGATTGTTAATATTTAGATTCAATTGATTTTTTTTTAGTTAAACTTTCAGGTTTTCATTGCACTATTATTTAGTCATAATCAGGCCTATTTTGGAGAGGAAACTTGGAATTCTGCTTCTAAGCCTCCCATGTTCTGTCCCTTTTGAAATAGGAAGAAGCATATATAATCATTACCTTTGCCTATGCATACACAATTTTGAAAGTATTCGTGTCTTTTTCCACTCAAAAATACAAAATAGGCACCTCACTGGTAGTTGTCACTGAGAAGTGTTCCATGCAGCATCAGCCATATGAATTCCTGCGATTGTTGTCATTGGGAGGGAAAATTATTTATTATTTAATGTGCAGCACAAACATTACCTCCAATAGGATGTCTTCTCCATATCCTAATTAGAATTTGTTTCTTTGTCCTCTGCCTCTAAGTCACTTTATAAATGCCTATATTATGCCAATTTTTCCACGGTTGTGTTTCCTTGCCTGCCCCCTCAAAAAATACTGTGAACATTTGGAGGAAGACTTTGCCTCATTTTTGCGTGTAGCCATAAGATAAAACTTCATATGTAAGAGGAGCTAAACAAATGCATGCATTTGAATATTTGGCCATCAACTTTGGCCATGATCCAAGGTGCTTCTGTTACTTGTGTTACCTATGTGTGTCTCAATGTAACAGAAATAATAGACCAGTACTCCATTCCACCTGAGTACATGTGTGTCTCTTCCACTTACAGCATCTTCACTTTTTTTTTTTTTTTTTTTTTTTTGAGATGGTGTCTCTTTGTGTCTCCCAGGGTGGAATGCAGTGGCACAATCTCGGCTCACTGCAAACTCTGCCTCCTGGGTTCAAGCAATCCGCCTGTCTCAGCCTCCCAAGTCACTGGGATTACAAGTGTGCACCACCACACCCAGCTAATTTTTGTGTTTTTGGTAGAGACGGGTTTCACCATGTTGGTCAAGCTCGTCTCAAACTCTTGACCTCAGGTGATCTGCCCACCTTGGCCTCTTAAGGTGCTGGGATTACAGGTATGAGCCACTGCGCCCCACCAACATCTTAACTTCTATTCATAATACGGTACTACATTTGGTATTAAGGCTCATGATTCATTCAGTGCCTTTGTTCAAAATGAGCCTGTTTATTTCTGATTCACCTAAGTGGGCAAGCTATTTTTCTTCTTTTAAATGTGAATGTTATTCTACATTTGTTGTTATATCTTAGCAAGTCTTTAAATAACTTTTGTGCTCCTGCTTATGGTGGATCACTATCAACTCACCTACTTGCCAAGTATTCTTTGATCCTGTCTCTTCTACAAGGATTCCAAGATATTATTGCCAATAATATTGCATTGACACTTATTGTCTATAGTTGAAAATATTGAAATTCCTTAACATGTCAGATGTCACACTTTATCACAATCTGAGTCTTATAGTCAGGTTACAAGCTAAATCCATTAATTAATTTAGTGACAAATAGGCATTTATTCACTTATCATGTCATCATTATTTGATAGAATGCCTTGAGAAGATAATTTAAGACTGTGTTGCATGCTGGCTAATAAATGACCTTGACTGTCATCAGAAATATTTTCAGTCCAACAAACATGCTAAGATATTACAGAATTTGGGATTTTCTGCAGAATCCTCATATCAAGCATATAAAGTGTTCACGAGATTTTAAAGTTATACACACACACATTGAAGAGGAAACAGCATTATAGCTTTTTTTTCTTTAATACTATTTAAGGCATGTTATGGAAATATTTAGAAAATAAATGAAACACAAGAAAAATTACAACTCTCCATCCCTTCATTTGCTTTGTATTATCAACCCCTAGGTATAAATACTGTCGAAATGGGGTTATATTTGTTTTCATGCTGTCTATTGACCTATGTATAAAGCTAAATATACACAGACAATTTTTTATAAGTAACTATATAGTACTTTGTAAAACCTATTTTTTTTTACTTATCACCATATTATGAACTCCAAAAAGGTTATCATTAAATTGAATATTTTGACTGTGGACAATTTAAATTGTCATAGTTATCATAGTACAGAAATAAAGTATTGATTTGAAAACTATTCCAACTCTAAATATATAGTCTATATATTTTTAAAATATTTAAAATAATTATTAATGTAATCTATATGCTTATTATCCTAGAACATGTATTATTTTACAACATGATCAGTTTTAAAAATGACATCCTTTGATGATCTGAGATGGTGAACAAATTTGTGACGCTCTCCTAAGGAAATAGGTCTTCTTTTTAATTTAGGAAACTTTTATTAGAAAATTCAAGCTTTAGTTGAAAAGTTGATACTAATATATCATTGTAAAATTCTGAAAAGTAGATTGATCTCTACATAGAAAAAATTAATTCCTAGAAATATTCACTTAAATGCTAAGTTTTCACTTAGATAGCTGTCCTAAAAGTATATGTGTATGAACAAAAGAAAAAAAGTAATGTTTTTTCTTAAAGAGTTAATAGGTTCTGATAAAACCCATATAAAATGAAGCCAGGAGTCAGCCTGTATGTTTAAGACAGACATAATTCTACAATTATGATGATGTAGAAAATCCCAACATACTTTCATTCATTCCAGTTCGGTTTCAGACTCTACAAATTGAAAGTATCAGAAAATAGCATTTAGAAAGCCCTTTAGTTCTGGTAAGAAAAATACGACATAGCCATAATATCTTGATAATCAAAACCATTTTGGTTAAGCCACCACCAGCCCTATTTTGTAGAAGTGTATTTTGTTTTAATTTTAACTCAAAAATTGGATTACAGTATTTCTCTATAAATATTAAAAATGAGCAATATAGAGCAATCTACATCAAAGTCAAGAAAGTAAATTCAGTGACAGTATATCACTGCATCTATTCACTTATGATTTGATATATAAAATTGACTTTAATTAGACACTTCTCAGAAATTATTCTTGACCTACGAATTATCTTCCACAGACTTTCAGAAATATTTCAGTGTGTTTACCAGTTGCAGAAAATACCATATTTAAAATCTGGCCTGTATTAATTCATCAAGTATCTACAGAGCACCCCAGAATGCAGGACACTATAAACACTGAAAAGATATTTTTAAATATTTAGCAAGAGAGAAAAAGCCACCATGTTTTAATAAAACATGAGGACAGCTTATAAACTGTTCAAAGCTGAAAGGTGTGCTTCAGCAAAATTGTTCATTACCCTGGAATGTATGGCAGGGTAAGGAGAGAGTACCAGAGATTACAACTTTGCCTCTGTAGGCATTCAGTCACTCAAGCTGCATCATATCATGATTAGAAAGTGGCTGTGGTAGGGTTTAGATAGTTCAAGTGAAAGCAAAAACGGTGTGGGTCTTTATCTCTTTTCCTATTTTGTGTGCCTGAGGGACAGTTTTTGAAAGCCACTGGGTAGTTTCCCATTCACAGGTACCACACAGGTAATTAGACCCTGCAGTGAAAAGTGAAAGAGAGCAAAACAGTCTGGAATCGTTTGCCCCCAGAGAGCAAAAGCCATCTAGATAAAAGGAAGAAGAGAAGTCATATAAAAAAGGGAGACTGGCCAAAGCTGTCAGATTCCTCACTGAGTCACGTGTCAATTGCCTACACTTCTGCTCCTGTCAGCAAAGGCATCTCAGGGTCTGTAAATGACTAAGAACAGCCAAAAGCACTATAAAGATGGAAATCAAAAATAATTTTAGAATCAAATCAAGCATAAGGAACCAATCTGTCCAAATCCAAAGCATATATTGTTAAATGTTTTAGTGTACACATTTCAAATACACCGAAATGTACCACAGTTGAAAGAATAAGTAAACATTTCTAGACCTCTTCCTATTTTCAAAGTTGTTAAAATTTAATCACATATAGGTTATCCCTCTGTGTAGTCCGTTTTCACACTGCTATAAGGAAATACCTGAGACTGTGTAGTTTCTAAAGGAAAGAGGTTTAATTGACTCACAGTTCTGCATGACTGGGGAGGCCTCAGGAAACTTATAATCATGGTGGAAGGGGAAGCAGTCACCTTCTTCACATGGCAGCAGGAGAGAAAAGTGAAAGTGCAGGAAAAAACTGCTCTTTATAAAACCATCAGATCCCATGAGAACTCACTCACTATTATGAGACCAGCATGGGCGAAACAGCCCCCAGAGTCCAAATGCTTCCCTGCCTTGACACATGGGGATTACAACTGAGGATGAGATTTAAGTGGGGACACGGAATCAAACCATATCACCCTCTCTCTCTCTCTCTCTCCATATATATATATATATGCATATATGTACGCATTTTTACAGCCTTCATCATACCTATCCTAACAAAAGCATTCATTATTGTAACTCAATTAACATCACACCTTAGAAAAACAACAGCAATAATTCTATATTATACACTAGTAATCCCATAAACCAGTTTCCCACAAGTGTTCTGAGAATATACTTTATAGCCGCTGTTGCTGCTACTTTTAATTTTAAACCATAATCCAAATGTGATTCACTTATTGCGTTCAACTATTATTCGCTTTTATTGTGTAGTTTCTAGGTCTTGGCGTTGTTGACATGCTGGCCAATCGTTCTTTGCTGTGGAGAGAGGTGAAGGGTCTCTTTTGCACGATAGGACTGTTAGCATATCACTTGTCTGTATCTGCTAGATAACAGCAGCTTTCCCACACCCCCAATTTTTGACCATCACAATTGTCTCCAAATGTTACGGAATGTCCCCAAAAGACAAAATCGCCTTGGATTGAGAACCACCGCTCTATTTTAATCTGGAAGGGTACTTCCATCTTCACCTGAAGTAATTTTAGTTAGCCATGCCTGCGTACAAGTCTATTATTTTACACCCGAATTATATCAACATACACCACCATCCCTCTATGAACAGTTTGGGAACTGCTAATCTCAATAAGAAACAATTAGCCTCTGAGCAGTCATAAAAACCACCTGAGAAACTTGCCAAATTCCAGTTCCTGGGCTTTTTTCCTACATATTCTGACTTTAGTACTGAGATGGGACCTGGGAGTCTGAGTTTTTTATAAATACACCAAATGATCCTTGTCCTAAGTCAAGTTTGGGAAACAAACAACTAGGTCTTATGACATGAAACCCAAGGACCATAGAGAGTGTGTACAATTGACAAAACCCTCCTCTCCTTTTTAATTATTTTAAATGTTTTTTCTTCCCAGACTTTGCTCAAAGGACACTCAGATTCTTTTCTACATCTTTGTTTGCTATTCTTCCTTCCTTGGCAAATTTTCTTCTTCTTCTCCCACTTAAATTAGGGGAGACCTATGTATAGGACCCTACTTTTCTGTATAAAGTGATAGCCTGTATTTAATTGTTTCAGCTGTCATCAGTAGTGCGGTGTATTCCACGTTTACGTTTACTGCAGACTTCTCACTAACTTTCTCAATGTCTCAGGTGCATTTCTGTGAAGGCTTTTGTTTTAATTCTAACCTGTTAATCACAAAATTCAGCATCTTTTTTTTGCCATGATTGCTCAGTTTATTTATTTCAAATTCCAATTAATTATCGTTTGTTGCTGGTGGGATTGCAAATGTATGCAGTCACTTTAGAGAACAGTTTCTTGCAAAACTAAACATACTCTTACCATGTGATCCAGCAACCACACTCCTTGGTATTTACTCAAAGAAGCAGGAAACTTTTATTGCACAAAAACCTGTGCATCTTTATTTGTAGTTGCCAAACTTTGAAGCAAGCTAGATATCATTCAGTAAGTGAATGAATACATTTATTTTTCAATGGATAAATAAATCCAGACAATAGAATATTATTCAATGCTGAAAATAAATGAGTTGTGAAGAGACGTGGAAGAAACTTAAATTCATATTACTAAGTGAAAGAAGCCAATCTGAAAAGGCTACATACTGTATGATTCCAACACTATGAAATTCCGAAAAAGGCAAAACTACAAAAACAGTGAAGAGAACAATTGTTGTTAGGGTGTGAGAGAGGGAATGGATAAATAGGTGGAGTCCAGATGATTTTTAGGGCAGTGAAACTACTTCCTATAATACTATAGTGGTAGATACATATACTATACATTTATTCAAACCCATAGCATGTGCAATATCAAGAGCTGAATTCTAAGCTATGGACTCTGGTGGTAACGATGTGCAATGTAGGTTCAGCTGTTAGAACAAATATTTTTCTCTGATAAGGGATGTTGATACTGGGGAAAGCTATACATATACCTAAAGTTGTTCTAAAACATCAACTCTATTTTAAAGATTTGATTCATCATTCCATTATTTTTCCTGAGCCCTGTATTGACTGCCATATGATCACTGTATCCTTTTTTCCCTCCCTTACTCCAAGATATAGTCATTATAGTCTCTTAATTCTTCCACTAGGCCAGAAGTTCTCAAACTTTTATGTTAAAACATGTCACATAGGTAACTTTTTAAAATGCTCATTCCCAGTCATCACACTGAAAGTATCACATTAAAAATTTTGACATGTAGTACAGAAATGTGAATTTTTAACAAGCACTCGAAGTAATTCTGAAATTGGCCATCTAGAAAGCAAGCTTTAAAAGCCACTTTTCTTTATGATGCCTGACAAATTTATCACTTTCTCCCTTTTTCTATAACTTCAGACTTATTCTATTCACACAGGGGTTACAATAACTTCTTTGCTGGTTATCCCAATTCCAGTCTCTTTTTGCTACAGTTATCCCTTTGTAGACTGCTAAAATAATCTTCTGCAAATGCCATTTTTATCACGTCACTTTCCTGCTCAAGAATCAGCTACTCCTACCATATCAAGTCTAAACTCTTGGCCTATAATTCAAGGTCCTCTGTCAGCTAGCACTTTTGTACCTCTCTAATTTTATCTTTTCCCACTACAGACTGACTCTCCCATCCAGCTAAATCCAGCCAACTTTCCACTCTTCCTTGCTACTTCTTTCTACTTATTTCCATGGCTTTGAGTTTCCCTTCAATTGGAAAGCCCCTCTCTTTCATTTTCCCTCAACATGTAATAAACATTTGTTCCTAACTCCTCTGCCTCAGAAAAATTTTCTTGATTAAAATTTTCCACTTACTCATTGTAGTGTTTGAATAAAAATTACCTACAGGACTATGATTCAGAAGCGTAGAAAACACAAAAGAAGCCTCTAATATTAAAAAGTAGGAACAGCATGTTATTTTCCCAATTAACTTTTGAAAACAAAGATTAACTAATAATTCTATTAATCTGAATATTAATGGAAAAATATATGGAACAAACTACTACAAATAGATGGGCTAAACATTTAATATAAGTATGGTAGTTGGAGTAAATACCATAATGAGACAATAGAACATAAAAAATCAGTAGAAGCCAGGCACAGTGGGTCCCACCTGTAATCCCAGCTAACTGGGAGGCTAACTTGGGAGGATTGCTTGAGGCCAGGAGTTCAAGACCAGCCTTGGTAACATAGTGAGACACCTCCCACCCGATCTGTAATTATTTTAATTAAAAAAAAAAGAACCAGTGGTAAATTAGTGAATAGAAAAAAGATAGGAACTGCTAAGATGTGAAATGAATGTGATGGCAAACTACACTATCAAATTAAAATGACATAAAAAAGTGAAGCCTCAGTGCCTATGCAATTGAAAGTTGAATCTTCTAAATCCTTCCCAGAAGCAGTTTTGCTAATGTATGAATGTTAGTTTTTTTCATTTTATAATCATATCTCATATGTCTAAGCAACTGTTTTTCTCTTTAAAGTAGCCATTTCCTAAGCCTGTGAAGCAAAAACACTCTACCAGAAATTCCATTTGAATGACATGCTATAAGCATACTGAGTTCATTCAGTACAATCAGATTTATTTTCAGATGGCATTGGAAATTCATGAGGGTTTCTGGTTTTCTGTGACCTCGTCAATACTTGGACTCACCCACCTTCCAAATTCTATTAATTCAATGGGTGCTGTACAATATCACTTGTGATTTCACTTGCATTTATAAAATTACTAAAGAATTTGTACATTCCGCAGTATACTTAGGAGCCATTTTGGCTACCCTATGTATGAGTTTCCTAATCACATCTGCTTAACTCTTTTATATTATCTAAAATCACTTCCCCATATTTAATCTACATCAGGCACGTTGAATCCAGAAATACCAGGTTCAGGCTAGCCTCCTCACCTTTGCACATGCCAACCTTCAATATATTTCTTGTGTACATTTCTATTTTAGCACTCTGCAGATTTTATGAAAATTGGTTATATCTGGTTTTGTTATAAGAGCTGGCTTTTTAAAAACAAAACAAACAAAAATCTTTTTATTTCTAACTCCTAAGAAATAGGAGAGACACAGTAAAGGGTGGTACCAAGGTACATTCCCTAGTGACATTTTATTCTTACCATTCTAATAGGAAAAGTTAATTTCTCTCTCTGCTAAGATGAGAAGAACCAAAACAAGCCATCATTAGGGGTCCACTCATGGGGGTCTGGCAGACTCTTAGAACAACCTGCAGCCCACCATCACATCCACTCTAAACCTAGAGACCTCACACTTTCTTTCCCCTGGTAATATGAATTTTTGGAGCTCCAGAAGTACACTCTCCCCTTATTCAAGTCATGATCCAAGTTTACCTGAAAAGGCTAATACCCGAGAAAGAAAAGGATCACAAAAGCAGGAGGCAGGCACTCTGAGGACTTGTCCCATCTTGTGACATAGCAGGGGAAGATTGCAATGGTATAAAGCAGGCTGGAATGGGCAAAGAAATGGAATTAGATATGCCTTTTGGATTGAGGCAGTTCAATATCTTTTGGGTACATCCAGGTTCAAGAGAGACAAATTTATATAAGGTGATGGGGAAAAGGCCAGCAGATTGGCATAACTTGGTTTTGAAAAATGAGTGACAGAGACTGGGTGTGCTGCAGCAAGCGACTCTAGGCGAGGCCAGCAGAGCAAACAGGCTATCACACCTGCCAAGTGGGTGGGGCCAACATACAGGGAACCTAGAAGCCGGAACACAGAGAGTTGGAACTTGATAGGCCTGTCATTAAATTGTAAGATCAAAGTCATTGGAGTGGAGGTTAAAGTCAGCCAAGAGCCAGAAATATTCCAGACCTAGAGAAACTGGAGCGGTAAAGGCACTCAATAGTAATCAAGATAAATTGTTTTGAATAACTCCAGAGTTGTAAACTTTTACTTATGTATTCACTAATAACAAATGTGTTTTGGGTACCTTCTAAAGGTTGGTCACTGGTGTTGGTCAAAGAAATGGCAGTACACAGACAAAATTTTGGCCTTCAACAGAGCTTAATGCTTAGTGGGATAAGATGGAAAATACAAAACTAAAAAATCACCTTATATAGTATGTCAGATGTTGATGAGTGCTAAGGAAGTAACTAAATCGGGAAAGAGAACTACAAAGTGTCTTCAGGGAGGGTGCAATTAGATTGTAATTCAACACAGGCTAACTAGGGATGATGACAACTGAGGGAATGTATGCAGGTACAAAAAGGGAGTGAGCCATGTGTGCTAGTCGGAGAGAAAAGTAAGTGTGGAGGTACGATGGCATGCAACTGTGTTTGTGATGTATTGTGGAAAAGCAATGGTACCACAGTGGCTGAGAAGAATAAGCAAATGGGAGAAAAGAGCACACAAAGCCAGAGAAGTAAGAGGGATGAGGAAGATCAAGCAGGCTCTTATGGTCCATTACAAAGATTTTGGGTTTTATTTACAATGAAACTTTGAGCAAAAGACTATTGTGAGCTGATTTACATTTAAACCTGCTCACTCGATCTGCTATGTTGAGAAGAAATTGAAGTTGAGCAAGGATGGAAGCAGAAGAAACAGGGGACTATTACAATGAACCAATGGTGAGATGGTGGCTCAGATCTGGGGGCTGGCAATAGAAAGTGTGAAAACTGTTGAGAGTTGAGAGTCTGGACATATTTTGAAGGTATTGGCAACAACATTTGCTGTTGAATTTAAGGATTGTAGGTGGGAAGAAAGAAAGAGATGAGTCAAGGTTGATTTCAAACATAAAGAGTGGAGCTGCCATTTATTGAAAAGAGAAAGGCTGGAGGGATGTAAAATCAAAGTTTGATTTTTTAATATTCTGGTTGAGAATGCTTATGAGATATACAAATGGAAATAACAAATAAACAGTAGCATATCTGAGTGGAGTTCAGGTGAGAAGTAGGAATAGAGATATACATTTGAGAACCATCAACACGCATAGTATTTAAATTCACAATAATAGAAGAAATAGCCAAGCTAGAGAGTATAGAGATAGAAAAAAGATCCGAAGTTTTTTTTAGAATTTGAGAAGCTGAGAAGTTACCAGCAAATGAGAATGCAAAAGAACAGAGATGTAGAAAGAAAACTGAGAGACAATGTCCTAGCATTCAAGTGAAGAAAATACATCAAAGGGAGGGATGGTGAAACCTCCCTTAATGCTTCACCTGACAAAAATCCTCAGCATGTCCATTGAATTACACTGAACTAAAAGCTAAGCCACAATTACGAACTATAGAAGTGACTCTGAATCTGGTAATCAGGTGGTATAATATTCTGACAAAATAGGTTAGAAATGGGCAATAAGATGGTCATACTGAGTGTGGTAAAGTAACATTCAGTGGGCAAATAGGCACTTACAAGAATAAAGGTGGCAATATTTGAGAATTGTTTTTGAGAGAAATGTAAATTTATTTTGAAAACATGATTAGTTCTGTTTAACAAAGGCAAAAGAAAATTAAATGCAATATTTAAAGATAGTCATCTGTATAGTTTGTGCCTGGATTTCATAAGCAAATGTGCTGATATGTTTGTATAAGATTATTTAATCAAATTCCAAAGTTAACAATAAACAACAGCAAGCAATTACTGCATTTTTAAATTAAATACAATTAGGAATTCAACACTTTTTAAATTTTAAAGATTGAAGGCAACCAAAAATAATAATTAGAATTGATTTTGACCTTTATATATAGTTTACAATGAAATTTTTATTGTAGGTTTTGCTGATTTGGCATAATAGCCCAATATTTTCTTGTATTTTATAAGCTGTTTATTCAAACTAATAACAAATGAAAGATAATATTTTGTTTTGCCTTTTAAAATGTTTAAAAAGAAAAGTTTTAGTGTTTCTTGGTTATACTTAAGGCTTTAAAATTATTATAATAGTCTGTATTACTTTATCTATGTTAACCTTCCTTTATTATTTTGTATAATGATTTCTGAACAAGTTGCAGCACATATTTTAGCACAGCATGAGGCTTTGTGAGAAAATTGATTGGCTTATATTTAATTTGTTTAAATAAATATTTTTCTAAATATTTTGATAAAGTATAGCTATACAATGTGATAGGGTGTGAGAAAGTATGAGTAAGGTATTTGCATTAGTCCAGTCTCCTGCTGCTATAAAGAACTGCCCAATACTGGGTAATTTAAAAAGGAAAGAGGTTTAATTGACTCACAGTTCCAAATAGCTGAGGAGGCTTCAGGAAACTTACAATCATTGCAGAAGGGGAAGTAAACACGTCCTTCTTCACATGGTGGCAGGAGAGAGAAGTGAGGGCCAAGTGAGGAGCGAAGTCCCTAATAAAACTATCAGATCTTGTGAGACCTCACTCACTACCATGAGAACAATATGGGGAAACTGCCTCCATGATTCAATTATCTCCACCTCGTCCCACCCTTGACACATGGGGATTATTACAACTCAAAATGAGATTGTGGGTGGGAACACAGACAAACCATATCATTCCACCTCTGGCCCCTCCCAAATCTCATGTCCTCACCTTTCAAAATACAACCATGTAATTCCAACAGTCCCCCAAAGTCTTATTTCAGCATTAACTCAAAAGTCCATAGTCCAAAGTCTCATCTGAGACAAGGCAAGTCCCTTCCACTTATGAGCCTGTAAAATCAAAAGCAAGCTGGTTACTTCCTAAATACAATGGAGGTACAGGCATTGAGTAAATACACCCATTCCAAATGGGAGAAATTGGACAAAACAAAGGGGCTACAGGCCCCATGAGAGTCCAAGATCTAATGGGGCAGTCATTAAACTTTAACTAAACATTAAACTAAACATAAAAAGTTACAAAATGATCTCCTTTGACACCATGTCTCACATTTAGGTCATACTGATGCAAGAGGTGGGCTCCCACAGCCTTGAGAAGCTCCACTCTGTGGCTTTGCAGGGTACAGCCCCCCTTCCAGCTGCTTTCACAGGCTGGCATTGAGTGTCTGATGCTTTTACAGGTGCATAGTGCAAGCTGTCAATGTATCTACCATTCTGGGGTCTGGAGGACTGTGGCCCTCTTCTCACAGCTCCACTAGGTAGTGGCCCAGTGGGGACTTTCTGTGGGGGTTCCAACTCCACATTTCCCTTCTTCACTGCCCTAGCAGAGGTTCACCATGAGGGCTCTGTCCATGCAGCACACCTCTGCCTGGATATCCACGTGTTTCCATACATCCTCTGAAATCTAAGTGGAGGTTCCCAAACCTCAATTCTTCACTCCTGTGTACTCACAGGCCCAACACCACGTGTAAGCTGCCAAGGCTTGGGGTTTGCACTCTCTGAAGCAATTGCCTGAGCAGTACGTTGGCCCCTTTCAGCCACAGCTGGAGCTGAAGCAGCTGGGATGCAGTGCACCATGTACCAAAGCTACAAAGAGCAGGGAGGCCCTAGGCCCAGCCCACAAAACCATTTTTCCCTCCTAGGCTTCCAGGCCTGTGATGGGAGGGATTGCCAGGAAGGTCTCTGACATGCCCTGGAGATATTTCCCCATTGTCTTGGTGATTAACATTCAACTCCTCATTACTTATGCAAATTTCTGCAGTGGGCTTGAATTTCTCCCCAGAAAATGGGTTTTTCTTTTCTATTGCATCATCAGGCTGCAGATTTGTTGACCTGTTATGCTCTGCTTCCTCTTGAATGCTTTGCCACTTGGAAATTTCTTCTGCCAGAAACCCTAGACCATTTCTCTCAAGTTCAAAGTTCCATACATATCTAGGGCAGGGGAAAAATGTCACCAGTCTCTTTGCTAAAGCACAGCAAGGGTCACCTTTTTTCCAGTTCCCAAGAAGTTCCTCAGCTTCATCTGAGACCACCTCAGCCTGGACTTCATTGTCCATATCACTATCAGCATTTTGGTCAAAACCATTCAACAAGTCTCTAGGAAGTACCAAAGTTTCCCACATCTTCCTGTCTTCTTCCAAGCTCTCCAAACTGTTCCAACCTCTGCCTGTTACCCAGTTCCCAAAGTTGCTTCCACATTTTCAGGTATCTTTATAGCAGCACCCCACTCTCTGCGGTACCAATTTACTGTATTAGCCCATTCTCCTGCTGCTATAAAGAGCTGCTGGAGACTGGGTAATTTATAATGAAGGAGGTTTAATTGACTCAGTTCCACATGGCTGGGGAGGCCTCAGGAAACTTACAATCATGGCAGAAGGGGAAGCAAATACATCATTCTTCACATGGTGGTAGGAGAGAGAAGTGAGAGCTGAGTGAAGGGGGAAGCTCCTAATAAAACAATTCAGATCACACGAGACCTCAGTTACTACCATGAGAACAGTATGAAGGAAACTGTCCCCATGATTCAATTATCTCCACCTGGTCCCGCCCTTGACACTTCAAGATGAGATTTTGGGTGGGGACACAGCCAAGCCATATCACCATTCCTAGATACTTTATTTATCAATATGAGATTGTCACTCCCTGTACAAATTTCTTGAATATACATTCGTTTCTCTGATACACTATATAAATACAGGAGATGAGTAAAAAATAATATATGTAGTATATGTAGTAAATTTGTACTACAGATAATAAATATTTTTGAATTCTGATACATCTAAAATGTTTTCTGTTATTTTCCATTTTGCTTTTTTTGTTTTTTGTTTTTTGTTTTTTTGTTTTTATGGAGCCTTGCTCTGTCACCCAGACTGGAGTTCAGTGGCATGATCTTGGCTCATGGCAACCTCAACCTCCCAGGTTCAAGCAATTCTTCTGCCTCAGCCTCCTGAGTTGTTGAGATTACCGGCATGCACCAACATGCCTGGCTAATTAATTTTTTTTTTTTGTACTTTTAGTAGACACAGAGTTTCACCACATTGGCCAGGCTGGTCTCAAACTCCTGGCCTCAGGTGATCCACCTGCCTCAGCTTCCTGAAGTGCTGGGATTATAGGCATGAGCCACCACATCCAGCCTAAAATATATTTCTTTTAACTTATAAAAGCAGATCCAGAAATTTCAGTGTGTTAGTGAAGAAAACTGTTTGCCTTTTTAAAAAAAAAATGTGGTATAAAATATATGAATTGAAGATTTCTTTCAAATCTGAAACTATTATATATGCCACAAAACACCAACCTGTTAGTGCTTTCCAATATATGGTTGAATCAAAGATTGTCAAATTAGTGATGTCTGTAAACATATTCATGTCTTCACTGTAGAGAGGGCTGCATCACACATTCATTGATTTCTTCTCTGAACACAAGTTTATCGAACATCTACTATAACCAGGTGCTGTGCTAGGAACGCAATAATCACAGAAACAAAAATCCTGCCTTTGTGGATCTAATATTTTAGTTGAGGAAGATGATTAAAGTAAATAACAAGAAGCAGATAATATATTAGATGGAAATGTGTATATATATAAATATATATACATATATATATAAAATATATATACATATATATATATATATATATATATACACATATTTTTTTTAGACAGAGTCTCACTCTGTCACCAGGCTGGAGTTCAGTGGTGCGATCTCTGCTCACTGCAACCTCTGCCTCATAGGTTCAACCAATTATCTTGCCTCAGCCTCCCAAGTAGCTGGGATTCCAGGTGCACCACCACGCCCGGCTAATTTTTTAATTTTTAGTAGAGATGGGGTTCACCCTGTTAGCCAGGCTGGTCTCCAACTCCTAACCTCAGGTGATCCACCCACCTCAGCCTCCCAAAGTGCTGGGATTACAGGCGTGAGCCACCACACCCAGCCTGGAAGTGGTAATATTAAATGAGAGGGTCCAGTAGGCCTCTCTGAGCAAAGACCTTAAGAACGTAAAAGAGAGTTTTGTGCCAATCTGGTAGCATTTACATGCATTTTATCATGTGTTAGGCAGCCTTACTCATTTAATTCTTACAAACGAATTGTGAGCTAGGTAAAAACTCCCTTCTACAGATGAGGAAACTGAGGCACAGAGAGAAAGAGAAACTTGACCAACTTTGCAGGCCATTAGTAATAAAGCTAAAATTCAACCCAGTGTTTATTTCCAGAGTCTGTAAGAGGGGCTTAAATGTAACCAAAACATACCATGCATAAGAAACAGCAAAGGGAAATGTCTGAGATCTGTGAGTGTTTGGTGTGCTGGAGGAACAACTTCAGGATAGTGTGGGTGGATGGAATGAGCAAGGAAGAGGGTGCTAAGTGAGGTTGGAATGGGGAGTGGGTGGGATTCAGATCTTGAGGAATCTTGTGGATAAGCTTGAGACTGTGTGATGGGTAGGCATGGCAGGCTTGATAATTGATAAGGATATGTGTGATTTACATGGTTGTGCATGTGTTTTAAATCAAAGACATTTCAAAGGGTGAGAGAAAAAGGGTGAGAAACCAAAAATAATCAAGAAGAAAATCTTTGTGATCATAACTGATTTTTTCTTTTCGGTTTTTTTTTTTTTTTAGACAGAGTCTCACTCTGTCGCCCAAGTTGGAATGCAGTAAATGGCGCCATCTCGGCTCACTGGAACCTCCGCCTCTCAGGTTCAAGCAATTCGCCTGTCTAAGCCTCCCAAGCAGCTGGGACTACAGGCGCATGCTACCACTCCTGGCTAATTTTTTGTATTTTCAGCAGAGACGGGGTTTTGCCGTATTGGTAGGGCTGGTCTCGAACTCCTGACATCAGGTGATCCACTCACCTCAGACTCCCAACGTGCTGGGATTACAGGCGTAAGCCACCACACCTGGCCATATTAAAGTGATATTTTATTATTTATTTTCTGACTTCTTTCACTAGTATATAAGATCCATGAGGTCAGAGACTGTGTTTGATTTATTACTTTATCTCCAGTGCCAAGAACACCTTAGAAATGATGGACACTTAAAAATTCTTTAGGACTTAATTAATTCATGAGCAATTTTCTTTATTATCAGGAAAGATCACTTTGAGGGATGCAGTAAATATGGCCATTTCCAAAACACTGACAGTGTAGATTTTCCACCTATTTAATTTTAACGTTGTAACTGTCCCCATTGCACCCCTAGTTTATTCAACAACTGTTGACTGAGTGCCTACCAAATGCTCACCATGATTCTAGATGCCAGGGATGTAGAAATGGAAAAACAAGTAAAGATACATCCTCAAACTGTGTGTATGTATTCTAGTGGAAGAGCTCTCACTCTAGAAGTCAAAGATGTCAGCTCTCATCTCCTAGTTCTCTTTTCTCTTGCTTGATGGCAAGCAATGAATGTTCAACAGCAAGCCCTAGAATTTTTATGTTTGTGATAGAAATTCATCTGTGCATTGGTGTGCTCAGTTTTCAGATTCACTTTTGAAATTTTACACAAATGTTATAAATGCACATCTTAGACTTTTCTGGGACAAGCCTAGCATTAACTCTCTGCCTTCTTGTGTTTTTAAATATGTTAGCACTTGTTAGTATCTGCATGGTATTTTTTTTTTTTTCTGAAAATAGGTCACCAATAATGTTCTCCTTAAAGTCACATTCTTTTTTTTCTTCTTCTTTTTTTGAGATGGAGTCTCGCTCTGTCGCCCAGGCTAGAGTACAGTGGCACAATCTCGGCTCACTGTAAGCTTCGCCTCCCGGGTTCACGCCACTCTCCTGCCTCAGCCTTCCCAGCACCTGGGACTACAGGCGCCCGCCACCACGCCTGGCTAATTTTTTGTATTTTTAGTAGAGACGGGGTTTCACCGTGTTAGCTAGGATGGCTCGATCTCCTGACCTCGTGATCCGCCCGCCTCGGCCTCCCAAAGTGCTGGGATTACAGGCATGAGCCACCGCGCCCGACCTAAAGTCACATTCTTAATGTCTGAGAAAATTATGCTCTTTTATTATCATCAGAATACTTTAGCAGACAATGTCTGTGAGACCAGAGAAACTGGTAACCTATTGTCCTCAAAGAGTTTATTTAGAGTCCAAATGTTTTTCACATGAACGGGGGATTTCCTAGGCATCTGGAAAATCTACCTCCGTTATTTGACACACTTTTTTCTGCAATAATTTACAAGCTGGACCTGCTCTGGCTGAAAAAATTTCTCAATCATCATTACATGCTTTCTATCAGAAGGTCTAAAATCTTTGTTACCACTGATAATAAACTGATCCAGAAAAATCATTCAGAATGCTGAAAGGAGCATAAACACTTATTTTTTTAAAAAGCACTTTTTTATTTATTAACACAATCAGAAGTCTTTTATAAATGGCTTGTTTTAAATATTACATTGTACTTATATAACTGTTTTATCTTAATTATTTTTCAGAGTAAAAGTAAAATTGAATGGGTAAAATAAATCTGCTTTGCAACCTAAGACTTTAGAAAATGTTTCATAAGGCTTTCTAAAAGGTGAAATAAACTTTATAGTATTCAACATCAAATTGGGTTTTTTAATGGTGAATTCAAGAGTATTTAATTCTTCATTAAATCTGGATTTACATTTTTATGGTCTTAGAGGTCATAACTTATTTATGCTGAAGCATTCATTTTCTTAAATTACAGTTCTGCTCTTTCAAGCATAACACTTTGAAAATGCATTTCTTAGTATTACACTGAATGATGCCAACTGTATTATCAATGCAAATATTTATTTTTAATATTACTATAGTTAGTTATCCCATCAAGTCTAGAAAGACTCTGAGCCATACATGTCTGGTTCTTATTGTGGTGCATGTATATCAGATGTATTTGTATATGCATGGCACATTTCAGGGTCATAAAATTGATGAACTTTCAAGCACAGAGGGCTCATATAATCCAATGTTATTTCACAAATGCAGACCTGAAGGACCAGAAAGCAAAGATCATTTCCAAGAGATGTGCAGCTAGTGAGAGAAAGAAATAGAAGCCTGAGTTTCAAACTATAAGGCCAGTCCCTTTAACTACAAAATGTCTTATTTCCAATGACTGTCATTATACTTCTACTAAAAATAAGATTTCACTGGTCTACAGCAGGGGTTGCAAGCTTTTTTTTTTTTTTTTTCCCCTAAGTTCCAGAGAGCAAATATTTTAGGTAGGCTTGGCAGGCCATACAAACTTTGTCACAAATACTCATGTCTGTAGTTACAGGATGAAAGTAGCCATAGACAGGGTGAAAAAAAGAAGCAGGTCTGTGTTCCAATAAAAATTTGTAATACAGTTATACAATTTTCATTTCATATAATTTTCACATATCACAAAATAGTATTCTTCTTTTGCCTTCTGTCAACCATTTGTAAATATAAAAACCATTATGAGTTTATGGACTGTAGAAAAATATTATATGGCCAGATTTAACCTTTGAGTCTTAGTTTGCCAAACTTGGTGTAGAAGAATTGTTGGGATGTTTTATTTATTTATTTATTTATTTATTGAGGAAATAAATTCTTTATATATATATATACATATATACATATTATACTTTAAGTTCTACGGTACATGTGCACAATGTGCAGGTTACATATGTATACATGTGCCATGCATGTTGCCTAAACCTCCCCGCCGCCACTGCCACATATACACATTTTTAAGGATAGAAAGATATTCCACAGTGAGAAAATTTTAGAATTTTCATTTATAGTTAGATCAACCTTTTAAATTACTAATTTTACTAGTGTACAAATCAGGATATTAGTACATATAATTTATAAACAAAATTATATAAGGTTATTGAAATGTGGCTCAATTGTTTTTACCATCTGCGAGTTCCAATAAAAATATTTGGAGTTTACTGGTCCAGAGAACAGTGATCTGAATCCAACAGGGGAAATTTAATAAGAATATGTATATAATCTTGGGAATTTTCTAATAGGTAAAATAGAATTAATTGTACTACCTCCACAAGGTTATGTCCATTAACTAAAATATTACAGGTAAAGTATTAATATGTTGCTTGAGATTTACTAGACAATAAAGAATTTGTATTATTCTATCTCACTTAACAATAGTTCCTGAATAAAGAGTGGAAATTCAACTGGATTTGATAAGCAACTGAATTAATCTTTAAGAGAATGCTAAAAATAATAACAGCATCTCTACCCCACACTTTTATAGTGCTTTACAATTTTCAAAGCACTATCAGTTGTATTTTGTTATTTGATACATACCACAATTCTGTGGGCTAGGCAGAGCTGACATATTTTGAAAAACAAGAAGTCATTATTTCTAGTTTATAAGAAAACAAATTAATTTCCAATTGAAAATGATGGCATCATTCCAGAACCAGGATTTTTAACTTCACTTGTTAAGGGAGATGGTAAACTACAGTTAAACATTTGGCTTGTTATGAGTCACACACGATGAGAGGAATATTGACAGCATTGATGAGTCCATATGGGACAGTGTTCTGTTACCTAGTAACTTGAGAAATGTTTGAGGGAACTAGGAACAATTGACCTAGATTAGCAAAGCTTTAGAGTAGGAAGGCTAACTCTCTGAATTTTTTTCAAGATTTGCCATGTGGAAGCGAGAATAGACAGATTATTTTATTGTCCAAAGAGAGAACTGGAACCAATAAGAAAATAGCTTTTGACAAAATATAAGGAAGTGTTTCTAATAAGGAAATAGTACAACTGTGAAATGGCCTAGCCATAAAAGAGGTAGTGCCTCCAAAATCTGTAAAATTACCTGTTGAAGAGCAGATTCTCACAAATGAAGTAAAATTGTACTGGATGTCTTTTATGATGCTTTCTATCCTTAGAAATCCAGAATCTCAAACCCCATTCAGTTTGAAAACCATTATTCTAAGCTAAGTAACTCAGGAATGGAAACCTAATATCATATGTTCTCACTTAGTTGGAGCTAAGCTATGAGGACACAAAGGCATTAGAATGATACAATAGACTTTGGGAATTCTGGGGGAAAGGTGGGAGGGGGGTGAGGGGGGAAAGGTGGGAGGGGGTGAGGGATAAAAGCCTACACGTTGGGTACAGTCTACTCTGCTCGTGTGGTGGGTGCATCAAAATCTCAGAAATTACCACTAAAGAACTTACCCATATAGCCAAAAAAACCCATGTTCCCCCAAAACTATTGAAATTTTTTAAAAAATATAATCTGATATGTTTTTAAGATCATGGATTATAGAACTCTATTATAGATTGACGTTATGTGCATAAAATTGTATTATGGTTTTCAAGAGTTTTATTTAATATTCTGCCTCGATACAACTCCTAAGCATGACTTCAAATCAAACACCCTGCCAGTGTTTTGGAAAAATTGTGGTAAATGAATTTAAAATGCATTTTATTTTAAATATTAAAATTTTCCCTGTATTTAAGATTGAGAACTAAGAAAAACAAGATTGATATTTAGCTAATGTTCTTACTGAAGCTTCCAACTGTCCTCTTCATATATTATTTTTTGAAAGATGGCAGTATAAATTAGAGCATGTTACAGAGGGAGTTTATGTGCGTTAATACAGCTGGCACTGTTTTAATGATGCATTTGCACTTAAAGTAAAACCTTTGCTAGATCTAACTCCTTTCATTGAAATAGTTTATAATGATATTTGTAATGTAACTTTCATATTATTAAAAAAGAATTGTCCTAATGAACCCATCAGTTTTGTGTTGCCTAAAGGCTATACATATTTAATTAATGTCATATTTTACATGTTTTGCAAAATTTTGAGAAAATATACTTGGTTAATAGCTCTTATTTCTACATATCTATTTAAATGACAAAGCTTGAATTTACTCATTATGTCTAATGTATTATATAGGAAATTTAACTTGTTACAGTATACCAAAGCAAATGAAATATGATCAGATCCTTAATACTCTGTTTCATGTAGTGGCGTGCTATTTCCATTGTTGCATTGTTGACAAGCATTGAAAAGAAGCAGATTTTGTCTGTTGGTTTTTGGCTGTCATATGAATCATTCCCAAAGAATAAGCCCTTAGTTAAGGATTGGTGAGGACTAGAGAATGGATCACGGGCTTCTACTTCCTTCATTACCATTTTACTGTGAAATGTATTGCTTGAAATACACACACAAAAAACAAGCAAATGGTGATTTATTCATGCAGGATAAAGAACATCATTACCTATTTTCCTGTTCTTCAGACATATATATATATATATATATTTAAATTTTATTTTGAGAAATCTATCTTCAGTTATAAAAATCTGATTAATGACTATGGTACATGTTTTGATGATTTGAATATGATGATAAAGCTGAGGAACTCGGGAAGTCTATTTAAGTTTAAAATAAAGTCAAACAGTCCGAATACATTAGCCACTTTGTAACAAAGGCTTGATATATTTTCTTGAACATGTATTCTCTAAAGTCTTTTTTAATGGAAATAAATTTATATTCAGCCAGTGCATATTTTACTGAGTAAATATTCAATTGCCAAATACATTTATATATGTATATATTTTATATGCATATACATTTTATATTTAATAATGACCTTGTCAGTCTCTTGTATTTTATTTGATCCTACTCATAGTATTTTTCTTCAAATGAAATATTGGACAATTTTTCAGTGAAAGCAAAGTCCTGAAATTCTAAAATGCTTCTTATTTTGTGTAAATTTTCTTTCTTAAGTCTTCCTATTTGTTTTTTTGTGTGTAATGTAAATAATAATCATATATTTTTGTGATAAGTATGTGTTAAGTATTTTGTATGCATGAACTCAATTGAGCATCATAACGTCCCTTTTTACTGAGGATTAAAAGGAAGCTTAGGTAAAGTGACTTAACTTCCTGTAAATATAGTAAATTACAGAGCTTGAATTTGAACCCAAGAAGTTCAGCCCTAGAGTCAGCACTCATCCACCTAAATCATTCTGCCCACAAATAATATTCATTTAGTTGAATTCATCCTTGAGAGGTATGATCATATATAGTTTCCTAACATCACAAAATTACACAATAATCTTAAAAAAGACAAATGAAGTTTACTTTTAGTTTTAAAGAATTTCAAATGAATAATTTTTCTTCAGTGTGAAGTAGAAAAATTGTCCAGTGTCCCCGACAGAGAGGCCACAATGTATTAATGGCAAAAACCATGATTACTTTTGTGTCAACCTAACAGCTCACAATTCATATTGGTTTTCCTTTTTAGGTTCTTTCACATATCCCTTATTTCTTAATTTTCTTTTATGCTTACCTTTCAAACGTTTAAAACTCCTTCAAATTCCGTTTCATTACTATTGGGGAACCTGCCCCGATAGTCACATAGGTTCTTTTCTATTTTTCCTAAGCATCGGCCTGTTTGAGAAATAAAGGGCCAGAGTACAAAATAGAGAAATTTTAAAGCTGGTCGTCTGGGGGAGACATCACATGTCGGCAGGTTCCGTGATGCCCCACAAGCCGCAAAACCAGCAAGTTTTTATTAGGGATTTTCAAAAGGGGAGGGAGTGTACGAATAGGGTGTGGGTCACAGAGATCACCTGCTTCACAAGGTAATAGAATATCACAAGGCAAATGGAGGCAGGGCGAGATCACAGGACCACAGGACCGGGGAGAAATTAAAATTGCTAATGAAGTTTTGGGTACCATTGTCATGGATAACATCTTATCAGGAGACAGGGTTTTGAGAGCAACCGGTCTGACCAAAATTTATTAGGCGGGAATTTCCTCTTCCTAATAAGCCTGGGAGCTCTATGGGAGACTGGGGTCTATTTCACCCCTACAGCCTCGACCATAGAAGATGGCCACACCCAGGAGGGCCGTCTATAGACCCACCCCCAGGTGCATATTCTCTTTCCCAGGGATGTTCCTTGCTGAGAAAAAGAATTCAGCGATATTTCTCCCATTTGCTTTTGAAAGAAGAGAAATATGGCTCTGTTCCGCCCAGCTCACTGGCGGTCAGAGTTTAAGGTTATCTCTCTTGTTTCCTAAACATTGCTGTTATCCTGTTCTTTTTTCAAGGTGCCCAGATTTCATATTGTTCAAACACACATGCTCTACAATTTGTGCAGAGATTAAAGTAAAGACGGGCATAGGAAATCACAAGGGTATTGATTGGGGAAGTGATAAGTGTCCATGAAATCTTCACAATTTATGTTTAGAGATTGCAGTAAAGACAGGCATAAGAAATTATAAAAGTATTAATTTGGGGAACAAATAAATGTCCATGAAATCTTCACAATCCACGTTCTTCTGCCATGGCTTCAGCTGGTCCCTCCGTTTGGGGTCCCTGACTTCCCACGACACATTACGTTAATATTTGCATGATATTTTTTTCACAGAAAATAATCTTGACAATGAGAAAATATTGCTTTACTTTTGGCAGAAAAGATTTGATACATTTTCAGGATTTCATTTACGTGGTTCATCATACTTTCCACAGAGTGTACTGACACTTGTCTTTTTTGAGGGGTGAAGAATGAAATGAAACAATGTGTAGGAATATTGCGTGAGGTCATTTGAGGCTTCCTATTAGATTTACTAAACCAGGATATTCAAGCAGTATTCCAAGCAGTTCAATGTAGAGACCTGTTGGCCGGGAGAAAGTTTAAAATATTAAAATGCCCAAATTTGCACATTCAAGTAAAAATTACCTTTGTATAAATCAAAGTAATAATACTAACTTTATAACTATGATTCAGTGTTTATAGAATTTACGCCGATATATTCTCATTTAATTCACATATGCGCTCTGAGGGATAATCCACGTAATCGGAGAATCAGTCTCAACTATTCTGTCTCTAAAATGGTTCTCAATCTTTCCACTATTGACTCTGTCCACGCTCTGCATGTACACTGCACCTGGAAGTAACCATCAACTCTCAACTCGAAGACTATACTTTCCACTCTGGGCTCTTTGTATTCTTGTCTCCCTGAGAGCCATTCTCTGCATGGATGCCACTCACTATCTTTTCCCAAAGCATACATCAGAACGTTAAACTCTTTGCTTTAAACCATGTGGAGTCCTATTGAACAATGGTTGACATTCTCATGTTTTCACTTGGGCTACAATGTGTTGCATGCACATAATTCTAACTTCCATTCTGCCCTTAACCTGGTCTGCTCTCTCTTGAGTTCACTGTGCACTGGCTATGAGGCCACCTCTCTTTCTCTTTCCCTCTCTTTCCAGGCCTCAAGATCCATTCCAAGCTTTTTTTGTCTGTTTGTTTTGTTTTGTTTTTGTTTCTCCTGATAAGTAATCTCTTCCAGAACTCTCTCTTGTCATTGAAGTTTCAAATTTAGTGTCACTCTCCAAAGACTTCATCTAAAGTAACTACACCCTTCCTCCCCTTCCCACCTTGTCACATATAATTTAGAGATCCTACGGTGTTAATCACTTGCTGCAGTCATTTTATTTATATATTGATGATTCCATTTCTGTACATCAACCTTGTAAGAGTGGTCTCTATATCTCTATGAGACCAGAAAACTTCTCTCTAATTTGCTGTTGGCTATTCAGTGCCTCGTAGATAGTAGGTGCAAAATAAATTTTTATTGAACTATTGAATCTTTTCAGTTACCAAACTCTCCACATTAATCTTCCTGAGATTGTAGAACAGGCATTATTAGAGTGCAGGCACATCAAAATTGTTCTTCACCTAAAGCCTTATGGCCAGTGTGAGGTCAATTTGAAAGGACGGCATGGGTGTCAGGATTTTTAGTTAAGATTTTTCATTAAACTACCCACTGGGTTTTTTATTGATTTGATTATTTAGACAGCAACTGTTAAAATTTCACAGTTAAAAAAAACCTTATTTTTGACCACTGCACTTGGTACACATGTGCAGTCTTTGTAGGAACTTGTCTTCTCTAAAGAATTATGGTAGTTGAGCAAATGCTTAGGATTTACTAAAGCAATAAACAGATTAACACTACTCGGGGGGCATACATCTATACTACTGGGTTAAGGAAAATGCATAATTTGCAACTTGAACTGCCACTGCTGGGCAAAACTAACTGGCTACTGTAGTTACACCTGGGCTTTCCTAATGGAAGGAAAGCTTGGATTTCCTAAAAGTTAATTCTAAAAATAGTGATAAAGAATAAATTTATATTTGTATATGATATCGAAAGATACGGTCGGTTTATAAACTCAAGTAAATGATGGTCAGTTCTATATTAAGAGTAGCGTAACTTCAACCTTATGTATGATACTATGTCCCTCTACAAATGATATTTAACAATCTCCATTTGTATTTGGCTTCAGAATTGATGATATAATTAGTAAATGCATGCATGAACACACGCATGCATAGATAGTTTTCTGTGCAAATGAATGCTTAATAAGCTAATGATACATTTAATTCATCATTTTAATTGGAAATTAGTGCAGATATATCACCTCAAAAATGACAATATACTACCATTAAAATGTTACAGCTTAGGCCAGGCATGGCAGCTCATGCCTGTAATCCCAGCACTGTGGGAGGCCGAGGTGGGTGGATCATGAGGTCAAGAGTTCAAGACCAGCCTGGCCAACATGATGAAACCCCATCTCTACTAAAAATACAAAAATTAGCCAGACGTGGTGGCATGTGCCTGTAGTCCCAGCTACTTGGGAGGCTAAGGCAGAAGAATAGCTTGAACCCAGGAGGCAGAGGTTGCAGTGAGCTGCGATCATGCCACTGCACTCCAGACTGGGTGACAGAGTGAGACTTCGTCTCAAAAAAAAAAAAAAGAAAGAAAGAAAGCTACAATTTGAAGCATGTAAGCATTTTTTTAATAATATAATATTAAAAACATAACAAAATGAAATTCTAAAATTATAACTGAAGGATATCCTAAAGCAAAGCAACCAAAATTTTCCCTATACATTTACCAGTTGGTATAGATTTAAAAGATTAACAAATTGATGCAAATTTGAAATGTATTCATGATTAATTGTGTCCATTTTATTTTGTTTTTGCTTTAGGAAGTGCTGTAAAACAAGAATTATCTTAAAAGTATAGTTTTTTATATCCCTTCTTCCATTTCTTCATTCCTGAAATATTTGTTGAATACCTGTTATATGTCAACCCGTCTGAAAGGATGTGAATAGAAAAAAATATACAGTGCTCAGGAAAAAGCTGATAGGCAAACTAACCAATATAGGGTCAAATGGTTACTATTATTAGCCTGCTGTCCATAAATAGGAAATAAACTTTGAGTTATATTTTCTAGTGAAGGGAATCCAATTTGTGGATCCCATTTGCACTCTCTCACCTAGTTGTCTTTCCCAGCAAGTAAGGCATTTGTCAGGAACAGTATTAGGGTCTATGTCCCTTTTCCTAGTCTATGTGATGCCTCCTTCTCTTACAATCTCCAAGACTCTTTTCAAGATCCTTTCATTCTTGATGCCATTCTTGACCTCCCAGAGTGGGCTGCTTGCCTCTCATTTATGCTCCCATAATGCTCAGTATATTTACGGAATTTAAAACACTAACTTATACTTGTTGGTTTCCAATTATGGCATATGTTGACTCTCCATCTAAATCTGAAAATTAGATTTTGCCCTCTTTAACCTGAACGTTTTTTCAGAAAGAAGACTGTGTATATACTATTTGTATTACCATAGTACCTGATACCAAGGGGTTTGTATGGCCTGTGTAGAAACCACCTGAGCACCTAGGTTAAGTCTGATTGATAGCATAATTTGTTTAAGTAAAGCAAAGCCACAGCAGCTATTAGTTCAAATTCTATGCAAATTATCGAAACCATTGGGTTTGAGATTGTGATCCCTGGACCAGTAGAATTAGTAGCATCTTAGGACCTTTTAAAAATGCAAGTGCTTGATTTCCAGAGCCAATCATGCTGAATCAGAAATTCTAGATGTAGAGCTCAAAAACTGGGTGATTCTGATGCCTACTAAAATTTGAAACTACTTACCTCAGCTAATAAGTATGAGCAATAATGTATATAGTTAATCTACCATATTATACCCAAGTTATGTGCTTGGTTTTGGTATATTTACGGACATGGACCCATGCATTTTAAGGAGAGCAATCCCAAATATCTAACCCTTCTCCTTTCTCTGTTTTGATCTGCCTGTGAAAAAGGAATCAGTCCTACTTGTAGAAACAAAATTGCAGTTTAAGCTAGAATAGATTGTCCTTGTCTCTAAACTTGCTTATTATAGGGTTCATATCATTCTAGGCTATCACAATAGTGTTTTGCTTTCGAAGAAGGAAACCTCAGACTTCATTCTCTTGCAATTCTTGCTGAATTGCAGTCTGCAACTTTGAATAAATGACGAAGAGGAAAAGGAACTAATGTGTATTGAGTTTGTATTGAGTGTGTACATATATAGTATCCTATTGCACATCTAAACTAATAAGTTATCTAAGCAAAAGATGATACTAGCACAAATAAAAGCAATCAGAGCACAAAAGATAGCATGTATAAAATACTTGGAACATGCCTGCTACAAAGTGTCCAATGAATGTTAACTATTATTGTTATAAATAACTTAGGCATTTTAAAGATAATCTAAATTCATAAGAAAAGGTGTGAATAAAAATTTCCAAATGTAAATACCCCTATAGAAAAAAACACACTAGCAATACTTTACAATTTTTGACACGTCTGAACTCAAGAAAAAAAAGCTGCGTTTATTCAGTGCCCACTTAAATGAACCTTACAAACTGACCTGCAACTGAAGCATGACAATGAGGATTATTTATTTTGCATCTGGCAGTGACAAAGGAAAAGATTCTAGATGTTCTTCCTTTAGATGCTAGAATTTAACAGGTAGTTACATATTGTATTGGGGGATAATACTTAAGTTTAGCTTAATCAACTCCTTCAACTACCTTTATTTTCATTATAGCTTTACATAGAGAATTTCAATTCTCAGCTTCAAAATTCCAAGTATATATGAGGTGACAAATGTAACCAAATTCAACAGTCTAGCTTAAATTTTATAAAGATTAAATATAAAGTGTGTATAGCATTTAAATTAAATACTTTTCTTATCTCTGATTCATTTAAAATTTGTTTACATCCACTCTGAGATAAGACAAATATTAAGCCTTAATAATTTAATGTAGGTTTGCCTAAAGTAGAGCCTTCTGTTTAAAATATAATCAATATAGACTTTAAAATATTTCTTATGGACTGAATGATTGTGTTCTTCCAACATTCATATGTTGAAATCCTAACCCACAATGTGATGGTATTAAAGATGTGATGCCCAGATCTTTGGGAAGCCCAGGTGAGAGTGTCGTTTGAGCCCAGGAGTTCAAGGCCAGCCTGGGCAACATGGCAAAACTCCATCTCTGCAAAAAAACTACAAAAATTAGCTGGGCATGATGGTACACACCTGTAGTCTCAGCTACTCAGGGGCTGAGGTGGGAGGATGACTTGAGCCCAGGAGGTCAAGGCTGCAGTGAGCTGTGATTGTGCCACTGCACTCCAGCCTTGGTGACAGAATGAGACCCTGAAACAAACAAACAAAAAGATCATGGGGCCTTTGGGAAGCGATGAGTTCATGAAGGTGGAGTCCTCGTGGATGGGATTCACACCTGCTTAATAGAGACCCCACAGCTCTGCAGCCCACACTCCACCGTGCAAGCATACAATGAGAGACTGACATTCTTCAACTCAGAAGAGGCTCCTCAGCAGAATCCAAATATCCTGGCACCATGACCTTGGATTTCCCACTATCTAGAACTGTGAGAAATAATTTTCTGTTGCTTATATGTCCATGGTCTATGGTACTTTGTTATAGATGCCTAAACTGATTAAGACATTACATATGTTTCTCCATGAAATTGATTGACTATTCCAAAGTTAGCAAATATATTGAGGGTCTACCCTGGTTATATAGTTTACAACTTCTTGACTTGAAAAAGTTATTTAATATTACCTTACAGCATTATTAGAAGGATTAGAAAGAGTGTATGGAGAACACTTAGCATAAAGCTGATAAAACTTAATTATTCAATAAATTATAACTTATTAAACTCTTTATTCAGGTACCTATGGGTTACATGTTATGGTAGGCATTTTTTTATTATATTCTGAGTTGTGTGTCCACTGTAATTACAATAACAGAACAGGACATCTCAAAGCTTAACATTAGGGCTTTAGTATTTTAATACATTTAAGTCATTTTTAATATTTTCATATGAAAAAACACCTCCAGTTCCATGGCTATTTTCATCCCACTTTTAGGCATGGTTTTCATTTTATTTTTAAAGAGAAATAAACATTAGGATAATGTTTCTTTTGAGTCCTTTAGGTTTTAATGCATTAATTATATCTATTTCTCAACAATAACACGAGAATCTTATTAAATGGACTTACTTGATAAACAGGGAACCTGCTATTACACCCAGGTATTCTGTTAAGCCAGTGTTTCCAATTGATCAATGAAAAATTTCAGAAGTATTTCAAGGCTATTTTTAGCTCAACTTTTAAAAATATTATTGATAACATTGATCAACATATTTAAGACAATATTTAAGACGATATGTTCATCAATATTATCAGGGAGAGTACGTTAAACCACGTATTAGTTCAGACCTGTGCTGTTCAATGTGGTAGCCACTAGCTACATGAGCCTATTAAACCCTGAAATGTAGCTACTCCAAATTCAAAATTTCAGAAATGTAAAATACACACTGGTTTTCAAAGACTTATAAAATGTTTCAACAATATATGGAAGGATAGGAGAGGAGTGAGGGATGAGAAATTAATTAATGAGTACAATGTACATTATTCAGGAGATAGTTACACCAAAAGCCCAGAATTCACTACTACAAAATTTAGCTATGTAACAAAACTGCACTTGTACTTTTTAAATTTGTACAAATAAAAATGGTATTGATTATATGTTGAAATGATATTTTGTAAGTTTGCATATCATTCAAATTCATTTTACCTATTTCTTTTTACTCTCTAAAATGTGGCTATTAGAAAATTTAAAAACAGATAGTGTGGTTCACATTTGTGGCTCTTTGTCTTACACCTTCAGAAACAAAGAAAATCCATCAAAAATATTCCTTTAAGAAAGGGGACTTTATAACTATATACGTTTGTGTATATTTATGTGTGTCTAGATGTATATGTGTCTAGATGACCCTAGATAAAACAATGAAATGCATCGCTATTGTGGTTGAAAAACATATTTATAAATCAGAATTCTGTTTCAACATTCACTGGTGTGTCAGAAGTTGTCTACTATTGTGGGATTTGTGATTTGATTAGATATGTCAATTCATCAGAGAATTAGCTGAATCTGTCTCCAGAATAAATCTAAATAATCTGGCTCCAGGGCCCAGGATGTTCATCTGAATGCTGTACTTTCCTGAGGGACCTAAAATCTAGCTGTATAGCTAAAATGTACTCGGCAGAAAGTTACTCAATTAGACTAGAGGATGGGAATATTTAACAAGTGACATAGTATATGCAATGGGAATTCCAAGAAGGAAGTTATTCTACTGTGGTGAACTGGGAAGATTACATGTGATCTGGAGGTAGGATAGTACTAGTGATAATAAACTTTATGTGTCAACTTTGCTGAACCGTAGGGAGCCCAGATATTTGGTGAAATATTATTTTGGGTGTTTCTGTGAGAGTATTTGGATGAGATTAATGTTTAAATCATTACTTAATTAGTGGATAGTGGAGAGAGTAAAGTAAATTTCCCTTTATTATGTGGGTGGTCCTCACCCAATCAGTTGAAGTCCTGGTTAGAGCAAAAGACTGACTGCCCCTTGGCCTTTGAACTGGAGCATCAGCTCTTCCTGTTTCTACAGCAACCTGCTGGCCTTTGGACTCAAACTAGGACGTTGGCTCTGCAGATTTTGGATTTGCTAGTTTACATAATCCCACATGAGCCAATTTCTTATAATAAATATCTTTATACACACACATAAAGTTGTTTATGCGTGTGTATATATATAATGCATTTCATTGTGTGTGTGTGTGTATAACACAGATCTGTAAGGAGATGTATGTGTATATATGTGTATAACCATATTTATCCAGAGAACCCTGACTAAAACTGTTCAAGAACACGAGTGCTTTGTAGGCCCAGAGGGAGGAACTATTTCAAAATGTGGACGTGTGAGCAAAGACACATGGGGTGGGGATAGAAGAGTATTAGGAAGGATGGGATGTTGATTATGATCTAGGTCCAGCTAACATTAGACATTATGGTCAAGATACATGGTAACAGAGTATTTGTTTAGATTTATTTATAACACGAGTAGAAGATTAGATTTGGCCGTACATGCCAAATAAATAAAAAATAATATTTTTTTCATTTTATCCTGTAGACAGTTGGGACAAATGGTAATAGATTACTATGATGTGATTGATGAGTTTTAGGTAAGTAATTTTGAATTGTTAAGCAAAATTTAATAAAATACGGAGATATGGAAGCTGGGGTAGTGAGCAAAGAGATTACTACAAAATCTACCATGAGATAATTACTAAAACAGGAAAATGAGGGTCAGATGGAAGAAGGCTATGAAAATAGGAAGAGAATTGATGTGATATTGCTTGAGAAAAACTTTAAACATAGGAGTGACTCTGGAAATAGAAATAATATTTTTTGGCTTAAATTGGAGATTGGTAGCATTCTTAACCAAAATAAATGAATATAAATACATACACATATACAGAAAGTGACCTTCTGGCCTTAGGAAATGGGAATTCTTATTTGGTCAGTTCTCTATAAAGAGAGGAGTTAATCCACATGGGAAAATATTTCTAATTCAATTGTAGAGACAAAACACATTTTTATAAACTTAGGTTCTAAGTTGTTTTGTGTGTGAAAAAAGTGTATGTTCAGATGCATTTGGTTTTGCAACATGCAATGACAGTATGTGACTATTATTCCCCTTGTTTGTTCTTTAATATTCTGAAGTGATGACAATGATAATGTTTAATATTCTGAAATAATGACAATGTTCTATGATCTAGAGGACAGCTGATGCCTTCTTGGTAATCTTTATGGCCATTGATATATTTAATTTCAGAGTGGCATAATCTTGCAAAGAATAATCAAAATACAAAAAAATGCAAATAAGTAAAAGAGTAAAATACTTAATAACCCCAGCTGGGCACTTGGTACTATCTGACATTTATATTATATTTTTCTTAATCCATTTACTCTCCCCACCTTCCAGACAACTTCTTAATAAGTTCTCACTCCTAAGATTACATTACTTTATGCCGTCCTCAGACTTTATCTCTAAGAATATAGAAACAACCAGAAAATAACTTCCAAAAGTTCCCCCCACCTCATCCGCATGTCTACCTACCTATCATCCATCATAATTGAATGACTCTCTTATAATTAAAGATGAAATTTTAATGTTCCTCACTAAAGCTGCCCTTTACACCAGATCCCATTCCCTCTCTGGGAATACTCTGAAAATCATTCCCATTAAATATATGCTTCAACCATATTTTTCCTACATGTTAAACAAAAATCTTGCTTTGAACCCACGTCTCTCTAGCTACTGTCACTTTTAGCCAACCTCCTTAAAAGAGTGGTACATTATTGTTTCTAAGTTATGTATTTCCATTCTTGAGCCTCCTCCTCCAATCAGAGTTTGCCCTACTATTCTAACACATCTGCTTCTTTCAAGAAAACCAATCATCTCCTTATTGCTAGGTTGTCTCATCTTAGAGTTTATCTAAAGACTTGTCTCAGTCATCATCTTACTTGAAATACTTAGATGACTATTCCTTTATACACTGTTGCTTCTGAATCACTGTGGGATCAAAAATCCCTGTCCCTATTGAGGTTAGAATTGTGTGTAAAGTACAGTTATTATAGTGGATTTCAAGGGCAAGCTTTTTCCACTTAACTCCGGTTTTCTCCAACTCTCTCACAACTCTATCTCGGACTTCCTTGTTAGCTTATTCTTTAAAAGCTTTGAGTATTTCAGTTCATTCCATGGATCTCTGCTGACTCTATCATTACTCTTTTGAATATCTAATCCAGACTCACAATTGGAAATGCAGTCTATGTGTATGTTGGCAGTTGACAAAAGTGTATCTTTTTGCCTAAATCTTGCCTTAAAACTCCAGATTATTATATCTAACTATCTACTTGACATCTGTACTTGCAGTCTGGTAGATACTTTTAATTTAATATATCAAAAAATGTTTCCGTTAACTGCCCTCCCTGTACTTTCTCATCTCAGAACTCAAAACTCGTTTCTCCCTGTCACTGAGGCAAATACATAAATATCGAGGAGTCACCCTTAAGTTCTCATTCCCACTTTTATTGTTCTCCGTTATTTCCCGTCCTCTCATACAGCACTTTCTGTCAGTAAGTTATATCTGCTTAACCTTGAAAAGATATCCAGAGTTTGAATATTTTCACTACTCCACTTCTTCTCTTCTAATTTGTTTCACTATAATCTCTTGCCTGGTTTATTTCATCAGTCCCATAAATGGTCTCCTGCTTTCATTTTTACAGGTCAATATATCCTCAATACAGTAGTCTGGAATATCTAGTTTAATGAAAACTTTTTTATGCATTTATTTTTCTTATAAAGACGAGATCACCCTTTGTGGTCCAGGCTGGTACTGAACTCCTGGCCTCAAGGGATCCTCCCACCTCAGCCTCCTAAAGTTCTGGGATTACAGTTGTGAGTCACTGCACTTGGCCTAGAATATCTAGTTTAAATGTGTGTCACTACACATCATCCTTTTGTTCAAAACCACCCTGTAACTATCCATCATTCCCAGATTAGAAGTCAAAGTTCTTACAATGACCATAAGGGCCTATATGACAGTTTCCCATTTCGTTTCTGTCCTCATTTTTATTCAAAGACATTTCGGTGAGAACTTTCTTTACTCTCCACTCTAAAACTGCACTCTCCAACTCTATTATTTCCTATTCTTCTTCCCTGTTTAATTTTACTTTGCTCCTTAACAGCTATTAGAATAGAAGAAGTGACAGTAATGAAAATATTCCAACTCTGGATATCTTTCCTACCACACTGTATACCTACTTGCTTGCCTTGTGTTATGACAGTCACCTCTACTAAAACATATACTGTGTGAGAACAGGAATTTCGTGTTTTCTGGGCTGCTCTGCTATAGCAACTAGAAGAGTGTATGCTGTCGAAGAGAACATAACAACTCATGTTGCACAGTGAGTATTTGTGGAAAGAATAAACAGAATTTTTAGTCTTTGTATTAGACCATTCCCACACTGCTAATAAAGACATACCCAAGACTGGGTCATTTATAAAGGAAAGAGGCTTAATTGACTCACAGTTGAGCGTGGCTGGGCAGGTCTCAGGAAACATAATCATGGCAGAAGGAGAAGCAAACATGTCCTTCTTCACATGCAGCAGCAAAGAGAAGTGCTGAGCAAAAAGGGGAAAAGCCCCTTATGAAACCATCAGATCTCATGAGAACTCACTCACTATCATGAGAACAGCATGAGGGTAACCTCCCCCATGATTCAATGACCTCCCACCGGGTCTCTCCCATGACACATGGGGATTATAGGAACTATAGTTCAAGATGTGATTTGGGTGGGGAAACAGCAAAATCCTATCAGTCTTACATCAGGTTTTTTATTGAAAATTTATACTTCTATTTTGAAAATTAAAAATAAAACCTAAAATGTATGTTTGAGGTGGGAGAAGAACAAAATCCAAGTAAAGATGATATGGCTTCCTTTTCAACCTTTAAAGGAGGAGCATGAGACCTAGATAGAATCAGGAAATCACAGAAGGACAATCTCTATAGTGTCAGTCTAAAACCTGAACTTTAGCTATATCTCATCCTAATTTTAGGTCAAAAAAAGACAAACAAAAGGAATAACATCTTTATAAATAATGCCTAAGCTGCTGAGTTTAACACAACTCTATACCCTCGTGTATTCCTTCATTTATCTTTATTGCTTGCCTCAAGTGTCTAGTTTTCTGAAGTACTTTTAAATAGTGACTATATGATTTATAAATGCATATTGCAGATGATATAGCATAAAAGCCTTTTTAAAATCATTCTTATTCATCTGCTTCCCTTTAACTGTGTAGTAACTTAACAACAGGTGACATGAGTTTTCTCAGGGGCCTATTTCCCACCTGTATACGAATTGGGTTGTCAGAATTCAGCAAAATAGGGCTAAGGGAGAGGATTGTTTCATCTACATAATGACCATAGGATTCTTTTTATCTCTTTGCACATAACTCATAATTGAAAGATCAATATATAATCATTCTGTTTATGGTGAGATCAGATATTAAGAAGTACTAGAATCTGACAGTCTTTTCTATTTGAACAACATAAGGAAGGGATTTCTAAAGTTTTCTAAGAGAGCTTCTAAAAGCATTGAAGGAAATAATACAATTTTCTTGGCTTCATACAGTAAATTCCTTTCTGTAGACAATCCATCAGTCTTAATCGTGCAAAGGGATTCATACTAAAAGTAGAGATAAAAGTTTGTGAAATAGGATGGGGCTTTTAAATCTGGTTCCTTGTCAAATTACCCAGGAAAAGGCATAAGCAGGATTGGGATCTTTTTCTGCCAATATTTTTAAATCTCTCTAGAATGTTCTTTGCTCTTTATATGATTTTTTTCAACTACTACATTTGAAATACACCAGAATTTTTTTTTTTTTTTTTTTTTTGGGATGGAGTCTCACTCTGTCACCCAGGCTGGAGTGCAGTGGTGCGATCTTGGCTCACTGCAAGCTCTGCCTCCTTGGTTCACACCATTCTCCAGCCTCAGCCTCCTGAGTAGCTGGGACTACAGGCGCCCACCACCGCGCCCGGCTAATTTTTTGGAAATACACCAGAATTTTTAGAATATATCATACTTTTTAAAAATTAAGAAGATTTTTGGGGGATGTAAATGGCAACGTTGAGCTAATGATGACTTTTGTTTCATCTCTATTATGTATGTATATAGGTGTATGTATGCATGTATACATTTATTTTAATATTTAATATGCTGAATTAGAGACTCAAAGAGGATAAAACTTAAGGGCAAGTATTGTTGTTTTTTCATCCAAGTTAGCACAGTTATAAAAACATGCCAAATGTATAAATGAATGAATGAATGGATATAATTTTACAAACGCATGTGTGGTGAACCTCAGAACTGGGTGAGTTGTCAGTGAATCAACATGAATCTAAATTACTCCTACTGCAAGTTCAGAGAGGCCTGAAGACATCTAAAGGACTGCTTTATGGATAGGTCCAAATTCCACCGGGATAGGTCTATTTACATGAAGAAGCTTGGGGTAAGTATAGTACCTTATCTTGGAAGGAGAGATATACTTTTCATTATAACATCTCTTCGTTCATATATTTATACAACAAATCATGCTTAAGCAATTATTATCTCTCAGTAGTTGCTTTGGGCTCTGGAATTGATCTCAAAATTTGATATTTCTTTGAGAAGATTGACAATGAACACCTATACTAGTAAACAAAAGACATAATCCTTGGTGGGAATTCTTTCTTTGAAGTAAGTAAAACAGACAAACGAATTGAAAAAGGTCATGATGTGCTCTATATCCAGATGTGGCGATCAGAAAACACCTCTTTTAGGATGTTACAGTTGACTTGAGAGCAGAATGTTGAGAAGGGCATTGCATTAGTCCAAGTGGGCAATGGAGATTGTTTGAACCTTCATTGTATCAATGAAAATAGTGAGAAGTAGTTGGATTTGAGAAATATTTTGTAAATAAAGTTTACAGAACATACTGGTAACATTTACATTTTCCAAATCAAGTTTGGAGGGGCTGGAGTTTTGGGGCTGAGTGTTAGGGAAGAGCCAAGTTGCCAGAAATATGTTGGGAATTTGATTTAATTATGTGAGGGGAGTTCAGAATTGGATGCATGGATCTAGAGTGAAGGTAAAAGGTCTGGGATGGATATAGAGACCTGTAGACACTTTTAGGTGGCTTTTTTTTAAACCACAGGATTAAGAGAGAGTATCTCTTGAGATAGTATGTATAAATAACAGTTGGCTAGCTATGTAGCCCTGGAGTATAGCAATATTTAAATATCAGGTAGGACCATACCTTGTAGATTTACTATGCTGATTAGGTTAATGTACGTAAAACACTTTAAAAGCTGAATCTAGCAAATACACAATACATGTTGCTAGTGTTATTACTGGAGGCCACATCTCTGGGAGAAAAAAAAAGCATACAAATGATAAAATCTTAATGCTCTATTTCAGTTGTCTTCCTCAACCAGCTACTAGATAACACATCTATAGGACCTAGATCTCTATGTCTGCTTACCTGCATGATTAACCTGACAGCATGCTTATAGTATTACTAGTGGAGAAAATAGCTTTATAAAAAGAAACAACTTAATTTCATTTAGTGGAAATAACCAAACACACTTTATTTCTAAATTTATAAGAATTTAAATTAGAAATTCAGAGTCACAAATATAAAATGGAATTTTAAAATTCACATTTTGTTTTCTTTACATATGTAAAGTATCATGTACTTTTTAGTATTATGATATAGAATATTGCTTCATACCTTATGGAATAGTTTAAGCCCTTTCTGGAATACCTCCTCATACTTCTCAGTTTACTAGCTTAGAAGAGGGTAAAATATGAAGAAAGGTCTTTTTGTTGATCCTAGTAAATCTGATATCCCTCAGCTACTGCTCACAACTAAATAAGAAGTTCCATTAACTGTAGATAAAGATGTCAATGCCCAGTATTAATTCAACCATTATCAAAATGCTGTCCAGATACAAAGCAAAGTAATTGAGGATGCTTATGAGCCATTAGTCATGAAGCAAGCTTGACGTATCAAGTAAAGAAAAAAGAAAATCAATACTGATATTTTCATCTGTAGGTTACTGGAAACAAATGTGAATGGCAAAGAGAGAAAACCACAGTGGATGTCATCATACACTTTGGACAAGTGTTTCAAATTTTGTTCTTTCATGTTAATGAAATTGATAACACTTACTAGTTATATTTGAAAATGGATTTCAGAAAATGCATTACAACTATTGTTTCATGTAGCCTTATTGAAATACAAACTTACTCTAATTTTTTTATTTTAAAAACATTTTAAATGTAAAATTATTGTATATATTTAAGGGGTACTTGTGATATTTTGATATATGCAATGTGTAATGATCAAATCAGGGCATTTTACGATATACATCAACTCAAACATTTATCATTTCTTTGGGAAACATCTCAAATTTTTCTAGCTATTTTGAGGTATACAATTAGTTGTTAACTATAACCACCGTACTTACAGAGAGTAAGGAATGAATAAATCATCTCTGAAAAACGTAAAATTGCCACGTAGAGTTATATTGGATGGTAGAATAGAGCAAGCTCGCAGCACTTCAAGAAGTAGTCCCTGAGCAGCATAGACTTCCATTCTCAGCTTTATTCAACTGCCAGTGATAAGTGAGATGCATTATTTGGCTGATCATATGGAGCTATGGGATATAAAAGGCCCCCAGTCCCAGGAGAGGAAGGTGAGGGCACACACTTTCTTGCAGCACGATAAATAAGGTTCTTCCATACTAGCAGCTGCCAACCAGATGAGCAGCTTTTAACAGAGTCAGGGTGCACAATATGAGCCGGGCCCAGAACTAATCAGATCTAATTAAGACAGACATGTTATGGTCCAGTAGTGTTGACAGGGTTGGGAGTCCTGTAGCTTTAAATGAGGCATGTTATAATTAGGATCTAATTGCAAATCTGGAGGTGATACAAAACCTTTACCCTTCAGGGCCTAAGACAAGGCTTGTTTGGGTCCTGGTGTGCCCCATATTAGATTGTGGATGCTCAATTAGATAGTTACATAAAAAAAATTAAGCAAGTTGAACAACAGTTAAATATGGTTCAAAGGAGCACTATTTAAATTCACAGCAGTTTAGACATGATTCAGAGTTGTATCTAAATTTTAGATTTAGAATTTATCTTTATTTCTACTATTATGTTGTGGTCATTATTATATATAGCCATAATAAAAACTTCAGGCAATTTTCTTGGCACAATCTGTTTCTTTAAGTGCTTCTGCTATCAGAATTTGAAAGTGGTATGCTCATTTAAATTGTTGTCTAATACACTTGTAAAAAGAGACATATTTCTCAACCTCATACATTTTTAAATTCTCTTTGTCTAATACAGACTTCCACAAACTTCACCATTAGGCCTTCTTTATTCATGGTGCTTAATTTATTTTTATTTATTTATTTATTTATTTTTATTTATTGAGACCAGGTCTCACTCTATAACCCAGGTTGGAGTGCAGTGGTGCTATCATGGCTTACTGTAGCCTCAACCTTCTAGGCTAAAAATGATCCTCCCACTTTAGCCACCCAAGTAGCTGGAACTAGAGACACATGCCACCATGCTTGGCTATTTATTTCTTTTCATATTTTTTTGTAGAGACGGGGTTTTTGTAGAGACGGGGCAAGATGGGGGTTTCACCATGTTGCCCAGGCTGGTCTCGAACTCCTGAGCTCAAGCCTTCTGCCCACCTTGGCCTCCCAAAGTGCTCGGATTATAGGTGTGAGCCACTGCACCCAGCCTCACAGTGATTAGTTCTTAAAATTATTTAGTATGTGTACAATATAACTCAGATTTTAAGTTTATTATAAACATGTAGTTCTGAGATGTTCCCTTCATCCTTCCTGGCACACATACAGACACATATCATATAACCCAGTAGGTATGAATTTTCCCCTCTAAAAACCTTCAGGTGATTCTTAAAACTACTCTGCTTACTAATTAATAACAGTGGCTTTTTTTTTCTTCAATTTTCCATTGACTCTACCAACTTAGAGTTGGGACAATGTCCCTATGACAAGTTTTAGCTGTATATTCATCAGGAAATATATCCTAGAGATACCGCTTCAGATTTAAACATTGTTCCTCTCTAAAATGTAGTACAAACTGATAACTTTGAATATTGTTCAATTGTTTTCCTTAATGAGGGTTGGGAATAGACCTGATTGTTATATAACAATCCTGGTGAAAAATGCAGGATAGCATGAAATAGCTATGGAATTTCATTTTTTTACCATCTTATCAATTTGCAGTTTAATATTGCAGAGAAGATAAGTCCAAGATGTTAAATATTAGTAATTGATTCAGAGGCAAATGTTAATAACATGCTTACTTTTCCACTGCATTTCAGTTTCCTTTCAAGCCTCATTTTATCAGAGAGGACTTCCCAGAACACTTCAATACCTTGCCTGACCCCGCTTTCTTTTTTTAATAGAACTTTTCACCATCCATTTCTCTCCATGAGTAATATAACTTTGCTTTGCTTACTGCCATTTCCACACTAATTCGCATAGTACTAAGCACATCATAGGTATCCAGGAGAATGTGTTGAATGAATGAATGTGTAAAAGAAATGTAAAATGAAAGTCCTCTGGTGGCTGTTTCTGAAAATTAAAATTTAGTTTTATAGACTAAAATGTATACATTTTTCACAAAAGTAAATGTGCAAATTTTTCCTGCATGAATGATTTAGATTTTGTCCTAGAAGTCCCTACGTTTTTTTAAAAGGTGGAGTTATTTGATTTGTTAGCTTTTATTTATCCTTGGAATTGTTATTTTTCTTAGTACGATGCTCTTTACATTGCAAACAAAAATTATACAACTTCTACTTTACCAATTAATGAGTACATACATTTTTAATAGGAAAAAACAACTCCTTACAAGTACTACAATATAATAATGTAACATGTTTAAGGAAACAAAACATTTGTTGCTCTTGTAACCTGATATAAAGATGGTTTCTTCCATGTAGCTGTCAGCTTGTGGGAATTTATAGGTGTGAAATTTACCACAGACTCTAGAAATATTTTACCTATAAGCAGGACACTCAATGTTATGAAGATAATAAAAGAAAACAAATTTAAATCAGGCTCAGTGATTCCAAATATAAGTTTTTTTCCTGATATTTATTAACACATATTATATAATGCCTATTTTTTTCTGTTTTGTTGTTGTCACTGTGATATTCTTTATTCATACCAAATAGGCATTACTTCCAAAGTGAATCAATTCTCTAAATGGATTTCTCCTAATGAAATTAACCCAAATCAACAAACAAATCTATTTTATTTCTACTGTGTGCTATCTTCCCAGGTATCTACTTGACATATTACCATGAGATTCCTATTCTTTCTAAATACATCATTGAGATAATTATCAAAAATTCTAATAAGAACCATAACATTTAGATTTTAATATATTATAAATATTTCATGGCGATTTCATAATTTCATCTCACAAAAATAATTGTAACAAGCTTATTTATCAGAGACACAAATAAAAAGAAGTATTAAGGAGTTAAACCATCCATTAAAATCCCGAAATGTGCAGTTTATTTCAGTTTATACTCCAGTGATCTTTTAAAAGGCATTGCACTATTTTCTGAGCAGTACACTTTAGAGTTGTTTTTACAGAATGGCAGCTTGAATTTCACCAGATGTGAAATCATTTGGTTGTGTAAACACATTTTTTTCTTTCTGAAATGCATAGGGTTTTTATTTCATTAAAAAAAAAGAAAAGCCTGTAAATGGATAATGTCTATAGTTTGAACTGGACATCTCAGAGGGGTCCAGGGCTCAGATACACTGAGATGATTTACAATCTGAGGTAAACAGATTGGCTCAGATAACACTGGCTGATCAATGCTCCCCATCTCTCCAGCAGGAAATGTCTTGAGGAGGCTGAGGAATGACTTCTGCAAACACTTCCTTGAATTCTGAGCTTCCCCGACCCCCCTCCCTTCTTTTCCTGAAGAACTAAGAACTAAGAGAATAAGCATTCTCTTTCATTTGCTTTAGGAAGTTCTTCCTAGTTTTTCTTTTCTATATATTTCTACCACAGAGAAAAGAACAATTGACTGAAACATTTGACAGATTTCCCCTTGAATAATCTGACATCATAAATATTGAGCTATCTGTCCCCCAAATCTAAGCAAATGTGGAAATATTCCTTTTACATTTTTATGGAGGAATGATAAGTAATTCAAAATTTAAAATGCAAACAAGAACGGCTCTGCTTTACTCTTGAATAGGTTTTAGTAAGTGAGAATTGCTTTATTATTTAACCAGCTTTTCCATCCCTTCTGGAAGCCTATTTTGAGAATTTCAAACTACCTTATCATATAGATGAAATATGTTGTTGAATGCTGTGATTGTCCTGGAAACAAAATAATACTATATATTGATATCTTGCTTTTCGCTTTCGCTGGCTGTGCTTGCGGAGCACTTTGGGTTTCTTTTGTAAAGAAGCCGGAGCCCCAGGTACGCTAAGGGGCATGCGAATGGAAAACAGAAAACAAAAAAACGGAAAAGATTTCCAGTGCAGTTAGGGCCGATCACAAATAAAGATAGAGAGAGCGCCCAATTTTAATTTTGTTTCAATTGAACAGTAAATGTTGATTATGTGCCTATTAAATGCTAAAAAAAAATATTGATATCTTGAGAAGGAAAGAGCTCAAATAATCATTCTTGGAGATTGAAATCTAACCCCCTGAATTCTAAGGTCAATTTTATTTATTTTGTTTCTTTATCACCTATCTTCCTCCCCTTCCATCACCACACTCTGTTGACTGTATGTAGTAGAACTTTTACAGCTGTTTTGAAAAACATTTGAAAATTATGAACTTAAAAATGCTGTATTAGTAAAATAAATTCAAAAAAGGCATTATAAATACACCCTATATTATTTTTGTGTATTTTGCTGTTCAAAAGATTTATGAAGTAAGTATCAGCTTGCTTATTCCTCTGAGAAAAACTATCTCGGATTTATATCCTGTTACTAATTTTAAGCATCTGCATATCTGTTTCAGTTGCCTTTTGGAGATTAAATGCTCTCCAAAATGGATTCTTATTTTAACACTCTCTTTCCATGGCTATCCTATAGTTTTTCAATTTTTTTCAACCTTCACTTACATTACGTTGAAAATTTAATATCTATTAGATAAAGGAAATTATTTCTGTTTCTTATACTCCAATAGTGAACAATGTTCTTTCCACAAGTTTGAGTGTTGTTCTCATACATCCAGAGTAATAGTAGAACAGTTCGGTGTGTAGTTTTCCATCTCTTACTACCGAAATTTTGGGCAAGTTTTTAATACTTCTCAGCCACAATTTCCTTATTATCTTCCAATAATAATATCCCTCTTTTCATGAAATTGTACATATCAAAAAGAATGAAATGCATTGGAAGCCTTGAATTTTAAAGCAATAATGCAGCTTATTTTTATTTATTGAATCACACTTCTGAAAATATTTTCTAAAATGTATTGATTTTTTCAAAAGTAAGACTCCTTCTTTTGTAATTCTTTTTTTTTTTTTTTTTTTTGAGATGGAGTTTTGCTCTTGTCACCCAGGCTGGAGTGCAGTGGCTCAATCTTGGCTCACTGCAACCTCCGCCTCCCAGGTTCAAGTGATTCTCCTGCCTCAGCCTCCTGAGTAGCTGGGGTTACAGGCATGTGCCACCACACCCGGCTAATTTTTGTATTTTTAGTAAAGACGGGTTTTCACCATATTGGCCAGTCTGGTCTTGAACTCCTGACTTCAGGAGATCCACCTGCCTTGGCCTCTCAAAGTGTTGGGATTACAGGCGTGAGCTACCACTCCAGCCACTTTTGTAATTCTTAAACATGGAGGAAGTATTAAATCTCAACCTGCCTCAAAGTGTGAGTTAGAATTTGTTGGTGAGTGATTGTTATCATTGAGACTTGTTAAAAATGTTGAAGAAAATTGAAAATGTCAGAGGAAATTCAAGTAGGGACACACCTAATAAAATGCCTAAAACTAAAAACACTAACCATACCAGGTATTGACTAAGATGAGGAAGAAATGGAACTTTCATACACTTCAGGAAAATGGAACTTTTTGGAAAACAGTTTGGCAGTTGTGTAAGTGAAATATTTGCTACCATATGAGCCAGTCATTCCATTTCTAGGTATTCAAGAGAAATTAAAGCATATTTCCATATAAAGAATGTTTACAAATGTACACAGAAATGTAAACAAATGTTTACAAATGTACATGCTTACAGCAGCTTTAATTATAATAATGCAAATCTAAAAACAACTCAAATGTACATGAACTTAAGAATGGAGTAAACATGGTATAATAATGGAGTAATACTCAGCCATTAAAAGGAATGACCTCTAAATACACATCTCATTATGGATGAAACTTCCAAAGCAAATAATAAATGTATGTTGTTTAATTTAATTTAGATGACATTCTAGGAAATGTAAACTAATGTATAGTGACAGAAAGTAGACTGGTGGTTGCTTGGGGTGGAGAGAGTGAAAGATGGGATAAATAAATACCAAGGGGCATAAGAAAGATTTGCAGATGATGGATGTATTCATTATCTTGATGATCGTGGGGATTTCACAGATGTATAAACCTATCAAATTACACACTTTAAATAGCCGCAGTCTATTGCAGGTCAATTATACCTCAATATAGTATTTTTTTTAACTGAAAGGTAGAATTTTTATGTGAATTCCTGACATTTTTCTGTGGTATGTGCATACTTTTATTACTCATTCTAAATTAAATGTATTACGTAATTAATTCAGTCTCTAACCAAGTTAGTTACTCATTTGATAATACTCCACTGTATGGATAGAATAAAATTACACCAAAACAGGTTTACTTGGATTACTTATTTGAGCTTCTTGTGTTTTTATTAACTAACGATTTCTTGCATATATTTAAAGCTTTATAGTATCAAAAGGTTTTTCCATCTAAAATTACAGTTTATTGTTTAAGACAAATGGGACATTTTTAAAAAATGAAAACTGCAGGCTATTAAGAAATATTTGTTCACTATTTTTTTAGAAGCGTTGTGTGCTTTTCATGAGAACATTTAACAGTAGTTTTCTTTTTTCTTACCTGTCCTATCCCTAACATTCAGAATTACATTAAACTATGCTTTGACCAAGAGCTGACCAGTCACAGAAATACAAGTACTGCATGATCTCACTAATATGTGGAATCTAAAGAAGTTGAGAATGGTGGTTCTCAGAGGCTGGGATGGTTGGCAGGTATTTGAGGAGATGTTGGTCAAAGCATAGTTTAACGTAATTCTGAATGCTAACATTCTTCCAGGTTTATCCATGTTGTTGCAAATGACAGGATTTTACACTTTTTTAATGGCTGAGTAGTATTCTGTTATGTTTATATACCACATGTTCTTTATTTATTGATCAAAGGCTACAAAACTTCAGTTAGACAGCAGGAATAAATTTGCAAGCTCTATTCTACAACATTGTGACTACAATTAATAATAATATATTGTATTCTTGAAAAATGCTAAGATAATGTATATCAAGTATTCTCACCACAAAAATGATAACTAGGCCAGGCACGGTGGCTCACACCTGTAATCCCAGCACTTTGAGAGGCCAAGGTGGGTGGAACACCTGAGGTCAGGAGTTCGAGAGCAGCCTGGCCAACATGGCGAAACCCTGTCTCTACTAAAAAGACAAAAATTAGCAGGGCATGGTGGCACATGCCTTAGTTCTAGCTACTTGGGAGGCTGAGGCAGGAGAATCACTTGAACCCAGGAGGTGGAGGTTGTAGTTAGCCTTGATGGGGCCACTGCGCTCCAGCCTGGGCGACAGAGCAAGACTCCATCTCCAAAAAAAAAAAAAAAAAAAAAAACTATGTGAGATAATTCATATATTAATTAGCTAGAGTTAGTAGTCAGTCCGCAATGTAGATACACTTTAAAACATTATGTTATACATTATAAATACATACAATTATATCTATCAATTAAAAAAGTGAACAAACAAATGAATAAATATTTAAAATTGAGCTATGTACTTTCTTGGTTAGTTTCATTCACACTCAGCAAAATAGGACAATATTCTTTGTAAATATGGGTGACACAAAGGATACCCATGATTAGGTTTAAAATTTTTCTATAGTTAATGTAAAAGGAGAATTTCAAATCAAACTGAATACCACACTTAATTAACTGTACTAAATTTCCAAGTTTCTCCAACTTTTTTTTTAATATGATGTCAATTTAGGCAATAATGAGTGATATACTCTCTTCTCTTTTTCTGAAAGGTTAATTTCCATTATACATAATTACACAATGTTGTACATACAAATTAAAATTCAAAGAACAGGGAAAAACTCTTTCGTTTCTCTCTTGCAATATTTCTAATTTTAAAACAATGATTTTTTAGTGTCTAAATATATAATACTTCATGTGTTTCATCAATTAAGTCAAAATGAATTTAAAGGGGAAGAATGACCAAACTGACTCCTTTGAGCAACTGATCACAATTTGATTAAAAGGGCTACCCCTACACAGAATGTATAAAATAACAGAGTTCCAAATTAGAGAATTAGGGAGAGATTTCAGTTTAGTAAAATAATTTCAAAAAACAAATACACTTATGACATACCTATCCCTAAAATCATCATGGACCAAATAGAAACAAATGTTATAGTCTGATATTTCCAAGAATCTTGATTTCTTTCAAAGTTGTGCTCAAAAGCAGAGTGTATATTGGAGAGAATATCATTCTCATCTCTCACCACGTTACTTAGACTTAAGAAACCATATCAGGTGGCGAGCAGTATAAATGTGGAAATACTCCTAAGAAAGCAGAGTTGTGCATGCGAAAGAGAGCAGAGGTTGATTAGATTACCCAGACATGTGGATAGCGTGTATATTTCCTGTACTAACATTCAGTTCCTAGAATTTCGTCTGGTCCCTTCATTTTACTTTAGCCAAAAATACACCCTATGTGGTGTATCTGTTCTCATTTACCGTTTTACTTATCTTCTGATTGGAGTCTTGTGGAATGTAGCTTATACAAAGACAATATTGTAGCTGGTGGGTGAGTGGGTAGAACACATACAGTCAAGAGAGATGACATAGTCCATGTATCTATTTTACAACACTATGATTGTATACTAGCATTTTATTATATTGATTTTATGAGGTCAGAAATATTTTATTTTCCAAAGCTGTTTCCAAGGTCAGCTTCAAAGCCCCATATTGCACAATTCGTAATGTCTTTAGGTATACTCTTAGTATGTCTAAAGAATAACTATGAGCTTTTGAAGGAGAAAGGGAAAATACCTTTCGTTTTTATTGTTGGTTTTGAGTATTTACTATATATTTCCTTCCATTGGAATAATTATGTTTTTTATTGTTAATCTGGGACATTTATTAGAAGTTTCCGTCTATTGGAATGCATAAAATTGTTTTAAGTGAGCTAATGAAACATAGCAATGACAAACATCAACTCACACAGTAAGACTCCTACAGAGGTTGAAACACTGGAAGTAAGCATTCACCTTTAGACCTAGAATTTCAAATTGTTACAAATAAGGGGCATTGCTTAACATAAAGGAATTACTTAAAGGAAAGAATGAGCGTATGTCTTTTCATAGGAGGTGGTCTGTAATACACACAGTTTATAAATTGAAAATCTATATACTCAGTCACATTTCACAGTACTGTGTGCGGAATTGGTGGGTTCTTGGTCTCACTGACTTCAAGAAAGAAGTCGCGGACTCTCGCAGTCAGCTCTTAAGGTGGCGCATCTGGAGTTCTTTCTGATGTTCGGATGTTTGCGGAGTTTCTTTTTTCTGGTGGGTTCGTGGTCTTGCTGGCTCAGGAGTGAAGCTGCAGACCTTTGCGATGAGTGTTAAAGCTCATAAAAGCAGCGTGGACCCAAAGAGTGAGCAGTAGCAACATTTATTGCAAAGAGCGAAAGAACAAAGCTTCCACAGCGTGGAAGGGGACCCAAGAGGGTTGCCACTGCTGGCTCGGGCAGCCTGCTTTTATTCACTTATCTGGCCCCACCCACATCTTGCTGATTGGTAGAGCCGAGTGGTCTGTTTTGACAGGGCGCTGATTGGTGCATTTACAATCCCTGAGCTAGACACAAAGGTTCTCCACCTCCTCAACAGATTAGCTAGATACAGAGTGTGACACAAAGGTTCTCCAAGGCCCCGCCTGAGTAGCTACAGAGTGTCGATTGGTGCATTCACAAACCCTGAGCTAGACACAGGGTGCTGATTGGTGTGTTTACAAACCTTGAGCTAGATACAGAGTGCTGATTGGTGTATTTACAATCCCTGAGCTAGACATAAAGGTTCTCCACGTCTCCACCAGACTCAGGAGCCCAGCTGACTTCACCCAGTGGATCCCACCGGCTGCAGGTGGAACTGCCTGCCAGTCCCACGCAGTGCGCCTGCACGCCCCAGCCCTTGGGTGGTCGATGGGACTGGGCGCCGTGGAGCAGGGGTCGGCGCTCATCAGGGAGGCTGGGGCCGCACAGGAGCCCACGGATGGGGTGGGAGGCTCAGGTATGGCGGGCTGCAGGTCCCAAGTCCTGCCGCGCAGGAAGGCAGCTAAGGCCCTGTGAGAAATCGAGCGCAACGCGGTGGGCCGGCACTGCTGGGGGACCCAGTACACCCTCCACAGCCGCTGGCCTGGGTGCTAAGCCCCCCATTGCCCGGGGCCGGCAGGGCCGGCAGGCTGCTCCAAGTGCGGGACCCGCCAAGCCCACGCCTACCCGGAACTCCAGCTGGCCCGGAAGCGCCGAGCGCAGCCCCGGTTCCCGCTTGCGCCTCTCCCTCCACACCTCCCTGCAAGCTGAGGGAGCCGGCTCCGGCCTTGGCCAGCCCAGGAAGGGGCTCCCACACTGCAGCGGTGGGCTGAGGGGCTCCTCAAGTGCCGCCAAAGTGGGAGCCCAGGCAGAGGAGATGCCCAGAGCGAGCGAGGGCTGTGAGGGCTGCCAGCACGCTGTCCCCTGTCAGTACTACATATTCTTGGTAAGTCATTTATCTCATTTCAAAATGAAATATTTATTTAATATTTCAGGTATTAAATATTTCACAGGTATTACTTTGATTCTATTTCCTTTTTTATGTCATTAATATTCTGAAAGTTTGAATATCTTTAAGAGAATTTAGTAGACTTTCTGGAGCCAATTTTTTTTTTTAGTGTTTCTTAAGGTTGATATTTAAAACAACTTTTCATTTTCATTCCTTGGTTAATTAACTACACTTCACTATTTTTATTTTCAATTCTAAACTCTCCCTTCAACTTTTCGATGGATTTCATTGAATTGGAAAGATTTCATCAACACACGCTTTAAAAAGTCTTGTTTTCTCATAAATTATCTCAATTAAAAATTATTATTTTATCTCAGGCAGAATATTTCCTCCAAAATGAATATATTATTGGCAAACACTTTATATAATATCTTTATTTTCAAATCTCATATCAAGCAAGCAAAGTTAATAGTATTAATTGTTAACATTTATTAGTACATCTGCAAGAGCGTATATTACAGCATGCATAGCTTATTTATATAGTAAACGAAAATGACACTAGCCACCTTCAACATTTGTCAGGAATTCAGTCAAGTTGCTGACTTGACTTTGAATATCTTCATAGTTCCCAGTAAGCCACATGTTAATCCCTTTCCTGGTGAGGAATTTGGAGACCAGAGATTTAATTTACTGAACATTACACTCTAGTTAATGTTGCAGCCAGGATTCAAACTATGTCTGTATAACCCCAAAGCTCACACTCTTTTCTCTAAATTTTATTTTTAGAAATTATTTGAAATACTGGTCTATGCTAATGCGATGTAAACTTCAATATATACCTCATGGTAGGCATTTTTCATGATAAAAAGAATACAACTATGTTACCTCAAATGACCTTCCATGTTGTCATCATGCACAGAAATAGAAGGTTCAATTGTGCCAAAAAAGTATTTAGCTTTTTTGGAAGTGTGTGTTTATTATATTTGTTTGATTTAAACATAGAAGTATTCTCAATACAATGATCTCAAAGGAACTGTTCATATCCTATGCAACCATCAAATTTTCATTATATTAAATGTGTTTGAAATCTTTGTAGTATGCAGACATTTTGGCAGTGACAGGATTTAACCTGTAATTTTCTCCTTCAAAAAAGTTGAAAATGGAAAATAATGAACTCCTTCCTAGATTACTAAATTAGTAAAATTTCTTCAGTAATATAAATAAAATCCAAATTATTTTTCTAGTTATTAAAAATAATTGAGTATCTGTTTACATGAAGAACTTGTAATATCTTAATTTTAAATTATTTAAAACTTGGTTTTTCTACCTTGCACCCATTAAAATAAACCCAAAACAACTTTATGGACTGGTGAATTTACAACTGTTTTAAAAGAAGTTTCAAGATAATCTGGCATTCTGTTTCAGAACATCCCCAAAATAAGAAAAAGAAATTCTATCCCTATGTTAAAGTAATATTTCATTACTAGTTCCTAAAAAGAATGGTTCAGTCTTTTCAAAGGGACCATAAAATAGAGAAACAGACAGCAAGGACTACTGAAAAAATCTGACTTCTTAAACCCTGCCTCCTGAGGGGAGGCATATTATCATCTATAATGTATTTGATCCCTCACAAGCTCACCAGGGTTACAGACCATTTTTAAAAAGAAAAAAAAAATGCAGTAAAGAGTGTACAATGAGCTACGTGGAGGAGGAGAGAAACGTACCTTTAAACCCAAAGACTTTTTGTTCGTATGTTGCCAATCAATCATGCCCGCTGGCCTGGTTATAGATTGCTCTTCGTAATCTGTTTTCACAAGATCCTCAGAGAATTCTAACCATAGAAGAACCTGCCTCTCTCTACCCAGAGGTATATAAAAGAAACTGAGATTTTTTAAAATCCATATCACAAAAATATATAGTCAATTCATTATCACTTTGAGAATAGTATTTCTCTATTTCACTAATTCCTGATCAAATTATTTCACATATAGTGAAACATTAAAGTCCCAGACATTGAACTTTCTCTTTGGAAAAGAGAAACTCCTTTGCTTGGGCTTTCAAAAGAGTGTATCACTTTAATGATCTTCATTGCTAGTTGCATTCCATGACAACATGATGCTATATTACATAGATTTGAATTTCAGAGGTGAGATGGTAAAGTTGTACCTCCAGAATAGTATTTATTAAAAGAAAATCCTAGCAGTTGGCTTATTAGAATACTGTTAGACATCTTCCCATCTAACAATATAGTAGTGACATGATCTCACCATATTTCAATAAAAGAAATATGTCAGAATATTTAGAACAATTTCTTTTTACAGTTTGGAGAAATGGTATTTTGTTTACACGAAGCATCCATTTTTCATTTCTTTCTTCCCATGGGAGCTAACATAAATCAAAACAACTCAAATGTTTTTAATTTCAGTGTGAGATCAGCAGCTGTTCCCCAGAACTCCAGTTGCTGCAAAAGAGGGAGTTTTTGTGTGAGTCACAAGTCAGATAGACAATGTAGCAAGATCTAGTTACATACCATGATACTTACTGAGCATATGCCCACTAGAGATCATAATAACAAAGAATTGTGTTTACTTAAACTCACAGTTTTGCAAAAGTCAAACAGTTATGTAACTGTCCCTATAGCACTGTGAATCATGGTGGTAGAGAAATGTAATCAATTAGTGACAGGCTCTTTTGATGTACTCTATAGTGGGTTGACATAACAAATGACCCATTGAAGAGCACTGGGCTAAACTAGACTACTTAAAAGGAAATTGAGTTCAAGTGAATATTTCCAACAGTTTATTTTGAATGTTTATACTTTATGCAGTTCCTAAAAAATGTGTAATTAGGCTATCTGGTTAGCCTTGCAGAGGAAAGATAATTAAATTCAGGAGGTTCTTCTGAATACCAACTACATTTTGTATTTGAAAATAACGTAATCAAAAACAAACATTAAAACAAAAACAGAACTGAGAATTAGACTTCGGGATTTTATGAGTCTTAACAATTAAATTTGCTTTCAAAAATTGTAACATAACATTTTCAATTGCCCTGATGTAAATTCATAGGTTTAAAACTTGTTTTCATAAGATTAAATATACCAAAAAGAGTGTGTTGTGTTTTACATTTTACAGTTTGAACACCTTTTGGAGTATCTACAAAAGATGGGGAATAACAAGCAAAAAATTATGGTGCATTTGTTTCTGAATAGAAGTCAATAATTTCTGCACTTATCACTGGTTTCTGAGTTCTTTTAAAATTTAAGGTCTCTCTCAAAGGAGACTATTCTGACTCCCAAAGGCCATGTCTGTTTTAGTATAACTGAAATTCCATGTTGAAATTTGGCCTGAAACTAAACTAGTGTCCTTAAATTCCTTTAAGATAACGCAATTCCATTTCAATTGGAAATCTATGTAACTTTTGCTTCCTACACATCCCGCAAAACCTGTTCATGATTGGGCAAGTTAGATACAACATGAAAGGTTTGGGTTAGCACTTGATGGCCCTCAGGTCACCCCAGTGAATGGACTTTTAAATATTTCCTTCTAGAAATGAAATGACATCTTGAAGTTGTCTTTCTATGGCAGAGTCTACACATAGAATATTATCATTAATTATTTAAGGTTTGTATATCTGATGATTGCTCAACTATGTGTTATAAATGTGAAATTATATAAAAGATGGTTAATTTGCATATTTTATACTCTCTGTGCTAAGGAAAATTGAGTATTAATGCATTATTGAGTCTCATTTTAACTCTTAAGGTAATAAACGTATCTGTGTTAGCATTCATGTGTCTTATATAATGCTTCTTATAAGAAATTTTTTGACAGTTTGATAAGAGGGACGTTTCCCCATCCCTATAGAATGAGTTTGAAAATATTTTAATTCCATTCTTCAACTGGATTGCCCGAAAGCAGATTAGATGTTTAGTTGTAGCTTTCAAATTTGCATATATGGATTTCATACTTGCTTGTGTCTTTTTCTGTCTCCTTCAACTTTTATTTCTATATATTTATATGTAACCAAAACATTTTAATTAAAAAAACTTAATATTTATACATATGCAATGTTAGTTTCACCTTTATCTAAATCCACCAAATCCATAATCCTCAGAGTTTAGTTGTTTTGTTCTTTTTTAATTATTGTTTTGGGAGAGTGGTATAGAAATGATTCCGCTTTCATTAAGAGTCAAACTGGCTGTTTTTCTTTTTTCTTCTGAAAGAGATTTACATGTTTGTTATCTTACCGGTTATAAATAATAACTGTGTAACACTGAAACAAAATAAGCACAAAAACTTCATGGGTATGATTTTTTTTTAAAGCAAGGTATGGACTATTCGTTGATTCATCCATTTTACCTTCTTTTTCAAGAGGCATTTGTGAGACAATCACGTTTCTTTTTTAGTATTATTATACTTTAAGTTCAGGGATACGTGTGCAGAATGTGCAGGTTTGTTACATAGGTATACACGTGCCATAGTGGTTTGCTGCACCCATCAACCCGTCACCTACCTTAGGTATTTCTCCTAATGCTATTCCTCCCCTAGCTCCCACCCCCAACAGGCCCTGGTGTGTGATGTTCTCCTCCCTGTGTCCATGTGTTATCATTTTTCAACTCCCACTTATGAGTGACAACATGCAGTGTTTGGTTTTATGTTCCTGTGTTAGTTTGCTGAGAATGATGGTTTCTAACTTCATCCATTTCCCTGTAAAGGACATGAACTCATTCTATTTTTATGGCTGCATAGTATTCCGTGGCATATATGTGCCACATTTTCTTTACCCAATCTATCATTGATGGGCATTTGGGTTGGTTCCAGATATTTGCTATTGTGAATAGTGCTGCAATAAGCATACACATGCATGTGTCTTTATAGTAGAATGATTTATATTCCTTTGGGTATATACCCAGTAATAGGGTATATACCCAGTAATAGGATTGATGGGTCAAATGGTATTTCTAGTTCTAGATCCTTGAGGAATTACCACACTATCTTCCACAATGGTTGAACTAATTTACACTCCAACCAACAGTGTAAAAGCGTTCCTATTTCTCCACATCCTCTCCAGCATCTGTTGTTTACTGACATTTTAATGATCGCCATTCTAACTGGCGTGAGATGGTATCTCACTGTGGTTTTGATTTGCATTTCTCTAATGACTAGTGATGAGGAGCTTTTTTTCATGTTAGTTGGCCACATAAATGTTTTCTTTTGAGAAGTGTCTGTTCATATCCTTCGCCCACTTTTTGATGGGGTTGTTTGTTTTTTTCTTGTAAATTTGCTTAAGTTCCTTGTAGATTCTGGATATTAGCCCTTTGTGAGATGGACAGATTGCAAAAATTTTCTCCCATTCTGTAGGTTGCCTGTTCACCCTTAGGGTTGTTTCTTTTGTTGTGCAGAAGCTCTTCAGTTTAATTAGATCCCATTTGTCAATTGTGGCTTTTGTTACCATTGCTTTTGGTCTTTTAGTCATGAAGTCTTTGCCCATGCCCATGTCCTGAATGGTACTGCCTAGATTTTCTTCTAAGATTTTTATGATTTTAGGTCTCACGTTTAAGTCTTTAATCCATCTTGAGTTAATTTTTGTATAAGGTGTAAGGAAGGGTTCCAGTTTCAGTTTTCTGCCTATGGCTAGCCAGTTTTCCCAACACTGTTTATTAAACAGGGAATCTTTTCCCCATTTCTTGTTTGTGTCAGGTTTGTCAAAGATCAGATGGTTGTAGATGTGTGGCATTATTTCTGAGGCCTCTGTTCTGTTCCATTGGACTATATATCTGTTTTGGTACCAATACCATGCTGTTTTGGTTACTGTAACCTGGTAATATAGTTTGAAACCAGGTAGCATGATGCGTCCAGCTTTGTTCTTTTTGCTTAAGATTGTCTTGGCTATATGGGCTCTTTTTTGGTTCCATATGAAATTCAAAGTAGTTTTTTCTAATTCTGTGAAGAAACTCAATGGTAGCTTGATGGGGATAGCATTGAATCTATAAATTACTTTGGGCAGTATGGCCATTTTCACGATATTGATTCTTCCTAGCATGAAATGTTTTTTCCATTTGTTCGTGTCCTCTGTTATTTCCTTGAGCAGTGGTTTGTAATTTTCCTTGAAGAAAACAGACCCAATGTACCAGAATCTCTGGGACACAGCTAAAGCAGTGTTTAGAGGGAAAATTATAGCACTAAAGGACCACAGGAGAAAATGGGAAAGATCTAAAACCGACAGTCTTACATCACAGTTAAAAGAACTAAAGACGCAAGACCAAACAAATTCAAAAGCTAGCAGAAGACAATAACTAAGAGCGGAGCAGAACTGAAAAAGATAGATATATAAAAAGTCCTTCAAAAAATCAATGAATTCAGTAGCTGTTTTTTTGAAAAGATTAATGAAATATATAGACCACTAGCAAGACTAATAAATAGGAAAAGAGAGAAGAATCAAATAGACACAGTAAAAATGATAAAGGGGATATCACCACTGATCTCACAGAAATACAAACTACGTACCATCAGAGAATACTATGAACACCTCTATGCAAATAAACTTGAAAATGTGGATGAAATGGATAAATTCCTGGACACATACACCCTCCCAAGACTAAACCAGGAAGAAGACAAATCCCTGAATAGACCAATAACAAGGTCTGAAATTCAGGTTGTAATTAGTAGCCTACCAAACAAAAAAAGCCAAGGACCAGATGGATTCACAGCCAAATTCTACCAGAGGTACAAAGAGGAGCTGGTACCATTCCTTCTGAAGCTATTCCAAATAATAGAAAAAGAGGGACTCCCCCCTAACTTATTTTATGAGGCCAGCATCATCCTGATACCAAAACCTGGCAGAGACACAACAAAAAAAGGAAATTTCAGCCCAATATCCTGGAGAATATCAATGCAAAAATCCTCAATAAAATACTGGCAAACCGAATCCACCAGCACATCAACAAGCTTATCCACCACGATCAAGTTGGCTTCGTCCTTGGGATGCAAGGCTGGTTCAACCTATGCAAATCTGTAAACATAATCCGTAATGTAAACAGAACCAAAGAAGAAAAACACGTATTTGTCTCAATAGATAAAGAAAAGGCCTTCAATAAAATTCAACAACCTTCATGCTAAAAACCTTCAATAAACTAGGTATTGAGGGAACATATCTCTAAATAATAACAGCTATTTATTACAAACCCACAGCCTGTATCATACTGAATGGGCAAAAGCTGGAAGCATTCCCTTTGAAAACTGGCACAAGACAAGGATGCCCTCTCTCACCACTCTTCTTCAACATATTATTGGAAGTTCTGGCCAGGGAAATCAGTCAAAAGAAAGAAATAAAGCATATTCAAATAGGAAGAGAGGAAGTCAAATTGTCTCTGTTTGCAGATGACATGATTGTATATTTAGAAAACCCCATCATCTCAGCCCCAAATATCCTTAAGCTGATAAGCAACTTCAGCAAAGTCTCAGGATACAAAATCAATATGCAAAAATCACAGACTTTCCTATACACCAATAATAGACAAACAGAGAGCCAAATCATGAGTGAATTCCCATTCACAATTGCTACAAATAGAATAAAATACCTAGGAATACAACTTACAAGGGATGTGAGGCAATCACTTTCAAGACAGTAGGATATACGGGGGTATTCAGTTCAAATTATCTGAACTATTTTCTTATGTTTCGATTTTGAATTTCAATTTAACAGATTCTGTTATTGTTTCTACAATTCTGAATAAAAAATTAAGAACTTAGAATCAACTAGTCTTAATTTCTCAAATCAGCTTTGCAGGGTAGAGAAGTGTATTCTCCTCCTCTTAAATATTTGGCATAAGTAATTAAACTTTTTGATTCTGTATTTCAAAAAACTTGGGGCCATTTATGGTGGGCTATCACAGGAATATGTATCATATGGAGAATCTAGATAATTTCAAACTATAACAATCTTTCTGAAGGTATGTGGTAGTGTGCCCAAAAGTAACCAGAATTCACAAGGATTTATATAACAATAATCTATTTACAACCTTCAATAAGACTGATATGCTATGCATTGAAGATGTAAATGTGATTGAAATAGCCCTTGTTGTTGAAATCTCACGCTCCACTGGGGTGTTTTGGGGGCACGAGGGAGAAGTATATAATTGAAAAATTACCATATCTGATAAGCGTTATAACACTGTGTTGAAGAAGTTCCAAATTTTTGGGAGAGCAATGAAAAACATAATAAAAGGTATGGGCTTAAGGTAGATTCTGGAAGATGATTTTTGAAATTACCAGGTGAAGAAGGGAAAGAGTGTTATTTCATAAATAACATGGGAGCTGGAAAATACTGAAAGGTGTGGAGAGGGCGGTAGAAGAGGAGACTGCATCGGTTATATTGTGAACGATCCAGTTTACTATGATTAGGTGCCAGTTAGGGGCCAACATGATGAAAGTTTCTATTAATATCATGGGAAATTCAAAGGAGGCAAAATCAAAGCATTGCTAAGCAGTGTTGTGGTTAAATCAAATTTTGAGTCTAAGTGGTTGGGAGAATGGAGATTTGAGCAGTCAGGGTCTCAATGGATTAAAATAGTTATCAATATGGAATAACAAACCGATATATTGAGGACACTTAATTTAGTTAAGGTGGAGTTAAAGCTAATGTCAAGGTTCAAATGTAGTGGTAGGCATCCATTTTTTAGTACTCTGAGGGCAGGTTTATAATATTCTTTTCACATGGATATTGAAATCCCTCAGGATAATGGCAAGAGATAGTGTAAGGAGAAAATATAGAATAGTTCAATGTCTTCTGATAATGTGGGTAGTGACCTGGAGAGAATTAGATGACAGCATAGGGGAAAAGTAGTATAACCAAATGGGATATAGCTCAGAAAAGAAAAATAGCCTTGAATAAAGGTGGCAAGATAATGTTCTAGAGGTAGAAGCATGGAACAAAAAGAATGTGGACCATAGTTCTCAATCCCAAAGAACAAGGAATATAGAAAATTAAGCACTTTTTAAGAAGGTTGTGGGATTTGTTCTTTGAATAGAGACAAGTTTTAGTAAATGATAAAAGAAAGATGTGTTCTAGGGACAGTCAGAGCATATATGTAAGTGAGTGGGTCCACAGTAGAGAGAGGTGTCAAGAGTACAATATGGGAGAGCTTTAACACTGGATAGTATATCAGCTTCCAGAATAAACAAGTAACCAAGAAAATACTAGGTTGCATAGTAAGAGAATACTGTAGAGATTAAACAGTCCTGATGTTGATTAAATGAAAGAGAGGGACTTAAGTATATTGGGGATCAGATTTGAAACATCTGTGTCCTTACAAGACCACAAGCATAAACGAGGCAAATGGTTAGATATGAAAAGGACGTAGGCCAGGCACGGTAGCTCACTCCTGTAATCCCAGCACTTTGGGAGGCTGAGGCGGGTGGATCACGAGGTCAGGGGTTCGAGACCAGCCTGGCCAACACAGTGAAACCCTGTCTCTACTAAAAAGATAAAAATTAGCTGGGCATGGTGGCGGACTACTCCCAGCTACTAGGGAGGCTGAGGCAGGAGAATCACTTGAATCCAGGAGGCGGAGCTTGCAGTGAGCTGAGATTGCACCATTGCACTCTAGCCTGGGTGGCAGAGTAAGACTCCATCTCAAAAAAAAAAAAGAAAAAGAAAAAAGAAAAGGAAAGGAGGAACATAGGAGAAAATTGGATGGTTGTGTATTCCATTAGGATTTCAAGGTCAATTTTTTTTTTATTCTTCTGTTAATGTGTACCTTCAGAGAGACCATTTAACTATTGAAACTGCATCTCTTCCTGTTGATGGACATAGGTAGAAAATAATATCTCAGCCTATGTGACATAGGCTGTAATAACCTGTTTATTACAATGCCCTTTGGTAACAGGAAACATTTTCACCCTAACAAAGTATGTTACTGGGTTAACACATCATAAAACAAAAGTTCAAGTTGTGGTTCTGGAAATGTTCTCCCTCCAGTCACAATATTTATTTCTTGCATATTATTTTTGTCTTTCATAAAATGTATTATTTAACCAAAAGTTTTGAGAAAATGGTAAAAGATAAATCAGGCAGCTCAACTGTTGAGAATTATCTATGGTACTATATAACACCCAGATCAAGCCCAAGCTTACATCTCTCTAGGTGGAAGGAGCTACAACTGTGCCTTAATACCAAGAGGGAGACAGTAAAATTGGTAAACATTTCACCTAAAGGAAAATAAAGAGACATCCATTGGTTTAAAAGTTTACTTTGCCTCCACTAATGAAATTCTCAGAGCAAGTCTGATTTCAAACCTCTCTCCCTCCTTCCCTCCCTCTCTCTCACACATAAAACCCCCACATATTCTGGCTAGTGGTTTGCTATTTTACTGTTTTAATGCTAATTACTATGGCCTTCATTAAATTCCAAACCAAAACACCAAATATATTGGTTTATCTGCTTGAGGATATAGTCTTGAAATTGAGACAAATGATACTGTCACCAAATGGTGTGATTTTTTAATGTTTTTATTATTTTAATAAGGAAGAATGTTTTTAATGTATCTTTGTACTTCTACTATGAAGGCACTTGAACATTCTAGGGATTTTTTTATTATTTAAAAAAAATGATTTCACCTGGACTTAGATTAAATATTCTGGATAGTTCTACGTTTTCCTTTCTTTCGATATCTTCGTAGTCTCTTGCATTTCATTGAAAGACATGCTGTTTGTTACTTCCTTACAACAACATTAAATGTCCTTGTCAAAGTTTTATATTTCCTGATGTGAAAAAAAGACCACTAAAGCATTTTGGGGGCTTAATAAGATGATTCTACTATATAAATGAGAAAAATAACACACATTATTTTTATTTGGGTTCTACACACTTTGAGTGCAATCTAAACTGAGTAGAAATTGGAAAAAAAAAGGTCGAGATATAAAAGGACAATAACAGGTGAGGAGAAATAAAATACTCTGTGTTAATAATAGCAATATATAGGCGCAGAAGGGTGAAGGTCATTTTACTGGGCAGCTGTAGGATGCTAAAGGAAGCGGGTCCAATAACAGAGGTTTTGAATGTAAGGAAAGATTGATTGTTCAACTGGGTTTCTGCATCTGGCCTCCTTGATTTCACACATTTCCAGATTTTTATCCAAGATTGCAACTGGGCAAACTCTATACTCAAGTTTGCAATTAGGAAAACACAAACACACAGCAACACACATACACACATATCTAAAGAAATCGTAAGTTTAGAATGTTCTGAAGCATGAATGCTGAATATCGAGTGGCAGTGTTCTGTTTTTTATTTTTTTCTTTCATCTCAATAACTGTGGCTTATGTTTTAAAGTTGGAAGTTCTATCTTTAAACTTAACATTGGGAGTTATGATATACCATCAAAGCTGGTAATTCAGAAAAGAATAAAAACTGAGGTCATTCCAAAGGATTTCCTTAGTTTCAGAAGTGCAGTAATAATAGTAAATTACAAGTATCAGGGGAATGTACTTTCAGGACTTTTAAACCTTTCACTAGGAAAAGGAAATGGTGTTTTTTACCCTATTATTATCAGGTGCAAAGTTTGAAAACGGAGGAAGATTGGCTGTTTTACTTTCAAGGGAAAATACTTAGGAATCTTAAAAATAAATTTGGTCATTTTAGTTTGTCATAGAGAGTTAACTGAATCTTTAAGAAAATTACTATTTAAGATTAAGCTGTATTTTTATACAAAAATACAAAAATACAGTTAGGCATCCTTTTGTTTCATTTTGAATGGTTAGGATGTTCTCATTTATGTCCATCTGAATTCAATTTACATCAACAATATGTAAAAAATATGACTACATAAAAAAGAAAAAACTATATAACTGCAAAGAGACATAAGTCACTACACTAGAAATTATAACCCATTCAACGAAATGGAAACATTTGTATCAAAATCAAGTATTAGTATATTTAAATTTTCCCCTTTCTTTTGAAATTCAGCAAGTACGATGCAGGAATAAAAAGTTGTATAGGCGGGATTTGGGGAAAACTGAAGCAAGTAAGGACATAAAATGAACAGGATTGTAGTTCATAAACTTTGGAATAATATACGTTAATATGGAATGTTGGTGGTGTCACCATCATCATATTCACAGAAGAGGAACCATCTGGAAGATGGGGATAACTAGTCGTTGTGTTTCTCATTTGTCTACCACCTGCAAAACACACTTGTGAAGGGAAATGCAGATGACTAGTGTATACTTTCAGTATATTTGAGATAGCATTTTTAAATATCTCCATCAACCTGAGAATATACAGTGATAGAAAGTAAAGGAGAATTATGGGGTTTGCATATGTCTGGAAATGACTAGAAACTTCATCTCCTGTGCCATCTGTGACTCAAACCAGGCTTGTTACTCAGGCAATCACCAAGGCAGAGAGATTGATTGGTTATGCTATCAGATTAAATGGCAGCATTCTAGACACAAGACAGAGGATAGATACATCCAAAATGAAGAGCAAAACTACATGAAGCCAAAATATTTCCAAACTGAAGATTTTTATGTATATAATTTATTTCAGATGTTGAACTAGTCTATTACGAACGCTCTTCAACAAACTGAAGAATTTAGTGTTACCATTACATGATGTCATAATCCTAAAATTTTTATAAGATACAGTGACTCATTGTGTGCTGGAAAACTTCCCAAAATGGACACACAAAAGGACATATATGTACAATGATATCACCATATGCATGCGAAGGATGATGCAGAAATGTTTGGAAAAGTACCTTGTGTCTTGATTTTATTGTGACTGAATGTTACGCATCAGAGTATAGAATGGTTTATACCCATCTTTAAAAGTCATGTGGATTTGAAAAATAATATACCATGTAATTAAACCCTTACATTTATCTGGAATTTATAAAATGAAAATCAATTGTAACTATTTTCTGTTGAAGTATGGGTTGTGATATTATTATTATTCCAGTTATTTTATATATACATATTCATTCAAAATTCATATTGAGATATCTCACTTCATCCTTGGGCAGGCGTTAGGAAATGCCTCTCAGGAATTTAAAATCTGTTCATTTCTCATACTTCCATCCTATTTCTCCACAATATCAGAGTGAACACATGGGAGTTTCAATGCAGTTTAGTAATTAAGGTTGGTGAGCATAGGGGACCGAAGTAGTTTACTCTGAGTAGAAATAAGCTTCCAGTCATCCTTTGTTGTTGGACTGGGTTTCAATTTGCTTCTATGTGGCATTTAATATAGTGGGAACATTGGCATCTTTTTGTCAAATTGAGTATGACTGCATTTCCACAGGCTGTCTCTTTAAAATGTGAACAATTGGATGATTGGACATTCGAAAGACGGTGTTATTGGGAGATATGGGACAAATATGCTTCTTGAACTTCAATGTAGAATGCATATGAAGTGTAACATCAATTTTTGCGAAGGATTTTATGGGAAAGTTGAAGTTAGCTGTTTAAATGTCCATAAAGAAAGAAGTGTACACTTCTTTTAAGCTAAATGCCAGTTAGATTTTTCAGAAAAATATTAGTGAACATCTGATACATTCATTAACTATAGTTGTTTATAGCACTTACTTTGGGACGTGTTTATTGATTCAACTCTTTCATGTTTGACTGCCTTGCTTATATTTTGGGACATTGGCTTTATGCTACAGTATTAATGACTTACAAGTTTATACGTAGCTCACATTTAATTCATTTGCCAGAATAGACTTCAAATAATGCAAATAAAATTGGCATTTTTTCCACCCTTTTGTCATACTTTGTTATTGTGTCTCATTTTTCCTTCACCTTGTCTTTTTTTCATTGCTTCTTATTTCATGCAGCTGTATTTTAAAATGTTAACATTTTAAGTCTAAGCCATTATGAATAACAAAATAAATGTATTCATCTATTTGTCTCAAAGATTCAATGTATTAAGTTTACATCATCTAATTTCTTGGAATTCTAGGCCTTATATGTGTAGAGTTATTGAGAGACACAAGGGTTTAATGGTCTTTGCAAAATATTACCCAATTTCCTGTATCCCCTCCCTTAGGGTGAATTTCACAAAACTTCTGCAGAGTTAAGGAAAATTCCAGGGCTTTGATATGTCTCCTTGGCCCTGATTTCTGTTTTATTGCACAGCTTCCTTGAAGGGTCCCATGATCAAGACTTCTTTCGTGCCTCTGGATACCAGGCAAGGCATGACCATGACGGGCCGGCTAACATTCTTTGCATTGCTAATTGTAGGCACAGATTGAGTAGTGTATGGTTAAAATGAGACACTAGTATTCTGGGTTTAAAGGGCTATTCTGTGTTTATAACTTTGTAACCTTTGACCTATTTAGTAATGCTTTGGGAGCTTACAATTATATACAGGTGCAAGCAATACGTTAAGGAAAACATTGCAGAGGTTGGTTTGCTTTTTACAATTTTACATTCTTCCATGGGGGCTATAGACTTTAAGTCAAGTGAGTGTGAGATTTAATAACCCTTCCTTGCTGCTTTTTTTATAGCCAAAACATTACCTCTGAATGGCTTTAATCGGTTAGCCATATATAAACTCTTGAATAAATGCTTCGTAAGAACATGTTGATTTATAAATTACTGAGAAAGTTAAAATATAATTATCAATATGTTAAGTTATTCAACAAAACCTAATATAATTATAAAAATCAACTGAATGACAGAAACTAGTTTATAGGTATGAGTAAGCATGGGAAATTTTAAAAACCCGGAATAACCTGAAACAAACGGATGTGGTTAAAATGTTTGACTAAATAGTACTTTTTTTTTTCCAGGCTATTTTGTCACCTGTTCTAAATGTTTTAAGTAATAATTAAGTTAATTTGAAGTGGCATTTTATCACCTTATTTCTGTTACAAGTAAAGATTTATGAATTAAGATGACTAATCAATAACTGTACTATTTCATTTGTTTTAGATGCAATCTCACTTCAATCAAGTATAGAAAATCTTCTAAGTGTAACTAAGTGATATGTTAGACTTTGCTAATTTTCCATTTACCTTGATATTCTTATGTCAATTCCAGCTCAAGATTCTACTTTCAAAACTGGATTACCATTCTTTTCTCAATGCTCCTTTTCAGAATAACCATTTTACAACAATTACCAAAATTAAGACATAAGTCTATATTGTATACTACAAAGTATTTTGACTATAAAGATACAGTTATTTTAATAATAGAGAATAGTTTCTTTTTTGTTTGTTTTTTGTTTTTTAATTTTACTTCAAGTTCCAGGATACACATGCAGAATGTGCATGTTTTCTACATAGGTATACATGTGCCATGGTGGTTTGCTGCACCCATCAACCCATCTTAAAACTGAGAATAGTTTCTTTATAATTAACCTATGTTTTCTGAAGGAAACTTAAGAAATACTTTATGTTCTCATATAACTTTGAGCAATGATATTTGTACCAAGAAGAAATGGGCATGTCTATTGAATATTATTTAAGGTCTCCCTCTCCCACTGTTCTCAATTCTCCGGGCCTCAGTTAATCACAAATCAAAAAAGAAAGAACATCGACATATCTAGGGTGCCAAATTGGGTAAGAGAAAGAGAAACATTTATGCCTGATATGACCATCATATATATGCATGTATATATACACGCATATATATACATATAGGCCTATCATATGAGAAAAATCCACCAGTGACCCAGAACTTACAAAACAGAAAACGTTTTTAAGAATTCATGGATAAATGTGGACTCTCATTGATATCCATTGATATACTTTGTTTGAAAGTGGATAGAATGCTTACACAGAGTTAGCAGATTGAGTAGGAATATGGGAGAGAGAAAATGAGCAATTCCGATATTTCCTTAAACTATAAAATCTAAATTTTTCTTCATATTCCAATGGTAATTAGATCAAGCCTGAAACTATTTAATATACCAATCTGTACTGTTTTATTTAATCAATAGTGTCAGGACTCTGAGATGAAGATATGTGATACAGTACAAATTCTTGAGACCCATTGAAGGAAATAGAATTTCTGTAATAATTTCCACTTTTATTTTAGATTCAGGAGGTACATGTACAGATTTGTTACCTGGGTATATTGCATGATGCTGAGGTTTGGGGTACGACTGATCCCATCACCCAGGTAGTGAGCATAGTACCCCATAGGTAGTTTTTCAGCCTATGCCCTCCTCCATCCCTCTCCCAGCTGGTAGTACTCAGTACTTAGTGTCCCCATCTATGGGAAAACTTTTAAAGTCTAAAAAGCAATTATGGATAGCATGATTGAGGAATGTACTTGCTAATTAGGTACAAAGAGTTATTTAGAATTACCCTGAAACTTATTTAAACATGACATTGAGTTTATATAGATACAAATAAGCACATGTTCAAGATTTTCAATTTTCACAAGATCATTTTTATTCTTTTCTGGGTTTGATGTGTAGCAACTTCCCTTTAGAAATAATATAAAAACATTCCGATCAACCTGAAATGTGTTAGATGTGTATGGTATATTTTTGGCATTTTATTTATTAGCTAAGTCTTATCATTTCTTTAATAATATTATCCTTTGCTCAGGAGTAGTATCTCTGGTTTTACGGCTTTAAATTATATAAAGGCCACTGACTGTTTCCAAAGGTCTGTATTTAAGCCATGGTTCTCCCCATTACTAGTTGAAATATATATTCCTTTCCTGCCAGCCATATCCTCTGAGGCAGAGCAAGAACTCAACATGCGTAAAATTTTCTCATCTTTCCTATGCCACATCTCAGCTAACGGTAAAACATCTACCTAATTCTCCAAGCCAAAAATCTGGGACTCTTCTTAGACTTCTTGTTCTCCCTTGTTCCACAGGTTCAATCATTCAAGAGGTCTACACATGTTTTACCTTCTCAATGTTTTACAAATTCATTTGCTATCTTCCACTTCTCCTGTCACTTCTCTTGTTCACGCCCTTGTCAAGTCTTGCTTAGACATTGTTCTCATTGTTTCCCATCATGAAAGCCCCACAATAGCAGGACCTTATCAGACTCATTCTCTTAGATCAGTCACTGGTATGCATTAGATGCTCAAAAAATGTTAGTTGAATGAACAATTTGATGGATAAAGAGGAGGGTTCTTTTTTTGGTGCTCATACACTTCTTCTTCATTCTGTATTCTATCTTGAATGTCCTTTACACTGTTCTTCACCTTTACAGTATCTTCAAAACTTAATTAAGGTTTCATCACCTACAGAAATTCCTCTCTAAATAACTATGTTGGTCTAAATGTCTGTATTTACATAGTACATCTTAATTATTTTTTTCGTAGCATGTACCACATTTTATTGAAGTTTTTCACTTCATGTGCCTGTCCCTACCTGTAGACCACTACTAACTCCTTGAAAATATTCTTGCTTCTTCACCTGTGTATTTCCAGCACTAATTTAGGGTCAAACACATACTCAGTGCTCAATACATTTTGAATAAATAATGGGTGAACAAACGAATGAATGGTTGCAAAAATATTTATTCATTTTGATACCTAGAACAGTGCCATACACATAGAAATCTGTCAAAAATATTAAATTCAATTTCCTTGAGCCATATTACTTTAAGCATCTTTTTTCATATTTCTGAGGCTTGGTTGCCTCATTTGCAAAATAGAAAGTTTGTTCCCTCCGATGATGGCACAAAGTAATGAATATGAATGACTGCAATAACTTTCTTCTCAACTGGAAAGTTGAATAAATCCAGTTGTCATTAATTTAAATTGAATATACAGCAATGTAAGATATTCACTATCAATATTCCTGATTTACTGACTAAATAAATAAAAACAATCTAATTAATTTTACAGTAAATGTAAACTAATATAGTATTGAGCACAGAATATTACAATACAAACTTCTATAAACATTCTATAGAATGTTTATTTTTCTCAAGCTTAACATTTTTCACAGTCACCTCACTTATTGTGTTTTATAAATTTCTCCTAATTTGAAAAAGATAAAAAGTATTCCCATCACCTGATATAGAATACGTGAAATGTGGCACATGTATACATATGTAACTAACCTGCACATTGTGAACATGTACCCTAAAACTTAAAGTATAATAATAATAAATAAATAAATAAATAAGAGTATGTGAAATGGAGAAAAACATTTTAACAAAAATAAATAAACTTTTATTTTCAAATGCCTGCTTTGTTTTAAGTGGATTTTCTGAACTTTCATATTAGTCCTAATATAGATTTCTCCTATATTAATTCAATCAAAGATTTACTACTCTAAAACAGGACACATTTTATCAAGTAGCATTGATTTAAGCTTTTTAAACATAGAAACTCAATATCTACCAATTGCCTTAGTTAAGATCTATCTTAGGAAAGAGCAACGAAGTACATTCTTTTTTATTTATTATTTTATTACTTGTAGTATTGTCTAACACAGGGGTCTCCAACCCTCTGGGTCATGGACCCGTACTGGCCCCTAAACTGTTAGGAACCAGGTCGCATAGCTGGCAGTGAGTGGCCAGCCAGCATTACCAACTGAGCTCCGCCTCCTGTCAGATCTGCGGAGACATTAGATTCTCATAGGAGCTCAAACCCTATTGTGAAGTGCGCATGCGAGCAATGTAGGTTGCAGGCTCCTTATGAGAATCGAATGCTTGATGATCTGAGGTCAATCGAATGCTTGAAACTGTTCGGGATGAACAGTTTCATCCCGAAACCATTCTCCTGCCCGCTGTCAGTGGAAAAATTGGCTTCTACAAAACTGGTCCCTGGTGCCAAAAAGGTTGGGGACCGCCGGTGTAAGACACAGCAATCCAAAAGTCAGATTAAAATGAAAGGGAAGAGAATACAATGTTAAGGTACAAGAAACTCTTAACTCTCCATATCCACATTAATCCCAGTTTAAATTATGATCCGTGTTTCCAAACAGCTGTAGTTAGTGTGTTTTATCTGCTCCCTCTGTTTGTCGTGTGGGTCTGGAAAGTAGATAATAAGGGTTTTTCTACCAACTTTTGTATATACAACGTAAACCTTCATACTTAGATTTTTATTTTTTAATTAAAAATAATAATTGTACATATTCTCAGAGTACATAATGATATTTCAAAACATATAATGTATAGTGATCAAATTAGAGTAGCATATCCATCATCTCAAATATTTATCATTTCTTTGATTTGGGAACATTCAATATCCTCCTTCTAGCTATTTAAAACTACATAATACTGTTAACCACAGTGCTATAGAACAATAGAATGTATTCTTCCTGTCTAACTTTAGTTTTGTATCTTTGGACAAATCTCTACCTATCCCTATCTTCTGCCTACCCTTCCCAGCCTGTGGTATCCTCTCTTCTACAATACTTCTATGAGATCAACATTTTTTAGCTTTCATATATGAGTGATAGTTTGCAGTGTTTAACTTTCTATTTCTGGCTTACTTCACTTAACATAATGCCCTTCAGTTCCATCCATGTTGCCATGAATGATATTATTTCATTCTTTTCATGGCTAAATAATATTCCACTGTGATGTGATCTATATATCACATTTTCATTATTCATTCATCATTTGTTGGACACCTACAACAACACATGTGATACCTTCAGCTTTGTTGTTGGACTCCTATGACACACAAATGAATAAAGAAAATGTGATATATAGATCACATCACAGAAGAATGAATGGTCATCTCTACCTCCTCCTTGTTTATTGCAGCACTAATTACAGTAGCCAAGGTATGGAATTCCATATCTGCAATAAATATGGAGGTACAGTTGACTCTTCAGTATAATGATTTCCTTTCCTTTGGATAAATTCCCAGTAATGTGATTGCTGGATCACATGGTACTTCTATTTGTAGGTTTTTGAGGAACCTTTATAGTAGCTGTACTAGTTTACTTACCCATCAACAGTGCATAAGCTTTCCCTTTTCTCCTTATCCTTGCCACCATTTGCTATTTTTAAAATCTTTTTTTTATAATAGTGATACTATTTGGGATGGTTATTGATTTGCATTTCGTTGATGATCTGTGATGTTAATTAATCACTGGTTGACCATTTGTATGCCTTCTATCAAGAAATATTTATTCAAATCATTTGTCTTTTGTTTTGTTGTTGTTTTTGTTTTTTTGTTTGTTTATTTTTTTTAGACAGAGTCTTGCTCTTGTCACCCAGGCTGGAATGCAGTGGTGCGATCTCGGCTCACTGCAACCTCCGCTTCCTGGGTTCCAGCTATTTTCCTGCCTCAGCCTCCTGAGTAGCTGGGATTACAGGCACCCACCACCATGCCTAGCTAATTTTTGTAGTTTTAGTAGAAACTACATGTTGGCCAGGCTAGTCTCAAACTCCTGACCTCAGGTGATCTGCCTGCCTTAGCCTCCCAAAGTGCTGGGATTACAGGTGTGACATTTGTCCATTTTTTTATCTGCTGAAATGTTTGAGTTCCTTGGATACTTAGGATATTAATCCCCTTAAATGAGTCATTTGCAAATACATTCTCCCATTTGGTAGGTTGTTTTGCACTATGTTGGTGGTTTCCTATGCTGTACAGAAACTTTTCAGTTTGATATACTCTCATTTGTTTATTTTTGCTTCAGTTGCCTGTGCTTTTGAGGTCTTATTCATAAAATCTTTTCCCAGGCCAATGTTCTGAAGCATTTCCCGTATGTTTTCTTCTGCAGTTTTGCTTTAGCCCTTACATTTAGGTCTTTGATCCACTTTCAGTTGATTTTTGCTTAGGATGAAAAGTGCGAGTCTAGATTCCTTCTTCTGCATATGAATGTTCAGTTTTCCCAGCAAAACTTATTGAAAAGACTACCCTTTCTCCAGTGAGTTGTCTTAACACCCTTTTCAAAAATTAGTTCACTGTAGATTTTTAGATTAATTTCTGAGTTCTCTAACCGGTTCCATTGGTCTGTATCTCTGTTTCCATGCAGCATTATGCTGCTTTAGTTACTGTAGCACTGTAGTATTAAGGTCTGGACTTGTGATACCTCCAGCTTTTTTGTTTGTTTGTTTGTTTGTTTTTGTTTTTGCTGAGGGTTGCTTTTGGCTATTCTGGGTCTTTTGTGGTTTCATAAAAAGTTTAGGATTCTCTTTCCATGTATGTGAAGAATGCCATTACTATGTTGATAGAGATTACATTGAATCTGTAGATTCATATGGGTAGTATGGACATTTTAACAATATTAATTCTTCTGATCCATGAACATGGAATGTCTTTTCATTTGTTTGTACACTCTTCAATTAATTTCATCAGTGTTTTATAGTTTTCTTTGAAAATGTCTTTCATCTCCTTGCTAAATTTATTACTAGATATTTTATTTATTTTGTAGCTATTGTAAATAGGATTGTCTTACTGATTTCTTTTTCACCTAGTTTGTGTTAATGTATAGAAACACTACTGATTTTTGATTATTAATTTTATATCCTGCATCTTTATCAAAATTATCAGTTCCAAGGGATTTTTGGTATAGTCTTTAGGTTTTTCTATATATAAGATCATGTCATTTGCAAACAGGGATAACTTTACTTCCTCTTTTTCAATTTGGATGCCCTCTATAGTTTCCTTTTGGTTAATAACTCTGGGTATGACTTCCAAGTGTGTGGTTTTTTTTTTAATTTTTAGTGTTATTTTTTATTTCTGTGCATACATAGTAGTTGTATATATTTATGGGGCCCTTGAGATTTTTTGACATAGATATAGAATGTATAATATTCACTTCAGAGTAAATGGGGTATCCATCACCTCAAGCATTTTCCTTTCTTTGTGTTATAAACAATCCAATTATACTCTTAATTATTTTTAAATGTACAATAAATTATTGTTGACTGAAGTCACTTGTGCATTCAAATGCTAGATCTTATTTATTCTATATAACCATATTTTTGTACCCATTAACCATCCCCACTTCCATCCTCCCCACATCACTACCCTTCACAGCCTCTGAAAACCATCATCCTATTCTCTAGTTCCATGAGTTAAATTGTTTTAATTTTTAGCTCTGGCAAATAAGTGAGAACATGTGAAGTTTGTCTTTCTGTGCCTGGCTTACTTCACTTAGCATAATGACCTTGAGTTCCATCCATGATGTTACAAAAATGACAGGATCTAATTTTTTTGTGGCTGAATAGTACTCTATTGTGTATATGTACTACATTTTCTTTATGCATTCATTTGTTGATGGACACTTAGTTTACTTTCAAATCTTAGCTACTGTGAATAGTGCTACAATACACATTGGAGAGCAGATATCTCTTCAATATACAAATTTTTTTTCTTTTGGGTATACACCTACCAGTGAGATTGCTGCATCATATGATAGTTCTATTTTTAGCTTTTTGAGGAATCTCTAAAGGTTTCTCCATAGTGGTTGCACTAACTTACTTTCTCACCAATGGTGTACAAGGGTCCCCTTTTCTCCACACGTTCGGCAACATTTATTATTGTCTACCTTTTGGATAAAAGCCATTTTAACTGGGGTGAGGTGGTATCTCACTGTATTTTTGATTTGCATTTATCTGATGATCAATTATGTTGAGCACTTTTTCATATACCTGTTGCCATTTGTATGTCTTCTTTGGAGAAATATGTATTTAAATATTTTGCTCATTTTAAAAATCAGATTATTAGGATTTTTTCCCTGAGTTGAGTTCCTTATACGTTATTGTTATTAATCCCTTGTCAGATGGATAGTTTGCAAATATTCTCTCCCATTCTGTGGGCTATCTCTTCATTTTGTTGATTGTTTCTTTTGTTGTACAGAAGTTTTTTTAACTTTATATGATCCCATTTGTCAACTTTTGCTTTGGTTGCCTATGCTTGTGGGGTATTACTAAGAAGTTTTTACCCAGACCAGTGTCTTAGACAGTTTGCCCAATGTTTTCCTTTCATAGTTTCATAGTTTGAGGTCTTAGATTTAAGTCTTTAATAATCCATTTTGATTTGATTTTTGTATATAGTGAGAGATAGAGGTTTAGTTTCATTCTTCTGCATATGGATATTCAGTTTTCCTAGCACTGGTTATTGAAGAGACTGTCCTTTCCCCAGTGTTAGTTCTTGGTTTGTCAAAAATGAGTTGAGTGTAGATGTATGAAATTATTTCTGAGTTCTCTCCCTATTCCTTTGGTTTATATGTCTCTTTTCATGCCTGTAACATGCTGTTTTACTTACTCTACCTCTGTAGTATAATCTGAAGTGAAGTAGTGTGATTTCTCCAGTTTTGTTCTTTTTGCTCAGGATAGCTGTGGCTATTCTGGTTCTTTTGTGGTTCCATATAAATTTTAGGATTATTTTTTATATTCTGTGAAGAATGTCATTGATATTTTGATAGGGATTGCATTGAATCTGTAGATTGGTTTGGGGAATATGGACATTTAACAGTATCCATTCTTTTAGTCAATGAACATGGAATAGCTTTCCATTTTTGTGTCCTCTTCAATTTCTTGCATCAGTGTTTCATGGTTTTCATTTTAGAAAACTTTCACTTCTCTGGTTAGGTTTATTCCTAGGTATTTTTTTTTGTAGCTGTTGTAAATGGGATTACTTTCTTGATTTCTTTTACAGATTGTTCATTGTTTGCATATAGAAATGAACTGATTGTTGTATGTTGATATCGTATCCTGCAATTTTACTGAATTTGTTTTTCAGTTCCAATAGTTTTTTGGTGAAGTCTTTAGGTTTTTCCAAATATGAGATCATATTATCTGCCAACAAGCACAATTTGACTTCTTCCTTTCCAGTTTGGATGTCCTGTATTTCTTTCTCTTGTCTGATTGCTCCAACCAAGACTTCTAGTATTATGCTGAGTAAAAGTGGTGAAAGTGGGCATTCTTGTCATGTTCCAGATTTTAGTGGGAAGGCTTTCAGGTTTTCTCCATTCTATATGATACTAGCTATGGGTCTGCTATATATTGCTTTTATTGTGCTGTGGCATGTCACATCTATACCCAGTTTTTTGAGGGTTTTTTTCATGAAGGGATGTTGAATTGTATCAAATGCTTTTTCAGCATCAATTGAAATGGTTATATGATTTTTATCCTGCATTCTGTTGATAGGATATATCACATTGATTGAATTGTATATGTTAAGCCATCTTTGCACTCCTGGGACAAATCCCACTTAGTCATGATGAATGATCTTTTATATGTTGTTGAATTTGGTTTCCTGGTATTTTGTTGAGGATTTCAGCATCCATGTTCATCAGGAATATTGGCCTGCAGTTTTGTATTTTCTTATGTGTCTTTGTCTGGTTTTGGCATTAGAGTAATACTGACCTTGTAGAATCAGTTTGGAAGTATTCCTTATTACTCTAGTTTTTGAAATAGTTTAAGTAGGATTGGTATTAGTTCTTTAAATGTTTGGTAAAATACAGCAGCGTATCTACTGGGTCCTGAGCATTTCTCTGCTGAGAGAGTGCTTATTATAGCTTCAAACTCAGTACTTGTTATCAGTCTGTTTATGCTTTAGATTTCTTCATAGTTCAATCTTGGTAGTTTGTATGTTTCTAGGAATTTATTCATTTCTTCTAGGTTTTCCAATTTATTGGCATATAGTTGCTCATACTAACCTCTAATGATTGTTCAGATTTCTGCGGTATTTGTTGCAATGTTTCCTTCATCATTTCGGATTTTACTTACTTTGGTCTTATCCCTTTTTTTCTTAGTTGATCTAATGGTTTTTACAATTTTATTGATCTTTCATGGAAACAACTTTCGTTTAATTAGTCTTTTGTATTTTTTTCTTTTAATTGCATGTATTTCTGCTCAGATCTTTATTATTTCTTCCACTAATTTTGGGTGGGTTGGCTCTTGCTTTTCTAGTTCAACATGCATCATTAGATGGTTTATTTGACGTTTCTCCTCTTTTTTGATGTAGGCACCTATAGCTATAAACTGTCCTCTAAGTACAGCTTTTGCTGTATCCCGTAGGTTTTGGTATGCTGTGTTTCCATTATCATTTGTTTCAAGAAATATTTAAATTTCCTTCTGAATTACTTCATTGACCCGCAGGTCATTCAGGAGCATATTGTTTAATTTCCGTGTATTTTTTCAGTTTCCAAAATTCCTGTTTTTATTGATTTCTAGTTTTATTCCATTGTGGTCAGAGAAGATATTTGACATAGCTTCAATTTAAAAAAAAATGTGGCCTAACATATGCTCTATCCTTGAGAATGATTTATGTGCTGAGGTGATCAATGTGTATTCTGTAGCTGTTGGATGAGATGTTCTATAAATATCTATTAGGGCCTTTTGATGTATACTACAGATTAAGTCTGATGTTTCTTTGTTGCCATTCTGTCTATATAATCTGTCCAATACTAAAAGTAGGGTGTTTAAGGCTCCAGCTATTATTATGTTGGGGTCTATCTCTTTCTTTAGCTCTAGTAATGTTTGCTTTATGTATCTGGGTGCCCTGGTGTTGGGTACATATATATTTAAAATTGTTGTATCCTCTTGCTGAATCAACCCGTTTATTATTAGATGATGATCTTATTTGTCTCTTGCAGTTTTTTGAACTATAGTATTATAGTTAGCATTATAGTTTTTTAAATCTGTTTTGTCTGATACAAGTATAGCTATTCCTGCTCATTTTTCATTTCCATACCTTTATTTTCAACCTATGTGTACCTTTTATAGGTGAAATGTGCTTCTTGTTGATAACAGATTGTTGAGTCTTTTTTTTTCATTCAGTCACTGTCTTTTGATTGGAGAATTTAGCCCATTTACATTCAATGTTATTATTGATAAGTAAGGACTTACTCCTGCTATTTTGTTATTTGTATTCTGTTTGTTTCGTGGTCTTCTCTTCTTTCATTCCTTTCTGTCTTCCTTTTTGTGAAGGTGATTTTATCTTGTGATAGGTTTTAATTTTTTGCCTTTCATTTTTTTGTGTATCTGTCATCGGATTTTTGATTTGAGGTTACCATGAGGCTTGCAAATAACATCTTACAACCCATTATTTAAAACTGATGACAACTTAACATTTATTGCATGAACAAAGTAACAGAGATAAAACTAATAAAAATTCTATAGTCTAACATCATCCCCTTGTTTTTTAACTTTTTGTTGTTTCTATTTATATCTTATTACATTATGTCTGGAAAAGTTGTTGTAGTTATTGTTTTTGATATGTTCATTCTTTAGTCTTTCCACTGAAGATATCAGTATTTTACACACCACAACCGCGGTTACAATATTAAGTGGTTTTCTGTCAGTTAACTACTACCACTAAGTTTTGTACTTTCAGATGATTTCTTAGTGCTCATTAATGTCCTTTTCTTTTAGATTGAAGAGCTTCCTTTAGCATTTCTTATAAGGTAGGTCTGGTGTTGACGAAATCACTCAGCTTTTGTTTGTCTGCGAAGGTCTTTATTTCTCCTTCAGGCTTGAGGAATAGTTTCACCAGATATACTATTCAAAAGTTAAAGTTCTTTTCCTTCAGCACTTTAAACATGTCATTCCATTCTCCCCTGGCCTGTGAGATTTCCATTGATAAATCTGCCGCCAAATGTATTGATTTCTGTTGTATGTTACTTGTTTCTTTTCTCTTGTTGCTTTCAGGATTCTTTATTTTTGACATTCAGGAGTTTGGTTATTCAATGTTGAGGTAGTCTTCTTTGGGTTACATCAGCCTGCCACTTTAGGCTAAAGTGGGGGATGAATGATTCACCTCCGGCTAGGACTGGTCTAAATGCTCCCTCCATGGGTACCAGCTGAATTCTGCCTGGTGTTGCTTTCCACTGTGAATGCAATGCACTGCATTCCAATGCGAAGTTCCACAATAACTGCACTCTGTCTCCCACAAACACACAAATTCTCTCTCTGTGCCATGCCCCTGCTGCTGGGAGATGGGAGAAGCATAGTGTAAGCAATTCAAGACTGTCTTTTCTACCCTCTTCAGTGCCTCTTTCCTTAATATGATGTTAAAACCAGTTGCTGTGATTGCTTACCTGACTTTTGGTTCTAAGGAAAGTGTTTTTTTCTGTGTGGATAGTTGTTCAATGTGATGTTTCTGCAAGGAGGATGGTCAGTGGAGGCTTCTACTTGGCCATCTTGCTCCATCATCTCCCAGCTGTGTTAGGTTTAATATGTATATGCATATTATGCCTAATCTTTAAGTAATAATAGAACTATACTCATTACTTCCAGTGTCTTTCTCATTAGCTAATTCTATATATTCCTGGTATTGTTTCTTTACCTTTATACATTATAAATTTTCTTTCTCCATGCTTTCAATACTTATATCCTCCTTTCCTCAATATGTATTAAAGTGCCTGGCACATTACAGGTGCTCAGTAAATGTTTCTGAGTGCTGCGACACTGACCTTTTAAAAATAGATTTAGCTCTATATTTCCTCTTACATTGTTAACATCTTGATAGTGGTTAGAAAGGAGTACAACCACCCCACACACTCATTTTTTACTTATATGTCAGTATCACATATTAGATAGATTTCCATGTCACCAGTTTTATTCAATAATGTATTCCAGAATCCACATTTCAAAATAATTTAGAAAATAAATTGATTAATTTTAAAGGTCAATAATGAAGGGCTCAAATTGTAGTTATTAAATCAATCATTCATTCACTTACCAAACCTTAATTCAGTAACTCAAATGTGCCAGATGTTATTATAGATTCTGGGAATCTTATATAAACCTTAGATGAAAGTGGGAGAATAGTAAAAGATAAGCATATGCATATATATATATATACACATATACATACATATACCATTATCTCACTGAGGAGGAAGAGATTAATTTTCACTGGAGTTCAAGACTGTATATAGGAGACAGTCAGTAGCTGGAAAGATCAATATCTGTCCCTTCCAAAAAAAGAGCAGGAAGAAAGCATATGGTTAAATTTCCCTCTGCCTAGAATACCTTCTTTTTGTTTTTCCCACCATGAGCTTTTTTAATGAATAGTCTAATATTCTCCAGTATAAAAATGTATGTAAACCACTTAAGGCAAAGAGCTTCAACCACTAGTGGACTATTGGTTTGGTCAATTCTGTATCAAAGGAAGCTGCTGTGTAAGTAACAAGATAAGAAGGCTATTCCCAGTGTTGTATCACTTGAAGCTGGACCAGTGGTTATAATAAAACAGACACTGAGGAGACATGAAAAATAAGAATAAATGATAGATTCAGTCACATATTTACTTCCTAATAAAAAAAATTCTGGTAATGGTTTGTTTGTCCATGTTGATATGTCTTCAGAGATGAGAAGAAGTAAAGATTGCATGACACACAATAGTTGAGTAATTTGCTTTGAAAGCACATCTGTTTACAGCTTACTTTTCTACCTCCATTAAATAATAAAATTGATCAGTTAATTGGCTATGACATAATAGTAATATTTCTTCTGAATCTACAGCTCCATTATTTCCACAGCCATTTTCAAGGTTAATATAAAGAATCATGTTACAATGGTAGTGATAAATACTTTAAAAGTAAAAAAAGTAGCTCTTTGCTATTATATTATTTCTGATAGTAAATTAAAGGATGAATATTTATATAAGATAAATATGATTACATTATATGAGAGTTTGTGAAGCACAATTCAACTATTTGTCAAGCCAAAAAAGCCATTCTCTTGAAACATTGTGGCCAGGGAAGTATATAGAGAGAGATGCAATTAACCAACATTTCAAATAGATCAAACTAACTAGCTTCAACAGAGGTCATAAATTGGCAGCCCTAGAGCTGAATATGACTGGAAGATTTTTTTTTCTCTTTACCTGAAACGTTAATGAATGAAAGAAATAGCAAGAACTTAACAATTGGCAGATGTCAAGCTAAAATTTTGATTTAGGGATTTTCTTGCATATGATAATGTTGGCCTTCCTTGCTTCATGGCAACAATTCAGGTGCGGCTTGAGGGAAAAAAAAACTGCCTTTAGCTAGGGCATGCATAAGTTTTGTGCAGTCTTTACTGAGCCACTCCACTAATTTATTTGTTTTTTTTTAAGTTGACATTTGTCTTAACGTTAAAATTATAAATATTGGCACATACATTCTTCCCCAGGCATACCAATGGAAAATATCATTGTTATTAGTATTAAAGCAGTAAGATCATGCCATAATTTAATATGTTAAAACTCTCTTATAAAATACAACAAAAGAGAAAAACCTCTTTCTTAACTTTCAAATTCCATGAAATCCTCTGTGTATGTGTGTGTATGTGAGAGAGAGAGAGAACATTATGTATGTAAACTATCCAAATTCCCCAAGGAACATCGAAAACACTTATGCATTTCTTTTCATGTCCTAGTCGATGGTTGTTAACCTGCGGGGAAGCAAAATAGAAACTGAGCTACCATATGTTATCTGTGCAGCAGCAGACACTTTGTATCATGATTAATTTGTTTCTTCAACAACCATCTTTACTGCAAGTGATTTTCAGATTTTCCTCTTTGAGGAAATAATTTGGATACATCTATTTCAGTATCATTTAAAACAACTCTGCAAACACCTAAGTAGGATGGTACACTGAAGTATTTGTAAAGTGACATGAGATATGGAATATAGGATTTTAGGGTGGAAATGGATCTTTCAGTCTATGTTGATGGGAGTTGTTTTAATCTTGAATCTTTTGCCAGAGTAAACACATCTGCAGCTCATATTCCTCAGTGTTTGAGGGAAGAACAGTCTCAAATTTTGTTAAAATACAGTGCTAATTACATTTTTAGTTTCTGCATATTCCTTTGAGAATTCACAGACACATTATTAATTTTCAGTAAAATCTTGAAGCTCACTTTAAGTAAACTGGAGAGGTGCAAAAAATCTGCCCTAATAAATGTATGAGGAACCAATATTCACAGTATCATTACATTATTGACTATAATTTCTCATAAATCCTTCTATCTAAATTAGGCTGCTAGATATAAATAAATAAGTCTCTTCCCTTTGTCCCCAACTAGTAAAAAAACTACACTAGTTATTTTGTGTGACCATGTTACAAAAAGGAAGTTAAAAGGGAAGTTACAAATAGTTATATGGCGTAAGGAAAACAAATAGCATCCATTTGTTCATTGAGATTTGACACTTACTCTGAGAAAGTCACTGTGCTAAATACTTGAAATACTAAAATGAATATGGCACTGATCCTGTCTTTTAGGAAAAACATTGTAATCTAGTTTAACTTCTCATATTATTTCCCTCATATTTTCGTAATATCATATCCTCCTATGAGTAAATATGAGGCCAAGAAAACTTAAATACTACAAACACATGTATTTAGAGGTTAATTCTATATGTCAGTCTCTGCACCACATTTGCTCTATCTAGTTAGAAAAAAAAATTCATCTCCCACTGACTGGCTAGAGTATTATTGAACAAATGCAGCCCTCTGGAAAGTGAATTGGTCTTCTAGTAAATGGACTGGAGAAGATATTGTGATTCATTCTATAATGATAAGGGTTAATGTTGTACTTATTATGAAATATTTTAAATATATAGAATGTCCAAAAAAAGATATAACAGACATTTTTGTGGCCAAACCATTGTATTAATCATAATTAATCCAGATTTTTAAAATCAGAGTAGTATCCATGTGGTCTATACTCAAAACCCATGTCAATCCAAATCCTCCTGCAAGGATGGTTAGAAGACTAGCACAGGTTATGTCAGTCAAACACAATGATGCAAGGTTTGGAACCAAGGGATTACTCATATAAGTAGGCTATGTGATCATCTAAATCCACCAAACGGATATGGAAGTCATTTTGTCAATGCAAACTCTTACCAGGATATATTGCAGTGAATCAAAACAAGAGCGTGTGTTGACCTGGAATTAAGTGCCATCTTGAGATAAAACCGTAAATTTGAAACCAACGTGGTGTGTAAAAGGGGAAGTGAAACAATGTAATTCAAGTCTATCAGGGAGGCTGATGTGACCAAACCATATTGTTAACGTCTTCATCATGTGGGACAGGAAGGTGAAAGATACAGAAAGAGGCAGATTATTTCCAAATATTTAAATGAAAATGTTTTTACTTTTGAAATTGAAAAAAAGTTTGAGGACTTTTAAATATCATTTATAGTACACTTCCAACTTATAGAATAAGGTTTGATGTTGTAGTAAGGTTTGTGTTTTGTTTAAAAATCTACAATTTTGATGTGTCTGAATCTTGAAACACCAAAATAACAGAAGCATGGTAAGCATGATGCAGTATTTTTTAAGGCTTACTTCCAATGAAGTGAAGGATGACATTTGTTTCAGAACTCAAAATCTCAAGGAAATAGCCTTACCAAAATGTACCTGTGATAATTTTTTCTGCACACAACCATTTGCAAGAGAAAACTTGGCAATGAATTTTTCTGACTATTTTTCTTTCAGTTTATGGAGAGTGAATGACTAGAAATACATCATTCTCCTAATTTAGCCTGAAATATGATTTTCCCATGGATGATGAATGAATCTTATAATTTGCTTAAATCTCTAAATGACTGGATGGCTTTCATCAGATTTCTCTGTTTGCTAATTCTGGTGTTCTTATATAATGCCAAATAAGAAACATACAAAGTTAGATGAAATTGAAAATTATATTCAAAATAATAAGCAGTTGTAGAAAGATGATGAAGTTACAGGAGGAGTTGCTATAAATCAGGAACAAGACTTAAAATAACAACAAAACAGATCAATGACAGAAATCCTTTAAAGTCATAATACTTATAGTCAGTCTGTTGTTTTGCATCAGGACTGTGGAAAGTGGAAAAAGAAAACTTCAAGTAGATTTATTTTACCTGTAGTGCTTATAAATGAGATGGGTCTTTCCAAGCTTTCCAATTTTTAGTAGATTCAATAGTGAAGTGACAAAAAAAAAAAAGAGAGATAGATTTAAAACACAAGATTCCCACCACTATCCTCTCACTCTTCCATCAGTCTAGATTGTTTTAGCCACATAGACTGATGGAGGGAGTAAAGCATCACATAACTAGGTACAATTTTAAAACCTATGAAAACCTAGACTATCACCTTGACTGAATTTAAGTAATTTAATTTTTATAAGTCACTTCTGTTCTAAAATGGGTTTGACTCTGAAATGGAGTGGCAAGATTAGTTCAGACTGCTCCCAAGAATAGAGAGTCATTCAAGCTGGACCCAGGACCATAAATAGTAAAGAATACAAATTTTTATTATATATTCCTGTTTTATATTTAGCCTTTTAGAACAGCAGAGTCCTATAGAAGTTTTAATGAAGATGGGAGTGTTCTATTTTACCTTTCAAGCTCTTGAAATATGTCTTGTATGACTAATAAACTGATTTTTACAATTTATATTCATAAATTTAAATATCCACATATGGATAGTGGCTGCCATATAGAATAGCATGCTATTTGTGTATATAGAGTTCACATATTTCTCTACTAACACCAAGAGGGACTAAATAATCCAACAAAAAGCATATAAGTGAAAGGAGAATAATGGGAGAAACTTCAAAATATATTAAAGGGAGTTTATTCTACATTATATGGGAGAGCAAATTTTTAAATAGTTATCCCTTGTATCATTGTCTGAATAGGATTTTTTAAAGTTGAAATGTTAACCCAAATAAGTGTAAAGTTTATATTCACTTTGTTTGGTATAAAATGGGTTGGGCACATTTTCAAACAGATGGTTACAAACCAGTTAGTTATAACAACTTCATGCAGCTGTAACCATCCTTTGTCATTGGACACCAACCAAATAGACCTACTCAGGGTTTGGATATCAATTTATTTTCTATCAGGTAACAGTTTGTGTTAATATTTCTATTAGGACCCACTATCCTTAGAAAAATGATCCTCTAGTTAAAATGTGAAGTCCATGCTTAAATACATCATCTGTGTTCTTACATACCATGAAATGTTTGGGATTCTTGAAGCAGCTATAGCAACCACCACACAAAGAGAAGAAAATAGATCCACAGGTCAGTATTCTGTAGCTAAGAAGGATATTTTCTATCTCTTGCAGGTTTGTTCTCACTTTTGGAAACCTTAAAACTTTCAATATTTGTAATTTTCACATGACCAAATGGATTTTAATTGGCATTACTTTCCATTTTGCTGTCCTTTTAGTCTTTGTATAAATAAATATCATTTAATTAAAACACCTTAATCAAAATTGCTACATCTAGAAATTACATGTATTTGAGCTCTCACTGGATTTTCTTCTGACTGACATGCAACTTAAATCATTCATCATCTTAAAGAATATCTGTGGAAAAAAGCAGATGTGTGTGGGAGTCTTCCAAGAAAAGAGACAAAAGATTTATTTATATACATGTGCATATAATAGCTCATGGGTAAATGCATTGATTTACAATGGTATTAACTTTTACAAATACCTCCTAAACTTAGGGAGAAAAGAGTAAAAATTTTATGTACTCATTACTAATGTTTGTTACTCATTACTTTTAAACTGATTTTTTTTGATACTTTGTTTTCTTGTCATGGATTAGTGTTGTTTCACATTTTGTTATATCGTTCATAAAATATATATTTTACAATATTAATCTTCAATACCATTGGGTCGTATAACAGTTTTAATGCAGTAAAATTATACAGAAAAAAATAACCTTAAAGTATTTTTATTATGACAAAATAAAAAATATGACATGATTATTCTAAAATGTAACATTTATAGTAACATCTATAGTATACAAACTTCTATTATATATTGGTTTCTTCAGTTTATGAGAATATTTGATTGAAAAATGAAGAAAATATTTTTTCATATTTGTATTATTAATATCACAATATAGTGACTAACTCTGAAAGCTCTTCTTACCCATTGTAACTTTTATTATCATTTATAATCCCTCATTATTTTCCTTTATACAACTTAAAAAATTTGCAAATAATTGTTTGGCTGTAATTTTATATACTAAATATTACTCTCTCCTCTAGATATTAAACTCCATTAGTGCAGGCTTCTGCCTGCATTATTCACATTGTATAATTGTGTTTCATCAGTACTTGGCTTATGGTAAATTCCTAAATATAATTTATTAAATGCATGAATGGGGATAGAATTTATAAATGAATAAGGAACTACCATTTGCTAAGCTCTAACCTAAAAACCTCAGCAAAAAAAAAAAAAATCTGCTTTTCCAATTTGAAAATTAAAGACTAGTCCTATCTCCAAAAGAACATAGAGATACTCATCCCTATCCTGATGAGAAAGTTAACAGAAACAATTATGTTACTTTTGAATTCCATGGCTTAAAACATAATTTTATGTATATTATCTGATTAGATAATCTCAAAACTCTATGAAGTAATTTTAACCTAATGTGATTTTGGATGGCATTTCTAATAAATAACTTTCCCAGCCCTAGTGGTTAAAATGTAGAAGCACCAAGATTCAAACCAAAGTGTTCTGATTCTATGGTTCTCTCCTCCTCCAGCCGCTGCTGACATTATAACCTAGAATCCAGCTGTTTCAAATAAACTTAATCAACCTGACATAAAAATAAAAGTTTCTGGCAGAGACAAACAGAAATTATGATCATGTTATCTTATAATACAACTGAGATTATTACTAAGTGCTGAATATCTCTAAAGATTGATTTTTGTTGTGGTGACAAATGTTTGTGCCTACTTATTGCTGTCCAACCTATTAGCTAGTAGTAATGCCATTCAATGCCTTGTATATGAAGCTTCAAAATGTTTTCAGAAAACTTTGACCAGAAATTTATGGGTCTATAACTATGCTTCCCTACTTTAGTCCAGTATCCTATTCCTGAGGTGAGGAACATATTTTTAGGAGTAATTGTTTCAACATATATTTAGTAAGTTTTATACTTAACAAGCATGACAATAGGTATGGGTATAAAATGCTAAATGAAAAGACAAACTTTCTGTCTTTTGGGAACCTTGAAATGTAATAAGAGCCAGATAAAATGTTAATATATGAATAGTTGAATGCATGAATAGGTGAAGGGAAAGAGAGACAAAGCAAAGTTAAATTGTGATAAAGAAAATTAAATAACATATGATAATGAGGAGATAGACTTAGGTGAGAAGAAAAGGTCCTTGAAGAAAGATACATACATATATATATATATATATAAATTCAGAAAGACTGGCTTTGTGAGAGATTGAGATGAAGCAGGATATTCTTTCTCTCAGAAAGAACCACATGTGCAAAGGAATTGTACTGGGAAATATTTGGCATGTTAAACTGTCTCCGATTAATGTAGGATGGCCAGAACCCAGTGGGTTGAAAAAGCAGGATGAATCGGTTCTGTATGTTCAAATAAGGCCATGGTGCAAAGCTTGGACTAACATCATCTGATGTTTGCCATTGTTGAATTTAAAATTGTTATTTCCAATAGGGCATGTGTGAAAGCTTACACATCGGTTAAGTGCTTAGTTGTTGTCTGGGCAAAAGCTGATATGAGAATGGGAAGACGTGCAAGGATTTGTGATAGATTTTGGAGGTAGAAATTCAATAACCTGATGATGAATCGGATAGAAGGAGGCAAAGAAGTAGAATAACTAAAAATGACTCACAGGTTTTTGTCTTTAGCAATTGCCGTACCATTAGTTATTATTCCCACTACATATTAGAGGATGTTAGTAAACTATTTGTAATGTTTTAAGTGGGAGGGAAAAAGAAGAAGAGAAAATGGGAGGAAGAAGAGAAGAAATAAGGCAATCAAGAAGCAAGATACAAAACAGGAAGACTGATGATGGAGGAAACAGAGTAAAATATCGAAAGTCAAAGTCGTCAGTTTATTTTGGTATTTTGTTCTTGTTTGTTTTTGGACAGAGTTTCACTCTGTCTCACAGGCTGGAGTGCAGTTGCATAATCAGCTCACTGTAGCCTCAAACTCCTGGGCTCAAGCAATCCTCCCACCTAAACCTCCTGAGTGGCTATGTATGCCACCACCCTTGGCTAATTATGTTTTAATTTTTTTGTAGAGACAGGGTCTTGCTATGTTGACCAGACTAGTCTGGAACTCTTGTCCTCATGCTATTTTCCTGCCTTGGACTCTCAAAGTGCTGGGATTATAGGCATGAGCCATGGCACCCAGCCCTGATCTTGAGAAAGCTAGAAGAATGTGATTCACTGCATGTATGGAGAGACTGGTCTTTGTTATCAGGAGATACCTGTGTTTGTTGTAACAGAAAGAAAGATGAAAAAAAAATGAGTACATAGGTTAGTGAATTTGGTTTCAAGAAATTGAAGGTGTTATTCAGTTGATAGCTTCTATTTTCTCAAAAAGTTGAAAACTATCCCAAGTTGAGAGCGCAGATTTCATAGCTGCAGGAAAATTGAAGAAAGGGAAAATATGAAAATGATGGTACTAAAGGGTATGAAAACAGTCCTTTCAGAAAAATGAATTATAATTGTTTGACAAAGTTGAGTGCCTATGTAAAATCTTGAGTTTTAATTAAAAGTAGTCCCTAAAACTCTATAATCTTTTCTAGCAACAGTGAACATTTGTTGTTCAAGTTTGAACTTAGAGAATGGTTGACTTGATCTGATATGAGGTGTTCCTCGATCTCAGATATTTCTGGAAGACTCAAGAGCTATCAGGACTTTTTAAAATAAAATAAATGAAATTTGTATGAGCACACTATGGAATTCCCAATTTGGCAAACGACTTTACATTGTGTATTCTGTCAATACTTATTTTTTTATCATTTAAATATAAAATACATATAATATAATGCTGCTTTTTATAGTAAAATGAAAATATATTTTTCATGTAAGACACTTTTTAAAAGCAATTTCTCTTTGTACTTTTAGTAGTGTAAGCTATGTTTATTCCATTTAAAATGTTTTTTTACTTTGTCTTATCTTTCCCTTTCCTATTGCTTCAATCCAAGTTTATACTTCCTTTATTTCTTGCCCAGAAAAAAACCTTTCCAGAAAGTATAGCTTAGTTGATGCAGTAACAGATAGTATCAAAAGTCTTAAAACAAGAAAAGTTTCTTTTCTTGTACTCTACATATCAAATGCAGATCAGCAATTTCAATCTCTAAATGATTCAAGCTGATGAGGTAAGATTCTAGCACTTAAAGTTATCTACCAAAATATCTTTATTTTCAGTTTTTTCCCCAAACTTGATTAGGTGGGCTTGGAGAGAGAATCGATGAGAAAGTGAAGCCAAAGTGAAGAGCCCCCATTTCCTGCTGATTTTCTAGAGCAAAATGACTTGAGTGAGTGTTTAAGAGCTATCCCTCAGAGGAAAAACTTCAAAAGTCATACTATTTGGTAAATGTCAAATGAGTTACCTAGGGAATTTCATCAAGGAATTTGTGTTTTTCTTTTGTTTTACTTTGTTTTAGTTGTTTTGATCTGTCTTAGATAATAGATAGCCTGGCTTGTTGACCAAGAGCACATGTTTCTTAGATCTGTACAAGCCTAAATAAGCCCCCCGCCCGGCCAGCCGCCCAGTCCGGGAGGGAGGTGGGGGGGTCAGCCCCCCGCCCGGCCAGCCGCCCCGTCCGGGAGGGAGGTGGGGGGGTTAGCCCCCCTCCTGGCCAGCCGCCCCGTCCGGGAGGTGAGGGGCGCCTCTGCCCGGCCGCCCCTACTGGGAAGTGAGGAGCCCCTCTGCCCGGCCACCACCCCATCTGGGAGGTGTACCCAAAAGCTCATTGAGAACGAGCCATGAAGACAATGGCGGTTTTGTGGAATAGAAAGGGGGGAAAGGTGGGGAAAAGATTGAGAAATCGGATGGTTGCCGTGTCTGTGTAGAAAGAGGTAGACATGGGAGACTTTTCACTTTGTTCTGTACTAAGAAAAATTCTTCTGCCTTGGGATCCTGTTGATCTGTGACCTTACCCCCAACCCTGTGCTCTCTGAAACATGTGCTGTATCCACTCAGGGTTGAATGGATTAAGGGCGGTGCAAGATGTGCTTTGTTAAACAGATGCTTGAAGGCAGCATGGTCGTTAAGAGTCATCACCACTCCCTAATCTCAAGTACCCAGGGACACAAACACTGCGGAAGGCCGCAGGGTCCTCTGCCTAGGAAAACCAGAGAACTTTGTTCACTTGTTTATCTGCTGACCTTCCCTCCACTATTGTCCTGTGACCCTGCCAAATCCCCCTCTGCGAGAAACACCCAAGAATGATCAATAATAATAATAATAATAATAATAATTAGAGAATATATTTAATCAATTTTGCCTCCCATAATTCCCTCAGATAAAGTATAAATTTTACATTTGTCCAGAAAGGTCTTTTACAATCTTGAGTAAGCCATAGCACTAATTTCTGTAGATGAATTACAACGTAGAGCAACTCTAGGTAATACCAGTTGATTTCTGGTTTTTCTCAAACTAGGCAGAAGTATATTTCTTTATCCAGTAACATATTGATAAAATTAAATAGTATTTGACTTGACTTACATTGAATTCTTTTTTAGATCTGAAACAATATCCTTTGTGTCTTATACAAAAGGGATTCATAAATATCTTTTGCAAGTAAATTAAAAAATAATATCAGGGCAGCCTGATCAACTATATAAGCAACTTACATCAGACAGCCTACTACATTTGGTGGGGGGAGTGGAAGCTACAACAAAACAGATTTAATGCAAGCTCTTAAGAAGATAGCCTTAAAAATGAAACACATACTCACAATTTAATTTCACAATATGTTTGAAAATCATTATGCTGAATATATACAACAATAATATATACAACTTAAAAATGAAAAACATTTTTCATTTCTATACTCATAATTTAATTTCACAATATGTTTGTCAATCATTACACTGAATATATACAACCCATTTTTACAGTGCCTGATACTATTCACCTTTTACATCCACTAGCTGTTTAGTCTTGAAAATAAAAGCAAAATATAATAAATGTTTTTACAGCTGTTCTTCTACATAATATGAAAATGGAATCTGCAGAGAGTTATTCACACTGTTTCCTTTAGGTGTAAATGCAGCCAAATTAGTAAGGTAACATATACAAAAAAAAATACTATGTTCCTTGAAAGTCAGATAATCCTTAAAAATCAACTGTAAGTGAAACAGATCAGTCTGATATTTACCAGGGTCTTTTCTGTAGGGAAACACTCTTTATAACATCACTTGTATGTAATGGTTAAAAACACTAAAAATGGTAACTTCAGTGGATAAGATGTACAAGTATTGTGAATAGAGCTTGCTTTCTGTGGTTTCTTTTGTTTTCTGTAAGAGAAAATCCATACTAAATTAAATATAGAATTGAGCAGAGTTCACTTTTAATTTAGTAGATTATAGGTGAATAATTATGGGAATATTTAAATTAACTTGTTATATGGAAAATTAGATATCACGATTTTGGGTCACAGATAATTCATTATGCCATTTTAAAAAATTATGATTGCTCCCATCAGAAGTTCTCTATAACTTTTCATTAATACTATTTACAATTGAGCAGAAGACAGCATTGGCTTTTATCCTGCTCAAGTGGCAGACTCATCCCATTGAACAGCTCTGCTGTCTGATTCAATGTTGTGAGACTTTCTTTAAAACTCTATAATAACCAGAATAAGAACAACACAATCATAACTAAACTACTTTAAGTAAGGTCTAAGCTAAACTCAGTTAAAAGTTTGAGAAGAACATTCTTTATAAAGCATAGTTTATGTATTTCTGTAAGGAACATTTGAATTCTGAGGTTGTGTCACTAAAAGGTATTAGAAAATTTTATTTTTCATAATTTTGGATGTTCCAGATAATATACATAAATATATACACATGCAGATATACAACATAGATATATATCTATTTAGAATACATTAAAAATACAAACACTAAATTCTTTTATCTCTTAGGAGAGTGATTCTGAGCTTCACAAAACACCCAGCAGAATATTTCCAGAGCACATTTTAAATAATATGATATTAATGATAAAGAAACTCATGTGATTTTATACATAATTTCCCAGGGGATTTTTGGTTGTATAATTAGGACAGGTTTAAATTAGATTTTAACTCAATTAGCTGACTTTCAATAACATTATGGGAATACAAATATATATATATATTTGTGTGTGTGTGTGTACATATATTTAGGCAAGTTCAGTACATTACTGTACATTAATTTTTTTGTTCATTCTTTTCTAATTATGTATTGTAACATTTCTTTAAAACTTGACAAACTGGTGAAGCGAGGGAAACCTACATTTGCCTCCGGTCTCAGAGGCCTGAAACAAAATACCTACTGATGAAGCAAGAATTACAAATGCATTTTACAATTGAAAAAGTTCTTTTGAACACTTTTCTCTTATTTGGTCGTCTTTATCAGGGGTTGGGGATAGCAGATTATCATGTTTTATTAATAAAAGTGAAGGTCAGTGCACACAGTGGGTAATTTGAGAAATGTCGACTTAAATCTTTTGCCTATTATGGAATTATTAGATTTTTTCTTATAGAGTTGTTTGAGCTTCTCATGTATTCTGGTTATTAAACTCTTGTCAGATGGGTAGTTTGCAAATATTTTCTCCCATTCTGTGGGTGGATATAGAGAGTAGAAAGATGATCACCAGAGGCTGGGAATGCTAGTGGGGGCTGAGGGGGAGGTGGGGATGGTTAATGGGCACAAAAAAATAGAAAGAATGATTAAGACCTGCTATTTGATAGCACAATGGGATGGCTATAGCCAATAATAACTTAATTGTACATTTTAAGATAACTGAAAGAGTGTGCTTAGGCCAGGCATGGTGGCTCACACCTGTAATCCCAGCACTATGGGAGGCCGAGGTGGGCAGATAACTTGAGCCCAGGAGTTTGAGACCAGCCTAGACAACATGACAAAATCCTGTCTCTACAAAATAAAAATTACAAAACTAACTGGGCATGGTGTTGCGTGCAGCTACTAGGGAGGATGAAGTGGGAGGATCCCTTGAGCTCGGGAGGCGGAAGTTGCTGTGAACCAAGATTGCACCACTGTGCTCCAGCCCAGGTGAAGGAATAAGACCCTGTCTCAACAACAACAACAAAAAGTATATTTGGATTGTTTGCAACTCAAAGGATAAATTATTTAAATGATTGAGGGAATGGAAAAAAAAGTAGGAAATTTTAGAGCAAATTGTCCTTTGAATATTAAAGTTTAGGGTCAAGATCCAAAGTTAATAAATTATATATGTAGTGTTTTCTCTGCTATTCAATAGAAGCATCTCTATATGGCATCATATCTTTAAAATGGCACATAGTATGAATGTTATAGTGAGTTTTTCCCTGACAAATCCATTTTTCAAATGGATTTCTAGGCAATAGCCTAATTAGGCAACCCTAATAGGGTTGCCCAATATTGTAATATCATTCCTGAACCAACAATATTGGAAGAAGGGTTTGAATTTTGGGATCAGTCTGACAATTTGACATGACAAATTCTGTGCTCATCTGTGTTTGTGTCTCCCAGTGGAAATAGAATATTTAAGAGATTAAACATCAGCCTAGAGAGTTGAGTAATTGAATCCCAGATGGTACTTCAGGCCAAGGTGGTGATTAATTTCTGGGGAAATTCACACTGAAGGCCTGTTTCTTTCTCAGTGCTGCTATGACATGGCGCACAAAATATTAATATTGGCATAGACAGCATTAGATAAAAATTTCTACTGTGATCTTTGGTATTCAAAAACCAACTGAAATATTTACAATATGCCTAAATCAGGTTAATGTAATGTGAAGGAAAAAGCAGAACACAAAATAAAGTTTTAAGTTTTTAAAAGGAGAAGCTACCAAGTAAATCTGTAATTATCACAGTCATATTTTCATCATTTGTACTAATTTTAGAATGCAAATGTGTATTTGCTTGTGTGTTTATGAATTAGAACATATTTCACATGTGTACACTATTTTCTGAGAAAAAAATAATTGATAGCATAGAAGTAAAACATTGTGTGGTTAAACTGGCAACAACAACAAAGATGAAGTACAAAATGAAGTCAATTGTAGGTGTAAGAAGTGTAGCAAGGGTATAAAATTAGACGTGGAGAAAGGGGAATACCAAATTCCAAAATTTTTCCATTTAATTTAGCATCTGGTTGAAGTCATTGTAGCTAAATGTTTAAAGATGGTTAGCACATTTCAAGACAGGAAAAGAGACAGTTTAGTTGGAATGGGACACATCCCAAAGGCTGAAAACCATCTAGTATCAGACTGGAATTTGGGTTATAGCTTTATTACTAACCAAAATATTACTTCCAGGTGGAATTTTAAACTCCAATAAGACACAGCACTGAATATACTGTGGTTGTTTCTCTGCCCTAAATTCTTGTTTTAGTCATCATTTTTGGTTTAGTAGAGTGACTCTTATTATCATCCTAAGGTGAAAAGAAACATTCGAGTATATTATGGTGTAGCAAGAAGAGCATCTAAAACCACTATTCTAACATCATTTTAACTACTGCCTTGCCACATGACCTTGGGGAAGTCAACCTGATCTTTCTGAGCTCCTTGTCCTTTTTTATAAAATGAAAGTAATGTTCCCCCTTTCCTGCTTGCTTCAAACAATCATTATGGTATAAAATGAGCTAATGGAATGTGAACAACCCCAACTCTAAGCTGTTCAATAAATGAAACGTATCAATCTATGCCAGGCCAACCACACTTGTACCAAAACATGGAGAGACTTCCATGATGGAGTAGTACAAACTGAAGATTCACTGTGGACTAATTCATGGGCTGGCTAAAAGAGTGGGAATTCCAGTTTATACGATTATTTCAAGATCTAATTTACTCTACTGCTGCCCCAGAGAGTCAACTTCAGTTTGTACTTTCAAGTTCCACTTGATATTTTTAGCAAGTGAGAAGGGCTTTTTGTGATTTTGTTCTCTGAAAGCATGATAAATCCCTCTTTTGTCTGTTATGAACTAGATTTAACAGAAATCAGTCATGAATTGAAAAATCAAGTTTACACCCTTGTTTACTAGTTGACAAAATTCTCAGACTGACAGTTTAAAGATATGCTTAAATAAACACAATTTAATTCACTTGATTTCCTCTACAAACATTATACCAAGGATTACAATTTCAAACTTACTTTCTTTTTTTTTTTTATTATACTTTAAGTTTTAGGGTACATATGCACATTGTGGAGGTTAGTTACATATGTATACATGAGCCATGCTGGTGCGCTGCACCTACTAACTCGTCATCTAGCATTAGGTATATCTCCTGATGCTATCCCTCCCCGCTCCCCCTACCCCACAACAGTCCCCAGAGTGTGATATTCCCCTTCCTGTGTCCATGCGATCTCATTGTTCAATTCCCACCTATGAGTGAGAATATGCGGTGTTTGGTTTTTTGTTCTTGCGATAGTTTACTGAGAATGATGGTTTCCAATTTCATCCATGTCCCTCAAACTTACTTTCTGGAAAGTGACACCGTTAGTTATCCCATAGGGACTTAAAATTTTTAATCTGTGAAGATGTAACTTATTTATGGAAAGACCAGTTGTGACAACAAAGTAAGACTGTGTTTAGGTATATTAACTGATTTAACCAAAACTATTGAATACCACGTACCAAACTACAAGTTAAAATCTAAAAATTTAGAGGTTACTAAGACACATTAAATCAGTAAGAAGCTCATTGACTGTTACAGTGCACAGCAAAAATTGCACCTGGAGCTCCTACACCAAAATAACCTGTAATGTTTATTAAAAATAGGACATATCTATTTTTGCTTTTAAAAGTTAAGGTATCTCTACCTTACCTTCATCAGTAGGTTGTCATGAGTTTTTTCTTTAATCACAGAAAGTTAGTAGATGTAAAGTACTTCATAACTTTAAAGGCATTTTGTAAACTCAAGTCTTATGAGTTCATCAAATATCTTGATGACAGAATTTAGATGAATTCACAAATTTAGAATGGGTTCTAGATCCTAATATTATTTTCTTAGTTTTTACTCTTTTAACTGTCTTATTAATGAAAGTTGTATCCTAAGTATTGACAAAATGTTATTGACATTCTTATTTTTCCTCATTCCACATTTATGGAAGATCTTATTCCCATCACCTTGTATACAACGTTTATTAATACTAACTTGTAACTTGTTCCACTGGTTTTAATCAACTAGATTAACATGGTCAGGCTGTTTCCATTAACTGTACTCTCAAGTGCTGTCTATTGAAAGTGCTTAGAAATGTGAAGTTGGTAATGAACACATGTACCGTGTATCTACAGCCTTGGAAGAAAGGGTGATTCTTCCTAATTAGAACCAAAGAAGAGGAGACTTAGAAAGTATTATGTGGCAAATGTTATCCCATTACTGGGTATATACCCAAAGGACTATAAATCATGCTGCTATAAAGACACATGCACACGTATGTTTATTGCGGCATTATTCACAATAGCAAAGACTTGGAACCAACCCAAATGTCCAACAATGATAGACTGGATTAAGAAAATGTGGCACATATACACCATGGAATACTATGCAGCCATAAAAAATGATGAGTTCATGTCCTTTGTAGGGACATGGATGAAATTGGAAACCATCATTCTCAGTAAACTATCGCAAGAACAAAAAACCAAACACCGCATATTCTCACTCATAGGTGGGAATTGAACAATGAGATCACATGGACACAGGAAGGGGAATATCACACTCTGAGGACTGTTGTGGGGTGGGGGGAGGGGGGAGGGATAGCATTGGGAGATATACCTAATGCTAGATGACGAGTTAGTGGGTGCAGCGCACCAGCATGGCACATGTATACATATGTAACTAACCTGCACAATGTGCACATGTACCCTAAAACTTAAAGTATAATAAAAAAAAAAAAAGGAAAAAAAAAAAAAAAAAAAGAAAGTATTATGTGGCTTTTACACAGACTTCCAAAAGAAAATCCAGAAAGCCATTATTTAAGTGGGTGGATGGAAGAATCCCTGTTCTTAAAGGTTTTTTATCATGATTCATGGAGTCAAAAGGAAAAAGCCAATCAAACAAACAAAAACCATTAGAATGAAAATTGTGTGTGAGAATTTTGTCCTCAGAAGTTTGTATTCAATGGAGATTACTAGTCTGCCAAGGATGCTTTCCTTGTTACAATTTCTACCAAATTATGCATTCTAAATCCTGAAAGAGCCTCAGGCTAAACTGCTTGCCTCTCTTATTCCACATGAACAGCTCTTTGCTGAGGAGATGATCCAGCCTCCATCCTGACCCTGCTTTGAGGCAGATGTTAGCTCACTTATGGGGAAGTAATTCTCTTAATGCACTTCTTCCTGCTGTCAGTGTGGTGGAGGGAGAGATGAGAAGTGGGAGGTTGACAAATGATTAATATTTGACATTATTCAGTTTTGAGTCTAAGTTCTGACCCCTGAAATCTCCCTTCGTATATATTACCACTACAAAATATTATGTGTGTGTGAATATGTGCTTACCTATACTTCCAGAACGGTAGTGTGTTTTTACTACATAAGTGAGAAAACACAGTGACACTAATGATTAAAATGCAGAATAATTTTGTTTTGCTTATATCGGTACTACTTTACCAACAATCCGAAAAGATTTCTAATGTAGCCATTACACGCTGATTCAGAAAATTCCTCAGCTCAGCAGTAAAATCACCTACAAGAACAATACAATTTTGTCTTAAGACAAAACTGCATTTGGGGATATGAAAAGAAGAACAGTGATGTGGGAGAAACTTATGTTTTTTGTTTTTGTTGTTGTTTTTGTTTTTTTAGAGATAGTCTTGCTCTGTTGACCAGGCTGCAGTACAGTGGCACAATAAGAGCTCATTTCAGTTCAAACTCCTGGGCTCAAGCCATCCTCCAGCCTCAGCCTCCCAAGTAGCTGGGACTACAGGTGTGCCACCTTGTCCGGCTAATTTTTATTTTTATTTGTTTTATAGAGACAGGGTCTGGCTATGCTGCCTAGGGTTGATTTTTCATCCTGGCTTTATATGGATAATGGACACATAAATCCGAGTAGGCTGGTTTCCTTAGTTTGATGGATGAGATGGATGATGGTATTACCCAGCAAATGCAGAAGACTTTTTTCAACTTCTATTTGAAAGCATATATTGAAGTTTTATTTACTGTGGGCCAGTTATTGTTTCACACATTTTTTGTGTCATTTGATCATGTACCCCTGTGCATAAACAGAATGAAGAGACTGAAGTACACTCATTCACTGATGCAACAAACATTTATAAAGTTACCAGAATATGCTAGACACAGCTCTGAGAACTGAGGAGGATCATAGAGATAACATACTACAGTCATGGTTACTATGAACTTTACTGCCTAATTGGAGAAGCTTACACCCAATAAGGGGCATTGAAATAATGAGAGAGACTTCCCGAGGTTACATAGCTAACAGGAGAGCTGGTATTTCAGATTCAGGTCTTCTTTCTCCAAGTTTATTGCTATTTTCATAACATGATACTGTAGTTTATGTTAGAAAAATGAATGTCTCTTCTGATTTTGCAGGTTCACTGGGCCAGGTATTATCTTTATTAGTTCTTCTCTTGTTTCTGTCATCCATTTGTGCCACAGCAGCCATATTAATAGTCTCATATTTTGTGTGTGTATGTGTGTGAGTGTGTGAATGTGTGAGTGTGTGAGTGTGTGTGAGTTTCCTTTCTCTAGCGGAAAAGAGATACTAGTCAAGAATTGGAGGAATTAAAAAGAGATTGAGAAGTACCCAAAACACTAAAAAGCCTAAATAACTATTATATAGTACAAATGAAAGAAAAAATCCAAAGAGACACACGTAAGTTCCTATTATGCAAAACAGCAAGTAGAACTAAAATGGACTTATAGCATGCATATATATCGATAAAAATTAATATTGTTGATATCAAACATAATGTTATTTATCTTATATCCTGTGATTATAGGTAGAGTTAAATGGTCAAATGTTTCAAGAATAATCCATTTTATATTCATTGCAGAGATAGCTGTTTTGAACATATGTTAGAATGATTTTCCAGAGATAGATGCAATATTAGAGTTAAGGAAAACATTTCAAGAAAATAAATAACTGAAACAAGAAGAAGTCACTCCAGAGCCTTCTTGCCGGGTGGATAAGTGCTCCTAACAAGGCACACTAGAAAACTGAATTGCAGAGACGTTAAATCATGTTGCAACCCAAACCACATAATGAGACATGTGGCAGAACTGAAATTACTGTACAGTCACACTTTGCTTTAATCACTTGAAAAAATCCATATGTTTTACACATGTGAGTTACTCAGTTATAGTCAGAATGCTCATCTTTAGGGAATACTGGGGAAACTAAATCTTAGCGTCTAAGATATACTCACACTACTCTCTTTTCCTCCTTCTTTATTAAGATTTTTGCACTTGCAGGAATTTTGTACTTAATGAATATCCAGCCCTAAGGCCAACTCAATTTTGTCTTTGTTTGGCCTGTGCCTATAACTTTGAATGTTGTTTTTGTGTTTCCTTGTTCTAATTGGCATGGAAGAATTCCTGCAAGCCTTGAGCACCGTCTTCAACTAAAGAACATAAGTAGGCACCCACTATTTGCTCACGAAGCCAAAACAGCCAGAAGTCTAGCAAGTAGGCCTAGCAGCTCCTTCACACATCTTCAATGCCGTTGTTTTTGAAGTGTTTGGTGATGAATTGGAACACATACTGAGTACTGCAAGAAGTAAAATATGTTCTTGTGAGAGCAAAGAATAGCCTCCCATTCATTCCAGGGTATGTTTACCTTAGCACAGAGTCTCTCTTAATACCCAAACTGCTGGGGCTTTCCTTGGGGTCTTCTAATGGTACATCTGGAGTCTGTTAGTGACAGTGCTACCATACAAACATCTTTCTGACTCTGGCTGTATACTTCAACACTAACACGGATTATTAAAACATTTAGGGAATTTCATCAAGCAATTTCTTTTTTGTCTACACACTGCTAATAATTGATTTGTATTGAATTTCATTTTTATTTTGGTGCCCCATAGATAAAAACAAATGTATATTTCTGCACAGTATATAAATGTGTGGATGTATTTTTCATATTAAAAAGCTACAGTATATGCTTAATTCCAAGTGCCCTAACATAAGTTAGGTCACACTGGTAAGGCCAGCTGATTCATGTAGGCCAGTTTTATGGTCCAATGGGTTCAGGAGAACACTAGTATAATTTAATGCAAGACATCTATCTCCTTGAAGGAGCAAATGTGAAAAAAAATGTGGATTAATGATATGATTGCATATGTGTGGCTGCATACTTCTGTGTGGCCTGCATTTTATGATTTATGAACTGATTATAAAATTTTTTAAAGAGACAGCCATTTTTGGCTATATTTATTATATGAGTAGAATCCTAAGTAATCGTGATACAAATTTTTTCTTCCAGACTTTCACTTATCTTAATACTTGATACATAATGATTACTGAATAAATGCTGGCTGCTATTATAATTATTGGTACATGCTTTATTAGTTCCCTGGGGCTGCTGTAACAAATTACCACAAACTGGGTGGCTTTAACAACAGAAATTTATTTTCTCATAATTCTGGAAGCTAAAAACCCAAAATCAAGGCATTGGCAGGGTCATGCTCCTCCCAAAGTTTCCAGAAGAATCTTTCCTTGCCTTTCCAGTTTCTTAGGGATGCTGGCAATCCTTGGCCTTCCTTAGTTCGTGACAGCTTAAGTCTGATCTTCAAATGAACTTCTACCCTGTGTGTGTCCAAATTTTCCCCTTCTTAGAAGGACACCAGATAAGGACACTTACCCTAAATCAGTGTGATCTCATCTTAACTTAATTACATCTCCAACACCCTATTTCCAAATAAGGTCCCATTCATAGGTTCCTGGTGGACATGAATTCTGGGCAGACACTATCCAACCCAAATACACATAATAAGTTGTATATTTAATATTTAATAATTTCAATATATGACCAGAAATAGTAAAATACATGTTAAGCAAGAGCTACAAAATCTAAATAGTCATTCTTCATCCAAGTATATATTGTGAGATAAAATTTACAATAGAGTTGCCATCACACAACATATTGGTTGTTCTTTTTTTTTTCTTTAAAATTGCCTATTTTAAAGACTCTGAGGAAAATCTAAATTTTGGATCACCTAAGTTTTCTGGTTTCTTTGAGACTGAGTCTTGCTCTATTCCCCAGGCTAGAGTGCAAAGGCACGATCTTGGCTCACTGCAACCTCCACCTCCTGGGTTCTAGGGATTCTCCTCCCTCAGCCTCCCAAGTAGCTGGGATTACAGGCGTGCGCCACCATGCCTGGCTAATTCTCGTTTTGTTTGTTTGTTTGTTTGTTGTTTGCTTTTGTTTGTTTGAGGCAGATTATCGCTCTGTCACCCAGGCTGGAGTGCAGTGGTGCAATCTTGGATCACTGGAACTCTGCCTTCCAGGTTCAAGGGATTCTCCTGCCTCAGCCTCCCGAGTAGCTGGGACTGCAGGCGTCCGCCACCATGCCCAGCTAATTTTTGTATTTTTAGTAGAGATGGGGTTTCACTGTGTTAGCCAGGATGGTCTCAATCTCCTGACCTAGTGATCTACTCTCCTCGGCCTCCCAAAGTGCTGGGATTACAGGCATGAGCCACAGCGCCCAGCCTGGTCACCTAAATTTTTAATGCAACATGCTATTACCCAATTTGTTGACCTGCAGTATTTTACAGCCATTATCCTGAATTTCTTTTTGTATTGAAAAATAAATAAACAAATTACTTCTCAATTTAGGAAATATTTCCAAAAGTACTACTTCTGCATGCAAGCAAATAAGACAATGAAGAAATATTTGCCCACTTGCTTACCTTCTCTATCCCTCCCCTCTGAAGATAATAATGTGTTGCTTTTGCATCTGTCTCTATTAATATTAAACCATTTAAATAAATTTTATTTGCTCTTTTTAATTGGGTAATTATATACATATAATTCTGTCTATCACTTTTGGTATACATATTCGAAACAGACATTCATATTGATATGAACAAATCTTACTGATTTCCTTTTTTGTTGTTGTTGTTGAGACAGAGTTTGGCTCTCATTCTGTCACCCACGCTGGAGTGCAGTGTCATGATCTCAGTTCACTGCAACCTCCGCCTTCCAGCTTCAAGTGATTCTTGTGCCTAAGCCTCCAGAGTAGCTGGAACTACAGGCTTGAGCCACCACACCTGACTAATTTTTGTATTTTTAGTAGAGGCGTGGTTTCTCCATGTTAATGAGTCTGGACTCAAACTACTGTCCTCAAGTGATCCACCTGCTTTGGCTCCCAACGTTCTGGGACTACAGGTGTGAGCCAATGCGCCTGGCCCTCATTTCATTTTTAATAGCTAAAAAATATTCCATAGGGTTTATATATTAAAATTATTAGTTATTTAGTCTAATGAATTAACTAATTTATTATTCTGGTTATTTTATCATTTTTTATATTCTTTTGCCAATATAATCATTGTGTAAAAGCTATGGCAGTATAGACTGTTTTATAAGATATCCTTTTAAACTGAGATACAGAACCCCCCACACACGCATTATAAATTTTCAAACGTACAGCCAGAAAACATAGCTTGAAACTAGATATTTCTGAATGCTTTTGGCAACTTCTAAGAATCAGTTTTAAATTCAGATGTAAAGAATATACAAAAAGTCCTTTTGGTGTTTCAACCAGGTACTCAGTCATATTTTTGAAATATTAGTATTACTTGCAACATGACTGCATTGTCCAGCAGAAAACTATTTTAATGTCTAATGTCTTCGTTAGAAAATTCCGTTTATTTACCTGAGCAGTACAATTAGGACATCCAGAAATGAATATATAATTATATTGTGAATTCTTTAAAAATAGTGACCATTACTGTGCTCCTTAATATTTCCTCTACTTAACATAGTGCATGTGTGCATTCAAAGCTCAAAAACTATTTGAAGATGAGATTGACATTTCTGTTGATATGTTCTAATATTCTGTAATTCAGTCTTCAATCTGTATCAGCCTAGCTTCTAACTGCCACACCACTGAAACAGTTCGTTTCAAAGACTCCAACGACTCTCCCAGCAAAAACTAGTGATTACTTCCCTGGTCTTCTCCTACTTCTCTTACTTCTCTGGTCTTCACTTATTATTCCAACCAACCACTCACTCCTTCTTAAAACATTCTGTTTTTGTGGCTTCTTTGGCACCCATTTTCCTTCATTTCTATTCAGTTGATGAGTCATTGCTTCATTATTTTATCAGTTACTTTTTTCTATCCAAAGCCTGTATGTTCCTGAGGTTTGGGAACGTACACACTTCTTTCTTCTACACTGTGTGCCTAGAATACATCTATGTCCACGTAATTAAACACAGTTATATTTAGGCTGATGGGACTCACACTTATATTTCTTTTTGAGGCTCTTTTTCTAGGTTACAAACTTGCATTCTATATTAGTTGAAAATTGCACTTACTCACCTGAAGGAGAAAACTCAGATACATTTGCTTATGCCATATAGGAGTTTAAGTTTTCCCTGTTGTAGCAAGATACATAATACAAACCTGGTCCAGTGAATCAGTCATAACAGAACTGAAGTCCTTAACATTCTCTTGTACTGTTTTCTTATGATTGGGCACAAAACAATAGTTGAAGATCCAGCAACGCATCCAAACACCAGAGAAAGTGAAAGGAGGGGTCATAGGTGAGATGACCGCGAAAGTTATTGCCTAAATTGAGAGAGTTTTGAAACCAAAAAGTAAGGCGTTCATAATTAAGTCAGGAATTAGGCATATACTCTGTCTTTCTCAGACAAGTCAGGAAACGTAGTCCTCTTCGTGCTGGGGAACAGGTCAAGTGCCCAGCTGTCACCCGCTTTTTAAAGGGCTTTCTCCAAATGCCCACCCAGCAGCTGCAAGGTTACATGTATTGGTCAAAATTGTATCAGATGACTACTTCTTACTTTGAAAGCAGTGTATTAGTCTGTTTGTTTTTAAATTAGGTACACTTTTAAAAGTTAGGTAAATTGCAACTGCAACAAAATGAGGTTCTAATAGAAAGAAAAGAAGACAGGATAACAGGTAGATTTCTAATAGTACTTGATATACATGTAAACTTCATTAGTCTCTCTACTACAGTGTCTCATTAGAGTCTAAAATCCAATATGTTTAAAACCGAACCCTTTCTCTCCCCATTTCTCCCAAACCTGACCCCATTACAATTTTGCACCCTCAGTGAATGGAACAGAATACTATATGTCTTGATATGCAACCTAGAAATCTAGGGATGGGCTAAGATCCATGCCTTTCCATCAACCCCCACACCCAATACCTTGGCAAGTCCTATTTACTCTCCAAAACACTGCTTAAATTTGAAGGTTTATGTTACTCTATTCTGTCACCTCCTTAGAGCGAACCACTCTCATCTTTTTGCCAAAAACGTTAAAACGAAAGCTTAACTTGTCTCTCTGCTTCCAGCACTGCCTCCCAATCCTTATTACGTCTTCACTCAGTAGCAATATTGTGTTTATATTGAATCACAATATTGCTTTTTAAAAAACCTTTCAATAACTTTCTATCAGACTTAGAATAAAGTCAAAATGCCACACCACGTATTTATTCTGCATGAAGCATTATTCTGTTGTCCTTTCTGTCAGTCTTTTGTTTTTCTTCCCATGTTCTTAACTGAAACTTGAAATCATTTTTCTGTTTTATTCTCTCTCTCTTTTTTTTTTTTTTTGGTCTGTCTTCCCATCTAGGACCTTATCTATTAGGCATAAACTCTATCAACTTTACATTGTACCCAGAGTTTTCCATTGTGTGTCTGGCACACAATGAGCATCTAATAAATATTTATTAAATGAATAAATTTACTAGCCATCGTAAAAGAAAACAAGGGATCACCTATCTCAAAATATAATTAAGAGTGGCTGGAAATACTTTCCTTCTTACTAGAAAAATAAAGCTGGAAGCTGATGACAATATCATTTTTCCCCAAAATCTATCCAAAGTTTCCTCCCAACTGCTTCTCTATAACTGCAGTAGAACACAGATTTCCCTCTCTTCTTTAAACATCAGGAGAACATCATTAATGTTTAATATTTGAGCACAGGCCAAGGTTTCTGTTTGTAAGTCTCAGGGGGAAAGAATTTTGATAATTGAATGATTTCCGGCAGGGAAACACATTCCCAAATCCACATGCACTCATGTCTGTCCCAGGCTCCACTGCCAGGATGCTTATTTATTCTGTGTCTGGGACTTTCCAGTTTAAATAAGTCCTTCTGCCTCATTACTGTGTCTGCTTGTGTTTGTTGTACAAATTATTTTCTCATTGATTCTATGCCATGGCATATTACTTGAGGAGTATGTCTTACAGCTCAGAGAAGTTCCAAAGTGCCTGTGAGCGTTGTAGCACAAAGTATTAAATAATTTTTCTTTTTGTGGACTGAAGCTTGAAATGAGATTTTAGGCTATTTATGATCAGCAGCTGAAAAGCTTCTGTTGTCAGCAAAGCTCAAAGTAGCAAAGCAAGTTGGGGAGATTCCGTTATTGCTTTTCCTTCTCTCGCTGCCTTAAAAAAAATGTTTATTTTCTGTTGCTTAAACAAGATTCTCTTAGTAAATGAACTCTCTAGATACCTTTTCGAGGTCAATTGCTGACAAGTCCTAAGTTTCTTTGTTCCAAATAAATGGACTTTTCCTTTGTTCGATTGCTTTAAACCTTTCAAACAATCTGAACAGGATGAAGTTAATAAGCTGCCATTGGTGGTTCTAGTATGGCGTCTGACAGTTAAGACAGTAGTAGTAGTAGTTGTTGCAGTCTTTAATGGCGGGCTATTTTATATTATGTGCACTTTGGAACAATTTAACTGTTTGTTCATAGAGAGAAACGAAGAAATCACAGTTACAGTAATTTTAAAATTCTATCTATGTTCACAGCTTTCTCTCCATTGTCTCTATTATACTTCTTACAAAAAAAAAAAAAAAAAAAAACACTAAACAGGAGCCTTAATGCTTTTCTCCAGAACGTTATGCAATAATAAGACATTCAAGATCCACAGAGCATTAGAGGAAAAAAGGATAAGATGAGCCAAAGACTGCCTGACAATAATGGCAGTTATAATAACTGGCATTTATTTAGTGCTTACTTCATGCCAAGCATAAAGTGCTTTATAAGGATTAACTCTGTCATCTTTACCCTTGTACCCCAGGGTTTACCATGGTGTTTGGCACTCAGTGGGCATCCGATAAATATTTATATTTAGCTTTAATTTATGGAAGGGCTTTCTATGGATTCACTGGTTTAATTCTCCCTAGAACCATGTAGGTTCTCATTATATATGGGATCAGTCTATGGGTTCTAGTTATATATCAGATAACTCCACAGGTTCTAGTTATATATAACATACTGTTATTTATTTTAACATGAAAAAATGAGGCCAAAACAATATAAGCAATAGCTCAAGGTCACACAAATAATAAGGGACAAAACCAGAATTTGAACATAGGCAGAGTGCTCCAGAGCTGCACAATACAGACCATGGTGAGTAAAAGACTTGGATATTCAACTATTGTATGATTAAGACAGTGTAGAGGTCATTAGTAGAAACACATTTAAGCAGGCTTTCCAACCAGGATGATAAATCAGGAGTGGTAAGATTTGCTTCACTATTCATCAGCATAAAAACAAATATTTGCAATAGCAAAGCCTATTTCTGTTGTTATTTAGACACAGGGGCAAGACTGTTCAAGTTCATTCACCAGCTAACTCTACAACTAATCAGCCACAACATCTAAGTTTGCCTTCATTTTCTCATTTGTAGACTGGGATGATATTAATACCTACCTCCTGGGGTTGTCATGAAAATTAAAAGACATGGTATACATAGGTCACAAAATACCAAATGGCATTCATTCATAAGTTATGTTTTAGTTATGTTATTATATCTAAAGTCTGTTTACCGTTTAAAATGATAATATATCCAAAATAAAATGCAGCATCCATATAGGTACACAAATTAGTGTCAGCAACTTTAATAATCAGTTTTAAAGGAGTACAGTGAATGGACTTTAAATATCTGGTACCAGAGAGACAATTTAATTAAACATTTTGTTTTCAACACATTATTGGGTCACACTTGACTTGGGACCATTTGAGTCAGAGATACAGCTGTTCCCCCAGTAAAGGGAAAAGTGTATTTAAATGTGATCCCTGGTGGGATTACAGTTTTGTGAGTCAGTCTGTGCTCCATAGGGAACATATTACTTAGTAATAAAATGTAAGATTTTTTTCATTATTGTTTCAATCCATTTAGGATAAACCTTTCACATTTAGATTTGACTCTGTGTAGGTTGTCATTAGGCATGATAAAGCATTTCCCCCAAGGTCTCCAGTGAAAGGAACAGGCAGTTTTCCTAACGACTCTTCCTTTGTTTCATTTACCTTCTACAATGTAACTTTGCCTTTTCCCTTTGCATTTTTTTGAGGGGTGGGGGGGGGGGGGGTCTTTGCTGGAGTCATGATTTATTTTTTTTTACTGCGTTTTTCTGTGTAATATCTTTCTCAGGATTCACATTCCCCCACCATCCCCAACCCATATCTGGAAAGACCTCAAAGCTAGCCAGCTGGTTGCTTAACCAAGTAAGAGTTCATGATAGAGGCAAGTCTCCAATACTCAAGTGGATGAATGCATAAATGAGCACTAGGAAGGACACAAATGTTTGACTTTATAATGTCTACCCACATTCAATAACCCTAGTGCAGTTTTAAAGGATCCATTACAAATCCTGTATGAAGTATAAATTTGAAAGAATATGTAGATGTCTCTCAGTAGTTTGCCATATGAAAATATTTTGTTTGAAATTCAGTACTAAAGAGTATCTGGAGTTAATAAAAAGAAAAATCTTATTCTGTCCAGATGAATGAGTTTAAAACCAACGTTTCTTACTGAAGAATAACAGACTATGTGATCTTTTAGAAGCAATGTTAAATAGATCCAATGGTTTAAAATATATATACATAAAACATATATAAGTTATGACTAGATGAATTGTCTTGAATATCAAACATTTAAACAATGTACCAAAATTCAGACATTTTAATCATGTGTGGTAGTCAATTTAAAAGTCACTATATGAGAAAATCTCCTTATATTCTTTCATGCCGCTTATGTCTTGTTGTAACCAGGCTGTTAGAGCTGTTAGCATTCTAATTTCAGAATGCCCTTATGTCTTAAAATAAAAATAAAGTGGAAAAAAATGAAGTATATTCAAACAAAGAAAAAAACAGAAAATAATGCATTATCTTGAACACTTTCTAAAATGTATATGCCTATTTATGGATATGTAATATTTTATTCAAATACAGAATACAGTAAGGGAATCATTTTTAAACCCAAGCTTAATGTTGCTTGGATTTATATATAGAATCAGAGCATAGATACGAAACTTGGTTCTTTGATCTAAACATGCCTGTCTCCTATCTACTTTAACCACAGGTGTACCGCCTGTGGGTGTAGCTACATGATGCCATCACAGAAAATGTTTCTTATCAAAAACATATTTGACAACTGTTTTTCACAAAAGCAAAGCACAATAACTTTAGAGACAACTGGAGAATTTTGCAATAAACTTCCTGAGTGCTTGAAATAGTTTTCGAAAGACAATATTTTAAAAACCATCCTGGGGGTATTTATGTTTAATATTGAGCTTAAAGATGGATTATATTTGCAGCAACATCATTTCCTTTTAAGGGCTGTCAGTGTGAAATTTTGTTTGTCACTTCCTTTCACTTATTATTTCATTGCATAATATTCATTAAGTGCCTATATGGGCAATATATGGCTCTGACCATTGAGGAGCAAATAGTCAGAGGAGGAGGAGAGAGCTAACCTTAATGAGTTCTTGTTATGCAATATCACCAATGGTGTAATAAGGAAATGAACCAAGGAGGAAGAATATATGATAGAAAGAACATCAACGGTGGAATCTGACAACCGTGGGTTCAAATCCTTGCCTGAATACTACCTGCTTCGTAGGATTGCTGGTAGAACCAAAAGAAATAGTGAGGGTTAGCCATATGCAGAAAGCTGAAACTGGATCCCTTCCTTACACCTTATACAAAAATTAATTCAAGATGGATTAAAGACTTAAATGTTAGACCTAAAACCATAAAAACCCTAGAAGAAAACCTAGGCAATGCCATTCAGGACATAGGCATGGGCAAGGACTTCATGTCTAAAACACCAAAAGCAATGGCAACAAAAGCCAAAATTGACAAACGGGATCTAATTAAACTAAAGAGCTTCTGCACAGCAAAAGAAACTACCATCAGAGTGAATAGGCAACCTATAGAATGGGAGAAAATTTTTGCAATCTACTCATCTGACAAAGGGCTAATATCCAGAATCTACGATGAACTCAAACAAATTTACAAGAAAAAAACAACCCCATCAAAAAGTGGGTGAAGGACATGAACAGACACTTCTGAAAAGAAGACATTTATGCAGCCAAAAGACACATGAAAAAATGCTCATCATCACTGGCCATCAGAGAAATGCAAATCAAAACCACAGTGAGATACCATCTCACACCAGTTAGAATGGTGATTATTAAAAAGTCAGGAAACAACAGGTGCTGGAGAGGATGTGGAGAAATAGGAACGCTTTTACACTGTTGGTGGGACTGTAAACTAGTTCAACCATTGTGGAAGACAGTGTGGTGATTCCTCAGGGATCTAGAACTAGAAATACCATTTGAACCAGCCATCCCATTACTGGGTATATACCCAAAGGATTATAAATCATGCTGCTATAAAGACACATGCACACGTATGTTTATAGCGGCACTATTCACAATAGCAAAGACTTGGAACAAACCCAAATGTCCAACAATGATAGACTGGATTAAGAAAATGTGGCACATATACACCATGGAATACTATGCAGCCATAAAAAATGATGAGTTCATGTCCTTTGTAGGGACATGGATGAAGCTGGAAACCATCATTCTCAGCAAACTATCGCAAGGACAAAAAACCAAACACCACATGTTCTCACTCATAGGTGGGAACTGAACAATGAGAACACATGGACACAGGAAGGGGAACATCACACACCAGGGCCTGTTGTGGGGTGGGGGGGAGGGGGTAGGGATAGCATTAGGAGATGTACCTAATGTTAAATGATGAGTTAATGGGTGCAGCACACCAACATGGCACATGTATACATATGTGACAAACCTGCACGTTGTGCATATGTACCCTAAAACTTAAAGTATAATGAAAAAAGAAAGAAATAGTGAGGGTTAAGTGGCTGGGACATCATAGACAGTCAATGCATTGTAGCTATTACCGTCTCTATTATGAGAACACTGGACAGAGCAGACTTTTTTTATAGGAAATATTTCTCCCCTGCTAACCAGCTTCAGGTTATCAATCATTAAAAACTGAAGTTTATATCAAAAAGAAAGTTATAGATGGTGAGTGTAATAAGTGATGCAGCTTGTGAATTTTGTTGAGGTTTAAAGCATCCATTGCTCTCTGTAGCACCCCTACAGCACCATGTCCATGCCTTTATTGGCACCTACTTTCCTATATGTGAAAATTTCAACATATAGTGGTAACTTTTCTTGAGTTGGTGTTTCCTCTGAGCAAAGAACATATGCTATTTATTTATCCTTGTGCCCCTATGGCTTCATAACAGTAACATGTTTTTACAGCTAGGATGCAAATATTATATATAGGAGGCCCAGGCCCTTAATAGATTTTTTTTAAGTGGAGAATACAGGCATAGGTATTATAGCAAGAACCTGATACAGTAGTGTGTTAAATAAAAGAGAATTTTTTTTTTGTTTCATATCACAATCTGAGCATAAGCAGTTCAGTTCTAATGTGCTTTTATGGGGTCAGAGACACAGGCTCCTTTTATCTTATTTCTCTGCCATCTTCAACACAGAAATTTCACATCTTGTTCTAAGGCAGCTGCTTCAATTCCTACCCTTATGTTCACATTCCAGTCATATAAAGGGAGCAAAAAGGGTCAGGGATCCTTCTTTTAAGGCTACGATACAAGGTTTTCATTACCTTTCATTTCACATTCTGATGCCCAAGTGTATTTCTGTTTTACACCTAGCTGCAAGGGAGTCTAGAAAATGTGTCTTTCATGAAAAAAAAAAAAGCTTAAATTAAGCATTAAGAAGACTTACTACCAAAAGATGAATCAAATATTAAGACAGCTAGTAGTGCCTGCTATAAGAGTAGAGGTCAAGACTGATTTTACATGGAATTTGCATCATTACTCTAAATCTTGACTTTTAAATAACCCCATAACACCATCATACTACATTTTCAGGGAAAATACATATATAAATATTGTTTATTTTTATATTTACATAAACTATTTATATTTACATAAATATTGTTATTACATATTTATTACATAAATATTGTTATTTATATTTATACAAATATTGGTTATTACTATCTATTATGTAAGATGAGTTTAATAACCCAATATTATAGGCAAAACATATATCAAAATTTAATAGTCCACAATAGCTAACAGCTCATGAGAACTGGTTATGTGCCAGGCACTGTTTTAACTTATTTAATTTCACCACGTCCCTTTGAGATAGGTGACTTATCCTGGTTTTACAGAAAAAATAAGTCAAAAAAGGAAAAGAATTTATTTTTTTCTTTTGAATATAAATACTAAGAATAGTTAATACATTTACTTGATAAATGAGGTGCTGGATGTATGAATAATAAATGAATGTATGGCAATCTAAACATATAGGAACATAGATATTCAAATCATTGTCTTCCTTGGAAAGAAGTATTTTCTCTAGTCTGTTTCTAGTAATTAAAACATTCTTAACACTCCTTTTATGTAGCTATCTAGAGACTTTGTAGCATAGTCTTTTGAAAATGTTTAACAATGAGAAATTCAGTCCTTAGAGGGTGATTTTGATTTAATTTTATATTTGGAAACAATGAGATCATTTAGAGAAAATCTGTTGGAAGATTAAGCTAGAAGAACTCAATTTTAGTTGAAAATAAAATGTTTGCAAAAGTTAACAAAAATATTTCTTTCATTTGTCAGAAGAACATTATTTTGCATAATTCTAATATATTTGCATTAAGTATAAAAATTTTACTATATTTTCAAAGTTAAAAAAATGAGGCAGGGCAAGGTGTTCATGCCTATAATCCTAGCACTTTGGGAAGCTGAGGTAGGAGGTTCACTTGAACCAAGGAGTTTGAGAACATCCTGGACAACATGAGAAAATCCCATCTGTACAAACAAATTTTAAAACTAGCCAGGCATGATGGCACATGCCTGTAGTCCCAGGCTGAGGCTGAGGTTGGAAGATCACCTGAGCCCAGGAAGTCAAGCCTTCAGTGAGCCCTGATCAGGCCACTGCACTCCAGCCTGGGTGACAGAGTGAGACTCTGTCTCAAAAATAAATAAATAAATAATAAATATAATGTTATATCTGTGTAAGTGGTAGCAATACAAATGTTTTCAGAGGCAAAGACATTCTTTGGCCTGTATGAATACACTGAAAAGTTTGGCTTCATATTTCTTTCCCCCAGTTTTCAAAAACAGATAAAATTTAAGGCCAGGAAAAATAATTAAAATTTTGTATTAATAAACTGGATGATCAAGCAGACTTAAATGTTTTAACACATTATTCTGCTAAAACACAATCCTGTGTTTGTGTTTATTAAATATGTTAATAACTGTTCATATCCATTTTCTTCTTCAAAAATTTGTGCCACATAATAGGATACTATTCAATTTTTAAAAAGAAGGAAATCCTAGTCATTTGCAACAACGTAGGTGAACTTAGAGGACATTGTGCTAAGTAAAATAAGCCAGGCACAGAAAGACAAATACCGTGCGATTTTACTTTTATGTAGAATCTAAAAAACTATTGTATAATAGTGACCATAGTTAATAACAATGTATTATATATTCATAACTGTAGTGACTATAGTTAATATAGTGACTATAGTTAATGACAAGTACTACATGCCTAAACATTGCTAAAAGGCTTTAAATATTCTCACCACAAAAAAAAAATGATGTGTATATGAGGTAATGGATATGTTAATTTGTTTGATTCAGTCACCCCACAATATATACCACATGCTGCAATACATTGATAGGATATACCAAAACATCATGTTGCACACCATAAATATATACAAGTTTATTTGTGAATTTTTAAAAATGTAGGTGGGGAAAGAAAGCCTTCTGTGGACACATACACTCATGTTTTAATTACATATACATTAGATATATACTCTATATAAAGCTTTATACTAAGTGCTGTGCTAAGCAATAATATTCAGTTTGGGAACGTGAAAAGATCAAATAGATGTAAAAGAGAAAGAAATGTATTGATACTTATCAATATTTATACATAGTTATTCAGAGAGTGCTCACAGCATCACTGAGGTATCCTATAAGGCAGTGCCCCGCCCTCTCCCATCAGATAGATGGTTAGTCCGTTGATAATACCACTGACAACCCATTTGCAGATGTGGGCAGTGAAGTCAGATACTCTTGGAAAGCAGAGTGAAGCCACATGTAGCTATGTAATCTATAATTATAGAAAAGCTGTGGAAATGAAGAAATTAGAAGCGTATGTTTAGAACTAAAAGTATTCAATTAAGTCTTCAACATGTGGTCATCACAAAAGCACTCAGTGAAGAAATAGTAAAAGAGCAGGGTTCAGCGAATAGTGATTCTTTCGTTATTTTTCACTAATCCATTCATGTGATATATAGTGCCATTATTTGTTTTTATGTAATTTGTTTTATAACTTTTACATGATACCTGTTTAGTTGTAAATGTGTTCCTAAGAATTTTAAATAGGTTTGTTTTGAGTGCACTTTATAGCACTTTTTGGATACTTTTTCTTAGCCGTTATTTGTTGTTATTACTTATCTATTCCCAAATGCCACCAATACTTCCTATTCTTTGTTCGTTGAGATTTGATCATAATTCAGACCTACTGGTTGTATAGTTCTAAGGAGAGAATGGGAAGAAATGAGGCTGGAGAATGTGCAATGGCTCGATCCCAAAGGACTTTTGTGCTGTATTAGGGATTTTACATTTTATCTTTAAGGCAAGTGACATGAACTGACTTCTACATGACTAAATCATTCTAATGACTAAACTGCAATATGGAATATGATAGACTTGGAGCAGAAGCTTTGAAATTAGAGGCAAAAAGACAATTGGGATTGTGCAAATGACAGACAACAGAATCTAAAGCAAAGCAGGGATATTGAGCAGGGAAAGAGAAACAACTTTGAGAAATACTAAGCAGTTAAAAATTAATGAGAGTTGGAAGTCAATTGCATCTAATCAGGACCTAAAACAGGAAGAAATAAAGTGTGATCCCTAGGTTTTTGCCTTGGCCATCACTATAGCATCATCATAACTCACCTGGATCGAGCACTTAAAACTATGTCAGGAAGTTAGCTGAGCTCTTCATCTTTGTCACATTAGTTAATGTTTAAGCAAAAACTATTACTATCTCCACTTTATAAATGAGGGAAGTGGAACTTAAATATATGAAGTGATTTCTTAGGTCACAAAGGTAGCGCATGGTAGAATATTGAACCCAAAGTTGTATCCACCTTACCATATAAAAGATTAGGAAGCCAGGCTGGAGAAGACCTCATAAGAACAGGACTTTAGAAACATTATTTTGGCAATCATCTGAAGAGTATTGCGTTTCCAGAAATTTTGAATGTATGGATTTTTCATTTTAAAAATTCAGGGCTTTGGAGGCAGGATGGGATAGCGGTAATATTTTCAGTACCCTTTCTATTATACAGTTAAAATCTCATCATCGGGTAATGATTAAATTGCATTATACTCAACTTGCTCAGTTCAGAAATTGCTATATTTTAAAATTAGATAATACTCAAAAGGAATTGAAAATGTACTAATTAAATGTATTTTTACATGGCTTCATAGTTTTGTTTCTTTCCTTGATTGTGGCTCTTTTCAGAGCTAGATCAAATTTTATTTCCTGAAGACACAGAGAAGCCTGAGCAAAGGAAAAAGCAGAAGAAAGCAGACAGCCTGTTGTGCCAAGACCTCAAATGGCACAATCCATGTAGGTCAGGTGTGACAGAAGACTGCACTGCTTTCTAGGTCCGAACTCTATCATGTTCTCTGTTTTACAAAATGTGTGGCTCTACCTTTACAATATGAGCTGCTGAGTGTTCCTTTTTGGTCATAATTAGGTTAAGTGGATCATGGTGTGACCATGACTGAAATTTTTTGGATCCAAGAGCTTTGGCTGATAAAATGTTTCCCAGTAAATTTTTTTTAATTTTTATATCTCCAGTACTTAAAAGCAGCAACAGACTGCTCAAAAACAATAGACTTTTTCTACATCTTTTGGCAAATAACATTTGACAAAAATTACGTGTATGACTCGGATAGAGTGACCACCGGAGAAATTAACGCTAGCTTTTTCAACAATTTCTGCAGATGAAACCACAGGTCATTCTCATCATGCATAACAATCTCTTTACCCATGAGTATTTTGATTTTCAATGCTTCTGTTTTCTCAAAGATGTTTCTGAACTTTTATCTTTTTTATTATTATTATTATTTTTGAGATGGAGTCTCGCTCTGTCACCCAGGCTGGAGTGCAGTGGTGCGATCTCGGCTCACTGCAAGCCCCGCCTCCTGGGTTCCCGCCATTCTCCTGCCTCAGCCTCCCGAGTAGCTGGGACTACAGGCGCCGCCACCACGCCCGGCTAATTTTTTGTATTTTTAGTAGACACGGAGTTTCAACATGTTAGCAAGGATGGTCTCAATCTCCTCACCTCGTGATCCGCCCACCTCGGCCTCCAAAACTGGTGGGATTACAGGCGTGAGCCACCGCGCCCGGCCATTTTTGAACTTTCATTACACTTTCAAGAACATTATCACCAATAAATAGCATTGAGTTTTACAAAAATCTCTATATTTCATATATTCTACTTGCTTGCTTTTCTTGTTTTTTGTTAATGGCAGCATTTATAGTATTAGTATTTTGAGATGATTTATAACATTTTTTCTTTTCTAGCACTTTTTGAGAGTGCTCAAATTCATTATATTTTTAATAATCAAGTTAAGCCATGGAATGTCACTCTTGGCTTGTTTTAGTCAAGGTCAAGTCTTCCAGTAGAACGCAGCCAAAAGCTGTTCCTACTTTTACTCCTACTGTAGCAAAAGTTGAACTCTTATCCACTATTCTTTGCTCATCTGTTTTCATTTAACCTGCAATGTCAGTCAGCAAATTAAACTGTATGCTCACTATCTTTAATTTCAAATAATTTCAAAAAAATGTGCATTACTCAATTATTTTTGTTACTAAAAACAATGATTAAGCTTATGCATACCACAGAGCCTGTGTTTTCTTTTTATTTTAGTTATGTCTCTGCAAATACCACAAAACTGGTGATTCATTTTTCAGAGGTTACATCTTCAAATCCTGATTCAAAAGAAAAATTTTAAAAATAATACTTAAAAGATATATTGAAATGACATACTCATTTAAACGTTCCCTGTACAAAAAGACTTTAAGTTGTTGGAAGACAAAAAAAATGTTATTGGAAGTTGTTAATTTTTAATGTATATAATTTTCGTATATATGATATATGAGAGTGAGGTTACACACAGGAAAGAAAATACAAATTACAAAATGCCCTTGTTCATTTGGGATTTAACAACAAGAAACCATTGGTAATTGGCACACATTGAACATGAAAATGTTGCCACTGAACCTGAATTGCCATGACATTGAAGTGAGATAAGGAAATGGACAGAGTAAGTAGAGGGGGCAAGTAGAGGTAATGCAGGTGGTTTCGCTGCAGTGTAAAACAGAGAAGTCAGTAAATACTAGGAATCATGTGATTTATTTCATTTTTATTTGTTTGCTTATTTTCTAAGTATGAAAATGTCATACGTGTGCTCATATTGCTGCTAGAAAGGATCTAGCATTGAATACGTAGAACATATCAGAGATATATGCCCTTAACAAGTAATCAAATGACCAAAGAGGCTAAAAAACAGAAGTCCAAAGCCCAGTTTTACAGAAGGGGAAATGATAACTTCTCTGTAAGAAAGGGACGTATCTGTGATAACTGTCAAAATAGAACAACAATATGCTATATTGTTGTCATTATTTTCATTAACTCTAAAATTTTCAAAAATATAGTATACCATACCTATAGCTTAATTTGACCCTTATAGTAATTTTAGGAGATAACTTCAAAAAATCTTTTTGTATTTTTAAACCCAATAATATATATAATTAAATATGAGTCTCTGGAAAGCAGACTCTGATATGGAGATTTGTCTGCAAGAGATAAATTGAAGAGTGTCCTCAAGATTAAAAACTAAAAGGGAATTGAGATGATTGGTGGGAAAAGGAAACATCACTGGGCAGAGGAAAAGCCAAGTTGTGATATAGGAAATAGAGGCCACAGATGATGCTACAGGAAGCTATAAATATGGAGGACCCTTGAGATTTTTCTCAAATAAGAGTAAAAGATCCAACATTGACTATTCATTTGATGTGAGCTATTCCCAGATAAGTGTGACTTTGGATGACTTTCTGACATTTTTGAGCCCAAGTCAAAAGTTGAAGTGGAACTCAGCTGAGAGCTATTCTTACCAACACTCCCAGTAACTTGGGTATATGTTTTGGAGAGGGGATCTACACAGCGCCCCTTACTATTATCATGATGATTATGAAAATACTTTGCCTTAATTCTACCTGTTCTCCAATATCACTCCCCAAATGCAACCACTTATTTTCCTTTTTAAAAAAATAAAAGCTTTCTTGATGATGTTACTTCAATATTCAATAATGTGTTTAGACTACTGTCTACAATTTTATAAATTTGAAACATTATTCAAGAAGACAAATAATATTTTTCTCATGTCTTCTAATTTCTCATTTATCTTTCCCTTTATTCTCAATATAATTAGAGTACTATCTGTATTTCCTTAAGGTAGGTCTGACCCTAAAGTTCTACCTGAGTTTCAAAAATGGGTAAGAATGAAGGTTTGAACTTAGTTCAAATGTGCATTTATTTGATTTTGCTTGTATTTTTTTCCAATAATTTCAAATTTTATTTTAGATTCAGGTGGTACTTGTGCAAGTTTGCTACGTGGATATATTGCATGATTCTGAGGTTTAGGGTATGATTGATCCTGTCACTCAGGTAATGAGCATAGTACCCAATAGTTAGTGTCTCAGTTGTTACCCTTCTCCCTCCCCCTACAATCTAGGAATCATCAGTGTCTATTGTTGCCATCTTTATGTCCATGAGTACCCAATGTTTAGTTCCCATTTATAAGTGAGATCATATTATATTTGGTTTTTAGTTCCTGTGTTAATTTGCTTAGGATAATGTCCTTCAGCTGCATTCATGTTGCTGCAAAGAACATGATTTCATTCTTTTTATGGCTGCATAGTATTCCATGGTGTATAGGTACCATATTTTCTTCATCCATTCCTCCATTAATGGGCACCTAGGTTGACTCCATGTCTTTGCTGTTGTGAATAGTGCTGCAGTGAATATATGAGTACATGTGACTTTTTGGTAGAATTACTTATTTTCTTTTGGATATATGCCTAGCAATGAGATTGCTATTAGGAAAAGACTCCCTATTTAATAAATGGTGCTGAGATAGCTGGCTGGCTATATGCAGAATGAAACTGGACCCCTACCTTTCGCTATATGCAAAAAGTAACTCAAGATGGCTTAATGATTTAAATGTAAGACCTCAAACTCTAAGAATCTTAGAAGAAAACCTAGGAAAAAATCATTCTGCACATTGGCCTTAGGAAAGAATTTATGGCTAAGTCCTCAAAAGCAATTGCAACAAAAACAAAAAGTTAAAAGTAGTACCTAGTTATACTAAAGTGCTTCTGCGCAACAAAACAAACTATTAACAGAGTAACCAGACAACCTACAGAATGGGAGAAAATAATTGCTAACTAAGCATCTGACAAAGGTCTAATATCCAGAATCTATGAGGAACTTAATTGAATAAGCAAAAAACAACTGCATTAAAACGTGGGCAAAAGACAAGAACTTATACTTCTCAAAGAAGACATACAAGTGGACACCAAACATATGAAAAAAAAAAATGCTGGACATCACTAATCATCAGAGAAATTCAAATCAAAATGGCAGCGTGACACCATCTCACACCAGTCAGAAGGGCTATTATTAAAAAGTCAAAAAACAAGTTGCTGTTGAGGCTGCAGAGAAAAGGGAACACATATACTGTTGGTGGTAATGTAAATTAGTTCAGCCACTGTGGAGAGCAGAAAGGAGTTGGGAGATTTCTCAGATAACTTAAAACGGAGTTTATTTTTAAAATAGCACATAGAACAATGGATACGAATGAGAAAAGAATGCGGGTGAGTGGATGGGACTTCCTGTTGCCTTGCTTGATTCAAGAATGCTACACTTGGAGTTCAATGGATGTAGCCTGGAATGACAGGAAGTTTTCTCCAGGAAAGCAAAGTCAAGGACTTTGGCTTCTCTGCATTGGATCCCACTTGTTAGTTAACCTGTAATCAGGTTCACTTCTCAACTTCTGTATAAGTTATACTTCTTTTATTTTTAATTTGGTTATTTATATGCTTTATCTATACATCGTACCTGAATGTTAAAAATCACTGTTGAATGTACATTATTACTATTATTGATAGGTTAACTGTATAGAGCAAAGTTTATTGGTGTTCTGTGATTATATTTCCTTGTCTACAATTCCTTTGTCATTAACATTATGCCATTTTTTCACTTCACCCAAAGATAGAAATAAAGTCCCATTTGGGGGCTTTATAAAACTTCATATTTCAGCCATGCTTTCTCTTGCACATTTTAAATTTCAGATTTCTGCCTTTCCTTCTCCTCCTCTTTTTATCTTTCTCCATTCCTCTTAATTTTGCTTTCTTTTTTTATTATAAGAAATATACTTATTGAGAAAAAATTCTTACAATTTTCACTGCCTTTTTGTTTTATTACATTCTTTTCTTTTAGGGGCTATTTTTTTAAAACAAAGTCATAGAAAGTTTCTATCAGTGGCCTTTCCTTTTCTTGCTAAACATAACAGGCTATTCCTTATAACATCAAAGTCAAGTGTTATCCTATCAAAACATAACTTCAATGCTCTACTGAAGTCTATCCCTCTTTGTGTCACTCATATCTTCCTGCTTCTTCATGTATTCCTCATTGTGCTGTATTGTACCTTCAAGTAACTTTTTACAAAAGAATGAATGAGAAGTGAACTTTTCAGATTCTCCTTGTCTTGAAATATTCATCAGATTTGACTGATGCATTGGCTCTGTATCAAATTCTAGGCTCAAAATTATTTTCCTTCCTAACTTTGAAGATATTATGCCACTAGCATTAAGTTGGCTGATGGAAAGTTGAATAATCTTTCATTTGTGGATGGGATTTATTTTTCTCTCTGTAAAAGTTTATAGGATCTTCTGTGGTTCTTTAGAATGTTTAGAGTTGGGTACTTTTTCCTTTAATCTTGCCCTACACAAGATTGACCCTTTCAACTTATTTAAAGACTAGTGTTCTCCATCGGCTCTAGAAAATTTGATTGTGATGTTTGCTTGTTTTTTCTCTTAAGTTTTCTTTCTTCTCTGTAAGAATATCTTAACTGTCCAGTGTTAGATCTCCTGGATCGACTCTCTATATCTTTTATTTTTTTCTCATATTTCCACTTTATTTTTTTTTTTAGTGCACACTGGGAGATACTTAAACATTATCTTCTTTTTTGTTACCTCTTTAGATGTGCAGAGAGATTTTATATATATATATATATATATTTTTTTTTTTTTAAATCAAGGAGGATGTCTTAACCTCCTTTTTCTTTCAATTTTTATTTCAAGTTCAGGAGTACATTTGTAGGTTTGTTACATAATTAAACTTGTGTCAAGGGGATTTGATGTACAGATTATTTCATCACCCAAGTATTAAGCCTAGTATCCATTAGTTATTTTCCCTGATCCTCTTGCCCCTCTCATTCTCTACCCTCCAATAGGCCCCTGTGTGTATGTGTCCATGTCTTCTCATCATTTAGCTCCCACTTATAAGTGAGAATATGCAGAATTTGGTTTTCTGTTTCTGCATTAGTTTGCTAAGAATAATGGCCCCCAGTTCCATCCATGTCCCTGCAAAGGATGTGATCTTGTTCTTTTTTATGGCCATTTAGTATTCCATGATGTATGTGTACCGCATTTTCTTTATCCAGTCTACCCGTTGATGGGCAATATAGGCTGAGTTCATGTATTTGCTATAGTGAATAGTGCTGCAAGGTACATACCTGGGCATGTGTCTTTATAATAGAATAATTTATACCCCTTTGGGTATATACCCAGTAATGGGATTGCTGGGTCAAATGGCATTTCTGTCTTTAGGTCTTTGAGGAATCGCCACATTGTCTTCTACAATTGTTGAACTAATTTACATTCCCACCAACAGTGTATAAGCATTCCTTTTTCTCTGCAACCTTGCCAGCATCTGTTATTTTTTTGACTTTTTAATAATAGCCATTCTGACGGGTGTGAGATTGTATCTCACGGTGGTTTTGATTTGCATTTCTCTGATGATCAGTGATGTTGAGCTTTTATTCATGATTGTTGGCTGCATGTATGTCTTCTTTTGAGAAGTGTCAGTTTATGTCCTTTGCCTTCTTTTTAACGTAGTTGGTTTTTTCTTATAAATTTATTTAATTTCCTTAATGGTGGTGAATATTAGACTTTTGTCAGGTACATAGTTTGAAAAATATTTTCCTATTTTGTAGGTTATCTGTTTACTCTGCTAACAGTCTTTTGCTGTGCAGAAGATCTTTAGTTTAATCGGATACCATTTACCAATTTTTGCTTATATTGCAATTGCTTTTGGTGTCTTCATCATGAATTCTTGTCTGTGCCTATGTCCTGAATGGTATTACCTAGGTTGTCTTCCAGAGTTGTTATACTTTCAGGTTTTACATTTCAGTTTTTAATGCATCCTGAGTTGATTTTTGTGTAGGGTGTAAGGAAGGGGTCCAGCTTCAGTCTTCTGCATATGGCTAGTCAGTTATCCCAGCACCATTTATTGAAAAGGGAATACTTTCCCCATTGCTTGTTTTTGTCAGGTTTGTCAAAGATCTGGTAGTTGTAGGTGTACAGTCTTATTTTTGGGTTGTCTATTCTGTCTCATTGGTTTATGTGTCTGTTTTTGCATCAATACCATGCTGTTTTCATTACTGTATCCCTGTAGTATAGTTCGAAGTTGGGTAGCATGATACCTCCAGCTTTGTTCTTTTAGCTTAGGATTGCATTCAGGGTCTTTTTTGGTCTCATATAAAGAATGTCAATCGTAGTTTAATGGGAATATCATTGAATCTATAAATTGCTTTCGGTAGCAGTATTTTAACAACATTGATTCTTCCTATCCATGAGCATGGGATTTTTTTTCCACTCATTTGTGTCATCTTTGATTTTGTTAAGCAGTGGCTTATAGTTGTTATGGAGATCTTGCACCTCCCTAGGCCAGTGTAAACATTTTTTTTTAGTCTTTGCTTACTTTACATTTGCTATTGTCACATTGACCAAAGCAAGTCACTTGACCAAGCCCAGAAGAGTCAACATGGGAGGGGACTCTGCAAGGGGTGAATAAGGGTGAGGCATGAGTACACTGAAGCTATCACCGCAGCAAGCTACTAGAGACAAACGGTGAGACCAGAAATTGTGGTTTTATGTAAGGAAGACTGATAGTTTAAAAATAGTGTAAAACATGTATAATTATGTTATATTATTATGATATATGCTATAAGAATTCAGTAAAACAAAGAGAGTCTGCAATCCTTTAAAAGCTTCGTAAGGGAGACTGGGCTTTAGTAGGTTATTAAAGATACAGGATGAATTTGGATAGGCCAAAAAGTGAAATGCATTTATGGGTATAGATTGTAGGTGCAGAGGATTGGAGGGGAGTGGGAAAATGAACATGCCATTTTGATAAATTTGAGGATTCTTTCTGTAAACAACTAGAAATAATGGTGACTATACAAATTAAGGTTAGTTTCTGGAAGTTCACAGAACGCTGATTGGAAGACTTTCTTGAAATTACATTTTAATACTAGGTATACTGAAAGAAAGAGTCACTTATGACAAAGGTATAGTTTTTGAAATCAAGAAAACTCTCAATTATTAGTGAGAAAGATCATTGATAAGAAAAATTATGATTTGAGAATTAAGGTCATCATAGATATTTTAAATAAATATAATTTAAGATTTATCGGGAATAAAAGAAGCTAAAAATTGCCTTTAATTTTCATCTCATTTTTGTCATGTCGCAAAATAACTTTTAAACATGAGCACTGGCCAGGCACGATTGCTCACGCCTGTAAATCCCAGCATTTGGGGAGGAGTTTGAGATCAGCCTGGGCAATAAAGCGAGACCTCACCTCTACAAAAAGAAAGAAATAAATAATAAAAACATCAGCTGGGCACTGTGGCTCAAGTCTGTAATCTTAGCTGCTTGGGAGAATCATTTGAGCCTAGGAGTTCCAGGCTGCAGTGAGCTATGATCACACCATTGCACTCTATCCTGGGCAATGGAGCAAGATCCCATCTCTGAAAGACGCAAAAGGTAGTTACCTTATTATACACATAGATTAACACCCTAACTTATTCAGTCACTTGTGAAATCCAAGTGATTTTTTTTTCCTGCAATCGGTACAGTTTTATCCTTTCCTGATGTCATTCATATGACTGGTGCTTCTCCTACACAGTAGTCAGTTCAGTTTATTTAGAATTTTTAGCCCTAGAATTGTTCTTTTTGGGAACAAACAAAAAAGTGTTTGGAATTGTCTACCAAACATTATTAAAATAAAGCAATGCATTTAGAATTGTTTAAATTGCATACTTAATTTCCTGTAATGCAATCAATCCAGAGCTGTTTTTAGAAAGGAAGTTAAATATAAGTTAACTTTTTGCACAGAATATATATTTTATTATAGTGAGTTGTAAACCATTTTTCTTATGGTGATTTGCATATCTTCATTATAAATTAGATTTTTGAAAAAACATTTTATGGAATACTAACTAGACCATCTTTACTGTTGTTAAAATACTTTAAGAAATGAAGAGATTGCATTGGCTTTGGGGTTCACTGTGATGAATATCTAATAGATATTTTTATTAACTGATTTTTTTTCTGAAAATGAAATTACTTGGTATTGTTAGCAACTAGTCTAATGTATGCTACAGATGATCAGTTGATTGCAAATTTAATTGTTTGTTATTTTGCAAACTTGTCTTTGAAAGGATATATGGTTTTATTTCAAAGAAATGTAAGGATAACAAATCTCTCCATATTTAGCCTGAGTTGTATGTATTAGTAAACCATATCCAATACAGAACTACATAGGTTACAGTACATCTGCAGACATAAACCTCAGACCCCTCCTAATTTTGGAGAAATATTTGCAACCATTTATGGCAATGGAATCAGTGGCCTTTATACATAAACAGGTTTTTAAAAAATCTCCCAGACAAATGGAAATTATACCAATTTCTTGCACTAAATTTCAAGTATCTCAAAGTCAGATCTCATAGTCCGAATGTTCCAAATATACTGTCAAATGGGTTTTAAATTTTTATTGTCCTTATCACAAGGTGCAGGTACTTCACATTTACATTAATCACAATATTATCAGCAAGTATTGATGTTTCACACAGTTTTGAATGACCTTTAATCTTTTCCCACAATTGTGGAACCTCAATTGACCCTTCACTAGGTAGAAAAACTATAACTACATGCAAAAATTATCCAATTTTGCAGCTGAATTGAACTATATCTCTCTCTTTTCTATATCCCTACATCTTTTTGTCTTCTTTTTCTCCTTTTTCTTCTTCTTTTCCTTCTTTGTCCTTTATTACATCAACATTTTTTAAGAGTACAGTGGTACTAACGTTTTTGGTACAAATGAATTAGTTGAGAGGCTTGTGTTAAAATAAACAGATCTGAAAGAACACTTTAGCATGGAAGAAATGTCTATGAAAATCTTACTAGATATTCTAAGAAGCTAATCAAAATAGTTGAGGCTATATTTATTTATTCTGATTAAGAAAAATAGAACAATCTGTTAAGAAAATGAACAATTATTGAACATGACATTTCCGGTTTCCCATTAAATCTAAGTGCTCAACTCAGCAGAAGAAAACTCTTGTATCTCTGAGACCACTCTAATAAACATGCTAAGGTATATAAATAAATAGATTAATTAATTATTATTTAAAACTATTCACCCATAAAGTATATTGACCAGTTTGTTTCTTTGACATTACGTGAATTGAGCATATAGAATTCACCCTGTGAGGTCAAATAGTTAATCAAGATAATGGTAGCTTAGACTAAGCTGTTGGCACTGGAGGTAGAGAGATTAATTTGAGTGTAATTTGGTGATGAATTGAACAGGAAGGTGAGCTGGAGGTCAGAACCAGAGATGACTCTTAAGCTCCAGATTTGCACATGTGACTCAATGACGACATTCACTGAGCTGGCCAAGGATGGGGGAGAATCAGGTAGTGTGGAAAGAGTGTCAAGAGTTTGGCTGGGACATATTCTCTGAAATATATGGATAACAATACTGCATTAGATATACAGATCTGAAGCTCAGTAGGGAAGACCGAGGTAGAAAAACAATTCAGGGAATCTCCTAAATATAGGTGATAGAAGAAACACTGAATATGGATGGAACTGCCTAGGAAGACCCTAGAGCAAGTGGAGAACACAGAACTTAAGGTCTGAGCTTTGAATAACTCCCACCTTAAAATGGTTGGTTGATGGTGGTCAGATTACAAAGAGGCCTGGGGAAAAACAGCTGCTAGGGAGCCAGTGAAGGTGAAGTAAAACCAAATAGGGGGTGTCACAAAGACTAAAGAAGACAGTGCTTAAAGGAATTAGAAAAGATTCACCATTGTCAAAAGTTGCAAAAAGGACAAAGATGTTAAGTGTGAAAACAAAATAACTTTAGAGTATGGATCAGAAGCACTGGCAATTTTATTCAGTTGAATCACGTTGAGAAGGTATGTTTAGATGTAACTTCTCTGAGAAGGGAGAAACAGATCATGATTCAAAGCAGAGTAGATGAGATTGGCCTTAGATGTAGATGCAGCCCTCTTGTTATAACCGGAAGGAAGACAAGGAGGAGGACAAATCTTAAAGAAGTTGTGAGTAAAGGAACAGAAAGTTGGCCACGTGCAGTGGCTCATGCCTGTAATCCCAGCACTTCGGGAGGCCAAGGTGGGAGGACTGCTTGAGTCCAGCAGTTTGAGATAAGCCTGGGAAACATACGGAGACCTTATCTCTAAAAAACAAAGAAGTTAGCTGGGCATTGTGGCACTAGTGGCTCGTGTTGTGGCCGCAAATACACAGGAGGCTGAGGTGGGAGGATCGCTTGAGCCCAGGAGGTCAAGGCTGCAGTGAGCTGTGATCACGCCACTGCACTCCAGACTGGGTGACAGAGGGAAACTCTGTCTAAAAAAAAAAAAGAAAAGAAAGAAAAATGAAATGAAAGTTGAAGGATTCTCTGTGGAAAAATACAATTGTCTTTATGATATAGGAGCTAGAATCGTCTATACAGGGTGAAGACAGAAATGGAAGTTGTTTACAGGAGCTCAAAGAAGACTTGGTGTGCTGTTAAGAAGAGTTGCAGAGGATTTCTCTGTCAAATGAACAGTGTTTAGTTCCTCTTTAAGTTAGAGATCACACATTTATTTTGAGTAGTGTGCCTTGTTGTGTGACATTTCTCAGTCCCATGTGGCTGTTTCTGAGCAAGCTAAAGAAAGAAGGTAATTTATGGAGAATCTTTGCCACGCAGATGTGATAAAAAGACAAGGGAATTAGGTGTCCTATTATAATTATTAAAATGATGGGCCAGGAAAACTATGCCCACTACGAAAAAAGTGAATGAAGATTAAGAGCGGTGATTTGAACTAGATAAAGTGGACAGTGTTCATATGAGGTTAAAAAAATGGTTTTCTTATAAGGCAAACTGTAAGACAGGAGGTTGTGCTTTTTGTGATTTTGTGATCTTTTAAAAATTCAGAGTAATCATAGGCAATGCTAATGTGACTGAGAGAGAGCTTGACTGAGGGATGAGATGGGAGAAATTCTCCCTCGATAAAGACAACAAGGTACCTGAAAGACCATGGTATCCTGGATGGGGAGAGTAATTAATGATCCTAGGATGTCTCGGAGCCATTGCTAGCTATTTTAAGATAAAGGGTAGCAACTGAGAGGCTTGAGATAGTAGCAAATAAGAGGAGGGGAGCATGTTATATTAGAAGCAGGAGCAAGACTTTTTATTTGTTTGGTTTTGTTTTCCTTTTATTAAGAGGGTATGGAAGTAATGTTTTAGAAGTTATGAAGAGGACTGTGGAGGAACCAACCCATTAGCCAGCCCCTGAAATACACATGGTACTAGACAATAAATGGAAAGAACTTGAGAATGCTGCAGGCTTAGTGGTGTCTAAGGTGGACCAAATTTCAGTTAAGACAAGGAGACAGAGAGGAAACTCCAGGAAGTTGATAGTAAATTAGAATTTGCTTATTCAGGAATACTGGTTCTAAACACAGGGCAAATGTGTGTGGAAGTGGGGAGAATCGTAGGACTGGTTTAAGGGATAGTTTCTATGCTAGCATATTTTTTAAAAAATTTCCATTAACTAGACAATCTTGGTATTTTCCATCCTTTTAGAGTCATCTAAGTAAGACTAACATTAAACGAGGAGAGACTATAGTGATATCAAAATAGAGTAATGCTTGATTACCTATCTTATGCCCAAGGCACAGACCTGCAGGAAGATTCCTCACTAACTTTATATACTAGTCTATGGCTGGGGATTTTTTTTTTATTATCATTTCCCCCCAAAGAATTACTAAATGTAGTTTCTATTTAAATTTATCTGAAAAAAATACCATAAAAGGCCATAAATCACATGCTATTCCTTCTCTCTGGAATGTTCTTTCCTAAAATATCTCCATGGCTCACTCTTTTACCGCCTTTAGATCTTTACTCAAATGACACGCTTTCTGAGGAGCTTCTACAGAAAGTCATTCCCACTCAAGCCCTTGCCGTCCTCCTCCTCAGCTTCATCTTCCTCTTCAGCACTTCTGTCCTCTGGCCTGCCATATGATTTACGTATTTATTTTTGCCTCTTTCTCCTCACATTGGTATTTGAGGACCTAGAGGGCAGGCTTTTCATCCATCTTTTTTCACTGACAGTGGTATCACCAGCATCTAGAACAGCACATGAAACACCTTAGGGTTCAACAAATAATTGCTAAATGAACGAGTTCATACACATGTAAATTAATCGACAGAAAAATCCAATGGGGTCTAAGGATAATTCCAAAAAAGAAGTTACAAAAATATCTCGATCAATGAATATATTGTTGGAATAAATGCGGGACCCTCCAGGGTTAGAGGGCACAGCACACATGTGGATGAATCAATGGTACTATGAGCATTGTAAAGTGGGCTCTTTATTTCAGAGTCACTTTTGTGTTACAAGATGATTTTAGTGTCATTTGAGAACTTAATTCCCTATCAAATAGCCCACCGAATATTCTCCTTTTGGTTTAATTTTCAAAACTAAATACAGCTCAGTGCTGTTACCCTGCGTGAGCCTGAGTTTGCAGCTGAGTGCCTCCGGGCATGTCAAGGCCCAGACTCAGCAACTGCAAAAATTAAGCTACAGGACTCCGAAAGCATGAAAATTGTTAAAGAGAGTAAAGCTTTATTTCACTATTCTTAACTTCTCAACATCCCACTTGGAAAGTAAAGATTTTGTTTGACTGAATTTTGAATATAATTTGGTGTTCATAACCTATTTTTGCTTTGTTTTGTTAGTTATAAAAATGTTCAAGACATTTTTTTCTGTCTATTGAGAATTTCAAACCTGATTATCATGGTGTCTAATTCTGATTTTTCTAATGAGTTTGCATCTGCATTTTGTTTTTATCTTTCTTTTGTTTTGCTTATTTTCTTTTCAAAGTGACCTTAGTAAAACTTTCCTTTTATGCATATAAGAGGTACATATACACACATTTGTCCTAGAATAAAACAAGGTTATATATATTTGTTTAAGTTTTCCCAGAAATGATTTTCTGCCAAGAATATATTGGCTATATGAAAAGGCTTATCATTTTAAAATGTTCCTTTAACTAGACAATCTCAGTATCTTCTATTGTTTTAGAGTCATCTACGTAAGACCGACTGACATTAAACTAAGGGAGAGTACAGCGATGTCAAAACAGAGCGATGCTTGATTAGCTATCTTGAGCCTTAGATACAGACCTGCAAGTAGATTCATCACTAATTTCACATTTCCTTTTGAATTGGATGGTACTGGATTGTAAACATGTTGTGTAATGACCTGTATGAATCAATAGGATGCCTGTCCAATCCTGGAAAGATAAATATGGATGAGTCCTGTGCCATCAGTCATTTGGCTTGCTGATGTGAATGCTTTTTTGTATACATTTCAAGTCATTCCAGAGAAAGAATTGGTCCCAGAATAATCCTATTGCTGCCTTTGGGTCTCGAGTATCAGGAGATGGATCAGATTCTTTATATTTGCATATGGAGAGACTGATAAGGCAGCTGGACAGTTTCCTCTAGCTTTTACTCGAATAATATAGATACTGTAGTTCATCAACAATGTCTGCAGGGTTAAATGAAAAGAAGAAAGAGAAGAGAAGGAGAGGCAGAAGAAGAAAAAGAGGGGAACGTAGATTTATGAGATACAATTCAGATGTTTCAGAAATAATTTTTTCCGTGGTTCAGGTAAACATTCTCTGATCCTCTAGTATTCACTGTTCCTTTCGTGTCCCCTGCTTCCTGGTTTCTCAGTGTGTGCTATCCAAGGGAACTTGATTTCAAGTTTGAAGAAACTTGGCTTTTGAGCAAAATTGAGCAGGAAATTCAGAAGGCAGACAGAAAACATAATTTTGCTTCAAAACTTCTTTGTCCCTCTTCCAATTAGTACCTACAGGAGAACTCATGCTAAGTTTACCATTTGTATAAAATGTCTCTGAATCATTTGATCACTAAATTCTTTATACTAGTCTGCGGACAGATAGCTGTGACATATTGAGAACCAGAAAGAAAATCTGGGTAACAGCAAGAGCTTAGAGCTTAGAAAATCCTATCTGGTCTAAAAACACTCTTGTTTTTGTTTGTTTGTTTGTTTTGTGTTGGACAAAATAAGTAATTATCCCGAATATATTAAATTATTCACCAGACATATCCAAGTATTTTTCTAATTTATATTATAGTAATAACTGCATTCAGATGTGGGATGGAATCATATTGTATTTAGAAACATAAATCTTAATGCTCAACATTTAAAAAAATCTAGGGATTATGCTGATAATAAACAAATGGGAATATGTCCTTCTGTTTTTTTTTTTTTTAAGATCTTTTACAATCCACAAATGTAATCAGTTTAAGAGACAAAAAGTGATAGAAAGGAGAAAAATAAGATTCATAGTAAATTTTACCTGGCCCCATATTTCTAATGAAAGGTATTTTATGTTATATTAGACTTCTTCAGCATTTTATTTTGAATGGATCAAGTATGGCTTGCCCAGAAGGGAAAAATACTCCAACATTTTCAGCCTAATGAAGAATAATAATATTTACTAATTGTGGGGAATCTACTAATTGGCAAAAATATAAGAAATATAAGAGGCAACTTCATTTGCCCCATGAAAGAACTGAGACTTCAAGAAGTAAATTAATTGGCCAAGTTCACCTATCTGATGATAAAAACTGAGTTCTTTCCATTTACATCACACTTGAAATATTTCGTTGGTTTTGTCTAGGAAAACAGTGGCAAAAGCAGTAACATCTTGAAAATAAGATAATGTTTATGATGAGAGGAAAGAGATAAGAAGAGAAGATGGTATCACAGGAAAAAGATGTGTATAGTGAAGAATTACAAATCTGTAAGAGAGGCGGAAAATCACAGTATGCTCAGTGGAAACTCAAACTCTTCATTTAAGAAATACTTGCCACACTATCGAAAGCCCCCCAGATTTTGTCAGCTTTGATTTTATAAGAAAGATATTTTTACCATAATAGAACTAGAATTAATATGTAAAACTCTGTATATTTGAACAGTATTTGTATACATATATAAGGACATTTTCTATCCAGTATTCTCAGAGAGATAACCATATTATTTCTGCGGCAAATATATATTAATTTAGCATAGTTAGAATAATTATGAGACCTATTAATGTTTACTTGAATTTTTAATCTGACTCCTTATAGTTTATTACACCGGCTTGGAAAATGCTGCCTAAAAAATCATTAAGTACCAAAAATGTGTATTTTCACCCCTTCACATAAACTTGTATGTACTGCCTTTGATGTAAGGTGGTATAGTGGCACATTATTCATTTTTATTTGGAATTAGCAAAGCCATTGTTGAATTTAAATATATCTTTTAAAACTTAAGTGAATTCACCCAGGTATTAAGCCTTGAGGTAGGATCCATGAAGCTATAAAAATTCAAGAAAAATAATTCGCTAATCTAAAATAGTTAAGCAAACTATGTGAGTATGTTAAGCAGATATTGAATGTGACAGTATGTCCCCATTGTATGGGCTCATTCTGAGTTAAAACTTCAAAATAGAATTGGGTCTGCTTCTCATCAGTGTCAAAAATATCTTATAATTCATGTAAAAGTGTATTTTCTTCAATTACTGACCCAGTTTCTCCCTTTTTCAATATCTCAGGGGTACCTTCATTGTGGGGATGATATAAAATGATGATGTATATAATGTCGTTGAAGCCATGTATTACTTTTTTGTCTTTTACTGATTATCTTCTCCTTGTCTGTAGGATATTACTATTTGCTCTGCCTGAAAAAGAAAGCCTGCCTTCCATAATTGCCTATGATTGGGTGTCTTTTGGGAATGAGGGAAGTGAGCCAAAGTTTCTTATTTCAGAGTATTAACTGAAGCTGTGGTTCTCGGCTGCGGGTGATTTTGCACCCACTTCCCAAAAGCATTTGCTAATGTCTGGATGCATATTTGGTTGTCACTACAGGGGTAAGGTTGGGGGAGAAAGTTGCTGTTAGCATCTAGTAGATAGAGGCTAGGAATGTTGCTAAACATCCTACAGTGTACAGCCATGCCCCTACTACAAAGAATTATCCAGTCCAAAATGTCAATAAGGCTGAGACTCAGAAATCCTGATCCGCAGTGAACAAAACCTGAGGAGATCATTTGAAAATTTGTCAATTACCTAGTTTTACCTAGAAAAATGTCACATAAGGAGGCAAAGGAGAATCTATTTTATGTCATGATTTATTTAATAAGGGATTCTTTCTCTTTTTCCTCTGAAGATACACAATCGCCCAATCTTACTCCATCATACAAAACTGGGCTCCTTCCTGGAGAGAATAACCCCCTCACCCGCCACACGCGCACACACATCATTGCAATTAGAAGCCTATATTGGGTTAAAGACTGATTCCACACACTGTGACATTGACTTCATCTCTTTATGCTGTATGAGGAAATTCAGGCGATAAATAATTGAGTATCACAATGAATTGGAAATAGAAATGGATATTTCAGCTGTTTAACTCATTGATTTTTTGTTTATTTATTACACTCTAGAATCTGATCTGATTGTGGAGAACACAACAGAATCTCAAACTGGCAAACAGACATATAAACACTAAGAAAATTAGAGACAGAGAGAGAAAAAACATTTAGTAGACAAATTCCAGAGTGAAATATTTTGGGATTTCTTTTTTCTTTTTTGCCCTGCCTGAGTTGTTGTTCCTTAATTTGTTTGTTCATAAAATAAATTCTTCATTGAGCATCTAGAATAAATACCTACAATAATAGATGGCAACTTACATATCAGAATAATGCCAGATTTGTATTATATTTTCTCTAAGAGAAAAGCATACATTCCCTTTCCTTCTTCTCATCACACACCTATGTGAAATTGAAATATTTCACCTTTATTATGGCTGAATAAATTAATATAATTGTTGCATCATTTCTATTCTTTTTGGATTAGTCTTCACCATACCATATATATCACTAACTGATAAATTACTGTATACCTTTACAGTTTTAGAGATATGGCTTCCATTTGTACCTCATAAGTAAGTGGGGAAGGAAATGTTTTTGTATTATGACTTTAGATGATCAAAACATATTTATCACTGCTGTAAGGAAACATTGTCTTTTGGATGCTTTTATGATATTCCTAAGAAAGAATCATTCATGTCAAGATTGAAAGTAGTGTTTGATGACAATGTGGACAGTGGCCGTCGAACCAGTTAATGTGCAATTTTGGTCATTCCCATAAGAATCAGCAAGGGCAGATCATCATGCAATTACTAGAAAAATGAACAGCACTGTTCACAAGAGCTTGGCAATTAATTAAATGATATGCTTGTTCATCTTGCAGGTCAAGCAGATAATTGTGCTGAGAATTACTTTGAAATCGTGCATGGTTCAACTTAGCCCTTTTGAATCCCAGGAGAGGTTTACGGGTCATACTGCATATCACACTTCTTGTGGATGGGGGCTAATACTAGCTAATCCTGTTAACATACACAATGGGACAGGAGATAGCCGAAGATTCACATTTACATGGTACAAGCTAACATGTCCATTAAAAAGTCCTTGCCTACTTTTATTTACTTCCTCGGTATGCAACTAATATATCATAATTATATTAGATATCACTTGACATATTTTTCAATGTCTATGATGATGTCAGCTTCATGTAATATTTATGTAACTTTGTATACCCATCACACAGGTAATACTTATCACCTTTTCTCCAAAAAACAAACAATTGAAAAGTAAGAACAGATACTGATCTGTCCCTTAATGCTGAAACTTCTAGGCATTCTTAAATATAGTATCTCAAATGAATATTTAAATTAAAAAATAACTATGTTAAGAGGAATATAATACTTTCAAGAAACATACATTAGTCAGAAGCTATTTAATAATTTAACTGAAAACATTTTGTCAATAATATATGTCATATCTTCATTATTTTGGAGCAGTTTAATATAGTTTATGGATTATGGATTGGGCAAACCCTCACCTGGGAAACAAACTATCTCAAATATCCTATTCAATTAGACAATTCTTGATCTATAAATGAATAATATTCTTTTACCTACCTTGTTTCTGATATCTACAGGAAAAAAATGAAATAGATTTGGGCCTTTTCACCAATAGAAATAAATAGAAGTGTCTGTGTAAATTTGCACTGATAAATAAGTTTCTTTTAGTAATATGAAGACAATACCACTTGGAAGTATTCCTTGGGACTCGAGGGAGTCTCTTTGTCTATTACATTATACAAATAAAAGATTCATTATTATTTAGAAAAACCTTCAACTGTAACACTTAAAAGCTAATATTGTATACTCAGTTTTATCTTGATACTCTTTCATGCGATACTTTATTTGCAATCATTTTAGAACATGAATATTTAATTATATACTATAAATTTATTATAACCCTCTTTGCAATAAAATAGGATTCAGTATAAGAGAGATGCATTTTGGACTCTATCCAAAATAATTTATTTGTGGTAGTTAGTACCAGTTTCAAACACTAATGCCTACAGGGTCCAGGCAGGTACTATACATGCATGAAATGGCCTGGGTATAAGAAAATAGGAAGTGATGGGGATGGTTTGGGAGCACATGTTCCCTAAAGCCAATTCTTTCCATAGGGGAATCCTAGCATATTGCTGCCAGAGCTTTGACTTTCTCAAATGACAATAGGATGCGAAGTTTACATTTCAAATTTCCTAATTTTTAGATAGTGGATTATTTTTATCACTCATCATGTAAGACAAATAAATACATTTAGGGAGGATATGCAAGATGCCAGTTTACATTCACTTGGGAAAGTTTCACAAGATAAAACTTAAATTGTCTATATAAGATTTTAGTATCTACATAGCATTTTTCTGTTTTTATTACTTTATTATTTATATAATCTTCTAAAATATAAGATTTCCTGATATTTCCCATCTTCCATTTTTATGTCTATCTCCTGTGTAATAAAAGTCTTCTAAATAAGATTTTAAGTAAATTTTTATTACCAGGGTATGTATACTTTGCTACCAATAGAACCATGGATTTATTATCTATACTTTAGAGTAAATTTTGCTTGGAATTCTATCAAATATGATGGTTTAATAAGATATTTGTATAAGATAGTTTCTTAAATATATAGCAAAAACTTAATATGGTAGAAATGACATTTATTTTAAGCTCCAAATTTCTCAGAAGAAATAAAAATAAGATACCCTCCCTCATCCCTCAAAACTCTCTTTTTAAATGTTTTTTATATGCTTATGTTTTATCTATGTTGCTACTTCTACAATAGTGATCCATGGCTCAAGAAAAAATGTAGACATGCAGAAATAGTCTAAGAAAAAAGCAACATAACCCACGACCCAAGATGCCAGTTTATAGGAAGTTGATGAAAATGGCGTGTGTACTGGACTAAGTAGAAGAATTGAGAACTATTTAAGAGCCATGAGTTAGGCAAGGCAGCAAAGCTGATCAAATAATCTGTTGCAGAATAAGTTCCTTAGGGAAAAAATATGTTAAAATGTCAAGCTTGAGATATGACAGTCAAAGACTTTGCTGATTTTTTTCTCTGAAATTGTATCTGTCTTACAATAAAGGCATATCTGAAACCAAAGTCTAATCCTGTGGTTAATTTTAGTTAAATTGGAAGTTTTAAAAAATGGAGTGGAATCTTAAATAAATATGTGTTTTATCAGTTTAGGCAATCCTGCAGCTGTTCATATTTTCACTTCATAGCACGTGTCACTGTGACAAATGAAAAATATTTTCATCCACTAGGATTACCAGGTTGCTGAAAAGCAATAAACAAACTGTAACAAGAATTATGTATGTAACTGACAGTTAATCAGACTATTCACAGAGTGGTAATGAAGAGAATGAAAAGATTGGATAAAGTGTTTCCTGCTGACAAATGGTCTACATTACATTAATAATTTATTAGCTAAAATTTGTGATTATTACTGGTTAATGTGGTTAGCATTGACTTACTTTAATGATATCTTAAAAACTACAGGGCAAAACCATTGGACACAATTCCCTTTGAAATTATCTTTTTAGTAGCTTTTATATCACCAAGATGGGTTTCTATCAGTGGGTTTCTTTCAGAAAGGGATATAAGGCAGATAAAATGTCCCCATATTTTTACCTTGTTCCAGCTGAATATAATGGGCAGTTGTTTTAAAATTATTATTTTCTTCTAACTCACTATTAAAGTGGTAAATGATTATTTTAAATGCATCTTGAGAAGGGAACTTTAGAGAGACTTCAAAAAAATAGCTAAATCATGTAATACAATAAATGCAAAATTCCAGTTTGTAGTGTAGATGGTATGTTAACAGATTCTATAAAATATTACTGTTTGGAGGTACTCCACAGGAAGGGAAAAGGATCCCTTGGTCAAATAAGTTTGGAAACTCAACGTAACATTACCAAACATTAGAATCAATAGTCCTATAGTAAAGTAATGTGCTTAACTTCACTTTAAACCTTGAACATCATTTCTTTAAACAAAACACGTAATCATCCAATTTTTTATGAAAATCCAAGAATAAATCATGCATGCATAATTCATATTACTATAAGAGAATATTAAGCAAGACTCAGAAATTTAAAAAACAAGAGATTGTTCCCTTCTTCCTAGCCCTGAAGCATATCTGTGATCTAAATTGCCCCTCAGATAGATATGTGTCATTTCCATTCTGATAATTAGCTTTCTAAATAACTATCTACTATAAGTTGTCTAAATCTTTAAAATGTTTCCTTAAAAAAATTATTTGATGAAAATATTTTTAAAAGTTTATATATGCCAAAACCATTGCTTATTTTATTTTAAAATAATCATAAAATTAACAAATACCTAAAGGAGAATTTGTGATGAAGTCTTTGCCTGACGAGGTATAGGATAAGAGAAAATAATCAACAGTTAAAATTAATCTTTATATTAAATTTTTTTTTCTGAATTTCTAGTGATAGATTAGTGTGTATTTTATTTTCCCTTAACATCCAAAACAGCACTTTCTCCCTAACAAGGATGAGGATTTGATTTATTTAATGTAATGTTCTTATTGTGTGAATATGGCATAAATAAAGATCTAAAACCCATCCATGTCTTTCCCATTTATGGCATTTAAGATATGGAGTTAATGCAAATTGAGCCATTTAAAGGGGGAAAATATTGTAATAAGTGTTACCAAAACAGGCAGAAAGAATGGAAGGAACTCCGTACATACAGTAATCATACACCCACATGCTCACCAATCAGACTTTAATTTCTATGTATGCAAATAGATGAACTGAGACTGTATGTCTTACTATCCAAACAGCCCTTTGTCTTGTCAGGCCCTTGAGGAGAACGACCATAATCCTTGATGTCCTGGAGAATGTTTGCTGGTCCTCAGGGGCTGACTGTCATTTAATTTAGGCAACTTAGTGTCTGCCTTAGCTCTGTGTGTATTTACATATAAATTGTTTGTTGGGTCAAAGTGGGGGAGGCAGAAAGTGAAGATATATCACAAACTCCTTCCTCCGATTAGTTTATGATGTCTGCTTGCCTGTGGGGTGTGTTTTCAGCAAATAAGTGGTGTAGGGGTAAAAAGGTTATAGATGGAAGATCTCTATTTTCCCACATGTGGGACATGAGCATCAGCAAGAAGAACACTGGTCACATGTGATCTATTTCTACACATAATGAGAGACATGATTTAACACTGAGACTTATTGCTATTTTGGCGTAAGTGTACAAGTCATCAGAGCTAATATATCCTTGTTCCAAGAAAGACTCGTGGATTACTTGATACTGTGTTTTCGCTATGATTCATTAGCACTCAATGACCCACCTACAGATGGTCCAGATACCTGGCCAGGCCGGGATAAAGGAATATACACATGCATTTTAGCAAAGGGAGCTTGCGTTTGGCAAAACTTTTTACAGATGTTATCACCGTCTTCTAACAAATGGGGTTTTGAACATGATGAGTTGAAATATCACCATGTTGGTTGAACAAAAAATTGTACAGCATTCACAAACAAAATGACGTTTTTTGGTGGAGACTGGAGTTGAGGGCGGTTAGGGAAGAGACTAAACCTCAAACTGTACCTCAAAAAAAAAAATATATATATGTATAAGTATATTTGCAGTTTTGTGTTATGGTATATATATATATACATGCTATATATATATGCTATATATATATATGCTATATATATAGCAAATATATATATATATATATAGCAATTACTAACAGAAACAGTAATCAGAAATAAAAGCACCAGCACTGGACCTTCATGCCTCCTGGCATATATGAACCACCTCCTAAGTGTTTTTGTTTTTTTGTTTTTTCTTTTCCCTAAGTTAACATTGGTTGAGCACACTTCATCTGTGCCAGGCATTGTGTGAAAAACTTTATATGCATTAGCACTTTGAATTCGCCTTACAATACTATAAGGTCAGTAATTTCATCTTGCCTGATGTCCAGATAATTACAAGGAGGTTAAATAACTTGATCAAAGTCATGCAAGGGAGGACAGCAAGATCCAAATGAGTCCACATTTCACCTTCAGCCCTTAGGTTATGTGACCCAACATTTGGTTACAGAGAAGCGAAAAACACCTATATTGGGAATTCATGCTTCTACACTTGCCTTTTCTTCATTAATTTATTACTATTATTTACAGTAATAAACTGTTTGCTGTTTATTACTGTAGTTTATTGTTTATTACTGTAATGTGGGTGAATTGAAAAAATCTGAATCAAGAATTTTCTACCATAACAACAACAATTTGCCGTGGTCTCACCTGGAACACAGCATCTCAAATTGAGTCCTGTGACCATATAAGAAGTGGAGAGTAATCCCAGCACTTTGGGAGACCTTGGCAGGTGGATCACTTGAGGTCAGGAATTCAAGACCAGCCGGGCCAACATGGTGAAATCCCATCTCTACTAAAAATATAAAACTTAGCAGGGCGTGGTGGTGCGCACCCGTAATCCCAGCTGCTGGGGAGGCTGAGGCAGGAGAATCTCTTGAACCCGGGAGGCAGAGGTTGCAGTGAGCCGAGATTGTGCCACTGCACTTCAGCCTGGGTGACAGAATGAGACTCTCTCTCTCACAAAAAAAAAAAAAAAAAAAAAGGGAGAGTTATTTCTCTCTTCTTACTGGATTTTTACTGGGCAAAAATAAAGCTTACAAATATTTTATACCCCAGGAAAGCAGTGGGTGGGAGAATGTTAAGATGCTAATTGTTACAGAAACTACCAGAAAGAGAGAGAAATTGATTTCTCAGGGGGAAATTAAATCTCTTGGATTTCTGAAGGCATCAGAAAAATGTAAAGCTTTCTTGTCAGGTCTTCACAGCCAGCTGATTGACTTGCTTTAGTATATTTTTATTTATTGAATATTTATTTATATTATTTCTACCTTCAAAGTGGTTAGAGACAGCATACAAAATTAAACATAAACAACAACATCAGTCATTAGGGACAAAACAATAGAAGAGGAAATTACCTAATTGTGAACATTGGATCATGAATTTGACACTAAACTTCTGCAATTTTGTTGTAAAAATAAATGTGCTAAATATTTATATTTTACAACTTAGATACAATTTAAGTTCAAATAAAATAATATGTGGATATGTTCACAATATGCCATGATCTAACTTGGTGAGCTTTAGCTGTCATAGACTTTTTTTTTTTTTCCAAGACGGAGTCTCTCTCTGTCATACAGGCTGGAGTGCAGTGGCATGATCTCAGCTCGCTGCAACCTCCACCTCCAAGGTTCAAGTGATTCTCCTGCCTCAGCCTCCAGTGTAGCTGGGACTACAGGCATGTGCCACCATGCCCGGCTAATTTTTGTATTTTTAGTAGAGATGGGGTTTCACTATATTGGCCAGGCTGGTCTTGAACCCCTGAGCTTGTGATCCACCTGCCTCAGCCTCCCAAGTCATAGACATTTTAAAATAATTTTTCTTTAGGATTTAATGAGACTGGAGGAATTAAATTGGTGTTCAGACTGCAAGTAAGGAAAAAATTTGCTAAAGTCTACACCCAGAGCAAGAATGGGTTATTTTATTTTATTTTATTTTATTTTTTCTGAGACAGAGTCTTACTCTGATGTCCAGGCTAGAGTGCAGTGGTGAGATCTTAGGTCATTGCAGCCTCTGCCTCTGGGGTTCAAGCAATTCTCATGCCTCAGCCTCCCAAGTAGCTGGGACTGCAGGTGTCCGCCACCATGCCTGGCTAATGTTTTGTATTTTTAGTAGAGACGGGTTTCACCGTGTTACCCAGGCTGGTCTTGAACTCCTGGCCTCAAGTGATCTGCGCCCTCAGTCTCCCAAAGTGCTGGGATTGTAGGTGTAGCCACCACGCCCAGCCTAGGATCCATGTTTATGGTCAACAGTTTAAATATTTCACTGTTATTCACCAAAAAAGACAATGGGTTTGATTTCAGATTTTAGAAAAATATTTTTCAAATTGCTCCCTAAGGATAGCCTGCATTGTTGTGTATCTAATTAAATGCATACATAGAACTACGTTTCTGCATAAATGAAAAACATGAACAAGATCTAGTCAAGAGAGACTGAGCATTTTCTTATTAGTTGTTGAGAATAAGCCCCCAAATCTGGCCACAAACTGCCCCCAAATCTGGCCACAAACTGGCCCCAAGACTGGCCATAAACTAAATCTCTGCAGCACTGTGACAAGTTCATGATGGCCATGACGCCCACGCTGAAGGTTGTGGGTTTACCGGAATGAGAGCAAGGAACACCTGGCCCACCCAGGGCGGGAAAACCGCTTAAAGGCGTTCTGAAACCACAAACAATAGCAGGAGCGATCTGTGCCTTAAGGACATGCTCCTGCTGCGGATAACTAGCCAGAGCCCATCCCTTTATTTCGGCCCATCCCTTTGTTTCCCGTAAGGAATACTTTTAGTTAATCTATAATCTATAGAAACAATGCTTATCACTAGCTTGCTGTCAATAAATATGTGGGTAAATCTCTGTTCCAGGCTCTCAGCTCTGAAGGCTGTGAGACACCTGGTTTCCCACTCCACACCGCTATATTTCTGTGTGTGTGTTTGTCTTTAATTCCTCTAGCGCAACTAGGTTAGGGTCTCCCCTACCAAGCTGGTCTCGGCAATCAGTCAAGCAAGAAAAGGAAGCAGCTGTTCTGATCCAGAACCAAACAGAATAGCTCTGGAGCTCTCTGAAGCAACTCAAAATGCCTTTGGTAAAATTATTTTTCAAAACTGTCCTCCTATCTCATTTCCTTACCTGGCACGTCCATCCCCCAAGCATTCCTCCTTTAAAGAACTGCTGATTTCCAAATTGGAAGACAATAATGTTTTCCCTCTTAGTAGAGTTTGAGAGAAAATGTCTCAAATTACCCACTCTGCTGTTCAAGTTTATAGTCACCTTTCCCTACACTGGGGGTGAGAGCTGGGTCATGCAGAGAGCTCTTCTCTTACAACTCTGAGCAGGAAAAGAAGTTTTGATTAGTGCTTGCCTATGGAGAACATGAGTTTTTAAATATATTTATCTTAAATTAAAATTTATCTCATTAAATTGTAAATAATACAATTATATCCTAGCTGATAGAACATATAGGCAACCAATATATATTCAAGTCTAAAAACTGATTCTAAAACTTTGAAAAATAACCACCAGACAGCATAATGATATGGATTTCAGTACCACTTGACTTGATTGACTGTCTCATTCAGAAATAAAAGCAAACATAATAATAAAAAAACTTGTATAAAGAAAAACAAAAAAATTCTTTAATTATTATGTTTAGTATTAATTGCAACCTCCCATAGCAGAACATTTTCCCCATTTTCTATTATTAACCAAGATACTCAAATTTTCTCTTATAAAGATTTTCCCATTACGTAGTTTGAAATGTTTTTATGTATTAATATTATATGCCTATTTTATAGTTAATAAAGCACAATTTAATTCCAGAGATAGTGTGCTTGAAATCTTTTTCGTGAAATCACAGGGACCAGAAATGGAAATGAAATTAGGACGTCTGATTTAGACCTGCTGTCTGTATGCTCTTATATGTTTACAAGCTAATCGTTCCATACACAGAAATAATTCATTTTCAACAATATTCATAAACCATCTAATATAGGATTTTAAGGTAATAAGACATTGATAACAGTGAATTTTTGTTCTTCAGATACTAGGTCTTCAAAAAAAAAAAAATCTTAGCTTACTAGTTCACACCAAAGATCAATCAGAAGGTGTGCTTTTGCTCCTATCCTTCATGCTAACTTGGTGGGCTACTTGCTGTGTGTCCTTTAGTCCTTGAGACTTCCTTTCCTCATATGTAAAGATGGTCACTCCATTAGATTGTGTCTCTGAAAATTGTAGTTCTTCAACTATGTTACCCAGAAAGACTTGGAGATGGATAGATATAAAGTACCTTAGAAAAACAACAACATATATATGGCTTGCCAGTTATCTGAGCACCATTTACTGAATAGGGTGTCCTTTCCCCACTTTAATCTTATATGCTTTGTTGAAGATGAGTTGGCTGTAAATATTTGGCTTTATTTCTGTGTTCTCCATTCTGTTCCATTGGTCTGTGTGCCTATGTTGATGCCAGCACCATGCTGTTTTGGTAACTATAGCCTTGTAGTATAATTTGAAGTCAGGTAATATGATGCTTCCAGATTTGTTCTTTTTGCTTAGTATTGCTTTGGCTATGTGGGCTCTTCTGTGGTTCCATATGAATTTTAGAATTTTTTTTCCAATTCTGTGAAGAACGATGATGGTATTTTGATGGGAATTGCATTGAATCTGTAGATTCTACTCATCCATGAGCATGGGATGTGTTTCCATTTGTTTGTGTCATCTATGGTTTCTTTTAGCAGTTTTGTAGTTTTCCTTGTAGAGATCTTTTGCCTCCTTGGTTAAGTATATTCCTGAGGTTTTGTTTGTTTGTTTGTATTTGTTTTTGTTTTGCAGCTGTTAAAAAAAGGGATTGAATTCTTAATTTGATAATCAGGTTGGTCACTTTTGGCGTATGGCAGTGCTACTAATTTGTGTGCATTGATTTTGTATCCTGAAACTTTACTGAATTCATTTATCAGATCTAGGAGCTTTTCGGATGAGTCTTTAGTGTTTTCTAGACATATAATCATATCATGGGCAAACAGCAACCATTTGACTTCCTCTTTTCCAGTTTTGATGCTCTTTATTTCTCTCATTTGATTGCTTATAATTTAAAAAATTTAAAAAATAAAACAATGTTGGCATGGATGTGGTAAAAAGGGAACTCTTCTACGCTGCTGCTGAGAATGTAAACTAGTACAACCACTATGGAAAACAGTACGGAGTTTCCTTAAAGAACTAAAAGTAGAACTATCATTTGATTCAGCAACCCCACTGCTGGGTAGCTACCCAAAGGAAAATAAGTCATTATATAATATAAAAAAAATTTAAAAACACTTGCACATGCATGTTTATAGAAGCACGATTCACAATTGCAAAAATATGGAACCAACCTAAATGTCTATCAACCAAAGAATGGATTAAGAAAATGTGGTTACATACACCATGGAATACTACTCAGGCATAAAAAGGAATGAAATAATGGCATTTGCAGCAACTTGGATAGAGTTGGAGGCATTATTCTAATTGAAGTAACTCAACAATGGAAAACGAAATATCACATGTTCTCACTTGTAAGTGGAAGCTAAGCTATGTGGATATATTGGACTTTGGGGACTTGGTGTGGAAGGACAAGATGGGGGTGAGGAATAAAAGACTACATATTGGGTACAGTGTACACTGTTTGGGTGACAGGTGCACCAAAATCTCAGAAATCACCACTAAAGAACTTATTCATGTAACCGAAACAAAACCACCTGTTCCCCCCAAAACTATTGAAATAAAATAAAAAATAATTGTAAAAAGAACAATATATAAAGTATTGTGCCAATTTGAAGCCCATCTCTTCCCCACATAAACAGAGAGTAAGCTGACTTCATTGTGACTCTTTTGCTAGAAACCCTTCAGTATGCCCCTTGCCCTCCGAGTATGGCAGAAATTTCTCGGAAAGGTTGCAGTCATTCAAGATCTAGCTCTGGCTTCACTCTAAACCTCATTTCTCACATCTCTCACCTCCTCCCTAACCCACACCATGCCCCCGCCAACCACACATACACAACACACATGCATGCAGGCACACACACACACACACACATGCCCCACCACCACGACCAACAACAACTATATTAACTTTCTTGCAAACCCTTGCTTACATGTTCACTTTTGCTTTTAGCCTTTGCATAAATGCATCTCTGCTATCCTATCCTTCTCTCACTCTACCTCTTTTAGGTCCAGGTGAATATTCACCATCTGTGGAAATCCTTCTTATACTCTCTCTCAAGTCATGTGTCCTTTTAATGACACCCAAATTATCTTATCTTCAAGCCTATCCAACCATTTTAAATACCTATTTGTTTATCTGACTCTGCCAAATAAGCCCTTGATGGCAGTGCCCACTGCTTGTTCACCACTGTGTTCACAGATGCATATGGCATAGTAAACATTAAATTAATAACTTTTACAAGAATAAAAAGGATGGAAGGAAGCAAAGGGGGAAAGTTAAATGAGGTCTACCAGGCATTTGGTGTCAAGTGAGACAAATAAGTAAATAAAACTTACGAGTGGGGAGGACACGTAACCTAGTCATGAGTGATACTGGAGAGAAGGCTGAGAGATGGCACAGGCAATTATCAGAGGTTTGAAAACTATTCTAAATATCATGGATAACCATATTCAAACTCCAGAAAGATCTACTTAGATTTGAGCATGGGGAACTTAGATTTGTTATCATCAATTTTTGACATCAAGGTATAATTTAATTTTTTACAAATAAAACTTTTTTTAGAGAATTTCTTTTACTAATGTTCTGAAAAATATGTCAGATATTTTCACCTCCTGAATTATTAAGAGATGATTTAGCTAAATAAATTACTTGATGTCTCAAGGTATGTTCAAGCCCCAGAATGCCATAAGTACATCAAATTCTATCTGATTACTAATGATTTAGACACTCAAAATTAGATATGAACTGAAGTTGATGGATTTTTTTTTTTCAGTTTTAAAGGTCACCAATTCAATCTTATATGACTCTCCATGTAAAAGAAATTAGGGGGATTCTTTGGAAGGCTTTCACAGGGATTTCCTGGTTGTTAGAAGCAAAAAACAATTCAAACAGCTGAAATAAACATGGTTTATAACAAAAAAATAGAGGGATAGCATTGGCTTTTCATCCACCTAACACCAGACCAGATTCTATCCAACCTAAAAATCAAGCTCTCACTATTATTACACTGGTTTAGTCTCTCATTATAGAAATCTCAACTTTTTGGAAGAAAGAATGTGAATCATTTAACTTAGGCCATGCACTCAGCTCCAGTCCAATCAATTACGGCTGGAAAGTAGATGGAGTTTGGTGATGGTAGAATATTGAGGAACATAAAACTTGCCCTTTCTGCAATGGATTAACTTGAAAGAATTTATAGGTTAGCTGGCCATGATTGACCTCCTTCAAAAAAGGTTGACAAATAAGAGGCATTGTTTTATGACATGTAAAAGTTCTTCTACTAATGATTTTGGAAAATGGGATTTTTCTTTTCAAATGGTGTGCAAGAAACAATTTATTTATTCCAATTAAATCAACTGTTTGATCAATGTTTTCCCCACCTCCCACCCTCTGGCCCAAGATTCTATACTTAACAACAATTTTACACTTTTTTTCTCATGGTTCTTTTACTTTAAATGAGATTTAATGTAATGCAATAATCTAAAGTTAAAAGTGACTCTGATTCAATCTTACTGAACATCGTCATGCAAATGCATTTCACATAAATTCATTTGAAATCTTTATATGTTTTTGCAAATTGAGCTCATGTAGGGGTGTCATTTTGAGAAATTTATCTGCTTATAGTTGATAGCTTCAGATTGTAACATATTTTATGAATCAAGTATTTTAAATATGCAGCTAATGAAATTCTCTCTAAAATAGTTTTATAACATGGTTAAAATTAAATTATTTTCTCAAAACAAATTTATTTATTCAGCATTCCTAGGAAGACTGCCTTTTCTTTCAAGAATCTGATCATTTATTTCCATTGTCATTTATTCCCAAAATAATCAAAATTATTTTAACTATTTTTTAGTGGAAGCAATATATTTTAAAATTTTCTGCTTGATAGTGTCTTAAGGCCTCTTTCAGCTGCAAGCAACAGGGAACACCATCTGAATGAATATACAATGATCTCTCCTTGTCCTCAGGGGTTATGTTTCAAGACCCCCAGTAGATGCCTGAAACTACAGATTGTACTGAGCTCTATATGTACTATGCCTTAATTTCTTTTTCTTTCTTCATAATTTCACATATGGACTTGTTCTTGCCATAGATCTTAGTGACTTCAGCATACAATATTTTTTCTCTTTAAGTCAAGAACTTTCACCTTTGCGCTTCAAAGAAACATTGTATGGCTCTCATTGGCATATCTAAATTGCCAGCACAGTAGTCTTGTGCTTTGAGACTATTATGCTGGCAATTTGGATATGCCAAATAGAGCCTTATTTTTATTAAGTAAAATAATGACTACTTGAAAACAAGTACTACAATCCCATGACAGTCAATCTGATAACGAAGATGGCTACTAAGTGAGTACCTGGTGGGTAGTATATACCATGTGGTTACTCTGGACAAAGGGATGATTCACATGCCAGCTGGGATTGAGTAGGACAGCGTGAGATCTCATCATGCTACGCAGAATGGCACACAATCAATAATGTATGAATTGTTTATTTCTGGAATTTTCCACTTAATATTTTCAGACCACAATTGGCCACAGGTAACTGAAACCTAGGAAAGTGAAGCTTTGAGTAACTGGGACTACCATAATCTAAAAAGGAATTTACTAGTTCACATACCTACCTAGAAATCATCCTTTAGGTGACTTCAGATTGAGGTCTAATTTAGACTGAAACTTGTCACAAGGACCCAACTTCTTTTTTTTAACTTTCTCAAATAAGTTATCATGTTGGAAGATAGGAGCTATACCCCATCTTTACATCTGCTTTCCTGGTGGTACTAACCAATGTTCCAGAAATCAGTTTTGTAGACTTCAGTGGATCTCAACTGGGTCTTATATTCAACTTTGAATCAATTACTGTGCACAGGGGATGACTGATTTCTCCAGAGTATAATTCATAAACTCCACTTCTGAGCAGGTAGTGCCCTGCCAAATACATGCCAAGAGAATGCAAGAGTGGTAGTTGTTCAAACAAATTTAGGGCTATAACCAGAAAAAAGAAATAGAGTCTACTTCTGGGTATCTATTCAACAATGATATAATTATTCAACAATGATAATCATTATTTAGTTAGCCCCATCTTATTCAGGCCCAATATTGTATATTTCTTATGCATGGAGAAAAGGTAGATAACATTATCTCCATGTTATCTGGGTGATTAAATGGACACATAGATAAGTTAATTATTTGATCCAAAATCTTACAGTTTATAAGTAAAATTGCTAGGAATTGAGTCTCACCTTTACAATTCCCTAATCCAATCATTTATCCTCTAGAGGCCGGATATGGTGGCTCACACCTGTAGTCCTAGCACTTTGGGAGGCCGAGGAAGGCAGATCACTTGAGGACAGGGGTTTGAAACCAGCCTGGCCAACATAACAAAACCCCATCACTACTAAAAATAAAAAAAATTAACCGGATATGGTGGTGCCCGCCTGTAATCCCAACTACTCCAGAGGCTGCTGCGCCAAAATAGCTTGAACCTGGGAGGTAGACGTTGCTGTGAGCCATGATCACGCCACTGCAGTCCAGCCTAGGCGACAGAGTGAGACTCTCTCTAAAAAATAACTAACTAACTAACTAATTCTCCAAGTCAAAAAGAAAGGAAGCGAGAAAAAGAAAGTTAAAAACAAACAAACAAACAAACAAAACAAAAACAAAAACAAAAAAAGACGTAACCACAAGAAAAGTATGTGCAAAGTTAGAAGAAAGCAATTTGCAGTGTAGGAAACTCCAAAGACTAACAAACATGAAATATGCTCAAACCCATTAGGAATTAAAGACATGCTAATTAAAACAACAATAGCATATCACTTTACACTCATGAGATTAGCAAAATTTAGAAAGCTGGACAATGCCAAATGTTGGAAGGAGTCATAGGAAATGGGAAACCTCCAGCACAGAGTGTAGAGTTGTGCAGTCATCCTGAAAAGCAATCTGTGGCAGGTCTTAATCCAATTAAGTTCACATACCTGCTATATTCCCACAACCCACTACAAAGCATGTCCCAGAAAAATCCTCACACAGGCTATGACGGAACACATATAGGAATGTTATTCATCATGTTATTTGTACTAACAAGGGGTTAGAGACCATGTAGTCAGCCGCCACTGGGGAATAGATAAATAAAGAATTTAGGTTACACACTAAAGAATACATTAGAGCTAGAGGCAACACACTAGATACTCATACAGCCATGGTTATACATGGGCATACTTTTATCTATACAGTTAGATAAAAGAAATAAGTTCTGATATTTGATAGTTCAGTCGGGAAACTATAGTTAACAATAACTTATAAGATATTTCAAAATAACTGTAAGAGAAAAATTGTAATGTTCCCAAAACAAGGAAAGATAGAGGTTTGAAGTGATGAATATCACAATTACTCTGATTTGATCACTACACATTGTATACAGGTATCAAAATATCATAGCTACCTCAAAAATATGTACAACTATCGTACATAAATGCAAGAGTTCTAAAACACAGTGCTGAGTGAAAAAGAATAAGAAAAATATCAAATCTATAACAAATATTTCTGCCTATTAAAACACATACACTCAATATCACAACATTTTAAAATAACAAATGAAAATAAAAGGATACCAATCGCACACATTAGGATGACATCCTGAGTAGCGGGTGGCATTGGCAAAAGGGAATGCAGAATGGGAATAGAAAGAAAAAAATAAATAAACCCAGTATAAGATGGGCTTCACACCACCGATGATGTTACTATGATATCCCGGTAACTACGGAGTATAATTCACCTAATCCTCTGCACCTCTGGTGCAAAAACAAAACAATGCAAATCGTGAACTGTTATGTACATAGTGGTTCAAATAGAAGAAAACCAGTTTCACTGATTTTCAGATTGTTCACCATATACACTTCTATATATGAGTTAAATTGAATTCCTTGAAACAGTAAGCCCGCTCATATCTAAAATCTAAATTCCCAGACAAAAATCCATGCCAAGATTCACTTGGGAACATTAACCTAAGTTCAGTATCCCTTTCAGAGGGACTTCTCAAATTTCAAGGAGTTGTAACCCACTTGACTCCATAAAGAGCCAGTCTACTGAAGCTGGCTATTTATAATTTTGAGTTATCTGTTTAACAGAAAGGAAAGTTCTCTTTGATTTCTAATAGAGATAAACCCTATCCTGGGAATACTGTTGCTTGTGGTTATAAAGTCTTAATGATTCAGGGCTGTTGCTTTTTGTTGTGCCAATTCAGGCACTTTATGCTCCCAGACAAACCGCTCTCAGCAAGATGGCTTTGATATAGAACCACTGATATTTAAATATCAAAATGTAACTCTTTGGCCGGGCAATAACCCTCCATGTGGGAGGCTTGGATGCGACTTCCAGATCTGCTTTCTTGTGCTTGTAGCTGCTGCATCTGGAAATGATACTTGTAGTTCTGGTAATATTCCAGTCTGTCACAGGATATTTCATCCAAATTTTCAGTGTGCTTTGCAATTTATTAATCCTTGCAACACCTATAGGAGGTAGGTAGATATTTTTTTTTCCCCCTTGAGGAACTAAAGCAATTGAGAATGCAAATGAGAATTACACAAGGCCAGGCAGCTGGATGAGAGGGTAGAGGACAGTCCTTTGCAGTTAGGAGAAAAGCGAATCCTATTAAATTGTGAACTCATTTGACGCTACCATTAAGCACATTTTAAAGGAAATTTTATAGCTTGTGAATGAAAAACAAGGTTTTGGAAACCAAAATTAAGGCTTAAGGAACTAAAAAATAAATTTCATTTAAGAAACTCTGTTTCTTAAATATTCTGCATATTCCAATTTTTTGGGTTTAATAAGTAAGACTACAAGTAAACACCAAAATTTTGAAATGAAAGCTTGAAAGCATAAGGGCCATGCTGGTACCTGTAGCTTGGATGTATAACAACTTCTTTGAAAGTATTTCTCTTTTTTTTTTTTTTGAAATGAGTGACTTTTTGCTTCTGTTTCTTTTTAATTTCATAGTTGATCTCAACTCCATTTCTGATTTTTTTATATAGATTAATAGAATGTTCCCGATTGTTCATGGGCAGTTTGTTCATGATCGCTGATGAATTGTGGAAGTGATAATATAAAAATCAAAGAGTGAATTTTTCTCATTAATTGATAACCCTTTTCTGTGAATTTATATTTGATCCAGATTCATGTAGATTCTGTTAGATTCCATTAGATTATTTTTAGGCTTCATATGTAAAATCTGGGGCTGTTTGTAGGTGATCTTTAAGTATCATCTAGGTCACTCATTTATTCTACTAATAAATATTTACTGAACTTACTGTATTTTAACCAGTGTTCAAAAACTAAAGGTATCAAAAGTGAATGAGAAACAATCCTGTAAAAATAAAATCGGTTATCGGTATTGGAGGATTCAGGCAAGGAAACAGCTAATTAAAGTAGAGTAAATGAAAATAATATGGCATTCTACGAATTTAGGAGGGCTGCCGCCCAGACTTGAAGGATCATGGATGGTTTCACAGAAGAATGGACGTCTACAATGAAACCTGAAGGGCAAATAAGAGTTATCAGACAAAGAAGGGAAATTGAGGGATGGAATACTACTAGCAAGGAGAACATTTGTAAAGTTTCACAATTATTATATAAAAGAGCCAACCTGATAAATAATAATTATATATTATATAACATATAATTATCAATAGATGTATATATTATATAATACCATGCAGTGAATAATTACTACTACTACAATAATACCTAGTATATGAATATTTATTAGGTGCTAAGTGCTGTAGTTTGTACTTAAAAAACTATCTCCAATTCTCCTCACAATAGCCCTCTGTAAAAGGTTATTCTGATTTTTCAGTTGAGGAAGATGAGGACTAGATTTATTCATAATTTGTCCATGTTACAATCCAGAAAACAGGAAGATCTGACATTTAAGACTTGGTCTGGCCAACTCCAAAGCCCCAGATGTGGTTCAGAGAACAAATGTGGAGATACTGCTTAAGCAGCTTTCTCACTGTGTAAAATTGAAAATCTTTCTTGGCCTTTGTTTGCCTCAGTTTCCCCATTAGTAGATAGCATTTGTGATACCACCTTCCCCATAGAATTGTTGTGAGGACTAAATGAGCTAATACACATAACATATTTAATAGAATATGTGCTTTACATGAGCACTATAAAAGTACTTGTTATTGTTCTATTTGTATTAAACCTTAGAAACATATTCTCTCTACTGACAGAAAAATAAACTGCAAAGGTGACAGTGTCAAAAGATAAGACCAGGACTATCTGAAAGGTTTGCAGTTTTATTATGAGAACTATGGTAGTTCACTGAGGTTTTAAACAGTAGAATTAAAAATTAGTAAAGCATTTTAAAATATCATCTTGGCTATAAACAGAAAACTATTAGATGGTTTTTACAGGCATCCAGGCCTATGATGATAATGTCCAGAATAGGATATTAAGAATGAGGATGAGAAGAATAAGTAAAGGATATCCTCTGTGGCCGTATTAACAATGTAGGAATTAGACATATATTCAATGTAAAATATTTCCTACAGGATCCGGAATTTGCTGTTTTCATTCACAAGAAAATTTCACCTATTCAGAACCATTAGCACATGAGCCATTTTATATAGCAAAGACATAATTTAACAAAAGCAAATATGTCAAAGTGATTCATAAAATGCAAAGCACATTCATTTTCCTGAGAGCTAAGCATTTAACTATAACTACAAAAGATTTTTTTTTTTTTTTTTTTTTTTTTTTTTTTTTTTTGAGACGGAGTCTCGCTCTGTCGCCCAGGCTGGAGTGCAGTGGTGCAATCTCGGCTCACTGCAAGCTCCGCCTCCCGGGTTCACGCCATTCTCCTGCCTCAGCCTCCCGAGTAGCTGGGACTACAGGCGCCCGCCACTGCGCCCGGCTAATTTTTTTTGTATTTTTAGTAGAGATGGGGTTTCACCGTGGTCTCGATCTCCTGACCTCGTGATCCGCCCACCTCGGCCTCCCAAAGTGTACAAAAGATTTTTTTAAAAAATGTTTTTGAACTAAGCTTGTCTAAAATGTTTTTTTCTCTTTATTTCACACATTTGAGAATATGACTAAACATTGTTTGGTTATCTCACAGTTAATGGACTTTTCATGCTACATTAGAGTACGTGCCATTCTCTGGCCAAAAATTGCACATCCACATTTTTGTGTGCTTTTGTTGCTTCTGGAAACCTCTTTGCTCACTCCTACTCACTCTCAAAGTTTCTACTTAATTGGCACTTCTTTGTAACACTGTCCAGGCTGTGTTTTCTTATTACAGTGTGTAATATTTAACTTTCCTTCTTTCATGCCTATCACCCATTGTCTAATACATCTAGATTGATGTTATAAGAGTTAGCAAAATTAAGGTACCGAGAATCATATATATAAAATATATGTACATTTTTTAATCCTGAAATGAAATTCTCTAAATGTTACTGTTTTCTATCAATAGCTAACAAAAACAAAAATAAATAAATAAATACCTATTTTTTGCAAATACATTTTTATGTAATAAAGTATGTCAAGGGTGGTCCTTAAATTCAGAATTACATTGTGTGAATTTAAGTGACCTTTCTCATCTTCCTTGACACACACAAAAATTGCTAACCAAAAGACTGCGTTAAATTTGAATTTAAATGGTGACTAATCCTTTTCTGTTTCCACTCATTACAATACTTTTCACTTCTTGCCTTCACATGCTTTGACCCTTTACATGATTATTTCTCTGCTTTGCTTTATATAAATGGCTCTGCTTTTTGTCTTCCTACAGTTACAGCTTTGATGGTCCTCCTTATTTTTTTCTCTCTCCTTTGATATTTGTTTTTACTCTATTCTTCCCTTCTGTTCCATCCTTATAGTCAGAATAACCATTCGAATTTAATTCAAATAGCTCTTAGACTTTAAAGAAATGTAGAAAATATTGCATTATTCACCCTCACTTTATTCAGTACAGGGCAAGAACTCTTTACCATCGCCATAAAAAAGTTTATATAAGTAAAACAAGTAGCTGAGTTTTAACTAAAATTTTATACTGATTGTGACAATAATGTACTACGATTGAATCCTCAAGCCACATAGAAAAATGTGTCACATCCTAAAAATGTATATCTCATTAGATTACAGTAACATTCTAAAAATATGTATCTCATGGAAATGTTATTTTAACTACTGTGGCATCCAGGAAGAAAGGATAGAAACAGACAAACAAAAAAAATGGTAATTGGGTTTTAAAGTTATGTAACCCTTGATCCAAATACACATCAAAGATTGAGCCACTCATACGAAGATAAATCATCAGGAACACGTTAAAGAAGGTGAATTAATACACCTACCTGAATGAGAGACAATTTGTAAAATTCCAGTTGGAGCCATTTTAGCAGTATTAAGGAGCGATAGTCAGTTCTCCCAAACATCCCAGTGGATACAATGATTAAAAATTACAGATGGTTTGAAGTGCCTAGTTTGGTCATTTCTCTTCTTAGAAATGTCTTGAGTCTTCTATTCATTACAAATATTTTTAAATAATAAACTATAAATTTTCTATATTTGAGCATGTTGTAATATCTCAATGCTTTAAATCTAACCAGTGAGCGGAATACAAAACAATTTTAATTTTGCATGGATTTTTTATAAGCCATTCAAGGACTACTTCATTTATTAACTTCCATTCTTTTGATTGTCACATATCTATGTAAAAGATAGGTATATAAAAACCGGCACAAGACAAGGATGCCCTCTCTCACCACTCCTGTTCAACATAGTATTGGAAGCTCTGGCCAGGGCAATCAGGCAAGAGAAATAAATAAAGGGTATTCAATTAGGAAAAGAGGAAGTCAAATTGTCTCTGTTTGCAGGTGACTTGATTGTATACTTAGAAAACCCCATCATCTCAGCCCAAAATCTCCTTCAGCTGATAAACAACTTCAGCAAAATCTCAGGATACAAAATCAATGTGCAAAAATCACAAGCATTCATATACACCAATAACAGAGAGCCAAATCATGAGTGAACTCCCATTCACAATTGCTACAAAGAGAACAAAATACCTAGGAATCCAACTTACAAGGGATGTGAAGGACCTCTTCAAGGAGAACTACAAACCACTGCTCAAGGAAATAAAAGAGGACACAAACAAATGGAAGAACTTTCCATGCTCATGGATAGGAAGAATCAATATCGTGAAAATGATCATACTGCCCAAAGTAATTTATAGATTCAATGCTATCCCCATCAAGCTACAACTGACTTTCTTCACAGAATTGGAAAAAACTACTTTAAAGTTCATGTGGAACCAAAAAAGAGCCCTCATAGCCAAGACAATCCTAAGCAAAAAGAACAAAGCTGGAGGCATCATGCTACCTGACTTCAAACTATACTATAAGGCTACAGTAACCAAAACAGTATGGTACTGGTACCAAAACAGATATATAGACCAATGGAACAGAACAGACATCTCAGAAATAACACCACACATCTACAACCATCTGATCTTTGACAAACCTGACAAAAACAAAAAATGGAGAAAGGATTCCCTATTTAATATATGGTGCTGGGAAAACTAGTTAGCCATATGCAGAAAGCTGAAACTGGATCCCTTCCTTACACCTTATACAAAAATTAACTCAAGAAGAATTAAAGACTTTAATGTAAGACCTAAAACCATAAAAACCCTAGAAGAAAACCTAGGCAATACCATTCAGGACATAGGCATGGGCAAAGACTTCATGACTAAAACACCAAAAGCAATGGCAACAAAAGCCAAAATTGCCAAATGGGATTTAATTAAACTAAAGAGCTTCTCCACAGCAAAAGAAACTACTATCAGAGTGAATAGGCACCCTACAGATTTGGAGAACATTTTTACAATCTACCCATCTGACAAAGGGCTAATATCCAGAATCTACAAAGTACTTAAACAAATTTACAAGAAAAAAACAAACCCATCAAAAAAATGGGTGAAGGATATGAACAGACACTTCTCAAAAGAAGACATTTACGCAGCCAACAAACTTATGAAAAAATGCTCATCATCACTGGTCATTAGAGAAATGCAAATCAAGATATCATCTCACTCCAGTTACAGTGGCAATCACTAAAAAGTCAGGAAACAACAGATGCTGGAGAGGATGTGGAGAAATAGGAACATTTGTACATTGTTGGTGGGAGTGTAAGCTAGTTCAACCATTGTGGAAGACAGTGTGGTGATTCCTCAAAGATCTAGAACTAGAAATTCCTTTTGACCCAGCAATCCCATTATTGGGTATATATCCAAAGGATTATAAATCATTCTACTATAAAGACACATGCACATGTATGTTTATTGTGGCACCGTTCACAATGGCAAAGTCTTGGAACCAATCGAAACGTCCATTAATGATAGACTGGATAAAGAAAATGTGGCACATATACACCATGGAATACTATGCAGCCATAAAAAAGGATGAGTTCATGTCCTTTGCAGGGACATGGATGAAGCTGGAAACCTTCATTCTAAGCAAATTATCACAAGGACAGAAAACCAAACCCTGCATGTTGTCACTCGTAAGTGGGAGTTGAACAATGAGAACACATGGACACAGGGAGGGGAACATCACACACCAGGGCCTATCAGGGGTGGGGTGCTGGGAGAGAGATAGCATTAGGAGAAATACCTAAGGTAAATGATGAGTTGATGGGTGCAGCAAACCAACATGGCATGTGTATATCTATGTAACAAATCTGAATGTTGTGCAGAACTTAAAGTATAATAATACGAAAAAAAAGATAGGTATATATTTACTAGTTATCATACAGGAATAGGGAAAAGCAGTATAATTTAAGTAAACTATGTAGATAGTCACACCACTAAAAAACAAAACACCAGATTAAGGATATTTAAAAACATGATATCATCCAATTAATGCAAACTCAGAGAGAGAAAAGCCTTATCTGAAGCATTCAAAGACTAGGAATAGTTTGAAATATTTTTTCTATCCAGATATGACATATTTGAATATTTTGTATTCTAAAAAGATAAAGGGTTAACCTGGAGCAGCTAGTACATTTCCATGGATCCTGCCAGTTGATAGTCTGCAAGTGTTGGATTTAAAACCACGGAGAGACAAGGTAAAAAGCAGATTGATCGTTAGCAGTTACACATTCCAAACTCTTCTCCTATGAGGCTCAGCTTCATGTATTTATGTTTTTCTTTTAAAAATTTCATTCTATTTGCTTTCGACAATCAATATGACTAAAGTTGGGTAGCCATTGTAGTCACTATAAGTTAACTCACTAGCAAGTCTTGAGAAGAACTCTGTGAGCCCTCCATATAGTTAGCTGTACTAATTTGGATTGTGAATATGTTTTTATTCTCAATCACTCACTCTTTTGTTTCCATGCTCTTTATTTTCTCTCTCTTTCTTTCTTTCCTTCTCTCTCTCTCCCTCCCTCTCTCTCTTGGTGCGTGTGCATGTGTGTGTGATGGATTAATTTTCTAGGAATAGTCTTCTTCCCACCTCATCTTTTTCTTCCCTTCTCTCCAACTGAAAAAAAAAAAAAAAAAAAACTCTTCTCATCCTTTTAGCTCTATGTAAAGTGATAGATGCCATCTTTTCTGAAAAAACCACCAAGTCTCTTGGAAAGACAGAAACCTTTTCCACAATGTATCCTTATCCATCACTTACGTTATTGCAGTCTGGCTTATACCATTATTGCTGGCATACATATTTAGGTTTCTAATTAAACTGAAATTCTTTCAGGGAAAGACTATGACTTTTCATCTTTTTGTCCACTATGCTTTATTCAATGCCTGGCATGAAGTAGGTGCTCAATAAGTCCTTATTTAATAAATAATTAAATTAATGTGTCTGTTAATTAACTAACAACCTGTTTAATATTCTAGAGATGTAAAAAATGTTTTATAATCTCCTTTTCCTGACATTTGGAGCTCACAATTAATAGAAAAGATATGCATTAATAAATAAACTATAAGGGAAGGTAATCTGAATTTATTTAAAAAGAGACATTAGCATCTAGTTTGCAGTATAGTGTTTCTGAGTTGGCCTTTGGGTTTTCTGAATAAAACAAAGAAGTAAATTCTCAATACAATAGTTTCAAATGTTGAAACAGGGTTTTATTGACCATAGGATGTACAAGCAATTTTATTAACTGAATTTCTCTTTGTATTTTGTTATCAATACAAAATTGTCTTTGGTTTCCAGATATAACTTATTGAAAATATTTTTCATTATGCAAGTCCTTCTTTTTTATAATCAAGAACAAACTCATCAGATATCTTTTTTATCTGATAATTTTCAAAAAGTAAAAAGTTCTATGAAAAGGAAGTAGTGGTGTGGTAAGATATCAGTAAGTGGTTCCCTGCTTTTGACATCAATCTGTATTAATTTTTTATTTATAACATACATTTGCCAATTGCCACTTAAAGTTTCTGGTTGCTCATTCCTTATAATATCACTCTGCAATTTTAGGACAACCCTAGTAACAGGAATCGTAAAATCATAATAAAAACAGCTACTGATAACTGAATACTTACTATATGCCCAGCATTCTATTTACAGTTTTACGTACATTATCTTGCTTAATTCCCTGAACAGACCTTTGAGGGAGGTATTATTATTATTCCCATTTTTCTTATGACAGTACTGATCTTTGGAGTAGTCAAATGACCAGCCACAGATCAAACAATTAGCACCTGATAGACCCAGGAACTTAAACCCAAAGCCACCTGAAGTCATAATCACTATGTGTGTTCTCTATCAGTAGATAAAACTTAGAAAAACTGTTTTGGTGTGTTAACAGAGACTCCATGGGCTACCTGTTTCTTTATCTCCAGCTAATCCTTTAGCACTGCATTGCCCTCTAAGTCAGAATATTTATAAGTAGAAATATCAAACCTACTTGTTATTCATAACTCCACATATTAAACCCACTTATTATTGAGGCAGAACATTTGTCCATATCAGAAGAATGACGGTACACTTCCAATTTTATGGGGCCACATAAAATATTGGGTATTTTTTCTCATTTACTTGAATGGCAACCAGTCCCCTACATACCTGTAAAGAATAAGATGATCTTTGTTTTCACCATTCTACTACAATAAAAGAGTAAGTGAAAGGTCATAAAGACAGAAGGATATAATTAAATGTGAATGCCATTTGGAATTTCAGATGGGTGCCCATTCTTTAGCAAGTGCAGCATTTACATGTCTATGTACATGCCAACATCAAGTATACAAGTACATAGAAATTCACCAAATTTAACATCTTGAAGGTTGAAAGCCAGGCACTTGAGAACCTTCAGGGCTCCCTGGTGTCCAAGTATTTTTTGTGTAGGTAGTGGGAATTATGTATTGTAATAGCATTAAAAAGTGACGTCGTATAAAGAAATTTGAACCTATGCTATTGTGACCTAATCACAATGTAACTTCCACCACCAATAAAAATGACTTTTTTGCGTGACATCTCCGTGTAAGCTGACTGCCCACACTGGAAGTGTGCTGTCTGTAGCAAGTCATCTTGTGAATGTGAGCAACAGTACATACAATGTTTGCTACAAGAGAGGTTACTTTTTACCTAGGAAAAACAAAGCGCTTTACCATTATTGTAAAACATTGATAGGCTATAAATAAGAAAATAACATTCAAGAGAAGGATAGGTCCATGGAGACAATTTTATTTATATTTACTTTCCAGATTAGGATTCTATAATCTCAACAAATCAGGGGATCCACTACATGTATTTATTTAGGAAATGGCAGGGCTGGAGTTAAAACTGGATGGCTACTGCTCACAGCCATTCCAGTATATTTCCTTCAAGTTGGTACTGATTTATTGAAAACTTGCATTTTATAATGACCCTAACTAGGTCTCTTAACATCGGTGTACACATTTGACCTCTTTTTCTCTTTTGAAGCTCTTTTCTCTTGGTTTCTATAATTGTAGACTCTTGTGTTTTTTATGTTTCTGGCTAAACTTTTCTGTTTGTTGGCCAGCTTCTCTTCTCTAGCAAACTAGTTTGACACTCCCTAGGGCTCAGTCCTGGAGTGTCTTCTTTCCTGTCTCTGTAATTCATTGATATCAAGTCCACATTAATTATCTTCATATGTAAGAATGATAATTGGGATTAGAAATGTATCCTAAAATCAGAGAAAGGTAGGGAATAATTTCTGCTTTTTATTACTTACTGACCAATTTCTACTTTTCTGATACAAAAAACAAAACAAAAACAAAAAAGCAAAGCCACATCCTTGGCATAAAATACAAGGTAAATATATCTAGGCTTTCTTGAAATAGACCAGAATGCAGTAGAGGGGAGCATGGACTCTGAATCCTGGCTGCCATTGTTCTACCTCTGGCTCTGCACTGACTAGCTGGTGATTTTTGAGCCTCAGCTTTCCCTCCTTTAACATGAGAATAATAATGACTATTTCATGAGGTCATTTTGACCATTAAATAAGATAATATATGTAAATTGTTTTAGATGGTGATTGGAAAAGTATGTCCTGAATTTGCTGTTATAATTACGTCATCCACACATTCAAAGACTCACAAACTTTTGTATCCAACCAAGACTCTCATCTGAACTTCACATTTCAATGCCTAGATGCCTACCTGAGGAATCTACTTTTGTGTCTCACAGACATTTCAAGTTTAACATGTCTCCACTTCTTGCTATATCTATTCAGCTCTGAACAGCTTCCTCAAACCTGAAACTCCTAGTCTTTCCTATTTCTGTAAATGTCACCTATGGCAACCAACATCTGCAAGCCAGAACACTGTAATCATTCTTAAAACTTCGTTCCTCTCACCTTCCACATGTAACCATGTGTATTTTGAATCAATTCATTTTTTTTTCCATCTCTGCTACCGCCTCTCTGGTCCAAGACTCCATCATGTCTTACCTGTAATAAACTAATATTCTGAACTCTAGGTGAACTCCTACCCCAAAAATCCTTCCCCTACTAAATAAACAGAATGCACATTTTTCAAAGTATAGATAACTTGGTTAAAAACACTCAGGTAGCTCTCTATTCCTCTTAAGTAAAAGATTATTTTTTCCCTTGGCCTAGATCATCTTGGGTGTTTCAGCAGATTCCTACTTCTACCTTGTCTTGTCATTCATTATATTCCAACCACAGGCCTCTGAGAATTTCTTCAACATGAGAAGATTTGTCTTATCCATAGGGCTTTTAGACCTGCCATTCCCACTACTGTTCTTTCACACCCACCGCCTAAAACACATTACCTGTGTTCTCCACAGATAATTCCTATGAAAGCCTCCTGCTAATTGTTTGTATCTCAGCTCATACCTCATTTCCTTAGAGCAGACTTTTCTGATGAATTCTTCATCAATCTAAATTACCCCTATTTTTCTTCCCCTTGTATGACTTATTACAATTATTAGTTACATATTACCTGCATGTTGATTTAATATCAGTCACTTACTGTAGAATGTAGTATCAATGAAAGCAGGAACCACTATATAGCAATACTTAGCATAGTTTCTGACACATAGTATGGACTCAGTTTATATCTGCTATATAAATGAGTGAACTTAATTAGTGAACAACAGAACATTTTTAAATTGGTTGATCAGAATGAGAAATACAATCCAAAGCCATTTAGCAGCATAAAGATTACTACTAATAGAGTTGAGAATGAATTTTGTTCAAATGTGGGGATATATTTCTAAGTTTAACTTTTGGACAAATTACTCTAAAAATAATGTACTACCAATCTATTAACCTAAAAATAAGGAAAGAAGATAAATTTTAAATAACTATATATTCTCCTGGTACAGATATTGAAACTACTATTTGATTTCCTTTAATAAAGAAGTCCCTCTGCACAATAAAATATTATATTATTGAAACCTCTTTAAAAATAAAGTAGTTATCAACTAGTGAAGCTTTACTGAATGTAAGTCCTTGTTCCAGATTACAGAAATTCTTGTACCAAGAGACCTTAAAACTAAAATAATGTGATGTTTTGGAGAATATAAACATTTTATTGTTAAATGTGCAAAAAAGATACCCTCTGATATTTTTAGAAAAATTAAAGTACATTAATTAAAGCATAATACATGTTATAACTGCTCCCATTAATCAGATTCCTCCCTGGAGATGGGCCCATGTGAAGCAAGTTTGGAGCAGATTGTTATTTCATACATTAATTTCCATGAGAAATTACTAAATACATATCCTTATGTTTAAAACTCACTCATACAATATGTGTGGTATATTAATAATTTATATTTTATATTAATATTTTATTGTTTGAATCCTTAATGTGCACTTCACACAGTTAATTACCTACTGCAAATCTGTTCTTATAAGTGAAATATAATCTAAATAATACAAAGAGTTTTAGAAGCTTGTAAATCGTGTTGTAGTGGGTGAGCACATTTCCCCCTTAAGAACTCACTTGTGTGTATTGTCTGATCTTGATGTCACAGTGCATTGATATTAAAACAGTGAGTTATTCGTGTCTTCTTCACTTCTCAGTTAATTTACGTACGACATAATATGATGGTATGCCTTATGTAAAAATCAATGCATAAATCATATTAAATTTTATCATAATTAATAATAGTAAAACTATAGAAAAAATGAGTTATCACAAGGCAAACAATTTTTCAGGAAAAGAGCAATAAATCTTCAGTAAAGATAAGTAAAATAAGATGACTTGCCCCTCACACTCAAAAATCACGAGAATTAACCAACATTTAATTAATATTTTCTACATATTTTAAAATTATTATCAGCAAATACAAGTTTCCTCATGTCTTCTTTATAGTTTTACATCGTATAGTTCACTGTATGACCTAATGTGTCTGTCCTAAAAATATCTCAATGGATGGATCACAGAGAGAACTGGGAAATATATTTATATGTATCTCTGTTATAAACAGCTTAAAGGGAAGATTTAAGTTTGATTTTTTTGCATTCATTCCTTCTCATAGTCATTAATCACAGTTTCACTAGAAACAGTGGTATTATTGAAGAACATAATCTGCATGAGATGGTTTGTGGAACAAACATTTTTTTAAAAAGCTTAGAGATGCGAGACATTTGATAAGTTTTAATTTTTATGTATGCATATAATATAGTAATTGAGTCAAGGGGGACCTTACAAAGGAAATATCCAGGTTGGATCTTGAAGACAGAGAAGGTCTTCAGGGGAGGAAAGAGAAAAATGCAAAACAGAAATGGAAAACAATGCAACAACACTGATTTATTTGTAGACAGTGAGTTTGTAAGATGCCTAAAACCAAATACACAACCCCGTCGTCATCAGAAATGAGTAAGAGTAATCTACCCTTCTACCCGGCTCTCCAATACTCAATTTGTGAAAAAGCCTTAGAGATATGAACTACCTGTGTACTGTTCAATAAGATAGCCACTATTCACATGCAGTTATTCAAAATTAAATCAAAGTTATATAAAATTAATAGTTCAGTTCTTCTCTATACTAGCCACATCCCAAGTACTCAATAGCCAAACACACATGGATTTATAGAATATTTTTGCCAACACAGAAAGTTCTCCTTGACAGCATTCCATTAAGGGATCCTCATTTCTGTAGCCCAAAGAGAGGCATTTCTAGAATTCTATGTGGAATCAGAATGCATTTCTGAACAATATATAAGCAGGGTAAATTTTAGTTAAAATATATTATATAATTATTAGTAGTGTTATAGGATACATTAGAAATGTTACAGATGCTTTAAATTAGAACCATTGTTTAAGGCATTTCTTTACAGAAAATACACCAAGTAAAACAATGAATGCATAAAATTCTGTAACACAACTCATTTGTAAACTTGGGATGTATAGTAGGGAAATCTGTGGTTCTAATTTTGGCTTCAGTATCATTAAATTGTAAAGGGCTACTGTAAATCAATTTAGTGTATTCTCTTAACGTTCTAATGTACCTGTTCAATTTACAAATTCTATATCATGTATTTGCTCTTTTGAAATAAAAATTGCTCTATTTATGTTTCTTTAAACTGTTTCATCTTAAACTAAGATCTCAAATTAAACTTAAAACTCAGATTTCAAGTTAAAATAGGTTACAAGGGTACTATATTACTTTTCTTATCATTCTCCTGAGCAATATGGTGAACTGCTTAATGCATCAGAGTGCCACTTTATTTTGACTGCATTTCATGGTATAATATTTTTACACCAAAAGTACAGATTTATTGGCCTAATATATTTTCTTTTTTGGGAATATGGGTAAATATTCCTTAACTCAAAGACTCAGACTTTCTCTGTTAATGCTAGCATTTTATAGCTATGCAGAAATACACAGATGTACACACAGATACACATCCCCCTCACCTTTTCTTAGGAGCAGCAGCATAGACAAACATAACATGGACTTAGTGCTAATTTTCTCATTCTCTCTGTTCTGCTTATACTTACTCCTTTTTTATATTTACAGTTATTTAGTTCAAAGAAAATTATCATCCAGAATTGGTGTGTGGGTGGGTATCTATTCTAAATTATTTTATGTATTTAATAAATTCCTGTCTTATTAATATTTTTTAAATTACTTGAGATATCTATTAAGTGGCCTTAAAGCATCTCTGTGCAACTGTATTCCTAATGTTAATAGATGAGTGTTCATGAATGCATTTTTCAATTTCATATATCTAATCAGTAAATATTTAGTGAATTACTTAGTGTATTCCAGCTGCTACAACAAATACTATAAACTGGGCAGCTTATAAAAACAGAAATTATGTGTTTAGTTCTTGAGGCTAGGAAATTCAAGATCACAATGCCACTAGATATATGGTGTTGCACTTTCAGGTTCACAGAAGGCATCTTCTCACATGGCAGAAGGGGCAAACAAGCTCCCTTGGTCCTCTTTTATAAAGGCAGTAGTCTCATTCATGAGAGATCTGCCCTCATGACCTAATCATACCCCAAAGGCATCAACTCCTAATACCATTACCTTGAATATTACGTTACCTAATATGAATTTTGAGGGGACACAAAAACATTCAGACAGTGAGTAAACCACTATGGACGCTGCTGGTTTGAGGAATACAGTAAAGAACAAGGCAGACAAGATCTCTGCTCTCATAGAAGATAGTACTCAAACACATTGGCCAAAACACGTGCTCAGCTTCCATGAAATGTATTGGTTCAATGAAAGGGCATCTTCATATTTTCAAAAAATCCAAGTGTAAAAGAATGAGTGAAAGAAACAACTCCCTTTTTAGAAACAGAAAGACGACGTATATGTGTATGTGTGTGTGTGTGTGCGTGCACAAAGGCGCATGTATACATCCAAACACAGTAGAAGTGATCAAACATGTACAGTATATGTACATATCTTAAAGGTTCTAGGTTAATATATACAAAGACATTAACAAACTGCTGTTGTTTTCTGTATTCTCTTATTTTTCTGTCCTGATGATATATTACTATTATAGTAACAAAAAATAAAAAAGTATCCTGTGCCCCCCAAAATTATTTAATGTAACTACTGCTTTTTTGTGTGTTTATGCAGTCAATCAAAGAAGCAACAGCCTTTCCTCTCTACATTAAGGACTCACACATATACTTAAAGATATTTTCATGTAAAAGTATTACAAATATAGTTATAAAAACAGTAAAAATGTCTCTACGAGGCCAAACACAATTTCCTAACACTTGTTTATGTACACATTTTGTCACTCTTTATCCATCACACCTGTTACAGAGCAGCAGGAGTTTAGGACTGGCTGATTTCTACTGCAATCTGTGAGCATTCTGCACTCAGTATAAAAATAGGAAGATAAACTTTTGTTTTTATCAGAGAAATAGCACATTCATAGAATGTTGATATTTGAATAGACCTTTAGCTCAGTGAGGATCCTGACCTGCCTGAGATCACACAGGGAGTTAGGAGCAAAACCACAATTATAAACTAGGTTTCCTGCCTCCTCAGGCAGTTTTCTTTTTTACCAGCTCATTTCAATTACATAAACTAAATAGAGTTGAATATGGTGTATTAGGATAGCTTAAAATAAATTCAGGTTTGTTTCTGTGAATATGCTGGAAGAAATTTTAATTAATTGTATAGAATTGACTATAGCTGTGCCTGAAACCAGATTTTTATTTTACAGATCAGATTATATACGAGCCAGATTAAAATGTGTCCCAGAAATTCTGGCAGAGTGAGCTAATCCTGAGGCCATCTGTTTTCTGGATCAGTTTTGGAACTTTCATTCAAAAGAGTTCTGTCAACACTTTGCATTTCAATGACTCCCCCTCGAGTGACTGAATTATTCAGTGTTGGACAAAATTTATGCACAGTTCCACATTTAAATTAGTACAGTAATTGATTGAGAAAATATATCCAATTAGAAATGATCATGCTTTAGAGGGCGATTCTCACTATCAAGTAGTATTTCAGAAATGCACATATGATTGTGATCCATGCAGCTCCAGAGAAAATCTAGAATCGTCACAGTAGAGACAGATGATGGCAGACTCTTGGCACTTGGAGGAAATTTAGAGACAATGTAGAAACTCCTATTTGGTATCTCTTCCAGATGGTCATCTGGCCTTTTACAAGAGTGCCAGTTCCATATGGGGACAGATCTAATGCTCAGAAAGTTTTTCCATATATTACCTCTTCTTCTGACCTCTCTGGAATACATTACATATTTTCCTATGAGAATTGGTGTTTAATAGAAGTTTAAAAAAGATATTTAAAGGATAACTAGATACCTTTGGATCTCTTCTAATCTGAAGACAGCATTCTTCTCAAACTAGCAGAATGCTGATGTGAATTATCCATCTTCCCACTCACATCAGAAGGCTTTATGCTTTATGTTTTCACCATTTTACACATATGTCAGAACATGGGTCATAATGCATTTCTGCAGTAAAGCTTTCCCAGATAAATCATCGTTATCACTTACACTCCCAGTCCTGTATTTGAGCAGTCAGTCCGAGGAAATCTCAACATTTCCTATGCGATATTCCTAATAAGAGGCTACCTAGGATAGTTTATTTTACAGTTGTCCCACTGTTGCCATCCAGAAACCCAGAATGAGAGAGATCTCATCTCAAAATGTGTCCATGACTATTGCAGCGGTAGGAAGGGGGATGGTAAATCATGGACTAGCCCTTCAATCTTCTGCTCACATTTCACTGAAAGTGAGCCACATGGTCATACCTCACTTACAAGAAGGGTGAAAGAGTCTAATCCTATAACATGTCCAAAGGCAGTCAGCAGAATATGTGGTGAATGACCCCAATGATTACCAAATTGGGCATAAACATGCAAGTGGCAGGGCCTAGATTGAGAAACTTGTCACCTAACTGGCACAACTATGCAATAGAGAAGATGGACATTTTGGAGAGGGACATGGAGAAGAGGATTAGCCACATATGTGTGTGTGTGCGTGAATGTGTGTGTTTGTAGACATGTATATATACATGTCTACAAATATGTATATGTATAAATATAAAACACATGTGTGTTTATAAATATGTGTGTGTAGATATACATAAATCAGAGAGGAAGAACCGGATTCATTGATTAAAGAAGGACAGTTGAACATATATACGTGTAATGAAAATCGCATATGCTCATACATGTGCAAGAGCAAATAAAGTTAACTGGGTATCATTCTTTAGCCAAGATTTACATGTGGATAGAATATAGAGCTTAGGCTACAGAATAATAACACAAAAACTGTCACTAAGTAGCAGGGTCACTTTGAACACAGGTCACTCACTGTCTTTGGCTCTTGTATTCCTCATCATTAAAATAAAGGGCTTGGGGGACTTAAACGCTTCAAGACTCCAGGTTGAATATATTCTTCATTCTACGTAATGTTTAATGAAACTTGGAGGTCAGGTGAAAAGTATTTAGCAGATCTGGTGACATAAAATTTACACATTATATATAAATACACACAGAGATATAGACATAGAGAATTTTATTATGAATTCTATAATCTGAAATTCATTTTAATAAGTCCTATATGAGAAAAGGAAAGCAAGCTGTGCTCATGTCACAAGATGAAACATTTAATGTATGGCTTCTCCAAGATGGCCAACCTAAAAGGCCAGATGGTTTTAAATGGAACTAGATACTGAACGACAACAACAAATTAATTTCAAGTTTTACAATCAGGTTACATAGGTCTTTATTGACTTCCTGTCATCACTGATCTAACAGGATTTAAACAAGTACCCTGGAGACAGATTAGAAATGTGACTATTTCTAATCTCAATTGTTTAGCTCAGTTATTTTCTAAGATGAATACATAATAGGAAATCAAAATATGATGAATAAAGTTTATGATTAGGAAGTGACATTGAAGATTAAAGATGGTAAGAATCATCAAACGACATAAATAGTATCTCTATGTATTTATACTATAGGGAAACACTTGTAAGTAAAAGAGTGAAAATGAAACTTTTTGTCCTAAATCTCTCTACTGACTGGCTGAAATTCCATTAGAATAAACCCTTAACCTCTATGACCATCTCCTTATAAAAGGAAATGTTTCTATAAAAAAAATCAGTTACTACCACAGCATAAAACTCAAAGACACCTGGAGAGATAGAGACCAGAGAAAGCATTGAGCCCCAAAAAGATCTTTCCCTTCTCAGACAGTTATCTAGATCGGGTTAGTAGTTATTTTTTCAACATTAGTTGTCCAATTAGTAGTGTTGTACGTGTGCTTCCTCTGGTAGACACTGTGATTCTCAGAGTAACACTGTGACATAGAAGTCATCAACCACATTCTACAGAGAAAGAAACCGAGCTTTTTGAAGTTATGTAGCTTGTGCAAATATCCACAGCCAGAATGTGGACATGGAGGAGTCTGGCTGATTATCAAACCTATGCTCTCTCCACTACTCAAGGAAAGAAGGAAAAGGGACCTGACTTTTGTTCTGGGTAAGTTGAGAGATGCTGTGGGTTGTGTTGATAATCAGTCTGGCTCATGGAGCTCAAAGACTGTACGTTGAAGGATATTGTAGAAGGAAACTCTTGATAGGAATATATACAATCGAAAGGCTCCAGCAATTTCCCCCCACTTTTCAGGGATCCTTTCCAGAGCTCCGACTGTCTGGAAACTTTACAAGACCAGAGAGATTCCTTTCCTTAATACAACAACTTGAGCACAAAATCCTTTTCCCATTAATACAGCTCTTCCCCAATCTTCGTCATTTTGAAGGAAAAACCCAAGCTGACCCACCTACCATAAGTCCTGGCCCTGAACCAACTCCATTGTCCACACTGACCAAGAGAAATAGGAGCCTTTTCACCCAGATGGAATTTCTGTCATTGAGTAGTGCTTTCTTGCTTCTCTAAAGCACAAGCAACTGTAGGTTGTGTGGTGACTCCCTATAAAACTCTCAGAATTTATTGTACTGGTTCAGTTGACAGCATGTTGCTGTCTGCTGCACTGGAAATCTATACATAGTCTTAAATGAGAGCAGAGCTCTGTTTTCAAAGCCCGGAAAGACTTACATTTCAAGTTTCTGTTGATAGGATTATTGTCTTTTTAAAAAGAGGCCCGATTGAGGGAACAAATGTGAGCAAACAGAAGAGCATTAACGATCAGTAGAATATCCTTTCAATAATGTGCAGCCTAAGCTTTCTCATTTGGGGTATTTAAAAGTCATATGTTTACTCTGTTCACTGCATCCTGCTGATACTTTTACTTTTATTTTTTCCCCTTGACATCACTGGTGATTGGGTAAGACCAGAAAATATTAAAAGAGCCAAATTCTGGAGGAAACAAAAAGATTACAGGATTTAAACAACACATTTTATTTAACTTGAAGCATAGAAAAGCGTTAGCTGACATATTAATAATAATAATTGAATAACAAGTTTGCATTGACTGAAATAACAAAAATGCATGTATTTATTGACAACTTCCCTTGTTCTTCTTAAGTCATTACATTCATGGTTATGTTGCTGTTTTCCTTCATAGACAATAAAAATTCAGATAATTCACTAATGTTATATCTCTAATAACTGAAATCATCTAATAGCTACAGGGAATTCCCATTATCAGTTTGGCTATGTGTCTCTTTTCTGTTCCTGGATAGCCCTGGGGGCAATATTGGACCCAATCCAGACTCTGCCACTAACCGACTGCATTACCTTAAGCAGGTCCCTTCTCGTTCTATCTTTGTAACCCAACCATCCCCAAGGACCACACATTAATTCAGCTCTTCTATTTTTTTCTTCCACTGCTTCCCAGCAAACCTGGAGAATGTTTCTTAGCAAGGAGACAGATCTATTTCTTGTTTCCTTACCCATGTGGGCTTTTACCAGAATTTATTAATTCAACTACATGTTTCCAGCCAGGTACATTTTCCATTCCTCAAGAGGCTGTTCCAAACCTGGAGAATTTCTTAAATCCACTGAGTCACTTCTGACAGTCTTGGTTTCTGCAGATAAACTTGCCCTCAACTTGTAGCTTCTCTTTCTTCACATTCATCCATCTACTGCCAGAGTTCCCTCTTTCAGGTGTTTCAGAGAGAGAACTGGACCTAAGTCAAAACCATTCTATTTTACCCCATTTGCATGAGGGATCCAGTGTTTGATGACACAAATCTTATAAAATTTGTGGAACCTTATTTCTAAAAAGGAAATTAAAATCATAAAATAAAATGTGCTTTAGTGAATTAAAATTAAAAAGCAAAAAGCAATTGTGTGTAAGGAATTAATTTCTCTCTATGTATCTTTTTTTTTTTTTTTTTTTTTGAGTTGGAGTCTCTCTCTGTCACCCAGGCTAGAGTGCAGCGGCGCGATCTCGGCTCACTGCAAACTCCGTGTCCTGGGTTCAAGCGATTCTCCTGCCTCAGCCTCCCGAGTAGCTGGGACTACAGGCACGTGCCACCACACCTGGCTAATTTTTTGTATTTTAGTAAAGACAGGGTTTCACCATGTTGGCCAAGATGGTGAACCTCCTCTCCTGACCTCGTGATCCGCCTGCCTCAGCTTCCCAAAGTGCTGGGATTACAGGCGTGAGCCACTACACTCGGCCTATGTATCTTAACTGGTACCAGTTAGGTACCATTCGTGGGAGAAGTGGGAAAATAGTCACTGGAAACTTTTTCTCTTTTAGGACTTACATTTCTCACTTAACCCCTGTTGAGAAAGTCTGCTCCTCTTTATATGTCCTCTAGGATTTAGCCCCTTTACATCCCTAAACTTACATTTTCAGCCTTATCTCCTACCCATCCCCACTCCAGTGCGTGCATGCGCATGCACACACACACGCACACACACACACACACACACCTGTGCCCCATTGCTGATGAAGGCAGACCTATTTCATTATGTATCATAGCCCAACATTTTTCTCTGAACCGTGAATCCCTATTTAGGGGAGTGTAGATGCTTCATTTGTATTTATAGGCTGAAATAACTGAAAAGATGGTGTCTTGACACGGTCCTCTGCACTTAGGCTCACAAGACAGATGCTAAGAGGGGAAAAGGCATTTTTAGTTTCTGGAGCTTGGCGGTCAGTCAGTGGCAATCAGCTGTGGAATCTGTCTCCACCCAAAATGCATTTGACACTAAAGAGAAGAAAAGATGGGAGTAAAGTGGAGGAAAGGACAGAGCTATAGATGCTAAAGAGCAATTTGTCTACAATTCTAGGTTCGCAAATTTATTGTTGCATCATATGAAAATAGTGAATATCAACTGCGACTTAATAATTTTAAGTCCACATGAAAGAAGGAAAAAGCAAAGATAAATACAAACAAAAAATTAATATATCCTAGCATACAGGAAGAAATTATACAACTGACCTTGATTTCCAATACTACATTATAAATATATATAAAAGTGAATAAAATATATAATATATATGTGAATAAAATCAATTTTCTTAATTTTTTTTTTTTTTGGCACAAGATCTCGCTCTTTCTCCCAGATTGGAATGCATTGGCATGACAACATCTCAGTGCAGCCTCCACCTCCCAGGCACAAACAATCCTTCCATCTCAGCCTCCCAAGTAGCTGGGACTACTGTCACCACCAGTATGCCTGGCTAATTTTTCAAAAGTTTTAGTAGAGATGGGGTCTCACTATGTCTCTTAAATCTTTATTTAAATCTGTGTTTGTCTAGGTAGGCTGAGTGATAATAAGAGATGAAATATGAATCTGATGAAAATTTCTTACATTAAGGTAAAATATTACAATGATCATATTCCTCACTAAAAATAATTTACAATAGGAATGTCAACTCTGTCTTGAATTTAAAAATAAAAGCGTTAGTGTAAGAGTTTAAAATGAACGTCAGCACTACACACCAGAGAAATCCTAGATTTCACAGGATAAGTAAGTTTTGATGCCTCCCACCTTGAATTTGTGAGCATCTAAGTTCAATATGATATATAGACTGTACAAGTCTCAAAGTTTAGGGTATGCGCTGAGGGTGCATATTTTAATTCACTGAGTTGGCAAAACTTTATACCTTAGTACATGTTATATGCCAGGCCAGTAACAATTCAAAGCTAAATAATGCAAAAGCTCTGTGATTAGGTAGCTCACCATCTAGTAGTACATGAGGAAAATGCAGAGAAATAAATGATCTGATGTGGGTTCACACAGAGTGAAAGTGCCCAGTCTAGAACAGAGAGAAGAAAGGGTGTGAGGATAGTGGGGTCCGTGGGGAGGTTCCCTGAAGGAGATGCTAAACATATTTATATTCTGGAGAACAAGTAAGGATAGGAGAAGACTATGAGAGACAGATGGCTTGGAGAGAGAAAGTCTAGGAAATTTAGAAATAAGAGGAAATACAGCACTTTCACAAATATAAATTAAAGTGGCAGTCTGAATTTAACACACTTGCTTCTGTGCTACAATCTCACCAGCCTGCTTTCAGACCATAGGACACCCCGGGATGCTGGCTCCTTCAAGATGTTCTCAGGAAAGTGCGTTCTGAGTGGAAATCACTGATCCTCATCCACTCCCACCCCCTCCAACTGCACATCCTTCTGAAATCAGGCCATAGTTACTTCCCTGGAGAAGCTGTTGTTGACTCCTCAGACCAACTTAGGGCCCGTCACCCAGTCATGACCCATCATAACATTGACTTTTTTCCTTTATAGCATTGTCTACACTAATAATCATAATGGCTGTTATTACTATGTGCCAGGCCATTTCAGGTAGTTAAATGTACTTGCTTATTTAATCCTCACAACAACCCTTGAGAAATGGTATATAGGTATGGTGGGGTAATTTGCCCAAGTTCAATGTCATTAAGCAGTGGAGCCAAGATTTGAACAAGGCTTCAGAGTTTATGTCCTTAGCCACTGTGCTCTATCACCTCGATTGGCAGTTGGAAAGTGGAAAAGTACATATGCCTATGCACATGTCTTTGGTGGTGGGGGAGAGAAAGGAGAAAGAGACAGATTTTTTAAAAATTTATTTCTCCTTCACCTAACTATAATCTTCATTGAGGCAGGGAGTCATATTTGTTTTGTTAGTATTTATCCCCAGTGGCTATGGCAGTGCCTGAAATAAAGGTCTTCAAAACTTCAGGAAATATAAATTAATTTTGGGAAATAAATTAATAAATGAGAAAGAGTTAACAAGAAATGAAGAATGAGGAGTAGACTATGGCCAGATACAACGACCTTGTATGCTGTGCTAAGGAATTTGGGCTTCATCCTAAAGACTAATCATTGAGGAAGGGAAGATAAACAGTGTGATCATATTTGTATCTTAAATAACTCTGAAGAACAGGTTACTAGAAGTCACGACTCAAGGCAGTGGGTAAATTGAGATTAGAAGATACTATTGGATAAAAGAAAGGGGACAAGTTAAAACTGTGGTTACCAGAATTTTTAAAATTATTAAAATATAGGAGAAAGCACACCAAAAACATTTCCACATGTCAACCAATAAAATCAACATATGACCAGTTTTACAATCTCTGCAAGCAACTATTGTAAACTAACAGTGCAAATGCTTTACTCCAATTCAAGATCAACTCATTTCAAAATATAAACCAAATATTCAACACTGATTAAAAATTAGTTTACTCTTAATGTTTCCCACAATCAGATTAATTGTTTTAAATCCTTTATTCTGGGTATTCAGTGTCTGAAACAAGCTTCAAAAGTATTCATTATTCTAGCAACTTTATTACTCAGCTTTCATGATTATAATTTTTTTCCCCAAAGTTCACTGATTCACTAACAAACTAACTGAATTCAGGCTAGTCAACACATGAAAATACCCATTATATTCACTGACATGGCTTTTTATAAATGTTTTAAGAAAGTCTAAAAATAAACAAAATGTGATCTGACCTGGTTTACTTCTGTTATTACTGATGTCTGCAATAGGAGGTAGTTAAGATATTTAGCAAGTTATTCTAACTTCATCCTTACCGGAAAGTAAGCCAACTAAGTTCTAAATCACAGTTAAATCACAGAACTATTTATTAAGTCAATTAAATAAATTGAAATCCACTCAGTTTTTGTCAATTCTCTTACCTAAATATTTATAATTCACATTTTTTAATTAAGGAATTCCTTTTATTTTTAAATGGAGCTTCTCATGTGCAGTAGACTAAATTGACCTAAACTATTATCTGTAACATTGAACAATTCTTTCCTTCAACTCCATTTTAAACTGAATGGTTACTATTCCTGCTTCTAAGAGGATGGGGCCTCTTTTGTTTGTTTGTTTATTTTTAGTGGGCTTTGAAACATCGTTTGAGGGAAAAGCCCATCTGATGTCAGTGTTTTCTTTGTTGAAGTTCCACTGAGTCAGCCTGAGATAAATGGAATTTTCTTCTTCAATCCAAGGCTTAATTATGGTAATTAGTCTGTGCAATTTGTAAAGTTTGGCAGCCAATTCAGGTCCTAATATGCATAAGCTTCTTTCTGTTACAAACTGAGTAGGTTTTAATCAGTTTTTAAAAGACAGTGTCTTACTATGCCTGCGTGCCATAGTCTTAGATTTTGAGATTGAATGTTATTTCAAACTCTGCTACATCATTATCAGTTTTGATATTTTTAATATTCATGAAGCTTTCATCTTAGCATTAATCCCCCAGCATCTGTGATTATGATGGGCACTTTGGGGATCTGTCTATTGTGTGTCTTTGGAGAATGAAAGGCCCAGCAGCTCCTGGCAGTAAATTAACCCTCACAATGCCACTTGGCGCCAAATGCCTTTTGAAATGTTGCCTTCTGCTCCGTGCCTTTCTGTTCGGATTTCACACTGATGCTTGATTTTCTCAGCAGACTCATGCTTCATTTTATTCTGACAGCCATCTGTGACACTGTGGGTTCTTTTCTCCTCTGTTTCATTCAAAAGCCATATCTTTCACCAGTGTGTGTTTTTTTATTTTTCCCTAAAATAAGCATGTTAATTAAATGAGGAAAAAGAGCCCAGGGTACTAATTCCTATTTCATTATGCGGATGTTTATGCACATTGGGAGAATTTGTAGAAACGTATACAATTAATTTCTGATAAGACTTTTACAGAATAAATTCCTAATAATTTCTTCATTTACTGCTATTTTTCAAACATACTTCAGATTCTCTAAAATGGATTACTCTCTTAACACTAGTTTTGTTCATTACATTTTCATATTCTAAATAAATAAATAGGAACTCTTGAAAAAGGAACAAAACATGTACAGTGTTATTGAGTAAGCATCTTTTACCAGCCAATGTTTTTCTTTAGATAGATAGATATACATATGAGCAGGCAACTAAAGTCAAATTGTCAAAAATCGAGGTAAAAGCTAATAACTTCCATTGCAATTTTTAGTAATGATTTATTTTTCTACTTTAAAATGTTTCTCACCTTTGCAGGTAAAAGAGAGCTTGTTAATTGGCCACATGACCTTGTACACAGTAAGACAAATGTTTCTCAAAAAGAATCTTAATTCTGAAAAGGAAATTGAAGATATAATTTCTTAAATTATAAGTGAGTTCAGAACTAAAGTAAAATAGAGTTTTTATGTTTATATATAACCTTTAAAAATAAGCATCAAGTTGTAATGATTAAAAAGGTAATTCAGGGAGGACCCTAGGCAGCAGAAGCCAGTAATCCTTTCTAGAAAACCAAGAAGGGCAAAGGTGAGGGCAGATTCTCTGAGCAAGTTCAAGAATGCTCTTATGCCATGTTCAATTTATGGGAAAGAAATAGCTTCAGTAATCAAAGCCATTCTTAACTTCCTCAAATGGCTTAGATTTCTTCTGAGTGTAAGATAAGATAGCTCTGTAATGTTGTCCTTCAGTCCGTGAGAGGAAATCATTCTCTGTAGCCTTTTAAAGTGGGGGAGGAGTGGACTGGGACCCATGAGTGACAGAAGTGAAGGGTGGCAGGGGAAAGGTTGGGGTAGGAGGGTCCGCCCATCCTATATATCCCTAGCCCCTTGACCTTGTAGGGAGGAGAAGGTTACTAGAAAGGGGTCTGGTCTGTGCTGGAAGAGCGCTCCATCTGAGGCAATGCACTTGTTGGCAAAGCACTGAGAATTCTGACTCCAAAATGGTAGCAACTAATAAAGATCAATAGAAGTACCAAGTTCAACAAGTTCATAGTGGACACAACCCTGTATTTGCACTGTCTTTGAAACGTAAGTTTATTATTCTGCTGGTTTGAAAGAAGAATCTAAGTTTCCCTTTCAGTTCAGTGCCCTGCCTAGAGATGCTAGAAGTGGCTAGGATAGCAATCAAGAAATGAAAAATTTCAAAAAAAGTACTGAAATTTTGTAGAGCTAATTATTTCTGAGAAAAATCAGAATTCTATAAAATATCTCATTCAAACTTTTCCAAATTATCTGCTACATTGTCTTCAAGAATATAGATTGTCTTGCCGTTATTTTGTATTGAGACAGAGACACTTACTATGTATTATCTAATTAGACAGGTAATAAATGGCACTATGAGCTAATATATTTTGTAGAATATGAGGTTTACATTTAATAATAAGACTTCATATTCTATCCATTGAAAATATAATACCATTTTTAGGTGAATCTTAAAACATATATTGTAGCATTCTGAATAGGGAGGAAGATAATACTGGTTAAAATAATAATCTTCAGGCTAGGCGCGGCAGCTCACACCTCTAACCCCAGCCCTTTGGGAGGCTGAGCTGGGGGCAGATCACTTGAGGTCAGGAGTTTGAGACCAGCCTGGCTAAAATGGTGAAATTCCAACACTACTAAAAATAGAAAAAATAGCCAGATGTAGTGGCACGTGCCTGTAGTCCCAGCTACTTGGGAAGCTAAGACAAGAGAATCGCTTGATCCCAGGAAGCAGAGGCTGCAGTGAGCTGAGATCGTGCCACTGCAACCCAGCCTGGGTGACAGAGAGAGACTCCATCTCAAATAATAATAGTAATAACAATCTTCAGATATATACAAGCCTACAAATTATTTTAAATAAATAATTGTAAGGAATCACTAATTTGGATGATTTTGATGACAAAATATGATGCACTAGCTGTTTCTTAATATTAATTAGAAAGCTGAACAAAATGGATAATTTTTCTTTTAAGTCATGACATTAAGCAGAGAGAGAAGACGTCTTCTGAAGCTTTACCTTTAGATATAAGCAGTGACAAATACACATCAGGGAACATTAATGCAAAATATGTGTGTGCCTTGTAAAACTGTGTCCTTTGAACACACTCTTGCATTTCAGAAACTTTTTTGACACTCCATAGCCTGGAAGACTTCAGGCAGCCAGAAGTCCCTTGGGCTTAGGGATCTGGCTCAGTTCCATTTTTTCACTGTTCTTTAGATATAAACCAGATTGGCCCCACCCCCAGGGTAGCCAGTTGATCAGCATAACCTTCAAAGGGTTGAGTATGAAAGTGGAGGAAGGGAAAGTAGAAGATAACCAGAACATTGCCAGAACTTCCTTTGTTTATTATTTTGGAAAATTGTAATTTTTATTTTTCTCAGTTATACAACTCATACAACATGTATATAGCATTGTAACATTTCATCTGTTGTTTGGAAAGGCAAATAACAGTGGGTCAAATAAGAACCACGTGCCAATAATGTTTATAAAGTTAGTGAAATTAATCATTGTGGCTGAAAATTATTCAGCCACATGGCCAAATATGTCACATGGCCAAATATGAAGTGTATGTCTTAGAAGAATATATGCAGTCACCTGGAAGAAAGACAAAAGCCACAATTTCTGTTGCATTTATTGTAGGATAATTTTTTCTGAGTATTACAGTAAGAATTGTAATAAGCAAGTATTTTAGGCACTATTTAGCTTATGTTTGTGGACAATGTGGCCTAGATAAACTCGAGGAAAGTTTTCCAGTGTTAGGAAGGAAGAAAAATAATACTGCTAAGGTTAATTTGATCCAAGTAGATAAATTATGATTTATGCAGGGTAGGGCCAGGCAGAGTGGCTCATGCCTATAATCCCAGTATTTGGGGAGGCCAAGGCAGGAGGATTGCTTGAACCCAGAAGTTCCAGACCAGCCTGGGAAACACAGTAAGACCCCATTTCTATTAAAAAATAAAATAAAGTAAAAGTAACTGAGGATTACTACAAATAGATGCTAACTGAATTAAAGTAAAATAAGTGCAACTGGGTATAAAAATTATCAATAAATGCTATACTAATTTTATTATAAGTTTGAGAAGTAAAGATGTTTAGGCCCATTGGGGTTTCTACTGGGGATAGGAGAGAACCCTAAAATAAACTATCCAGCTAATGGCAAATTACTATTACCTGAAAAAACATTTTCAATTTAAAATGAAAAATAAATATTAACAGTATACAGTTAAATGCCAAAATCTAACTGACATTTAGTTTTTCCTGACATTTTTTCTAAAAAATAACTTTTTTCTACCTTATTTTTATCATTTGACTATTAATATCTAGCCCTTATTCAAAGTTTTACCTTAAAATCATCAATTAAAAAATTCTCCATAAAACTTAGGATTTTTCTAAATTGGTAAGGTTTCTTTTTTTTTTTTTTTTTTTGAGGCGGAGTCTTGCTCCCTCAGGCAGACTGAAGTGCAGTGGCGCAATCTCGGTTCACTGCAAGCTCCGCCTCCCGGGTTGCCGCCATTCTCCTGTCTCAGCCTCTCCAGTAGCTTCGACCACACATGACCAACCATTTTTTTTTGTATTTTTAGTAGAGAGGGGGTTTCAGTAAGGTTTCTTATATCTGATTATTAGCAAATGTATTCACTGTTTGCTATCACTGTGAGGAAAATGAACCCACATGTTCCTATTTGTCTATACTATTATAGTTGACAATTACGGACTATGAAGTAAAATTCTAAGCTATTTTAAAGGTAATGTGTCCGGAATTGGTGGGTTCTCGGTCTCACTGACTTCAAGAATGAAGCCGCAGACCCTCGCGGTGAGTGTTACAGTTCTTAAAGGCCGCGTGTCCGGAGTTTGTTCTTTCCAATGTTGGGATGTGTTCGGAGTTTCTTCCCTGTGGTGGGTTCGTGGTTTTGCTGGCTCAGGAGTGAAGCTGCGGACCTTCGCGGTGAGTGTTACAGCTCTTTTTTTTTTTTTTTTTGAGACGGAGTCTCGCTCTGTCGCCCAGGCTGGAGTGCAGTGGTGCGATCTCGGCTCACTGCAAGCTCCGCCTCCTGGGTTCACGCCATTCTCCTGCCTCAGCCTCCCGAGTAGCTGGGACTACAGGCGCCCGCCACCACGCCCGGCTAATTTTTAGTATTTTTAGTAGAGACGGGGTTTCACCGTGTTAGCCAGGATGGTCTCGATCTCCTGACCTCGTGATCCACCCGCCTCGGCCTCCCAAAGTGCTGGGATTACAGGCGTGAGCCACCGCGCCCGGCCAGTGTGTGTTACAGCTCTTAAGGCGGCGCGTCTGGAGTTGTTCCTTCCTCTCAGTGGGCTCCTGGGCTCGCTGGCTTCAGGAGTGAAGCTGCAGACCTTCGCCATGAGTGTTACAGCTTATAAAGGCAGTGTGGACCCAAAGAGTGAGCAGCAGCAAGATTTATTGCAAAGAGCGAAAGAACAAAGCTTCCACAGCGTGGAAGGGGACCTGAGCAGGTTGCCACTGCTGGCTCGGGCAGCCTGCTTTTATTCTCTTATCCGGCACCACCCACATCCTGCTGATTGGTCCATTTTACAGACAGCCAAGTGGTCTGTTTTGACAGGGCGCTGATTGGTGCGTTTACAATCCCTGAGCCAGACACAAAGGTTCTCCAAGTCCCTACCAGAGAAGCTAGATACAGAGTGTCGATTGGTGCATTCACAAACCCTGAGCTAGACACAGGGTGCTGATTGGTGTGTTTACAAACCTTGAGCTAGATACAGAGTGCCGATTGGTGTATTTACAATCCCTTGGCTAGATGTAAAGGTTCTCCAAGTCCCCACCAGAGTCAGGAGCCCAGCTGACTTTACCCAGTGGATCCTGCACTGGGGCCACAGGTGGAGCTGCCTGCTGGTCCTGCGCCCTGCGCCCGCACTCCTCAGCCCTTGGGTGGTCGGTGGGACTGGGCACTGTGGAGCAGGGGGCGGTGCTCATCGGGGAGGCTCGGGCTGCGCAGGAGCCCATGGAGTGGGGGAGGCTCAGGCATGGCGGGCTGCAGGTCCCGAGCCCTGCCCAGTGGGAAGGCAGATAAGGCCCAGCGAGAACCCGGTGGGCTGGCACTGCTGGGGGCCCCAGCACACCCTCTGCAGCCGCTGGCCTGGGTGCTAAGCTCCTCATTGCCCAGGGAGGCAGGGCCGGCCAGCTGCATGGAGTGCGGGCCCACTGAGCCCACACCCACCTGGAACTCGCGCTGGCCTGCAAGCACCGCACGCAGCCCTGGTTCCCACTCGCGCCTCTCCCTCCACACCTCCCCGAAAGCTGAGGGAGCCGGCTCCGGCCTCGGTCAGCACAGGAAGGGGCTCCCACAGTGGAGCGGTGGGCTGAAGGGCTCCTCAGGTGCCGCCAAAGTGGGAGCCCAGGCAGAGGAGGCGCCAAGAGCGAGCGAGGGCTGTGAGGGCTGCCAGCACGCTGTCACCTCTCAGTAGTGATTGTCTCCATTCATCACTGCGCATTGATGTGGACTGGTATTTATTTGTGAGCATTGAACCCATGTAAAGCACTTCTGTTACTCTCATTGGTTGAGACAAAGACCTAGACCTCAACTTAAAGAGATTTCAGTGTTACAGAGGCAGATATGAACACAATTGAAATACTGAGTTTAAAAGATGCTTAAAAATAGATATATAAGAAATATCTTCTAGGAGCAGAGAAGAAAATGGTTATTAACTTTTCCTGGGAGGATCAAGAGTTAGCACTTAACCCTAAGTATTAAATGTAAACAGAAATTCCTTGATCACAGATAAGGGTATAAAGGTATTCTAAACTAAAAGAACAAATGTCGTAAGCAAAATAAAATGTGCTTAAATGTATGACATATCCTAGAACTGGTGAGCATTTCAGTTTAGTCAATAATGCAATGCTCAAGGTAGACTCAGTAGAAGGGAATAGTTGGAAAGATAATTCAGGATCCAAAAAAAAAAAAAATTGAAAATAATGGTATACACACATATAATTGGAAAAAAATGTAGTTTGTACTTTAATACAACTTTATGTAAAGTTTCTAGGATTGTTCCAAATTAACAAAAATGAAGACAATTTGTGATAATCCATCTTTGAAGGACTTTGAAATCAACTGTCCCTGTGAAGTGTGCTCTTCCTTACATGGGCAATCCGGGAAGAGCAACTTTCCAGGAATTCTCCCAAGGGGATGATGAAGTACAGAAAATTGAGACAAAAATTTTTAGAGATTTAGTTAATACAATAAAAATGTTTTACTTTTAGAGATAGAAGGAAATATTTTTCAATGTATTTGTTTGTATGCATTTATAGTCACTCATAATAACCTGCAATGATAGGAATTTGACCCAACTGGCTAAAACACATTTAGAATCAAAAATAGTTTCTCCTAAGTAACTGAAATGCTTTCATCTGATAAATATTGTGAATGAGTAGACCACTGGATCTTATTCATCAAAGTGATTAGAGGGAGGCTTAGAGCAAACTGAGGTACCTATAGAAATTTAATAGGTTTTGATCATTTTTGCTGTTGTTCTTGTTATTGTTGAAGTCTCCCTTTTGGCTTGATTTTTATGCCTCTACTTTTGTTTTACTTTATCACATACTTTAAATTTATATATTGTAGTGTTATATTTTATATATTCATATAATCAGTTTTATGGTTGTAAATGTTTTGATAATGGACTCTCCAAAGGAAAGCTGTCTGTGTGTGTTTAGTATAATACTGATATGAAGATGTGTACAACATAACTTATAAGTAATAATGTTACATATCATAATTTTATTATAGATTTCATATAGTCAATTGATTTTCAGAGAATATTTTTGTTAATTTTTCCTGACTTTTGTATCCATAACCACCCTATGAAGGTATTTCCAGTTTTAACATGAAAGTTAGTTGATTTTTTTTATGTAACAAGTAAGACAAAGGTGTACAACTAAAGATATATGCCAGAACTTCACTTGTTTTTCAATCATGTGAATGACCTGTTTATTTAAATGGTTAATAGTTGTTTAAGGAAGAATATTTTATCCCTTTATGTATGTGTGTGCTGTTTACAATGTAATCTCTACTGATACAACACAATTTTAACTTTAATCTGTTTTATAAATATTTTCCTCCTCACTTTCTTAAATCTAGAATATCAACAAAAGAAAAAATTAAGCCCAGATTTTGTTATGGCTTTTTTTTTTTTTTTTTTTGCAATTTTCATGGCATATATACTTGCACCATGGCTACTAATGTGACATCATCAAATGTAAAGTTGAGAAGAGATGCTTGGCAGCACACTCCTGCATAGTGTTTCTAGCCCATGAATAAAATATACTAAAACAATATCAAGGACATAGATAATACTAACGATGAAGTAAAACAATTACAAAATTGTTACTTTCATAAGCTTTTTTAACATAATATGTGTAATTATTAATTTATAAGCTTTGTTTTTAACATAAGATATTTAATTATACATTTATAGTATTTAAATAATGAATTTAAGTAAATTCATTATTGTGAATGAAATTATATAAAATAATAATTTTATAGAAAGTCATTATTATATAAAGTAACTTTAACGAGTTTAAGAACTGACTCAAAATATCCCTGAAAAATCTATCAGTTGGCTCTTTTGAACTAGTACATCTGAATCCAGCACATGGCTATGTGATATTGTCTTCATTTCTGAATGAAGGAAAGGTATATATAAAGTAAATTACTCTGTTAAAAAGAAATGAACACAAGTATGAAAAATAAATTACTTCAGACTGATGCAAGTATTCCACATGCAAATAAAGTTGATGAAGAGTCAACTCTGTTCACCTCCTAACTGATTTATCCCTTAGCCTTCTTTGACCATTTACTGGCATGCTTATTTAACATGTATTTAAATTCCTAAGAGAAAAAAAATAACTTGTCTAATTCACTGGTAATAATAACATCTGTGACCAAATATATGTGTGAGGCAACATTTTTTACCTCTAAAATAGATTTACAGCAAATTTACAAAAATTTGTATTGCCTTAGTTTAGACAAGGAAAGGAAATTGAGTTTCATGTACAAAGAAGATAATAATTTTAAATTTAGGGGCAAGGCTATTTGAACATTTCACATATTTTCCTATCTTAAATGCAAAATATTTTAAGATTGTTGGATATCTAGGTAATGGAACAGATTGGTGGATTATGTTGGTATGTTTGCTTTACTTTACTTGGACTAATTTAAGAAGAGTGACCTTTGATTGTTAACTGAACTGGAAGCACATTTAAATTTTCTGATAAATAGCAACCTAAGTAGCACACCATGGCCTCTGACAGCATTCATGTGTTAACAGAAATGAGTGGTGTGTTAACTGATGGAGCCCTTATAATGATTTCATCAGTAATTAGTAGGTAAATGAGGCCCTGGGATGAAAGCTTGAAGGTTCCATTTGCCCCTTTACTCTTGATTGGCACAATGGCCCTGAGCTCTAATCTAGTGAGAATATTTCATGAAAGAGCCCTACACTAGGATATGCAGATAGCTAAGACCCAGGCCTTGCACTTATTGTTTCCTTTGTTGTTAAAGACCAAGAGTGTGTTTTCTCTCTCTCACTCTCTCTCTTTGACTATAAACATTTACATTTTAGGATTTTTAACCTAAACATGTATTTACATTTTTGTACTTTAAAGCTCTGAATAATTTCAATGTTCAAATGTTCATAAAATTTACCTCTTTAAGTTCAGAGTTTTGTAGGCCCTATTCTTATTTTTATATACTCCATGTCCATAAATTGAGGACATCCCCTTTATTGTGCTTTTGGTATTAAGACCTAAACTTGTGAAATTTTGAATTGAGATAACAAAATGGGCATAGGTTATTTATTTCTCACCAGTCACTTATAACAGCTGTGATCCTAAAATGGTAACACCAAAGCTGAACCATTTTTATTATGTAGTTTTATTTTATGGTTAAGTACTTACACAGTTTAACCACCCTAAGGGATCTTATTATAATGCCTACGTCAGAGGATTTTATTTCAGGTTTCAACAATAATCTTCAGTCATGGAAGATTACTATATTTTACATTGATTAAAATCAAGTAGTCCAAGTAATTACTCAGCTATCTGGATTTCATTTGAAAATTCTTCTGCCCTTGTAATATTAAGAAACGTGTGTGTGTGTGTGTGTGCATTTCTACAGACAAAACAAGCAAGGCTGAATAGGATAAAGTGGAATCCTATAGAATAATCTCAACAAGTAATTATTTATTGGCTATGATATGCCTGTGCGGCAAGCAAAAGAAATAAACGACAAGAAATCTGTGCTTCCACCTTAAAGCTTTTGTATGGAATCTGCATTAACTGTTTGGAGGAATATAAAATTAATGTAGATTATAACATAATAAAATGAATATGTACTACTATTATATGTCAAGATCTTGAATCCAAATGTGCACTAATATGTACTCTTGAAGAGATCCCAGTCATCAATAGTCCACTTTCATAGCCTTGCTATTCTTTGGTTATCTAAGCTGTAGCTACACTGGATTTCTTTCAATTCTTTAATAGTTCCATTATTCTTCCCATCTTATGGTCTTCAAAACTTGTTGCTTCTACATAAATCGTTCTTTTCATTGCTGCAAACATTCTCTTTCCCCTTTATCTTTAGAATTTTGCTCAAATAATTCATCTTAATTCTTCAGGTTTTCAACTTTAAATGTCACTTTCTCATTTAGGATTTTCCTAGCAACAGTCTTTTTCAATGTTCTAGCATTCTTTCATAACATCTATAATTAATTATTTGTATAAATAATAATGATGCATTTTCCTCACTTTAATGCAAGCTCCTCTGAGGACCGGAACCCTTGATATATTATCTACTCCTGTATTTTAAGCCCCTGAAATACAGGGGGCATGGAGTCAATGTTGCCTAACTAAGTAAATAAATGGAAACGTTGAAGTGACTAGAGATATTGAAGAGTTTGGGACACAGAAAACATGACTTTAACCTCCAAACATTAGAGAGAGACTTCTACAAAGGAAAAAGCAATATAAGCAAAATAGTAGGGGCAAACATTATACTAGGAGAGTTTGGAAACAGTAAAATGAACTAGCCAGAGCGGTGATATTAGGGTTTAGTGGAAGAAAGATAAAATGGGTATGCATTTTACCATGTTGGGTCAAAGGTCATTTTCAGAAAGCCAAAGAGTCTCTGCCAACTTTAGCTTTGAATTATGATATTTTCATCACTGATTTTTTAAAAAGAAAAACTCTCTTAAGGATTTCTGGAAAAAAAAAAATCTCCCTGGAAGAAACAGTATTTATTTAAATAAAGCCAAAGTTCCTGACTCAGCATCAAAGTATTTCTTTTAGCAGGGCGATGACTAAAGCTGAATGTTTCCTCTCATTGGGTAAACTGTCACTGTTGGCTCTTCTCCGAATACGCAATTAGCCAAATCACACACAGGCCGATAGGGTTGTGCCAGCAAATCCAAAGAATACTGTTAAGTCCAGTTTGTTTCCGTTCCTGGCTGTGCAGATTGCCTGAATCTATATTAAAGTGTACATTCCCCAAAATAGCAAATACTGCTTGACCAACATGTGGTACAAGTTAAAAATAATTATTTTAATACTGATGAGGATGATAGCTAAAATTCTGTAGTTATCATCTGACAGTGACCATTCTAAATTCTTCCCATGCATATATTAACTCCCTCAGTCCTCCTAACCTCTCTCATGAAATGGATGCTATTTGTATCTCCATTTTACAGATGAGGATGATTAAGTACAATGCATTCAAATAACTTGCCTGAGTCATGTAGATAATAAACCTCAAAACCAAACATTCAAACCCAAGTATTCTGACTTCTGATCCCAAGTTCTTCAAACATCTTAATTACCAAGGCAGAATGCTCAGATTGGATTAGCAGAAAGATTACTAGTCATTGTAAGATCTGGAACAAAGATGTGAGATGAAGAGAGGATATTTTTGTTTTTATTTTTGCTTTTCTTTTTAATTGATAAAGCAGTGGTGTGAAGGGAAGTAACTAGTTGGGACAGACAAAAAGGAAAGTGCCCTCTTAGAAGGCAATTGCATAGTTTTATCATTTATATGAAGAGAGTAGCCCCAAAATGATGACAGTCATTACAGGTGTTATAAAGATATAAGTTATAGGAATTTAGAAGAAAGGAACAGTGACATTGATTTCATGACAAAAATACAATGTGGATGTACACAAAGAAGTTTTAATAGAACAGAAGGCTAAATTCTCTGTGTTCCTCTTGCTAAGGAAGAAATTGCTGCCTTGCAACTTCTGGAATTTTGTTGGCACAAGCAAACAAAAATAGTGAAGAGTAAACAAAAAAACACAAAAATTTTAACTGCAAGAAAATTTACTAGCATGAGTTTAGATGCTCTGGATGAATTAGGAAATGCTTTTGTGCTATTAATTTTCAAACCTAAAAGACCTTTCGTCAATTTTATAATCAATATTATCAGCAGTATCTTGACCTGGGAAAAATGAAGTGTTTGGCACTGGTTGTGTCTTTTAGGAAACATGATTAGGACATGATTTGAAATTGAGTAGCCAGAATTCTGACAGTCTTTGTTCTTAACATTGGAGACACGTGGATATGTGCACGTCGCCTCAGGCATAGTGAATAGCAGTGGCATTAATTCAGAAGCCTAAGAAGATGTCTTTGGAATATTATTCCTCTATCCATAAAACTGTTAAGTGATTCATTCATTCAACAAATATTATGAATCCTTTACTGATTTAGGCACTGATAATACATTAGTGAACAAATTAAGAAAAATAGCGGATCAACGAGATCGGGAGATTGAGACCATCCTGGCTAACTTGGTGAAACCCCGTCTCTACTAAAAATACAAAAAAAATTAGCCAGGCGTGGTGGCGGGCGCCTGTAGACCCAGCTGGTCGAGAGGTTGAGGCAGGAGAATGGTGCGAACCCGGGAGGCGGAGCTTGCAGTGAGCCGAGATTGCGTCACTGCACTCTAGCCTGTGTGACAGAGCCAGACTCCATCTCAAAAATAAAAAATAAAAAAAAAAAAAGAAAAATAGAAAACTTGCCTTCCATCCTGCAACTTACGTTCTAGTGGGAAGATTTTATGAAAGTTGTTGATCACATAATTGAAATATATGTAATGTATTTGTCTCTAAATTATTTCTAAAAAGAGGATTTCTTAAGTGCAGGAGATAACTCTACAAGAATAAAAAATCCAATTGAAGGTATAAGATGAGTAATGAATATTCAGTATCTGCAGTACCATCATAACCATCATAAATAATACAGCTGTCCAAAATTTAGTCAAGGGCAAGTTTGTAAAGATTCTCCAATTTCTATTTTTTTCTAACAGAAGTGAATTGGCTATAGGCATTAGATTAAGTATGTAATTTTATGATCTTCATCAAGTCTTACATTACTTTGGGGCATTAATAGCTGTATTAGTCAGGGTTCAGTCAAAGAGACAGAACCAGTAGAAGACACATTGCAATAGTAGAGACCTATTGCAATGAGTTGGTTTGCACTATTGTGGGGGGTGGCTAGGCAAGTCTGTAATCTGTAGGACAGGCCATCAGGAAGGGTAGAGTGGAACTCTCCTGCATGGGCTGAAGTTGCTTTCCACAGGTGGAATTTATACTTCCATCAGGGAAGCTTCAGCCCTATTTTTAAGGTCTTTCAACTGATTGAATCAGGCCCACTCAGATTATCCTGGACAATTCCGCTTAATTAAAGTCAATTGATTATGGACTTAATCACATCAATAAAATATCTTCCCAGCAACTCCCAGATTAGTATTGGGTTGGCTCTCTGGGGATTGAAGCCTATCCAAGCTGACACATCAAAAGAACCATCATGATAGATTATGTGATATGTGTATCTAGTCTGGTGCACATCGTGCCATTACAGATACCCAAATTCTGTAGGCTATTTCTTTAGGGTAAAACTTGAATTTTTGCAGTTTGTAAATCCAGGGGAAATTCCGTTCTTTCAGGCTTTAAAATTTGTGGAAATCCTTAGGGAACCCATTGCTCCCCATTATTGGAAAATAGTACAGATGTTTTGACACTGATTTCTGATCTTCGAATCAGCTTTTTTTCCAAAAGACTTTGTAGACAATCTCCTTCTGACGAAGAATGGAAAAGTCTCTTGGAGGGGATACTGGGTTCACTCAGCACATTCCTAAGAATCTCAAACAGGTAAATTATTCTAATGCTGAAAGAACTCAACCTTACAAAATGTCTCATAGGAAAATAATGTTGAAGTGCTCAGCTAATTACTTATAATGCCACATCTATGCCTGATATCTACATGTACAGAACTACTACAAACACTATGGTAGAGTAAGGTCTTCTGATCAAAACATGCTGACTCTAATAAAGTTATTGAGCTCCACTGTTAACGTGAATGATAAATATTTATTGAACATCTTCCTGTGTGCCAGGCACTATTCTAGGCTCTCAGGATGCATTGATGAGTAAACAAATATCAAGAATTCCTGACCTTATGGCGCTTACATTCCAGTAATGTAGGCTGGCAGTGATGTAACATAAACAATAAGTATACCAACTAGATTTTAAAGCAAGTTAAAATGTGTTAAGTATCAGGAAAAAAAATGATCAGGTTAGGGGGATGGGGTGTGACAGGATCTATTGTAATTTTAAATGCAGTAGTCAGATTTGCCAAGGTAATATTTGAGAAAAATGCAGAGGATTCAATAAATAAGCCATGCAGTTATTTGGAGAAAGTGCTTCTAGCTAAGACTACTTGTAGTGTGTTTGATAAACAGCAAGAAACCATTAGGCCACAACAGACAGAGCAAGGGGAGAGGAGTAGGGAATGATATCAGAGAGGCAATAGGCAGCCAGACTGTGAAAGTCTTTATAGGCTGCTACAAAAATTACTTCTTTAATTCCGACATAATAGAGGAGATTGGACAGTTTTGAACAGAATGGTACCAGGACCTGAATTCTATTTTAATGAAATGATTGAGGATGTTATTTTAAAAGAATACTAAGGTGCAAAAAGAGTAAATGAGAAAATAATTTCAAGCTATTGCAATAAAGCAGGCAAATGAGGATGGTGGGCTGGATCAAGATGAGAGTGACGGTAGAGGAGGAGAGACGTACTTATATTCTGGTTACATTATAAAGGTGGTGCAATATGATTTTGTATTTTCATCATATGATTATTTGACAGGTTACCTGTTGTCAAATGACATGAATCTCTGCTGTAAATGTCTTACAAATATGTGTCCTTCTGATAGATTTCCTTCTCAAGCAACTGTGCTATATACTTTTGAAACCACATATTAGTACTCTAATTTTTCACTGCCTGATATAGTCTGCAGATATTAGAGACTGTGTAGGGACTCTTGTTCAGTTTGTTGAAGGAATTGGACCACATTTGTGTTATTAGCTGCTTCTTTAATAATTTACACTGTGTAATGTTGAGGACTCACTGGTTCTTTGTTTTAGTTTCCCCACCCTTGGACCATTTTAAATATCAAATTTGGCACAACAAAATGAGACCTTTGGAGGATTTCACTGTGATCTCCCCTTATAAAACAATTCCACACAGTGTCTTCCAAGGATTATTTTAATTGCAGGGTGAGATCTTACTGGTACATTTTTACAACATAATCATCAATGTCATTACCATACTAATGCCATTTGTAAAAATGTGGAAATCTGAAAATCTCATCTTCAATATTCCTAAGATTTAGAATCAGGGGATGCTGGAAGAAGTCGTCTTATAATGACATTTGTTTATCTGTCTAAAGTACACAAATAAGTGAGGATTGTACTTTTCTAAATAGGATCCTTTTCTTTGTTTCAAGATGAGTAAAAGCCTCTCAAAATTTGAGGCTGCAGAATGGCTCCTATAAAAACAACAACAACAACAACAAAACCTGAAAACAACAAGTGTTGGCAAGGATGCAGAGAAATTGGAACCCTTGTGCACTGTTCAAAATGTAAAATGATACAACTGCTGTGAAAAACAGTATGGCAGTTCCACAAAAAATTAAAAATAGAATTACCATATGATGCACCAATTCCACTTTTGGGTATAGACCCAAAAGAATAGAAGGCAGTATCTCAAAGAGATATTTATACACCCATGTTCATAGCTGCATTATTCACAACAGCTGAAATATGGAAGCAATCCAAATGTCCATCAGCAGATGAATGAACCAGCAAAATGTGGCACTTACTACAGTGAAATATCATTCAGCCTTAAAAAGGAAGTGGATTCTGACACATGCTGCAACATGGATGAACCTTGAAAACATTATACTAAGTAAAATAAGCCAGTCACACAAAGATAAATACTGTATGATTCCACTTACATGAGGTAGGTAGGTAGAATAGTCAAAGTCATTGAAACAGAGAGTAGAATTGTGGTTGCCGGGAACTGTGGGGAGGCAGCAATGGAGAGTTCTTGTTTAGTGGGTACAGAATTTCAGTCTTTAAGATGAACAGAGTTTTGTGGATTGGATGATCATGATGGTGGCACATTAGGAATGTATCTAACTCCACTGAACTGTAAGCTTCAAAATGGGTAAGATGGTAAATTTTATGTTATGTGTGTTTACCATAGTAAAAATAATATTTAAAAAGTGGGGCCCACAAAGCAAGATAACGGAGACAAAAATGCTTTAAAAGGGCTTGGAATTACCAATTTAAACACACGATTTTTTAGTTCATTCCAGGAACTGAGGTCATATTCAGTTTCTTACCAGTGATTCATGATGTACACAGGATGCAGAGCAGTACCCAATTTCTCTTATTTTATTTTGCAGAATCTCATGCTTGCTGCTAAGAATGTACACCTGATAACATGGAAATATGAATAGGCTTTACAGTAAGACAATGTTTCACAGATACTAAAACTATTCTGGGCTAATCCTATTATGAATGCATAAAGTATTATGTTGGTGCAAACGTAAGTTTGCCCAACTTTTCAGTTTTTCCCACTGAAAGTATTGCTGTATTTTATTACAGAAATCTAAAAACCTTAACAAGTTACTGTGAACACTGAGATTTTGGATTGATAGATGATTGGCTAACGTTTGATGCAAACTAGCACCCATCCAGAAAAAAGACACATGTATTTTCTTCCATTTCACATGATGTTATTTAAAGTAGAGAATATCATATGAACATATAACGATAAAGGCAAAAATATCCCTCAAACCATATTTCCTTACCACATGTAGGTTCCACCTTAATTTAGCTTTCAATTTAATTCTAAATCACTTCTACCTCATGTTTCTATCCCTTCTTTCATCCTATTAAATTCTTGGCAATATTTTGGATGCTATATCTTCTAAGCTATTCAGAGATTTTTTCTGACCTAGTGAAATACATTTTTACTGGGATCCTGTGTGGCATCTCAAGCCCTGACAAATAGTCAAGGAACTCCTTTCCAATTTTACTGTCCAAGAAGCAGGAAATGACGCTAGTGCCTATTACCATACACTGAGAAATAAATTTTATTGGCAAGACATTGCTGACACATACTACTTCTCTTCCTGATTCAAAACAGTAGAAAAAAAAATGAACTTGAGAGGAGGAAGGAAAGAAATTACTCAACTAAATTTATTTTTCCTCCATTAAAGTCACCTCCATGGTGACTGATTGGAAAATATGTATAACTGCAGCTCATCAGAGGCTGAATCTATTATTTTGAAATTATGGTATGTATTATTTTGAAATTATGGATTCTGCCCAGGTATTTTCTACCATCTCAGGAAATCAGTAAGTGCCTATGGGTACCAAGCTAGGGATAGACGGTCCTTCTATCTAACAATGAGTGTGTACTCAGAGGTCAAGAAGGAGAGCGATGGTACTAGAGGCTAGCTCTGGCTATGGCAGTGCCAATAAAGCACCTGCACAAATGATTTTTAAAGTACTTGTTTGTTTACAAATAGCATTTTAAGATATTTTAACAGGTATACAAAGTTACGGTGTAAATGTGAAATGCAACAATAATCAACTTTTTCTATAGCTTGTTTCTTACGGATATAGTAAAAGACAACTTATATTTACTTTTTCAATGACATTTCTTTTTTTCAAAGACCCTCGTCTATGTGTAGAAATTATTTTTGCAAAGAACCATGCAGTAAACTTATCCTCTACACAAGTGCATAGGCTATTATTTGGTTTTCTTCTGGTCCCCTTAAAACTTTGATTTAAAGAAATTGATATGTTTAATAAAACTTTGTAAATGATGTTATTGGGAATTGTCACTTATATCAAATACATCAACTTGACTTGTTTTAGCAAATCCATGGATTTCTTTCTTACTCAGAAATATTTTGTCATTGTAGAAGAGATGCAGCAGTCAGGATCATAGAGTGGGATCCTTCATACATTTATCTCAGCTTGGCTTGGCAGGCAGCCTTGGTCAAGGAATACAACTGTCCTTCTGCCATTTGCTAAATCTGCATAATTAAGTACCAATTATACATGGTATTGTTTTGTAGCAGGCTCCTCAGCTGGCTTTCCTTTATTATAGTTTCATGCCATTTTCCTATTTTGATTACCAAAATACCTTGACTTTTTATCATTCTAATGAGGAGGTTTAAAGGAAAGCGTATCTATCAGAATGACATATGATTATTAAACTCGGAAAATTATCTCATGAGGGAAATATATTTAATGTATGTTTTCATTAATTCTCTTTACGTGCATAGTAAAAAATGACTTTGTGTAACGTTAATATTACCTACTTGAGGTTGGGGGGGTGAGGCTTAGCCCCAGTTACAAACTAGAAGCTGTTTAGAAATTTTGTTGTTACTGAGTGCTCTTAATTTTTCCATTTGTTTGGAGCATGTGCTATATGATCATTCTTTTAATATTTCTCACTGTTCATCCTGTGAATCCACACTGTGATCACATGAGGTTTCTAAATAAAACCACAGTTTTTTTGGACAACTAGTTGAATGACATATTAGACCAGTCAATCATGTGAAAACTAGCAAGATGCTAGGGTGTTGACTTTAAATTTTACAAGTTTATATCTCACTACATCGACAATTAGAGTCAGAAAGCAGTTCCCTTTACAAGCTGCTCTAACAATGTTCCGGAAATGTTGATAGAACCTACAATATGCCCTCAGTTAACACCCAATTTTTGAACAGTTCTATATGAAGACACTGCCATACTAAAGATAAATTTATGAGCTAATAATCATTGGATTCCAATGAAAATATTTGCTAAATTTGGCATTCTTTATTTTAAAGGATTTTTAAAGAAAGCCTAACTTTAAAATTGTCTTTGATCAACTATAACTCAATTAACAGACCTTATTGAAAAAAAGTTTGTTTGATAGTCATGCTACAACACACACACACACACATTTTTTTAAAGGCAATGAACAGAATAATATTGTGAACATCAATGCTTGAGAAATCAATTATTATGGTATAATTTACAATAGCGTTAAATAACCTTAAATTCTTCATTGGATTCTGTAAGTAAAAATGGCTTTAAACTGATTTCAACTCAAGTGGAATATTTTGCATCACATATGTCTAGAATCTGAACTAAAATATGTCCTCAGGAAGGACATCTCTATCTTTCTATCTGTTGACATCCTTCTGTGTGATTTTTTTCTCAGACATATAGAGTTGCTACGTTAGCTCTAGCCTTTGCATCCACTCAGATTCAAGTACAACATGAAGCAGTTTCTTTTCCAGAAAGCTTAGTAAAAGCCTCATCATGCCTCATTGGCTTTGACTGGCACCATACCCATCTGTGAACTTCTCACTGTGGCCAGGGAATGCTAATCTGATGGCCAGACCCAAATCAAGCATCCAACCCTGGGCTCAGAAACATAAGAATCATTATAGTATACAGGATAAATGGATGTGGTACAAATTATCAGAGTAGGAGTAATTTGTTCAGGTCACTTGAAGGACTTGACATAAATTGAATATGAGGGCTATTAATTTGCCAATTTGCAAGTTGACAATTGGAGACTCAATCAATTATACAACTGTACTCCCTTAGTACCAAACATCAAATGGTTGCTCTCTTCAAATACTTGATTTGAATTTAAACGTTTCTAATTAGACCAACATATTATGTAGTGGTCACCTGTACTATTTAATTGTCAAGAGTGAAAGTGGCCTTTGATGCCCAAGTTCCTCAGGAGCACAATGAAACCTGGGTAATAAAGATTTAATGAAGATTTGGATACACAACACTATTGATACAAACTTTATTAAATGATAGTTCACACAATTTAGAATTAGTATTATAAGAATGATTGATATGATTTAGATAATAATTTACCCTTTGGAAATAAAATTGATATTATAGTATTGCATGTTGTCCTGGCAGCAATTTCATGAGGTAGACTGAGAACATTTTCCCTATTCAAGAGTAATCTGGGGTTGATAGAGGCCAAATCACTTACTAAGATTGTGTAGCTAAGATGCGTTAGCTCTTGCAGAGTAAGCTATGTCTTCTCATGCTAAATCAAGTATTTTTGCAGATACCCTACTTTGTCTTTCACAATAATGCAAATTTTACTTGAATAATATGGGGGATATTATTTCTTCCAAAAACATTCATTTTCAATTCCACTTTAGTCATGCATTAATATCTTATCTTCTTTCCAAAGAAGTTAATGGCACCTAATCTATATTTATAACTATTTTAAATATAGGAATGTATAAATTTGTTTTAAATGTGGAGACTACTTTCTGTATAATCTTCACAACCCAAAACAGCAGGCTTACATAGTAGAATATCAGAAGAAATTTATATTATAAGTAAATACAAAAGCCCATATTAAATATGGTATGAACATAGAGTGAAGCTGGTTCATGAATAAACAGAATAACACAATGAAATAGAGGCTAAGGTAAAGACAGAATTTGAAACATGGTGAAAAGATATATGTCACATAATGTTGGGACAGGTGTTTATTATCTTGAAAAAAATTAAGCTGACCCTTGCTTCACTCCTTACAACAAAATACAAAATACATTTCAAGTGGACAAAAACTTAAACAATACAAGGAAACAGATATCTAGCCAAAATACAAGAGAATGGCTAACAACTTGGAGTAGGGAATATGTACCTGAAACAAATTTAAAAAAAAGAAGTATTAAAGGAAATTACTAATATGTGATAATATATGAAATAATAATTTCTACATAAAAATAGAATTAAGAAAATTAAAAGATGAATTAGAAAAATATTTGAGACATACATTACAGAAAATATATGTGTTACATACTATTGTATGTAAATATCATAAAAATATATGATATATTTTATCATTAATATATAAATGAATATATTTAAAACTAAAACTTCAATGGGACATTTTACAAATACAAGAACAGATAGATTACAGAAAAATGTTGAAAGGTACTCTACTCATAATCAAGAAAATTGCATCAATGAGATTCCATTTTTCAACTATTATGTGACTAAAATTTTAGTGTTTTTGGCAGGAGTGTTGAGATGAAGCCCTAAAGTCTTGGTAGAAATGTAAAAGAAATGTACTCTTTTCTTTTATGAAATTAAAATTACAAATATACTCACCATAATACTTACATATAAAAACGTTTATTCTGGCATTGTCTATTAACTGAAAACAAGGATCACTTAAATAAACTGCTATCTGCATATGATGGACCACTATAAAAATAAAGAAAATGCGTGGGCTGATAAGGAGCATAATCCACATGTATTGTTAATTAAATTTAGAGAATGTGCTTCCATGTACTTCCTGTCTTTCAAAAGTAAATGAATATAGAATATTTCTGAAAGGAGTTCCGCAACTGGCAGCAGCTAATATATCTGTGGTTACCTAGATTATTTGTTCATAATGTTTGAATTTTAAAATTTTTACTTTATGCACATATTACTTCTTCAGCTAAGTAGAACTACTTTTAATTTTTAGAACAAATTATTCTGAGGAAAAAATGAACTCATATTCCTTTTATTGTACACTTCAAACTCTGGGCCAAGAACCTAGTTTACTCTTAGTTCCATCCTAAACATTTCTTTGAAGAATTCTGAAAGTGTGATAAGTATATGATGTTGGGTTTAAACTGCTGATGGCAGAAGCTACTTAAAATATATGGGTGTTTGTTTTTTTTTCCTTCCAACACATCCTTAGACAGCTCTCTGGCCTGAGCTGAGGCCTGCAAACAAGACCACATGGTCTCATTACTGAATGCCCAGTTGGTTTCTAAACAAGGATCTGTAACTGGTGTGCCAGCTTCCACCACTCTGCTTCAGTTCCCATTGCTCATCAATAAACCATGATGTGCTATGCAGAACACTGTGCCTTGAGGCCAACCTGTCAATGATGGTAGACACTAAAAAATTATATGTGCTCACCAAATCATTGCAGAGAAAGTCCAGGGAAAAAGCCCCCCAAACATTTCCCCAGAGGACTATTTCTAATGTAAAGGCAGCAACAAAATAAGCAAAGAGAGAGACAAACAGAGAGAGAGAGACAGAGAGAGAACACAGGCTAACATGTGAATATAAAAATATACATATAGTTTTAAATGGTGGTCATGAAAATGAATGTTTACAGTTCTGTGTGCAGTTTGCTGCACTTCCCCACCCGATGAGAGTGAACAGAACAAACCAAAGTCTGAAGTGTGCTCTCTGAAAGAATCCATAACTAGATGATACTTTCTAAGTATATGAACATGGAACTATTAGTAAAACACAATTATAAGAGGCTTACAAAGTAAAGGAATCTGTAGACGCCCTAATTCATATTCTCCTTACCAACCTCAATAGTTTACTTTCCTTATTTATCAAGGAAAGTTATGTGTAACTGAACTAGATTATACTTTACTACTTAAATATGGAAATAATGTCATTTTTAACTTACAATTTTAGTAGCATATTTATTTAGATTTTTTGTGCGTGTTTTAAATTATTTCATCATTGGACCTTTTGTCCAGATCATCCCCCTTAAAGTATTGCTCAAAAGGCAATTAGAATATTTTTTCTGATTTGATAGATGAATTGTCTACCCCATAACCAAACTGAATTGCTGCCAGATAGCTAAATTGTACTAACTGAAGTGAAAACACGAAAAACGAATCGTTTTCCTTTGTAACTATATATTTCAAATAGAATGTTATTTTAATCAATAATCATTTATTGGTCATTTATTATGTAACAATGTGAAAAATGAAAGGGGTACCAGAATAAATATATTTCTGCACTTGAAGAGTTTAATCTATAGCCAATAAATACTTACCAAAAACTTATAATCCAGTGTGTCATTTTCACTATAGAATTTAATTTATAGCCAATAAATATTACCAAAACCTTCTGATCTAGTGTGTCATTTTTACTATTGCTGTAGGTACAGCATGCATTGGATTGACTATGAAAAGGACAAACAGTTCCAAGAGGGGTTAGGAAAGGAAGTCCCAGTTAAGCAGAGATGGGCAGAATAAACGGAATTCCATCAGGGACAGAAGTTGAAAGGCATTTTAAGTGAAGTATGAATAGCATGGCTAGGACTAAGGGTGTTTAGGAGTGAACAACCCTCTGGAAAAGCTGGCTGTAGCTAAATGATCAAGAACCTTTCAGATTTTGCAGAGAAACTGTAAATTACTGTTGAAGGCATTCAGGATTGTAAGTTGGGAAGTGAATTATTTGGTGGGCACTTGTTAATTCTTGGAGCACAGTGAATGATGAATTGTAGTAAGAATGTTGGAGTCAGTGTTGAAAATGAAGAGCTGACTTTATTCATGGCTTTAAAGTAAATTATTTTTGTAAGTCATTTTTGCAAGACAATTTGGTTAAGACCTGGGACTCTGATTCAAGTTCTGACTCTATCACTTCCCAGTTGTGCAAACTGGACAGGTTTCTAATTGCTGAATCCTTTCTCTCTTCACTCAAAAAACAGGAGTAATGTCTGGACCTGCCTTTTAGGGTACTGTTAGGAATAAAAGAAATAATCCACGGGAAATGTGAGGCACAGTTCTTGCCACATGTATTATGGACTGTACTGAAGCAGAGAAGAGAGATTGTTTTCCTCTAGCATTACTAGTAATGGGGAAAGACAAACTATCAACCCAGAAAAGTATACTTTTGCCATATATGAAAAAAATATTTGAGTCACTAAATAATTTTAGGCAAAGAAAAAAGGTCTTATTTTTGGAAAAAGTTTTTCTTTGTAGATATTAATGTGCTTGACTTTTCATGTTTTTGTATTTGTTTGCTGTTTATTTTAATTCAAGGAAGTAAATACAATTCAATACAAGGACAATTACTTTACTTCCCAAATAGCTACATCAACTTTTATACAGACTGTTTATCCCTCTCTCTATACTCCACAGAACATGCCCTTTTTCTTTTTTGTAGAATATGACTTAGCAAGCAATATAGCAATCCAGAAAAAAAAAGGGTAGATCTTTTCAAATCTGCCTTATTCATTGTGCAGAGTGACCTGGTGCTACTCAGTGTTTGAGACATAGATGTAGCCTGCTATCTTTGTTTGTGAACCACATGCATCGTTGGCAATAGGAGTCAATGTGTCCTTTGAGAGGCACTCATGTGTATACCCGAGCAGAGATGTAGTGAAGTCTATTTTCATCCTTGCCTTTGGAGCAGCTGTCACAGAATTCAACCACAGAAAATAGGGAACAAATAAAAAATGGGAGGTGGTTATTATTTTATTCTTCTACATGCTTTTGTGCTAAATAAACTGATTGCAAATATCAATTGTTGCAGGTAAAACAAATTTCCGCCCTAACATAAGTGCTCAAGGAATTTACTTTCAAAAGCTTACTTTGGAAAGCTAAAAGGAAATTTATTTTCTAAATGTTATTCAGCCTCCTTACAGGATTGATAAGTAGTATGTTATTTTAAAACTTCCCTTTTTTTTCATTTTTTACAAAATTCAGTGGGAATACCAGTTGCTTAGGAAAAATAAAAGTGCCTGTGGAAAAGATGCCCATGTGAATTTATGCTAAAACCAGAAAGAGGCTGATATCTGCATCGAGGGACAGTATTTTAAGAATTCATGAATTTCCCTTTACTTATTCATTTGCAAAGGTTAAATGTGAGTTGTTTCATGCAATACTTTAGACTTCGATCAGTCTCAAGTGACTATGTTGACTGAGCTCATCTCTCTCATATGAAATGCAATACAGAAAACAAAGGGAAAAAAACTTCATTGCAAAGATGTATAACTGTGGTCAATCTGAAGAAAAATTTATCTATTTGAAGTTGCTTTTGAAATGCAAAATGTCATTTCAGTTATTGGTGACCTTACATGGCCTCAAGTGACCATGATCTGAGATGATGGTATCGTGTGATGGAATGAGCATTAACCAAGATTATAAAGACTTTAATTGTAATCTTGGATTTGTCATTTTTTATTAATATTACATGTTTTAAAGCAGTATTCACTCAACAAATGTTTACTCTGAACCCATTATGTATGGGCAGGTTTCAGATGCTAGATTACAAGACAATTACAGTGTCTATCTCATTGTCCTTAAATTTTAATGAGGGAAGTAGAGAAAGAAATTGTTAAAGTCAAGATAATTTCAGATAGTGACAAATACTGTGCAGAAAGTAAAATAAAGAATGACTGGTGGGTGCTACTAAGAGTGGGTATTTAGCGACAGCCTCACTAAGGAGCAGATACTTGATTATGTCCTTGAATACATCACTTAGCTCACTGAGACTACTTCTTAAGGAGTAAAATGGATGAAACAGCAATTGTCATGTATACCACATGGAATATTTTTAAGGATAAAATGTAATGATATATGTTAAAACCTAGTTCAGTATATCTGAGTAATATATTATTTATATTACATATAAACAATATTTATATTATATATAAATAATATATTATTTAATATATATTCAAATAAATAAATATGTAAAGAGCTATAGAAATAAATCACAGTACTATTAAGCAGACGAGTATATTTGCAGAGGAGGAGCTGAATTTACTTTGTCAAATTATTATTCCTTTTGCTATTTTCTGTAATAAGCTTTTAGACCACCATGTTAACAATAACATAGCAATATTCCTTCTCTAATCTTGATAAAAATGTGAGCTCTGGATTCAGAGAACACAGTTTGAACTCAAAGCTTTGCTGATTATTATCTGTGGATCCTTAGGTATGTTAACCTCTCTGTGAAGTAATTGGAAGATTCTTTTAATTTCAGTTTTTAAATTGCTTGGAACATGGAGCTTGCTTTCAAATTACTGTGATACTCAAAATTAGCACTAAATAAAATTAATTGTCCTTGGTTTTGTTGCTACTGTTGAAGATTTTATTAGTGGAGACCCAATCCTCTGCTCTCTGATAAAGATAGGGTTAAGCGACTAAGCATTAGCTACTTGGTGCAGCATGGTTCTTCTACGTGGAAGTCTTCAGCTTGAATTATACTTTTCCCTAAACTTTGCTTTCCAAAATTTTTGAATGTGCATTTCAAAATGCCCATCACTACTACCACCCGCTCACCCTCAATGCACACACATCCATCCTCCACACAACAGGCAAGGTAGTATTTTTAAAATATAAGTTGGATTGTGTCCCACTGAATGTCCTCCATTACCTGTGAGGTTCTACATCATTTGACCTTTGCCAGACTTGAACCTCATTCACTTTTCAAAATGGGCTATTGTTTTTGTTTTAATGTCTTTGAAAACGCCAAAGTCTTTTCCAACTCAGGACCTTTGAACATGCTGTGTCTTCTGCTGAAATATGCAGATAGCTGTTTCTTCATTTCTCAGATTTCAGCTTAAATATGACCATCTCAGAAAAGCCTTTATTTCCTGACACTACCCCTCCAAATGAATCCCTTGTTGCATGATTGTGTAAGTGTCTTGTTTGTTTCTGGCCCAATTTGCAATTATTCTGTTTTTCCGTTATTTCGGTTTCTTGTCAGATTCCTCCCATTTGACTGTCAGCTTCATCAAGCTAAAGATCATATTATTAGTTTTTGTGATTTGACTTTGTAATAGAAGTACAATAAATAGTCATTGCATATAATGAATGATTATTATACAATATGCATATAATAAACATGATTTTCCTAGCATTTGACAGATACCTAAAGCAGTGTTATTTTCCTTCTTTGAACAGTTCAATTAAAAATGAGGGCACACTTTCTTTGTCTTAAAGTAGAAATGCAGTGAAGGGTCAATGCACATATTCTTGTACCACCTTAGTCTTTTCTCTGTCCCCACACTCTACCTCCACATTCTTTTTTTCTCTTTCTTTCTATCTGTTTTCTTTCTCATTCACTCAATTTCCTGATATGGAGGAAACAAAACTTATTAGAAATATTATCTTCTGGATAATAGAAGCTTTATTACATGAAGAGATCACCTTAAACATAAACAGCTATACTATTTCTGTTTCAAGGTATATTTGTGCTACTTGCTTATTTGTTGCACATGTAACATATTTCTACATAATTAAACACATTTATTGAACATCTGTTGAATGGTACACTTAGCACTGCCCTAGATAATCGGAATTTTTTTAATGATGAGGTAACAAGCCTTGTTCTTACGAAGTTTATATTCCAGTGAAAGGAGACATCACTTAATATGTATTCGTATAAATGTACAACGTGAGTTCAGATTTTGAAATGTGCTAGATTAAAAAAGAAAATGTCAGTAAAATTACTCAGGGACCAAGGCTGTCATCATTAGATGGAATCAGATATCAATGTTAGGGAGGAACTTTGTGGTATAGTGACATTTTTGTTGAGACCGAAAGATGAGCAGGAGCCAGTTCAGCAGAGACAAGAGTGGTGAGTTCCAGACAAAAGAGAATGCTATTTGCAGAGACAAGGATGAGCTTGGCCTATAATTTGAAGAGAAAAACCAGCGCTTCAGTGTAGTGATCAAATGGGAAACTGGCCCAAATTGTAGTGTAAGACAAAGGTGTGAAAGATGTTGCAGGCCAGGAGAAGAAAATTTCATTTTATTCTCAATATATTAGAAAGTCATTTAAAGTTATAAGCAGAAAACTAAGTCCGATTTCTATTTTAAAGCAAACTAGAAATCACTCTGGTTGTTCTCTGAAGGACAGATTATAGAGAAAGAGGAGCATAGAGGCTGGGATACTGGTTAGAGGGCTATTGACATGGTCCAGGTGAGAGATGAGGGGCGATTAAGAAGTGATAGATAGTGGCAGATAGAGAAGTAGTGGTATATTTTGTTGGCTGAGCCAAGAATACTTGGTGATTGAAATGATGTGTGAAATGCAGAAAGGAGAGGTTGGGACAAGGAATCAAGGATGACTCCTAAATTTTTGGTTTGCAAGATGAGGTAGAGGATTGCCTTCTTTGGTGAGATTTGGCATGTATGTATTAGTCCATTCTCATGCTGCTAATAAAGACATACCTGAGACTGGGTAATTTACAAAGGAAAGAGGTTTAATTGACTCCTAGTTCCACATGGCTGGAGAGGCCTTGCAATCATGATGGAAGGCAAGGAGGAGCAAAATCATGTCTTACATGGCGGCAGTCAAGAGAGAGCTTGTGCAGGGGAACTCCCATTTATAAAACCATCAGATCTCATTAGACCTATTCATTACCATGTGAACAGTACGGAGAAATCACCCCCATGATTCAATTATCTCCACCTGGCCCTGCCCTTGACACATGGGCATTATTACCATTCAAGGTGAGATTTGGATGGGGACACAGCCACAACATATTAGAGGGGCTGGGGCAGGGAATTAAGGATGACTCCTAAACTTTTGGTTTGCAAGATAAGGTAGAGGATTCTATCCTTTAGTGAGATTTGGTGTGTATGTGTATTGGTGGTGGGCATGGAAGTCAAGATATCCTTTTATGGACATGTAAACTTGAGACACTATGCATCAAAATGCATATAGTAAATATTTATGTGTAAACCTGTAGCTCTTTCTGAAATAGAATGCAAATATTTATACTTTACTTTTTATTTTATTTAAAGGTCTTAGGAATTTTTAATGTTTAAGCATGAATTTGGGGGCCTGTATGCTGAATTATCTAAATCCTCTAAGAATATCCTTTTTTAGTAAAGATAAGTATTTAATTTTATAACTTACAATCCTTATTTATTGAATATTAAATATCAGTATAAGTGCGTTTCCTACCTGCCATAATATTGTCTTTTAAATACCTCCAATGGCATTTATTACATGTAGCTGAAACACAACCCAACATAATAAGCTTGCCTGCAAAATTCAAAACACACATTTAGAAAAAATATTACTTCACATTCACTGTGTGCCACACTGAAAAATAAAAGGATGGACTTGTGATTTCTGGTCTGGCATGTAAGTAACTTAGAAGTTGCCATTATATCCTAATAACAAGTAAAAAGCTGAAAAAAAAAAAAGAAAAATCAACAACTCTTCGTAGATCTGTCACAGAAGTGAGGTCACAAGGCAAACCACCCCCCCCAAAATTAGAGACATACATAGGCAGATACAGAGAGAAACAACTAATTGGAGCAAAAACCTCAGTGGGGAACCAGTGTCTAGATGGGAAAATCTGAACTGCAACTGACAAATTACTGGAGGCTCAGTGTGCATGTCTGAGAGTTAAACACTCCACAAGGACCCAGTGATAACGGACCTTCACCTTTTATGATTTTTACCTCCAGGAGCTCTACCAGGTCCTCACTATAGGAAATTCCCCTTGTGCTTCTGACAAGGGGAAGAGAAAAGTAACCATTTTGAAATGTGCCAGAGCATTCTGTTCCTCTTAACAAGGCCTGCCATCAGGAGTAACTCTTTTATAAGGGCCTAACGTACTGGGGTTTCATCAGAGCCTAACTGAACTTGGGCGAGGGACATGCCTAACTTCAGCCCCTTCTGGCCCACTTAAGGGTGGAAAAAAAATTAAAAAGATTAAGAAGCACTGGCGAAGTTCACAGTCCAGAGGCACAGACTCGCCAAAACACTGAGACCTAATTATAGGAGTATAGAATGCTTCCCCTCCTCACACACCTTGCCACCAAACCACTGAGGCCGATTTACCTGAGTCCCTTTCACCTAATACATTATATCCATTTTCAACAAAAAACATACTGAAAGACAACAACAACAACAACAACTACAACAAAAAACACAGTTCGAAGAGACTGAATAAGCGTCAGAACCAGAGACAGATATTGCTAGGATGTGGAATTATTAGACCAGGAATATAAAACAACTATGATTAATACACTATGGGCTGTAATAGAGGAAGCACACAACATGCAAAAATAGATAGATAATATAAGCAGAGAGATAGAAATTCTAAGAAAGTATCAAAAAGGCTATTATGCAAATATCAAATTTAAAAATGCTCTTTGAGCCTTGGGATATTGGAAAATTAAGGAAACCGCTAACTAGTTTGCTTAGATTCTCACTGAGTAGTTTAAATGGACAGTTTGTAATAAACATGATATAATTATCTGAATGCAGAAGTATGCTGGTAAGTAGTTAACAACTGGTTCTCTGGGGCAAAGGCCCTTATTTATAATATTTACTGATTTTCATTTAAGTACTCTCAACATTGAGGCTACCAGTGTATCAGCACAAATATGGAACTGGGAACAGATTGCTGAGAACATTTGTTGTGTTCCAACAAGTGTTAAGTCCCAATTGCTGGGAAACAATGACTCACTTGGCGCCAGTATGTGAGACTCCAGCACTTCATTGCCTGAACACATCTTAGATTTTGCTGTTCTGAGCACCTGCATTCTAAAATTATGTTTATGCTATGTCTAAATTTTAATTATTGATCACATCAACAAAATACAGCTAATCTAATTGATCATTCTTATTAGACAATATATTAGGAATTCAGTATTTCCGTGAATCCGTGTTAGGAATGAGTATGAATGTTAAGAATTGATTTTGAGGTCTCGTTTGAATGCTTAAGCTTTTTAAATTTAATGATGATTTCAGACAGCTTCAGAATTTAACAACTTACTTCATGATCATGTACAGGTCTAATCCATTAGACCTTACATGAATGTTCCCACTCAATATAGACTATTGAACTCAACTCAAAAATTGGCTTTGTCTATTTCTCCTATCATGCCTAAATCATTTGATTTTGCTTTGTTCTTCCCATGTCATGCTATTTTAGACCTTGCTCCTGTTCCCAGGCTTATATCTTATTGCTAGTACTTTTTTCATTTAAAATTTTTTAAGAGATCTGTCCTAGGCTGGCCTCGAACTCTAGGCTCAGGAGACCCATCAGCCTCCTGAGTATATGAGATGCACATCACCTCTCCCAGCTCCTTTAATTTTTAAATGGTATACTTTTTATAATACTCATTCTGTATATAGTCTTTCAGTCTTTCTTCTCATTCTTACTGTGAATCCCGTTTACCATTGTGGTGCTGTTTGAACCCATTTGCAGCCCTTGTGTTCCTATTGTGCTTCCATTTCTTTCTTTGTCTTTTAGTAAAGACAGATAGCCTTCTAGGAATGCCCCATATGACTCTCAAAGAAGAGGGAGGAATCAAAGAATAATTATTGCGGCCTACATAAATGAACAGTGGGGATATGACAGAGGCAGATAAGAAAAGAGAAGGAGGAAAGAAAGAAAAAAGCTATTTCTGAAATGTCTGTGACCAACATAGTTGACAAAGTTTCAATGTTCTTTTTCCTTCCTAGTAAAAGTAACAGGAGCTCTGAAGCTAACTATAAACAGGCATGGAAAGATACCTAAAGTTACAACAACAACAAAAAAATCTGAGAATTAAAATCTGGTTTTACGTATAGCTGTTTTGAAATTCTCTATTGAAATCAACATGTATTAGCATAAATAAAAAAATTTAAGTGCATCAATAACAAGTGTAAAACAAATTCCGTGTTCAGTTTGACATTGGTTAAATGCTGTATATGAAACTAAGCACCAAAAGAAATCAATAGAGTCATTAACTATCTCACCCACTGTGTATAATAAATGATAGATTAGCTTAAATGTGATCAAACTTTTCCTCCTATTCAAAGACAAGTACTTTTCTGTTCAAGGACCACTCAACAAAATGATGCTGGCTGGTCTCCCTAACACCCAATTTCCTAAAGTCATTTGAAGGATGGGATTATTTAACTCAAATTCTAAGCAACTAATTTCAGCCTGGGACAACAGCTGTGTAAGGAATATCATTGCCTCGGGAACATCGCCTAAATATTGGGTATCTCATTTTTGGCCTCTTTGATCTCTTGAAATGATTCATTTACTAAAAAGAAAACTCACCTGCTCAGTGTTCTTACATTTCATTTTAATGAAAAAGTGGCCAGTTTTGTTGGCCACGCTTCTTGGCTTTCGTCAAACAGAAAGTACCTTCTGAATTTTGTGATTGGCAAAGTATCTCTCAGGCAGGCACAAATGGAAATTCAAGATAGAGTAAAATCAGCCTTTAAACCATGCTTGAACCAATTGCGTTGACTGTATTCATTTTAAGTCGCTACTGGACAGGTGGTATAAAATTAGAATTTAAATCAAAATTTTCCATTACTACCTTTACTTCCTATTTGAAAAGAAAATTCAGAACATTTATGTTATGCAGCTATCTAGTTTAGATCAGAGACGCTTTTACACTGTTTACGTTGGATATGTTAATACTTATTTGCATATCTTTCTAAAACCAATTTCAGTATTTCTTCCTACCTTTTAGAAATATCCATTACACTCTGACAATATATAGCTAAAGCAACTATTGGAAAGATATTTTCACCATTTCCTTTTGCTTAGAAAATCTAAACTTTCCCTACATTCAAGAAAACTGGCCACTGCTTTGCTTTTTCTCCTGTTAAATAATCAGATTCAACTAAGATCTATGTTAATTTTTCTAGATACTGGATACTGAGCATTTTCTATTTTGTCCTATGTGCTTTTTTCTTTCAACACTCTGTCTTTAATTTTGATTTTAGTTCTATAAAGTAGCGTACATTTAATTCTTTGCAGTCCCAAATAATAATGCAAAAATGGTAACAATGAAAAATCAATCTTAAAATGTTATTTACCACAGATAAGATATCTGCATACTTCACATAAGTCCAGGATATATGCATATGTATGTATATATGTATGTTATGTATACATGCACAGACACACATGTATACATGTATATACATACACATTAGAGATATATATATATTCTATGATCTATATCTGTCACACTATATTTAGCCCTACAAAAGTATAATAAACATATTTTTCTGCAGTTATGTTCATAAAAATGACAAAAGAATCAATATAACTGATAGAATTGATGGGCTCTATTTTTACGGACCATTTCTTTTCCTAAAAGTTTTAAGTGGTATATTCTTCTACATCTTTATTCCCTGAGGAACTACTCTGATGCCCTAAACATCCATTCACAGGCCTCCTTTGAACGGTGAGTGATGACAGGTGAACCTCAGAAGTGTGGGTGGGGCCAATTCCAAGCTCTGTGACGTAATTGCCTTTGTATATTTAGGATTGCTTTTAAAGCAGACACTTTTATTGGTATTTGAAATAAATGTCCATTATTTTATAAATAGAAATAGCCTATGAAAATTTCTCAGGCAATTTAAGTAGATTTAAGTAGACTTTTTTTTTTTGCTTTCTTTATCTTTAATATGAAGTTACCCACTTGAACTATTCTCAAAGGTTTAAGGGGTTGAGCCGAGCACACCAACTATTATTTCTACCAATTAAGTAATCTCTAATCACATCATCTACAGTAGAATTATCCACTAGCTTTATCTCAGTCACCATCTATTTCACTCAAAGAACACTGTAAAGATGATCATTTTATTTTATTTAATTCGTGTTATTTTACTGTGCTGTTTTTTACTTTATCAAGCTGTGAAGGAAATAATGCCAGTGTGACCTGAACTTTATCTCCCAAGCTGTCAGAGTTTATTGAATAAAAGGTTGTGGTTTAAATTCAGGACAATCCACTGTCTGACCCCCATCAATAGTCTTTCAGTCTCTTTCACAGAAATTGATCAGGTCAGTCGGGCAACATTTTTTTTCCTTGTGTTATATTTTACAGTGGTAGCTTCATAATCAATTTTTTAGCTTACATAAGGTTTGTTACAAAGTCTTATGACAAGATTTTCAAGTATAGTAAATATATTTATTTCAAATGACCACCTTTAGTATGGTAAGTAATTCTATGTTCTTTATGGTTTTAACATTTAAAGATTAAATAATAAAGTTTTTAAAATAGGATGACTGTTATTTATGTCTGTGTGTGTGTGTGTGTGTATGTGTGTGTGTATTTCTGGCATCAGAAATTTTCTTTCATCTCTCATTGATTCCAGAGTCTAGAAATCTAAAAAGTTGAGATTATAAATGATTTTTATCTATTTTTGAAGACTACCTATTACTCTGATATTTATAGTTTTATAGTGTTTATAGTAAATTACCTGAGGTTTTATTATTCTCTTTGTAAATGTAAAGTTACCTATATATTTCATCAGTTTATTTTTTGGAGGATATCAACAACTGATAGTTATAGCTTCATGATGACAAACCAAACCAACTTGACCATTTATAGTCAAATGACATAAAAGATTTTAAGGTATATAAAAATAGGATGTACAAGAGCAATAATCTTTTTTGTAGAACAATTTTATGTAGGCAATTCTGTCCAGGTCTTTATAGTTGTACACTAGAGTAGGACATACATCATTTAGTTGCAACTATATACTCCAAAACACACTTTATTCTGCACTGCATAATAACCTACAAAATATTATTTTTTTCTCTAACAAGATACATTGCTATTCACAGTGGCAATGTAACAGATTTCCGATGGATCTTGCATACTTAAATGATTATTATTTTTGGCTTTTAGTTTGCTACCATTAATGGAAAAAGGGAATCATAAAGGTGATTCTACATTTTGTTTGTAATATCAACTATATATTTTTCCTTTTAATATAAGGAGAATGAGATGACATTATTAAATATTAAAAAGCCTATAAAACTAATTTCAGTGTTTCTAAAGGACCTGCAAAGCTCTAGTATTCTTCATTCCTCTTGATCTCAGATTAGGTTCACGTACTCCATTCCATCTATCAAAATTTCCTATGCACATATGAATAAAGAAAAGAAGGATTTAAAAAAAGGAAGGAAGAAAAGAAAGATTTAGAAGAAGGAAAGGAGAGGAAAAGGGGAAGGAGGAAAAAAGTGGAAGGGAGTAGACAGTAGGGGGAAAAGGAAGCAAGGGGAAAAGAGGGAGAAAAGGAAAGAGCTCTCAGAGGTTTAACTTTAACCTAATCCTAATGCTGCAGAGACATTTCTTTCATGTGAATATATGTGTGGCTTTTAAAATCTGATTGGCTGATTGTGAGACACTCTGGAAAACAATTTTGGCAGTTCTTTTAAATACTAAATATTGATTACCAAATGCCCTTGGCATTTATCTCAGAGAAATGAAAATGTATATTTAATACTAAAACTGTACATATTTATAGCAGCTTTATTCATAACAGGCAAAACTGGAAACTACCCACATTTCCTCAACAGGTCAATGGCTAAATAAACTGTAGTACATCCATATCATGGAACTCTACATTGCCATAGCAATAAAAAGGAATGAACTCTTGAGTCACACAAAAACCTGGGAAAATCTTTGGAGAATTAAGCTGAGTGGGAAAAAAAAAGTCATTCTCAAAAAAGTTGCATACTGTATGATTTCATTTATAGAACATTCTCAAAAATATGGCTATGGATAATAGATTAGTAGTTCAGAGTATAGGAAGGGGTTGAGTGGGAGGAAAGTGTGTGGGACCATAAAAGGGCAGGGTGAATGACCCATTTAATGGTGGCAAGACCCTTTATCTTGCTATTATCAATGTTAATATCCTGTTTGCGATACTGTACTATAGTTTTGCAAGATCTTACCACTGGAGGAAACGACTTAAAATGTGTAATAGATATTCCTATATTATGCACATGAACCTGCTATTATCTCAAAATTTGAAAAGTTTTTATGGTAGGATTCAGGATAAATTTCATTATGCATATAGTATATTTGCAAGTAGAATAAATAGCAGAATACTTAATGGCATAGTCAATTAAATACACATGGGATTGATGCAAAGTTTGACAACAATATCTTTATTCTCTTGTGAAATAAAATGTGCTGTTATCATGTTTGTAATGACCAGTCAACTCCCTGCATTGGGTAAGTACTCTGGCACATTTTTTATTTCCTGTGTTATTTCATTCACTATCATGTTTTATACCTATATGTTTTTGCCAGAATTATGTATGATTAGAGAGAATTTTTTTACCTAGAAGCTACAGAATCATAGGTAAGCAAGCAGTTTTACCAGCAATGGAAGATTTATATTTTTTTGGCAAATTTGGTTACCAGGTGTTAGGCTGTCGGGTTATTTTTAGAATCATATTTAAGCACCCAAATAGCCATTCCAAAAATAAAGGTTTAACATTAACAAATAGTTTAGTCTTATTCCAGATAATCTAAGAAAAGAGGAACACATTCTTAGGTGTTTGATTTATTTATACCAATTACTACTAGTGCAACTCTGACCATTCATTTGTCAAAAATACTGTCAATCTTATGGCCATTTCTGACTCCCGTATTACACTTTTACGGTTTATGTTGAAGACGTAAGGCATTTTCAAATGCCAAATGTTGCAGATTACAGATTACAGAGACTTGCTTTTGTGAGTCTTCTCCATCAACAAGAGTTGCAAATATTTATTTATGATTTCTATAATATTTCCTTAAAATGTTCATACATAGTTATCATAATTCTGTCAATATATAGAACTCAGCAGATTTTTATTCCCTATCTATAACTTCAGTTTCCTTTCCCATTTTGCAGGAAAATGGGAATGCTTTAAAACTTCTGACCTCGCTTAAAAAGTGGTAACCAAAGGCCAATGGAAAGAGTATTAGTTACTATAGTAAACTTTTCCCACATTTCCCACACATATGCTAATCAATGTATTCACACAGGAGCCGCATCATTAGAACAAAAAGTCTTATATTTGCTACTCACCTAGGCTGTGTCCACTCTAAACATGTGCAGAGGCTACTGAATCTACAGATGAGCATATGCTGCATATAATACAATTAAGTGTATTATGAATTATAAAGCAAAGGGTGCAGAAGGAGGGAATTAGTTGGTGCAGTATCTTCAAATACCTTCAAATCTTCTTCCTTCTGATAATCTCAGCAACTTTAGTCACATCTCACTTGACTCCCAGAAGAAGGAACATTTATAGAGGACTGCCTCCTACTGTGTTTTATACTGTTGACCACCAGTAATTAATGGACTTCTTCAGCCAAAAACATTGGTGCCCATAAAATACTTTTACATATAAACTGTCCCCACTATCGCTTGAATATGAATAAATACATAAATAGCCTAATATCTTTTAAGATATTTGGGGTTATTTTGTATGTTTTTTGTTCATAATCCTCACTCCTTCTGCATGCACACAAATAAACACATTTCTTAAAAATAGCTATTTTATTTTCTTAAGTTTCACAAATTTCCATTAATTTACAATAAGAATGTCTCTTTTGGAAAAATATTTGTAAGTGAAACATATCATCTCACTATAAAATTCCTTGTGAGAATAAAGGCTGGCAGATATCCCCACAAAAAAACCCACAAATGTCAGTCTGAGAATCCACAGAGTAAAAACAAATAATATGCAGGAAAACAAAAATAAAAACATGTTATATGTGGTATGTATAATGATAATAAATAGTGTATATGTAGTATGTGTGTAATAAATTAGACTGAATTAGCGAGAAATGGGAATGTCATTTTAAAATTCAGCTTTATGTTATAAAATAGAAATGTCCAAAGGCTGTGAGCCAAGTAAACTGAAATAAAGAGAAGAAGAATCAAGTGCAAGTTTATTTGATCACCAGTGCCCTACCTGTGTGAATTTGCTGCAGTGAAACCCCTTATGCCATAACCATTGCTACAAACAGCCTCCCTCTATGGAGAAGTGGGGGAGGGTGCAAGCAATGTGCAATCAAATGAGAGCTAGAGAAAAGAAAAAAAAAAAAAAAAAAAAAAAAAACAACAGCAACCACCATTGCCACTCTCACACTGAGAGGAAATCAATGGAAATGAATGAATCGGGGGTAAGCCTCGACTGCGCTTTCTGGTCCTCGATTGGACACAGCTAATCCCTGTGACCTTTAGGAAACCTGAAGGAATAAAATGACCCCAATAATCAAAAGCACAATTAGAATGAAGAGTGCAAAACCGTGACTGTGATTAAGAAAGGCAGACAATGAGGAGACGATAGAGGAAATTTGTCCCTTTAGCAGTTGAGTGAATGCAACCTTAGAGGTGCCTTTAATGGTCGCAGATGGATGGCAGCCACAAAATACAGGACACACGAGGGAGGGCAGGTGGGGAGGAATCGCAGTCGTCACGTGATCTGGGCCCAAACTGCAGATGCTTCAGATGTCCCCCACCACCCTCCAATGCATCAAGCATAGTTTCTATCTCTCTACAGGAGACAGTAAAAGAAATTGGACAGATGTTGAAATATCACTGGGCAAGGAAAAAAAATGTTTCATCCTAACAGTGAAGAAATCTGCGGGGTAATTTCAATATCAACTGTGTTTTATTTTTCTTAAGAAATAAAATTCAGTGAATTCATCTTTATCAGCACAAAACAACCAGGCAATTAGGCAAACTAAGTTCTGCAGTTCAAGTAGTCTGCCATAAGGATGACATGCTGTCTATGTGGAGATACTTCCTGAATGATTCAGTGGGGTATTCCGTGTAAACGAGTGCTAAGGAAATGCAATGGTGAAGATATGAAGAAACACAGTTAGACAAAAATGACATTTTCAAAATTAAATTTTCTCTTGAATTCTAACTGATGCGTTATTCACTTTTTCTCTTCTATAAACTCCCAATTGGCAAATTACATAGAGACAGAGTGTGTGTTTTCTCATTGCAGGAGGCAAATATGTAGGATTTTGCTTGTTAAAAAATATAAATGATCCATTTAAATTGGTTTGTAATTTGAATTAATTATAATAATAGCAAACTTTTACTAACTTCTTACTAGGTATATAGGATTATCATAAGATTTTATAAATAAGTGCTTATTTAGTGCTCACAGACTCCTGTGAAATAGATACTATTATTTCACATTTTATAGTTGAAGAAACTGAGGTCAATCAATAAATAATATATAAATAAATGAATGTAACTTGCCCAAAGTCACAGGGTTAGCTAGTGGCTCCTAAACATTACACTATATTGATTATCTAAATAAATGATAACATATATTTAGCTGTAGTGATTCCAAAATATCAAGTAAATAATTTGATATTTTGACTGAATTTAACAAAACATGTGAATCTTACTTGAATATCATTCTACACAGTAACCAGTAGCAGTGTTTATGAGCATGGATTATTAACATACTTAAGGGAAGTGGCAATAAATTTACATATACTACGATGATAAAAGAGCACTGGGTAAAGGATAAGGAGATCTCAGTTTTTACTTAAGATCTCAGAAGTGATCACCGTACCTCAAACCCAGGTAGCTACATCTACAAAAGGGATTCTATTTCTTCCTGATTCCCCATCCATCATTTAAATGCTATAAAAAGAGTACTCCGTTCATTTAGGTATTGCTATTGTGCCATTTTTGTGCCTGAAAATGTAGGATGTATTTGTTCATACTAGAAGGGCAGCTGGGACACCACCTGTTAACTAACTTCAAGCACCATTTAATTAGCCTGTGTTGAAGTTACCGTATGCTTTGACTGGAAGGGAGTGGAACAGTAGCAGATGCTAAGCACAATAAAAGAAACGCCTTTGAATACCAGGGCAAAGTGGGTGGAGAGAATAACAAAAAAAGTCAACAGACGGAGAGAGCCAGAAGTATTAGTAAAATGGACCGGAAATTAACTCTCACAGATAAAGTTCAAGGCAGCAAATCTCTGCAGATTAAATTCCAACCCAGCAAGGTATCTGTCACATCAGATATTATTGAGGATTTCATTTGAGGATTTTGAATAAATGCGGACCTCAACCAGACAATTGGCTCAGTTTTTAATTCTATAAAGGGGTAGTCATCACATTATTTCTATGACAACCTCCATGACTTTCTTAAACCAAACGTTCAGACATCAAGAAAAAAACATGTTGTGTCATACTGATGCATAATTTCCCCAATTACTTTAAGAGATCTACTTTGTCAGTGTTTCCACTAGGAGAGATCTGGAAACAAATGGTTTTAAAATTATGAACATTTCTCCATCAGTAGAATGATTTCCATACAGGAGGCACTCTATCTTGTTTAGCCAAATTAAGTTGAAATGAAATGAATTAATAGCTTCTTTGTGGCATTTATATTCTTCTGGGTCACAGGCTTATCCATTAATGAATTTACCTTCCTAATATTGCAATAGTGTATTTTATGTTAATAGAATTGTTTTACATATACATATATAATAGCAGAAAAAAATATATATATGTTATTGATGTTCTTGCTTAAATATATATTAGGTATCTTTTGTTTAGTCAGATTTCATCAGTCTGGTGTAGCTAGATGTACCCCAAATTAGCTTAAACCAAATTCTACTTGACAATTTTTGTATAGTTATTCTACTTTTTTTGAGAATTGTAACACTTTTGGAGATTCAAAAATAGAATATAACATAAGCAAATGAAATATTAATTCCAACTTGTTATAATATCACTTTAATTTCAAGAGCAGCCTCTCAGAAAAATGCACTCCATTCATCCAAATCAGAATATATCTATATTTATATTTATGTCTATATCTATATATCTATATCAGAATTTCCTAAAATCAGAGGGAATTTGTAAAACTTAAATATAATTCATCTACCTGGCAATATTTAAAAACCTTCCTTGTTTATTCATACTATAATTTTTTTCAGTTTTTAGTATTACCACAATTTATTACATTTTATATCCAGTTTGTTAATCATCCCCTTTAACAAGAAAAAAAATTCTTACCAGTAAGACCCTTACCTGAATTAAGTTAAATAAAATTCTATTTCCAAATGTATGCATAACACTTACAGGGGAGAAAAAGGAAGTAATATGTTATTCTATTAGAAATAGTAATTTACCATACTGTAGTTCTGAATTGGATTTGTGGTGACTATAATATTTTAGACAGATAAGTATATGACAACATAAGGAAGTAATTCATGTTCATTCCATGAACATTCATGTCCAAATAAGGAAGTAATTCATGTTCATTCATTGAGAAAAGTTACTTCCATCTTAAATTCTTCATTCCAACAAAACTATGGCCCAGTGTTTCATCTAGTCATTCAACAAAAAAAGTATTGATTGTGTACTCTGTTCTTAAGCACTGTGTTAGGGCTAGGCATAGGATGATGAGTCAGAGATGACCCTGTCTTAATCACCCTTCAACTTACACCAAAAGATTCGCCTTTGTTGTTGAAGAATAATTTTTAGAAATAATTATCAAAAAAATCTCAATGTATCTTGATTTCAGTCAGTAGTTTGATCCCCAAATCAATATATTTTAAAACATTGTGGGCAAAGCCTTATGCTTTGGAACCCCATTTTAATAATTTTTTATTGTGTATTTCTTGCTTCAACACAACCGACTACCTTATTAAATACTTTATTTTATTCTGTCTGTAAAAGGACACATGAAGAAGTTCTGGTGATACGCTTAATGGACCTCAGAAATAGATTTGTGAAATTATCCAATCTTATTGTTCAGTGACTAGAAAAGAATCACTAACCTAGTGTCCCATTGTTTGTATGCTATTGAAATTCCATCTAGTTCCCAGAGTTAGATTGATGAGTAAAAGGAGGTCATGGTGTGTAGTGAAAAGTGGAGTGCTTTAGAGTCAGAAATCATTTGGAATCAAATTTCAGATCCACTATTTACTAGTTGCATGACAGAAGCAAAAGTAGTCTGAGATTCGGTTTCAGTATCTTGAAAACGGAAATACTGATGAGAATCATGATGATGATGGCTACGATCATGATAGAACTGTAAGCATTACATAAGAACACATATATGCATATAAAATGATGTGTTCTATTAAACAGACCAAAGCATTATATAAACATTACTTGTGATTATAATCAGTGCAGGTTTTACTTCCTTTTTTTCACATTTGATTCATTCAGTTATCTAATCACCTAAACCAGAAAATGAGAAAAAAGCAGTAACATGTATTTTGAGATCATTGTGTGAAATCTGTTTTTTTTTTTTTTTTTATTTAGTAACGTCCTGGCATCTCAGGCCACAGGTTAAAATTACCTACTCTCCATTAAGATTATTTCAGCTTATCCAAATAATAAACTACTCTGACTTTTTTTCTTTTCTCAAAACTATTGGAAGGCAAAGTTTTCAAATTTTGAAAGAACAATCCAGTCACTAAACATTTTGTTTGAAAACAGATTTTACATCAAGGCTAACGTTTTTGTTTATTTTACCAAAACACAATTTCTAACAAGTATTGTCCACTTGGATCATTGTAATCATGGTTCTTCTATCTTTGAAAGAAACATAAAGAAACAACCTTGATTTTTCTTATAGCAGCAACATTGGAGATGATTGTAACACATTGTTTTCTGTTCTCATATTGCTGCTTTAGAAAATAGTTTATTCAATATTTAGTGGCAATTTTTAAACTTCATACATATATCTCTAATGTTCTACAGCACATAGATTTCTTCAGCTATTGTAAATATATTTCTTTATTTGCATCACTTACTAAATATTTCTAAGGAGGCACCACCTAAAAGCACCTACTGATTTTTTTTCCTCTCAATCTCTATAACATAACTTATATTTCTCCCTTATTCCCAGTTCAAAAAAATGGGACAGATAATAAAGTAAATTCAACAATTATTTGGGCCATACATGATTAAAGCAGAAGTTTGAGTTTAACTTAAATTTGATCTTATAGAATTTTGATGCAAATTTAAAGCTTCACAAATATAGGGGTTTTTTGTATTTGATTTTATAATTCATTACCTACGTTTCTAATTAAATGTTCTCAGTACTCCATTTAAAGTACCCCTTCCATGCATTCCTCTTGATTAGTAGGAAAGAATCGATGAGAATTGATCCAATTTGTAGAACACAATTCTCATATTGATAGTAGTTTATATTCATTTGCTTTTCCCTAATCTTTTATTAATGATCATCTTTAAAATGTCAATTAATGCCAAAGCTCTGCACTGTGATAATGCAAATCTATAAAGAAACTAGCTTGACACTTTATAGTAAGTAGGGCAAAAGGAAGAAGCTTTTATGTTTTTATTATACATAACTGAATATGACAGAAGGAAAGAAGAAGGTTGAAAACCCTAATGTTTTGAGCTGTGATTGCAAACCCAATTTAAAAATTAAAAATAAATAAATAAAATTCTGAATTTAAACCAACAGGCTTTTCTCTTAGGCCTCTACATTTCCACAATATAATATTGGCTACCATGGGATGATAAACAATTTAAATTACTATGGATTGAATGCTACTGCAAATATGAGTCTTTGTACTACAAAACTAATATTACCTATTTTAATACCGCTGGTGAAAGAGAAATGCCATTGCATGAATGTCTGCTGCACATTATGGAGAAGGCTTTAGATCATTAAATTTTCATCCACCATCCTTTAAACTTTTTAAATGTTTTTCATAAAAGATTGAGTGATTGGGCTGGGTGAGGTGGCTCACGCCTGTAAATCCCAGCACTTTGGGAGGCCAAGGCGGGTGGATCACCTGAGGCCTGGAGTTCGATAACAGCCTGACCAACATGGAGAAACCCCCTCTGTACTAAAAATACAAAATTAGCCGGGTGTGGTGCCACATGCCTGCAGTCCCAGCTACTCAGGAGGCTCAGGCAGGAGAATCGCTTGAACCCAGGAGGCGGAAGTTGCGGTGAGCTGAGGTCGCACCATTGCACTCTAGCTTGGACAACAAGAGTGAAACTCCGTCTCAAAAAAAAAAAGGAAGATTGAATGATTGCTAATGTTATGTCATATTTGCTGTATCTCTTTCTCCCAAGATAGTTTTTATTCAACCATTTGAATGTCATTTAGAGATATGATATCTCATGCCTTAATTATTCCACATGTGTATCCTAAAAACTAAGTATGTTATTTTTTCTGGAAACTTTAAGCTGGATCTCAAGTCTTCATTGAACAATCAACAATTTTTTTTTCAGAAAGGCTTCATAGCTGATATTGTTACTGTATTATAGAATGGACTTCTCACTCTTAGTTGCCTGCTATTGGTGATAGTAAGTTTGATTACTGAGTTACAGATATGACTGTCTGATCTATCAATTATCAAAGTGTATTTTTTACTTCCAAGTTAGCAAATACCCTCTGGGGTGATACTTTGGCACTGTAAAATATGCTGTCTTCCAACCATTTTTCACTTAATAGATGTGGGGGTTTGGGGCGATGCTGGCCAAAGGACATAAAATTTCAGTTAGGAGGAATAAGTTCAAGAGACCCATTATACAACATGATGACTATGTTTAATAACAATGTATTATAGTCTTGACCATCTCTAAGACACTCAATTTTAAGTGTTCTCACTACAAGAAATGATGAGTGTGTAAGGTAATGCATATGTTAGCTGTATTAAGCCATTCTGCAATGTATACATATATATTTCAAAACATCGTGTTGTACTTAATTTAAATTTGTCAATTAAAAAATAATTAATTTTTAAAAACCCAAACATTTAATAAATTATTATATTTAAAGACAAAGTTTCCTTGAGGACATAATTTATATTGTAAAGGAAGATATAGGTGTTTATTTCCTTTTATAGTTGTTGCTGTTATTATGTATGTGAAACACTGTTTTAAGATTGTCCACTCATATACTGTTTGTGTGTATGTATATATATGTATGTATGTAATTACTAATTTATGTATGTACATATATACACACACACATATAACCTTATATATTGTAAGTTTAAGTATGGCATACAACCCCTACACAAAAATATATAAAGCCATGTCACAAAATATTTATAAACCATAAGCCTATAGATCAGATTTCAGTTTTAACCCCAGATGCTAACTTTTTACTGAATTGTAAAATACTTAAAATATTTAATATTTATGTAAAATATGTAACATAGGTAGGGACTACAGGAAAGAAGTAGGGTGAAAACAAGCCGATGAGTTTAGTGTTGAGTGAGAAAAAGTGTGAAGCTTCTTTGAATTTACATGAAGTTGAATCACCTGTGGAAATAAATTTGGTTGTTGGTAGAGCATCCAATTGAGAAATGTACAAGTTGCATATGTTATGAAAAATAATCGAAGCCTTGGACTCAGATGAAGATGTCTACAGACAGCATTTTGAAAAGAACAGGATGAAATCTGGAGCTGTGTGAAACACAAGTATTTAAGGAGTATGGGGAGGGAAACAAGCTGTCATGGATGAGGCATTAGTTCTATACATTCCTCCAGACTTGGAGTCAATGGATAGAAAATCTAGAAAACAGATTTTTTAAAACAAATTTAAAAAACAAGACTTAATTATAAAATTGGAATTTATCACCCTGAAAAGCAGTGAAGGTCCAATGGCCACTAAATTCACAGGAGTGTATACGTCTCATCGAAGATTGTTATGGGGGTCCATCTGACCCATTTGCAACCCTGAATGACTATGATGTTATGATTCAAGACTTCCTTTTTATATTGAAAGGTGCCTTATTGGTTTGTATGGATTTGAGGACATAGGATGTACGATAGCATTTGAGTTTATTTATAGCAAGCTTTTTATCCCTGCTCTGCATAGAATACTGGTGCAGAAAATACAATTTACATCCTTTTCAGTTGTTTCAGATTGAACATCTATCACTTAAGTAAGGTTTGCATTCTTGGTTACCATCTCTTTACTAATTTATCTATTATCTTGGATTCAATGTAAAGTGGGTAGGTACACAAATGAGAAGCAGACAGAATACCTGACCCTCAGGAATTTAGATTATAATGGGGGTGACAGACACATAAAACCCAGAACCTCTAGTGGCAGTGTGTTTCTAGATGGGATGGCAGCTTTCACCAATTGCAGCTGAACCTATTTCAATTCAGGCCTGGGTAGCCCTAAATTCAGAGCTGGAATATACGACCTCCTTTAGATATGGTAAACACACAATAGTCTCTTCCTTGCTATCTTCTAGCCCGTAGCTCGCATAATCAATGCTATTTAACCAAAAATTTAAGTAAATATCTTTGGACTGGTCTTAAATTAGTCCTCCAGCTCTGTCGCAGTGAGTCAAGTGGCTATTTCATGTTACTGTTATCTTTTGACAGGAAGGAGAAGAAAGAAAAAAAATTAGCAAAGCAGCTAAAAATAGCACCTTTTGTTTCCTTTAGGTCTAGCATATCATTAATTAAAGGCAGAACAAGCTAGATTGAATGGACTTTAGAGATATGGTAAGATTCATTGATCAATGCAAAAATCTATTCTTTCCTGAGCCTAAGAAGGGGCCAGAAAGGTGATGAGTAGGAACAGAGAAGCAAATTTATAAGCCACTTAAGATAGGTTACATGCAGGTGGAAATCTATTTTATATGATTTAGGTATCTCATTTCAAATGACAGTAAATTTATTTTCCTCATCTCTTGCTTTCATAATAATATCCCCATTCTCAGGAAGAATTCAATAACAAAGGTACACAAACCTCATCCCAAAAGTCTTGTAATATTGTATAGACACGCTGATTTAATTTATATTGTGGATTTGGATGAATCTGTATAGTATTTGTAACAGAGTGATTAGAAATGTGTGCATCCACATTAAATAACTGATTGCTTGTAAATTAAAAGTAGAACTTCCCTTAAAAGTCTGCATTGTGTTACTAAAAAATAATTCATAAAATTAAAGTGATTCTAAACACATTCTATCATTTAAAACAAGATTGTAGGTAAGCAGGGTGGTTTTCTTAAAAGCTGTTTCATGCATTTGACCAAGCAATTTCTGATGATCTTCCTACAACAGCCTCTTATATTTGGTTAGTCTGCATGAGCAAGATGACTTGTGACAGAACATTGTAAACACTGCCTCAAAACACACAAAAATGCCTGCTCCCCATTCTTTCTCACTGATGTGGCTTAAAAGTTTGGCCTAAACAACGTGTGCGTGTAATAAGTTCACAGGCCGGAAAGGTAAAGTGGACGCTTTTTCTGTCTTATCACTTGCAGCATCTATTTTAAGGGTAAAATGACAACAGCCATCACTAGAGAGGCAAGGATGAATAAAGCAAGAATGAGTATCTTTTCTCTTTTGTCTGCACAGATCTGAACTTTTTTTTTTTTTTCGTTTTAGCCACATCAGGTTATTATAATTACGCGGCACTCATGGGAAGGAGGAGGGAAAGCAGGAAGATTGGGGGGGAAATATGCTGCATGAAAAAACCATGTGGACTCATGTTAGTCTTTGTATTCCTTTTTTAAGAATTTCTAAATCATCCCTGAATAGCTGTGTCTAAGACAAAATATGTTGACCTAGCTAGTGGAGACACAAAATTAATGACCTCTGTGATGTTTCTAGAGGGGCAGTACCTGCATGTACTCACTGGCTCATCCATAAGTGACACACTGTTCCCCGAGTAAACATCTGCGCTTCTTCACTGCTCAGAACAAGAAATCCTTCCTCTGTAGATAATGTTAAAGGTGATTCTCTTGAAAGCCCGCAGAACGTCAGAACTTGAATGACCTATGGCTCTACATTATTCGATTTAGGAGGTACACTCTTGTTTTTTATTGTGTCTGTGTCTGCTTCTCAGTAGCAGACCTATAAACACTGCTCATACTTATCTTACATATAGATGACAGGTAGAGTGTGCACCAGGGAAATTTGGTAGTGTCATTGAGCTTCTATATACACACATACTGCTCCTCTGCTACTCTGAGTCTGGATATGGAAACTGGAGTGTTGTGCTTAGCCTCCACTCTAAAATTCTGCGTAGGAAAATTAATGTGCAATTTAAGAAAAACAGAAAAAATGCATTTTTTATTTAAGAAAAATAAGCATAGATGAATGAAAATACTTATACGGAATTTGGAATGTTTTAAAATATCCAATACTTTGGAATGTTTTAAAATATCCAACCCAAAATATCCAAAGTTAGATGTGTTTCAGTCATGCATTCATTGCAGTAAATTTGTATCAGTCCTTTAAGACGAGAGATTGTTGCCTTCTGAAAGACGTGATGTTGCACCGTTTTCTTCCGTGTTTCTCAGAAAAAAGTATGACATTTTTATCATCCTCCCTCTTATTTGACAAGACCTGTTTTTCCCCACATCCTCCCTGCCTCATATGAGGTACAATCTCTGGAGTCTGTAATTGCCAGGAGATGAAGCGATGATGGGGAGTGATCACAGTCAATAGCTTTGATTAACAATAAGGTAGAAAATTAGCAATGCTAGCATTCAGCCACCCTGCCCTCTCCCTCCTCCATATGCTCTCTCAGTCCGTGCTGGCGGCCTCACAGAGGGCAGTCGGAGCCCTTCGCCAGCTTTGAAGTGCAGCAAAGGTGCAGGCAGGGCAGAGAATTAGGGAAATTAAGGAGAAAAAGTAGAAACTGTAAAAACCATGATGCTGAGACCTTCGCAGGGCTTAGTGTGCCGCAGGAGGGGCAAGGATGAAGCGTGCTGTGTGTTGTCCTTGTGTGTTTTTCTGTCACATGTGGATTTACTTGTGTCTGGACATGCTGTGATCGAAATGGCAACTACTGTTACTACTGTGACCCCATCAGCAGCTCTGGTGTTGTTTCCGACAGACCCTGAAGATGTAGAGAGGGGGAACGACCACGGGACGCCAATCCCCACCTCTGATAACGATGACAATTCGCTGGGCTATACAGGTAGAGTGTCTCTTTCCCAAATACTAACTTCCTCCTGAAATGCCTCCACCTCCATCAACCATCAACCACCTGTATAAAATTAATCGAATCATCCCTGCTTCCAGCTAACAACCACAATTTCTCATTTTTCAGACTTCATTCTGTTCATATCAGATCATATTGCTAAAGTAAACACTTTTAAGAACAGAAATGTACATGGAAACTGTAATCATTCTGATTGTTTTACTATGTTTAATACAAAAGAATGCTTATCAATCTGAAACTTTGATATTGCTAGTATTTTTAGAATGATATTTTCTTAGAAATTTAATATTTGACTAAGTTGTTATCATAAAGGAAAAAAACACTACCTGGAAGTAATTTGGATTCAAATTTATCTGTACTTTTTTTTTTTACACTTGTAGTCTTAAAAACAAAAGAAAGCAAAACTCTTAGAGCGATGTAATTCATAATCACCAACTTACATCTTTGGATTGTGTTTGCATGACTTATTTTTACCTTATGCACCAACGACTTCTGAAATAGATGCATGTGTACACCAGCATAATAGTAACAAATTAACTAATTGTATTAGAAATAATTGATATATAAATGTTTAAGAATGATCACCCTGGAAATATATGTGTTACATGGAATTTTTTGTTCTAAATATAGTTGTATAATTTATACCTCTAACTCTGAGATAATTTGACTAAAACTTTAGGTAAGGAGAAGGAATACAAGACATCACTTATAACCCATTGAATTAGATAATGTTGTAACAGTGGTCTTGTTGTAAGATCAGCTATTTGTAATGTTCTCTTCATTGGTCCTTGTTAACACAGTTCTCCATAGACTTTGCTAAGTTGTGAGCTGTGGATAGGTTGTGTGTGTATGAGGTGGGGTAGTTAGGGTTAGAGATGATAGAGTCCTCTTCTGTATCATAACAATCATATAGATGACGGTGTTAAAAGAAAAACATAATTCAATAGGCACATTTCACTTTAGATAAAATAATAGACTGATATTTTACTTTTGAAGCATCCTCACAGTCTTCATAAATATCATTCTCCAGTTTTGTTCCTTGCCTACATAATTGTAGGTTTTAAACACTTGAAATAAGTAGTACAGTTAATAAGACCTTTATAAACAACTTTAATATTGGTATATTTATTTTGCTCTTATAAATAACTCATTTGCATTTTTCCTGTCTTCCAACATAAGAATGAGGATTCAAAGACCAACAAATGAAAGTCTATGGGGGTGGGATGGTGAGGGAGTTTGTGTGATACTTTCCCAGAAACTTAGCTACAAAAAAGTTGTAAATGTTATCCCTTAATACCGTCAATACCAAAGAAGTTCATATTTGTGAAAGGAGGAATCCAAGGTAGTATTCTTTCTCAGGGGTATCCTAATTTGCCAGTGCTTCTTAGTTCTATTCCCTTGTACTCACGTAGTCTAAACAACTGCATTGTTTTGACACAATAATAGGGTTTGCTCTTTATCTTTTGTGGATTTCCCAAAAATTATGTATAAGTAATGAATAAATCATGTTGGAGTCTTCAATTAAGAGAATTTAAATAACAATGCATTTCAGATTAAATATAGCATTAATGTTTTTCATTTTTATTTTTTCCCTTTTGGTTAATCAGGTGTCAGATTTGTCCTATTAAACATATCATTAGATAAATTAACATGAGGAAATAAACTTATAAAATTATCTTTATAGTCTATAATGGAACTAACTTAAAGTATTACAATTTAATGCAAAGTGACTGAAAGACAATCTTCTGAATAATCTTGTTCCTGAGACTGTAACTGTCTTTAACAACCTAGTGCTAAAGGAAGTCTATTCTGTATATTTTGTTTTGGAAAATTCTTGATTACTCAGAAACCTCTCTTCTGCTACACAAATCAAAAAATGTTATTTGTCTCTTTTGTTTGCATGTTAACCATACTTATACTCATTATAAATTCCATTACAAGTGATAAGAACAATAAAGTAGAAAAAATAATGTTGACTGCATCATGACAACTGTAAAGAAACATACCAATTGGCTATATAGTTGAGGAGTAATAGTTAAAAATATTAGTTAAAATTACCTACAGATATTGTTTTCTTTTGTGTGCACGTGCATGTGTGTGAATGTCTGAATGTATGAATTCCCTGTACTAGAATCACAGATAATTGAGTAGATAGAACCTTTATATTAGAGAAAATTGAGTTCAGAGGAAAGTGAGATGGCCTATCTGTCCAGGAACACTTTTATATATTTAATGTAAATTGTCTAGAGTTTGGTATATCTGGAGTTTAATAAGCCTGGGCATAGCAGCAAGAAGTTTTAAGAAATAAAATATACATATTAAGCAACTTAGAGAATGCGCAATGCAATTGTCACATAAGTCATTGATATGAGTTAGTTACAAAACGATGTTAACAAGCAAGTATATTAGGTATTGTTTGTGGCATCTATATTTACACAATATCTCAAAATGGACTGTGCAGATTTTATACATCAGATGTTTATTTTTTTACTACATGTTGCTTCATTTCATTGAGGTAACATGTGAGACTTTTCTCTCTCACCCTAACATTTAGTATATATAAAAAAGAAAGTAAACCTGTATAGTCCTGGAAAACATTTTTGGGGGGAACATGAAATAATCCCAAAAGAAGAAGATCATTATTTCACTAAAATTCCCATTTACATTCCCCTAATTATCCTTTTTTTCAATACTAAAAATAGTATAATTTCCACTGCAAGCTAATTTGTTACTACAACATCTGTTCTGATACTTAAGCCATTTGGGACCATCACTATCAAACTGACCCATTTAACGAGAGTGCATGGATCTCATATCATACACATATCTTAAAATCTATATATACGCTAATGATCTAGTGAACAAATGATAATCTCTCATAATAGTAGTTGCTGCTTATATCGTACACCATTCTAATCTAAATTGTGTAAGTGATTTAGTTGGGATCAAATTTTTAAAATGGAAATAGACTATCAGGGAAGAAACATATTGATTCCTTTTCTCCTTACCATCTCTAGAAACAATGCTATAAATCCATGTAAGGTTTTGAAATATTTCAGTTTCACTCTTACAAATCAATGAATGCAACACAATTTCCAAGGTAGCACTGCGGTATGTTATTAAAGTGGACTTGGGCATTATTTACAGTGAAGTGGCCCATTTCTTGTTTAACCACGCGTGTCATAAATATTGGGGGTTATTTAACAGTTCACGGCATATAGCCTTTGTTGCAAGAACAAGTAAGAAGAGGTTTCAGATCAGCACTTTATTGGGTCAAACATACATCCAAAAGAGTCTGAATATGTAATAATCAATGATTTTTTGAAGAGGCTTCTGAAAGGAACAGAGTGTTTATTGACTGCTGGAAGTGCATATAGTGTTTTACAAATATAAAACAATTAAGTAATCTAAGAATATTGAAATTTCTGAAATATACATATAATTTATGTATAGATTTCTGGCAAAAACTTTAGACAAGGACACAAAATTTAAAGAAAAATTTATTGATACATTAAAAATTCAGGGAATAAATGGGTGCTAATGAAATCCTACTAACATTCTTAATCTTTTTACAAAGCAGTAATCAAGAAAGGAATTTAACGTTATTCCTTTTTCTGAGTAACAAAAAAAGTCTGTAAATTTGACCTGAAATGTCTAAAATATACCCTTTGTCCCTAATTTTATATACTAAAATAAGAAAATGTCTTCCATCTCCACAGGTCTGTTTTAAGGAATAGGTGCCTATATTTACAATAGAATATTGGAAGAAATGTGATATGCAAATTTAAAATCTTAAAACTAAAAGATTATCAGAGTTTTGTCACTGCCAATTTAAGTAAAATCTAGCCATGAAATGTCAGAAGTTTCATAGTAATTTCAAATAGGGGTATTTAGATCTTCTACCACTCAACACTACCTCCAAGTAAAGTTTGGTAATGATTGTTTAGAAGGAAGCAAAATATATTCTCTTATTAAAAAAAAAAAACAAAAGAGAAAGAAAGAAAGCATTGACAAATGAGTATGTTTGCCCATATAAACTTGAATGCAATCCCAAAACCTTGTTTTGTCTCATGCTTAGGAATTTCAACAAGAAACAATTGATGATGACACTGATTCTTGTGTCTCCCTACATTCCTCATTGTATTGCTTCACCATTCAAACTAAGCAAAAACACCATTTTGGTATGTGAATTTTTAACGTGTATGTACTGAATCTAATAACCAGTGTTCATTATTACTACATGCATGCAAGGCCATTTTCTGAGCACTTTACCTGCAACAACTCATTTAATCCTTACAACAACCCTCTAAGACAGTGCTATTATTAATAGCGACAGGGCCTGGGGTCTGCTTCAATATTCTAAAAGATAAATAGTTCAAAATTAATCACATCTTCCTAATCTCACATAGTCTTGAGTTTAAATGAGTTGCGTCTATAAGCTACATTTGGGCATGTAGTTAGAAATTGAACAGATCCACCATGTCAGATTTGTCAGAAATATTAAACATTATATAGTTAATCATTTTTCCCATTATCTTACTGTCACTTTGTTTGTTAAATTAATAGTGAGAGTTTACATTAGTTTTACTAAGCAAACTATCCTTAGATGAGTCTGCTTCAGAGCTAAGTATGATACTGTAAGTACTTTTCCTTTTTTGTATGCAATTGATTATTTTGTGGAGTCAATAGTTGCATTTTTTTAACATTCTAGATGCTCAATTATGTCCAGTATTCCATCAATCTGTGATTTTCTCTGACACCTCCCTTTTTAAACCTTTCATATTTTTGTCCCAAACCCAATGGTTTCTTTTCAGACCCAAGACTTTCTTACATCACTCTTTTACGTTGGATCTCCTGTTTCTTAGATCTAATTACTTTCTCTTTCCTGGTTTCTTCACTAATTAAAAGAAGCCTGTCCTCCAGAAAGCATATTCAAGAAAAGCTTGGAGAATATCAAAATCAAAAAAGTTTTACTAGGATGTGCTTGTGATATTCTGTCCACGCTTCCTTGTTGTTGATTTGTTTTCCTTCAACATAGGACACTAGATGGGCCCATTCAAACTGGAGAACTATTTATTTCAGTTATGGAAAATTTTCTTAATATTTTTATAATAATTTTTTTCATCTCTAGTTTCTCTGCTATCCTTCAGAATTGCTATTAGTCAGGCAGTGGGCCTCTTGGACTGATCCATTAGTCTCTTGTTTTTCTCTCCTAATTTCTAACTCTGTTTTTTTCTCCAACTTCCTGGGAAACAACCTTTATGTTTATTGTCCACAAATACTTTTATCATTGTGCTTAGTACATGGGGGTATATGAGGTATACTATCTTTTAAGATCAAAACCATGAATCACAGCTGGGCGTGGTGGCTCACACCTGTAATCCCAGCAGTTTGGGAGGCCAAGGTGGATGGATTACATTGGGTCAGGAGTTTGAGACCAGCCTGGCCAACATAGTGAAACCCCATGTCTACTAAAAATACAAAAACTTAGCCAGGCATGGTGGCATGCGCCTGTAGTCCCAGCTACTCAGGAGGCTGAAGCAGGAGAATCACTTGAACCCAGGAGGTAGAGGTTGTAGTGAGCTGAGATCATGTCACTGCACTCCAGCCTGGTCAAGAGAGTTAGAATCTTTCTCAACAAGAAAAAAAAAAAACAAACAAACCATGAATCACTCATCTGTGGATCAATCTGGTGGCCCCATCATTAGCTTCTCTTTATAACCTTATGGATTACTAATTTATGCATAACAGGAAATTAATAAACATTTCTTCAAATGAAGATAAATTAAACCATCTCTACTTGGTACAAATCTATATTGGAAATAAAATTATCAACTCATATCAATTTAATCAATTGGTTTAGTCTTTCAATAGTTCTGGGAAATAAATATAAATGTGTCAAATTTTTGATTTGTTTTGGGTGACCTCAATTATTAAGAAATTTTGCCAATTCTCGGAAAATATGCAAGCAAGCAAATGAGACAGAAATTAGCATCGTGGGTTAAATTCATGTCTCATACTCCAAAAGTCTTTTCCCTAGAATTCAGAGAAAAAGAAAAATGGGTTAATTTTCATAATAATGGACAATAGGTAGTAGACATGCGTAATTCTGTCCTCCTGAAGAACACAGGACATGGGAGCTTCAAGCGGATTTGAGCATTAAAAAGTAGATTAAGCTCTAACAATAATTGGAGTCTGTGAAGAACAGTTTAAAGCAGTTTATCTTAATTATTTCTTAAAAATTAAAGGTTAATTGTGTGTTTTCCACACATTTATTAACACTATTTCTAACACTAAAGTTTCTCATTAGCACTTTGGAGACTTAAACCTTTCCAAGTGAACAAATATATATGTATATATTTCTCGTTAGTAATTTGATAATATTTTCCGTGTGGAAAACTTGGGAGCTGAACATTTTGAGTTTTTATAGTGGGGAAGGAAAAGCAGTATCTGAACTTAAATAAAATATTTTAAATCTTGATTTTGATAGAAAATTTTCATTTAATTACTTTTGATAAATAGTTTTAACTGTGGAGAGATTACTTCAAAATTTTTTTTTTTTTTTGAGTTGGAGTCTTGCTCTGTCACCAGGCTGGAGTACAGTGGTGGGGTCTCGGCTCACTGCAACCTCCACCTCCCGGGTTCAAGCAATTCTGCCTCAGCCTCCTAAGTAGCTGGGACTACAGGGACGCACCACCATGCCCAGCTAATTTTTGAATTTTTAGTAGAGATGGAGTTTCACCATGTTGGCCAGTATGGTCTCCATCTCCTGACCTCATGATCCGCCTGCCTCAGCCTCCCAAAGTGCTGGGATTACAGGCGTGAGCCACCGCGCCCAGCCCAATTTTTAAAATATAAGCAAAAGCTACAAATTTTAGGGATGCCTAGGTAAGTAAACACACTCAGAAACACAAAATATACATAAAATATACAGGTGTTCATTAGGTATGCCAACATCCATAAGGTAGAATTTATGAAGAATTCAGATTTAAAGTTTTATTAAGAAATTTTAGGGAAATTTAAAGAAACAAATAATACTTGGGTTGTAGCAGCTACAGTAGTGACTGGCTAATTATTTGGATAATTCAGTAAGAATCTTTGTTTACCCAGCAATTTATGCAAGAAAATTAATATTTGGTGGGTGCAAAAGTAATTGAGGTTTTGCCATTCAAAATTGCAAAAAAAAAAAAAAAAAAAAAACAAAAAAACCCACACAATTACTTTTGTACCAGCCTAATATTTTTAGCCGAACTATTCTTCAGGTTGACTGCAGACGACTGGCTTTGGAAATGACTCTACTAACCTAGTAAGACTCGTACCCGTCTCAAAAGCCTTCAAAGTAGTACATGCCGATATCATGATGCTCACCTTCCAGTGAGCACAAGCCATGGGTACAGTCTCATCTCTGCACTTCTTTATATTACTGTTATGGCCCTATGGCAATTATTGTCTTCATGTTTGTTTTAGTTTTTCAGTTCACAGAAAGGAAATATTTGGCAGTCTACAAATTTTTCTTGAAAACCAGAAGACAATTGGCTAACCCTTCCTAATCTCTAATTCTTAGAGAGAATTTTGGACAATGATGAATTTTTCTCCTTGTACTTATTCCTGTAAATATTTTTTTTCACTATCATAGACATCAGTCCACCTTCCATTTATTTCAAAAAGTTAATATTTGGAGGGCTAAGTGAAAAGTACGTATGTGTCTAAATAAAAGTAAAACATTTTACTGTTACTTTACATTGCTTGAAAGAAACTATTTAGTCAGCTACAGGTTGGTATTGCAGTGATATACGTGAGTATTACAGTAGGTTATGCCACAGTAACAAGCAAAAGTAAGATTTCCATGACAACACAACTTAAGTGTTCCCAGGCAACGAAATGGAAATTTCTGCCTCACTTAGGCCTCCCAGGTCAGGCGCACTCTATTCAACATGGTCACTCAGATTCCTGAGGCCAAGAGATGTGCCATCTTGACACAGGCTTCTGTGACTGCAACAAGTACAATGATGAACTGGCTTTACAGGCTTCAGCAGAGAAGTAACTCCTGCTCTTTTTTTTGTTTGTTTGTTTTTTGAGATGGAGTCTCTCTCTGTCGCCCAGGCTGGAGTGCAGTGGCACGATCTTGACTCACTGCAACCTCCACTCCCCAGGTTCAAGCAGTTTTCCTGCCTCAGCCTCCCAAGTAGCTGGGACTACAGGTGCGTGCCACCATGCCCAGCTAATTTTTTTTTCATTTTAGTAGAGATGGGGTTTCACCGTTTTGCCCAGGCTGGTCATGAACTCCTGAGCTACAGGCAGTCCGCCCACCTTGGCCCCCCAAAATGCTGGGATTACTTCTGCTCTTGTATTTATCCAAAGACAGCCTTGTGGACATACCTAACTTCAACAGCATAGGGACATATAATCCTACTATGGCTCTTAGAAGAGGAAAAACTAAAAATACAGTCGGCCTTTTGTATTCACCACTTCTGCATCCATGGATTCAAAATGTCTTTTAAAAAGCAATTAAAAATAGTAATACAACAATAACTTTTATACAAACTTTATAATAGTACAGTATACCAACCATTTACATGGCATTTACATTGTAGTAGTAATATAAGTAATCTAGAGGTAATTTAAATTGGCCCGACCTGGTAGCTCATGCCTATAATCCCAGCAATTTGGGAGGCCAAGGTGGGCGGATCACTTACGGTCAGGAGTTCGAGACCAACCTGTGCAACATGGTGAAGCCCCGTCTCTACTAACAATACAAAAATTAGCTGGGCGTGGTGGTGGGTGTCTGTAATCCCAACTACTTGAAAGGCTGAGGCAGGGGCATCGCTTGAACCCAGGAGACAGAGGTTGCAATGAGCAAACATTGCACCACTGCATTCCAGCCTGGGTGACAAAGTGAGACTGTCCAAAAAAAAAAAAAAAAAAAAGAAGAAGAAAGAAAAGAAAGAGAGAGAGAAGGAGAGAAAGAGAGAAAGAAACAAAGAAAGAAAGGGAAAGGGAAAGGAAAGGAAAGGAAAGGAAAAGAAAATAAGAGAGAGAAGGAAGGAAGCAAGGAAGGAAAGAGAGAGAAAGCAAGAAAAAGAAAAAAATAAGAAAGAAAAAGAAAGAAAGGAAAAGAAAAGAAAAAGAAAAGGAAGGAAAGAAAGAAAAAGAAAGAAAAGAAAGGAAGGAAGGGAAAGAAAGATTAAATTATACAGGAAGAGGTTTGTGGGTTATATGCAAATACTAAGCCATTTTATTTATGGAAATTAAGCACCTATGGATTTTGGTGTCTGCAGGGGATCCTGGAACCAATCACCCACAGGTATGGAGGAACAACTGAAATTGGTAAATAGCACTAATCACTACTAGACAAGCAATGTAAGAAACAAGAAATTTGTCATTAGTTCAAAACATACACTACTTCCTTAAGGAAAGAACTTTAACCTGATAAGGCAGTTATGGTGCCATAACTGAATCTACTGAATATTTTGGCTGGTCATTATACTGTTATAGCAGCCTGTCTTCAGTCCTTTCTTCACTTTATCATTGGAAAATAATTTTTTTATTGGAAGCAATGTTGTGCATGATAACCACATATAGAACAATGCATTTAGTAAATGCACAGATGGTGGGTCTGCTATGTGTAAGTACGGTAAGAAGGAAAGAAAAATACATTCATAGAACGTCTACCCCAACTAAGGACAAAATTTACTTGTTTCTTTTCCATGGTGAAAGGAGTTCAATATAATTATTTGGCCACAAACTTGGCTTGGTAGACCTGATATAATATTGCATCATATTGATGGCTCAACATTGCTTTATGCAATGAGCAGACTGGGCTATCGGCAGTATTGGTGGTCATTCAGTTTTGTTGAGAGTAATACCATGTGATTAAGCCCATATATAACCTGTATCCCTGCTACCCTGGAAACACTGTTTATGAGCCAATTTTGCAAGCAGTGGGATGCTGGAGGAAGATGCTGAGGGACTCCAAGTAACTATTACTGATTGTTTACCATGCTACATATTTATTTGTAAGTGTTCACCAGGACAGTGATATCTTTATATTTTGAAATCATTTCAAAGGATCCATCTCATATCTCTTACCCAGACTTTGTTGTTACATATTCTTCAAAGTTCTCCCCTCTAAACACCCCAAACATTCATTCAGCCCTTTAGCCACTATCACTGAATCAATCAAAGCACATTTTTGTGTTCTTAGTAACTACTTGAGCTTTGCCGATGCTAACTCCACTTGATGATAGAATACTTCAGTGCACATTTGTGATTTGAAAGATCAACCATCACCCAGTTCATGATGGTTGTATGATTTGGGGAAAATTTGGGTTTCCTTGATCAGAGGCTCAATCATTCCTAGACCCAAGTCACAAGATAGAAGATGGATTTCAAAGGAAGATTAATTATTGATTATTTTCCAAAGAGGTCACTGCTTTTTTAAAAAGTCCTAGGTGGTCTATGCTATGACTCTACTATGAGATCTTGCCAGAAGCACCATACCACATCCCAGCACTGAACAATTATATTTCCTGAGGCATATTCCCCAAATAGTAGGACAGCCTTCTCTTGTTCTGCATCACACTCAAAAGTGGTAGCATGATGGGTCCCTTGGTGAATAGAGAGGATTGGCTCACCCAGATGTGGAATATGTTTCTTCCAAAATCCAAAAATACTAAATACACAATGTATTTAATGAAAAATGTGAGCCAAAAAGCAGCCACTTTTCTTTCACTTTGGAGAGAATGTCCTGATATGACTAGACCCCGCAAAATTCACAAGAATAGTAGGTAGAATCCTAAATTTTTGTGGGATTTATCTTTTATCCATGGAAATGTCAATGCCTTATAAATGCATATAGAGTAATGGTTGCTTACTGCTCACCAAGATCTATGAGCCTAAGTTCACCAAAAAAAGCTGACCAGGATGATAAACTGGGGACAGAGATAATCAACATCCCAGAGGAATAAAGAAGAACAGAGAGTTGATGTAGCTCTTAGGTAAAATAGTGAATATATGCTACTATATCTGCAAAGCGAAAGCAAAATGTTTTTAGTATTGTTCATTTACTGGAGAGAGAAGTGTGCATTTGCCTGAAAAGTAGCTGCATTTCCTGTGCCAAGTTCTCTGTTGATTTTCCCTAATAAAGGGACAATGTCTGGAAGAGTCTTTAACATTTAAATCTCCACTGGGTTATTGTAATAGTCTGTTCTTATGTTGCTAATAAAGACATACCCAAGACTGGGTGATTTATACAGGAGAGAGGTTTAATGGAGTCAGTTCTATGTGGCTGGGAGGCCTCATAATCATAGCAGAAGGCAAAAGGGAGGCAAGGCAAGTCTTACATGAAGGCAGGCAAGATAGCTTGTGCAGGGGAACTCCCATTTATAAAACCATTTATCAGATTTCATGAGACTTATTCACTACCATGAGAACAGTATGGGGGAAACACCCCTATGATTCAATCATCTCCACCTGGCCCGGCCCTTGACACATGCGGATTATTGCAATTGAAGGTGAGATTTAGGTGGGGACACAGCCAAACCATATCAGTTATGTGTGCAATAATCGTCATTCTCTGAGATCTAAAAGCCAAAGAGTTAAGCTTAATGGGAAGTAAGTTCAGGATAAAGGCCTATTGTATATTTCAAGTCTTTAAAATTGACTTTTTTTTTTTTTTTTTTTTTGAGGCAGAGTTTCACTTTTGTTGCCCAGGCTGGAGTGCAATGGCAGGATCTCGGCTCACTGCAACCTCCACCTCCCAGGTTCAAGCGATTCTCCTGCCTCAGCCTCCCAAGTAGCTCGGGTTACAGGCTTGCATCACTGTGCCTGGCTAATTTTGTATTTTTAGTAGAGACAGGGTTTCTCCATGTTGGTCAGGCTGAACTTGAACTCCTGACCTCAGGTGATCCACCCATGTCGGCCTCCCAAAGTGCTGGGGTTACAAGCGTGAGCCACCGCACCTTGCCAATAATTTCATTTTTTTACAGGGATGTGTTCTTTCATTTGATTTTTATATTTACTATAGAGTGACAATTCTAAAAGCTTCTTTCTATTAAAAAAAAAAACCTCACTCAATGGGCCAGGAAGACAATGTGTTATTTTGCCAATTGCTGATTCAATTATGTAATCGAAAACTGGCAGACTGTCGCAAGATGGATTTCCGGGCACACGGGCAGAGGTACTTAGGATAAAATTCTGTCTTTTGACTGATGGAACATTAGTGTTTTGGATCTCTAGGTATTAGCAATATCAACTAGCCTGTGTTTCTCTTTCTTCAAATCAGACATCCTGATAAATGGGCTTTCTTTAAAGAAGTTCAGAGAGAAAATCAAAGCACATAAATTTGATATTTTGCGGTCCTTTTCACAACCACCTGGCTTCTCCCTCAGTTAAGAGTCTCTTTCAAGCTTCTGCATTGAGTGAGGGCTCATGAGCTGTCCATTTTGTGATAAACCATGACTTTCCAATTTATGAATCAAGTTAGGTCTTTTTTTTTTTTTAACCACATCTCAATTTTTTTCTATTTAAAACTTATTTTTTTATTATACTTTAAGTTTTAGGGTACATGTGCACTACGTGCAGGTTAGTTACATATGTATACATGTGCCATGTTTGTGTGCTGCACCCATTAACTCATCATTTACCATTAGGTATATCTCCTAATGCTATCTCTCCCCCCTCCCCCCACCCCACAACAGGCCCCAGTGTGTGATGTTCCCCTTCCTGTGTCCATGTGTTCTCATTGTTCAATTCCCACCTATGAGTGAGAACATGCGGTGTTTGGTTTTTTGTCCTCGTGATAGTTTGCTGAGAATGATGGTTTCCAGCTTCATCCACGTCCCTACAAAGGACATGAACTCATTTGGACCTTGGTAAATCACAGGTATTTGAATTCTAGGAAGTAATAATCTCTAAACCACAGCAAAACTTGGGAGTTCATCAACTACTATGAAAACTATGTTTGCTTTGTCTCTGATCGTTAGCTATGACCATTTTGGATTGACCACTCCATGACCCTATCATCCCTCCTGAAATCAAGGACTGATTTCAGTGGCGGTTACTTCCTAACTCACCCTAGCCAACAAAGAACAAACACAACAAAGCCTTTCAGATGTCCAGGAGCACTTCTCTGGAGTGCAAGTGCCTTGTTCAAGGGAATGACTCTGGACCCTTCAGGAGACAAAGCTGGAAGAGGAGTAAGTATGTCACATATGAAAAATCAATTCAAATATTCATATTCTTCTACATCAGTGCTGCCCAATAAAAGTATAATCCGTGCCACAGATGCAAGCCTCATGTGTCATTTTAAATTTTCTAGTAGCCATATTTCAAAACAAAGTAATAAGAAATGGGTAAAATAATTTTTAAAACTTACATTTTGTTTCACCCAATATAGCCAAGATGTTATTGTTTCAACATGTAATCAGTACAAAAGGTATTATTGAGATACTTCACATTTTTTGCACTATGTTACACTTGAAAAAACATCTTGCTTTGGACTAGCCACATGTCAAGTGCTTGATAACCACATGAATTCCTCTCTCTCCATTCTGCCAAAGAATTCCTGGTATCTAAACCTTATTTACCAAAACATCATCTGTGTCTAAGTTTTATTAGTCAATACCAAGCACACAGCTGGAACCATTTCCAGCTGCTTGAACTAGCCCTTGTATCCAGTATCTCCATTAAATGCAACCATAACAATAAATTCAGCTACTTTAAAATTATTTTCTTCTTTTCTGGTCTAGCACAATTAGAATAATATCCTATAGATATTGTCCAGGTGTCTGTTGATATAAGTTATTAGAAGGCTAGTAAGCCTTCTCTCCCTGGGTTGAATAGTTACAGCTGTGACGTGTTGGGAAATGAATACGATCTTTGCTCTAAAGGTAATGAGCAGCGATGGAATGGGATACAAAGTGAATGAGTAATTTTTAATGTGATAACTACCTCCAGTTCCCAAAGCGAGGCAGGTCCAGCACCATACAATAAGAAGAAAGGGCTCTTCCTGCTGGCAAGGGAAAAGTAGTATAATTTGGGAGATCAGGTATTCAGATTTGTCTGAACCCATCCAGCTAACTCCTTTTTAGTTTTCAGAGCACTGCGCATTCCCCAATCGATCCTCTAAACTTTCACACAAGAGGCCTGGTTAAGGTAAAAAGTCATTCTATAATGTAATTTGGCAGCCTCAATCCAGCAATGCTGTCACATTTCGGCTACAATAGCCCTATGGGTATTAGACAAAAGAGATTCTCTGTGTTCCTGATTATGCCTGAACCAAGAAGTTAAAACCTGGGTATATTGTTTCTATAAATGAGTCAGAGCGATCAGAAGCAGGTAGCCCACCCAACAGACCTTGTATTCTTTACTAAAGTCATAATAGTCTATTGTAGAAATCGCTGAGTTTTCTAGAGGCTTGTAGTAATTGGCTCTTCATTAAAGGTGGCCACAAGTGATATATTATGACACTGTAGTGTCACTGCCAATGTCTCATTTTCAAATTGCATTCAGATTTCATTCACTTCAAGTGTGGGCATGGTAGCTCACACCTGTGATCTCAGGACTTGGGAGGCCAAGGTAGTAGGATCACTTGAAGCCAGGAGTTTAAGCACAGCTTGGGCAACATAGCGAGACTCCATCTACAAAAATTTAAAATTAGCCAGGTGTGGTGGTGCACACTTGTAGTCCTAGCTACTTGGGAGGCTGCAGTGAGAGGATTGCTTGAGTCCAGGAGTTCAAGGCTGCAGTGACCCATGATCTTGCCACTGCACTCCAGCCTGGGCACAGAGCAAGACCCTGACTCCAAAAAAAAAAAAAAAAAAAAGTTATTTCCCTCACTTCAAATCAATAATCAAGCAGGTGAGTCAACAGATACGAGATTCTCATTCTTGAGATCCTGTGGCCAACAACTAGCGTCTGCTGCATGGTGGGCCTCCAGAAATGACAGGAGGTATTTTAAGAAGATTTACTCAGTCAATTGGGTGTTTACAAAATCGCTGGAGAAAGAAAAGAACTTAGGCCTCTAAAATAATGTCTAGAATAAGTCAGCACAAGTAGTCCACCAGAGAAGCAGTCAAGAAATCAGGTAACAAGAGGCCACACAGAAATGAAAATTCTTCAAGTTTGAGCTTCCAAGTTGTCAGTGAACTAGTATTGTATGATATATTATATGTATATTATATAGTATTATATAAATATTATTTCTGAAAGTGTAAAATGTGCCCAATTCACACTCACTGTAATAACTTACATTTAGTGGGCACACAGCACTGATTATTTGGCATCATCTCATATAATCCTCACAGCAGCTTGGCAAAGTAGGTTTTGTTGTCCCATTTTGTACCTGAAGGGACCGAGTGAGAAAGAGATTAAAGCAATTTTCCTAATTTGACACACTATCAAATCCAGGAAATCTGGCTTCTATTCTCAGTTGCTTCTCATACCAATGTAGGGGTCATCTGCAGTAAGCTTCATGTATTATTAATAATTGCCAAGTCAGCATGTATAAGCTTTCAAATTACCACAGTTATCCAATTAACCCATAGTTACTTATGTAGCCTTTAGTGCTTCTTTCCAGGAGCAGACTAATGAATTTCAGTATAAATGATTATACAAGTAGGAAACAAAGGTCATGAAAAAATGGAACACCTCATAATAACTGTTACATAAAGGGCTTTTTATTCCCCCAAAATCAGTTTTAAAGATTGACGTCTCAGTAGCCTCCTAGTCAATTTTAATTCTAGTGCTATTCGGTTAGTTCTAATAAAATGTTTAAAAACTAATAATAAAGATATATCAATTTCTTAAGTGTAACGCTTTAGTTTTACAGATGATATAAGAGAACCATGCGTAGGTAATAAAAGTATAAAAACATGCATGGGAATGATTTATAGCAACATCAAGGTGCTAGCTATCTTTGAGAAAGCAGAAGTAGAAGGCAATGAGGAAACAGCTATAGCAATATTTGTAACAATTTTAAAGAGAATTTAAAACAAACAGAAAAAATTTAATAATGCTTCATTTATGTGGTATGTAAATGAGTGTCTATTACATTTGTGTCATTTTTGCATGTGTGAAATATTTCACAACTTGAGATAAAAGAGTTTTGAGACATTAACATTAATTCTTAAGAATTATTACAGTTCTATTAGATTCCATTATATAATACAGCATACTGTGTATGTCAAATGTTTTATGCTAGCATCTGCATTTTTAAAACTACTATATAACAGAACTTTGAATGAGTACCCCCAATTGACACAGCTATGTTAAAATATAACCTAAAGAAAAAGAAAACTTTAAGACCCAAATCTTGTAAAACATGATTTTGATGTGTTGGGATTTTAAACATCCATTCAAATCAGACATGACCTTAGTTTTAAAGATACAGTCCACAAACAAATGCCTGTAACTAATTTTTTCTGTTTTTAAAAAAAGAAAGAGGCACTGTGATGTACCTTAACCTTAAGCTATAAAGAGCTGCATAAAATACTTATTATTTGATGTATGCTTCAAAATATATACAACATATAGTTTTTGTGACTAAATATGCTTGTTCATTATTTCTTTTCAAATGCAATTTAGATGTTTTCAATTTAAAAAGAACTGGTGGAGATGCACAAAATCCTTTCACAAAGAACTGTACTGAGCCAAATTACCATTCCTAGAATAGGGGTTTGCCACAGAAATCCTCATTAATAAATATGTTCTGAAGAGACTTTGTCTATTCACTCTATAATTTAATCAAGACGTTACTCTAAGACAACCAGAGTTAGGGCACCCTTATTCACCCAGCCTTTAATATGCATATAGTTTCTTTAAATTTTAACCTATTGCTCTTGTATTTGTTTCTATCTTAAATTTCTACTAACAGTAGTGATACACAGAAATATTCAGAATTGTATTCAACAATTAAATAATGGTTGTCTTTACACTAAAAAGGGATGCTTCTAGACAAAAATTGTTATTAACATTATATTTTAATATAATACATTTCTCTAGAACTTAATTCAAATGGAAGTACTGGTATGAATGTGCTAACTTTATAAAAAGTAGTTGAATGGACATTAGTTTTTTTTTTATTTATCTTTAAAGTGACTAAATAGATGAACAAGTGAATTATGAGAAAAAGTTAATATAGAGTCACCTTTCAATGACAGAAATGCATTTTTATACGAGTAACTGTAACTTCCCTGTTGTTTCTGCTGTCTTACATAAATGAGACATTTATGTCAATGTATCTTGGGGTACTTTCTATGTATCAAGGAAGAAAAAGAGAGAGTTGATCAAAATCAGTAACTTTCTAAAACACACATACTATATTCACTTAAATTTATTTTGCAGGCTACTGTCAGAATCAACAACTTCAATTAAAAGCAAAACATTAGTGATTGCTTAAACAGATCATGAAATAAAAGACCTATGGTGTATTACTGGTATTAACAGCATTCTGACATATGTAAGAAATCATTTGATTATTTTATTAAGAATAAGTTACATTGCTTATACATTGAGCATCTGTATTCTACTGCAACTAACACAATTTGTTTTATCAGGTTCAAGGGAAAATTGTACTTTTTGATATTAATATTATCTTAACTCTTTATTTCAGTGTTCCAAGTGATAATTTAAATAAGCTCTAACAGTTAAGACTTCTCAAACATGCTAGAAATATGTCAATTAATAAGCTTCATTTACTTAATCAATTCAACAATATCAACCAATGTTTGTAAATTACCTGTATTGAGAGTTTTACTGATTACATAAGTAATCACTCTCAATACAGGTAATTTAGAAAATAAAAGAATAAAATACAAAATTATCAACACCCACCATTTTAATATGCAAGCAGTCCTTTTCAGCCACCTATAATCACAACGAGCAAATTCTACTTAAAAAGAATTCACACACATAAAAAGGCAAGTGTGAAATTTCATCGAGATTGTAAAAGTAACTAGGATTTTATTTTTAAATGAAACGACATACAAAAAGTAATTTATATGATGCTCAGTAAAATGTATTTTATGTTTGCAACTCTACTATAACTCTTATAATGAAACAATGAATTGAGCATTAATTTTAACACAATTTATCAGATAATCCTTGTGTGATAAAATGATATGAAACCCATCACTTCACATGTGATGCCAGCATTATCACAAAAGGGTCATGTGTTTAAAAATTACCTGAACACTCTTTGCGTAGCACCTATTTTGTTATGTTTATGAATTTTTTTCTTTAAACTTTAACTCATCTAACTCCTGTAATTATCCTTTGCCAAGTGGTGTGTGTGTGTGTGTGTGTGTGTGTGTGTGTGTGTGTGAGAGAGAGAGAGAGAGAGAGAGAAAGAGAGAGGTATAGATAAGCAGTTTTCCAACAACACTTTTATAGGCATCTCTTATTTTGTGAAATCCTGTACCTATGGTAAGCTTTGCAATTTTACCTTATAAATGATATATTTTGTGTTGACTTCAGATTATTGGATTAGCTGAGCAGAGCAACAAAGACTGACACAATGAGTGGAGATAGATTCTATACATAAGTAGGGAGGAATATTTGAAGGGGACACATTTATAACTTGTGACTTTGTGAATGTATTCCTGTAATAACAACTTTCACTTTTCTGTGCAACTTCACTGCTTTGGATACTCAGATAATGAATATGAGGACAATAATTACTTGCCATTTATCATTATTGTGCTTTGATATGTATATATTTTTAACTTACATTTTTTTTTAGTCTCTGTATTGCTTGCAACCTGATGTACTATGTCATTCACACTCGTGTTAACTCAGAAGTAGACTTAAATTTTAATGTAGGTCTAGGATTTAGCACTTACTTGAAACTTTAGGTGTTTGCAAAAATAATTCATTCTTAACATAATAAATGCACTAAACACAGTCAATTGTTTATTAAATTAATATAATACATGAGGAAAGTGCTAATAGAAATCCAGGTATTTCTATAGTTCAGAGACGGTTCCATAATATCAAAAATAGAATTATTTGTCTTGTTTTTTCAGGCAATGTTATGTTCTGAAAGAAAAACTATTTGTAACAATTAAGGCTCATTAAAAATGTTGTTAATTTAATGAACCCCCGAGAATGTGATATCACAATAATAAAAAAAGAGCCGCACTAGTATATTCTAATAAAAAATGTAGCTTTTTGCTTCCCAGAGGGAACTCATTGGGTATAACTCTGATTTATAGGCTTTTAGAAACCTCTTAACTAGCAAAACAATAATATGTTTTCATTCATATGGTACACTCCTTTTATTTTTAAAGCAGACAATTTGCTTGTTTAAAAAGAAATCATTGTTAAAAGACTATATTGTTTCAGCTAGTCAAGTTGCTTTGATTTTAAGCAAGATATCCAGCTCTGTGAATAGCAATTCTGTTACCACACTAAATTTGTTAGATTTTCGAGGATTCACAAGGACTTTCAATATATACATTACCTTACTTTAAATTTAACAGAAACCAAATGGGTAGAAATTAGAATCCAAGCCAAGATCTTTGGGGACCTCCAGCAACTTACAGAGACAATCCATTCTACAAAAATAAATATTTCCCAAACCTATATACACAGCAGGAGCTTCATAAACACCAACTGGTGGCCAAAACCAACACTACGCTGAAATTGGTTAACACATCTTTCAGGCTGATAGCATGTAGCTTTGTGGTATACTCTTTTCATTACATACACATGATGACACTAAGGATTATTTCAATGCAGTTTCCTCTTTCTCCCACAATATCTTTGTTTGCAACAATGCATAACTTTAAACATTTTAACAATGTCAATATCAATATAAATTTAGACAGCATGCTTCCTTTCTCTACTACTATTCACCACAGGTATGAAATTCATAAGATAAAATTAATATGTGAAATCCAAATTAAATCTCGGAATACTTACTTTTTTTCACCTATAGGTTAAGTAAACTTACCAAATTGCTAGCTTGCTCTCCAAATTGCTACGCCACTCTATACTCCCATCAGTAGTTCATCAGGCTGTCAGACTAACAGGTGTACAACCGTATTATATCACTTAATTTTCATTTCTGTAATCTTTAGCAAGTTGCAGTTTCCCTTTGAATGCAATGATCTTTGGTGATTCCTCTTCTCTAAATTGCCTGATTATGCACTTTGTTCATCTTGCCCTTACTCTCATGGTTCTTTTTCTGTTGATTCTCAGGAATTCTTTGTCAATTTTTACATGCTGTAACTATCTTTTTCCGTTAGTAATTTAACTTACATCTTTCCCCACGTGTGTTAAACAGAAATCTTTCATTCTCATACAAATTATACCATCATATTTTGCTTTATGGTTTTCTTTTGAATTTACTCACAAAGATGGTCTCCTAGATTTTTTTGTATTAACTTGATAGGTGGACCTTTTACATTTCAGTTTTTAATACATCTTAAGCTACTTTTTGTGTGTCTTTAAATTTGCATTCATGCAAGTCAGTTTCTCCATGCCACCTACCAAAAACACCTGCCGTTTTCCATTGGTAGCAACTTCTCATAGATTATATCATCATATATGTATGGGTCTGTCTCTAAGCTCTCTTTTCTGTTACATTAAACTATATGTCCGTTCTTGTATTAATACAAACTGTTTCCATTGCTATGGCTTTGTTGTAGCTCTTCAATTAAGATAGGGCAAGGGGACAGTTGTCTCTCTCACTCTTGCTATCAAGGAGCATGGACTATGTTTACATTAATTACAATAATCTAGTAAAGTAGTCTTGGGCTAAGTAACCTCTTTATGCTCAGGATGATATGAATAGTACCGAACTCGTATGGCTGTGTGAGAACTGAAGAGTGATAATGCAAGCCTATCGCTGAACAAGTGACTCATGCATCTTAAATATGCAATAAGCAGTAACTCAATAAGAACTAATAATAAAAAAAATCAGAAGGTACTAAACCAGGTGTCTGCTCTTGTTAAAGAACAGAGACAATCTATACAGCATTGTAATTACACATCTGTTTTACTGTAGTAATATTCAGTACAACATCAGGCATATTTATCAGCGAGTAATTATTTGAAAAAATAAATGTTCACATGCTGTTCTATCATGACTTATTATTTCAGGAAATAGCCTAACTTCAAGTAAGGTAATTTCTACTAATTCAGCTTCACAACTTAACCAACACTAACTTGAAACACATTTTTAAATTTCCTATTACATAATCTGTGTAGTAACACAACTATGAAAGCGTTCATGACTCCTTGAAATACTAAAAGAATTCCACAAACTTGCACTATGTTTACTCTTATTTTTAAACTAGTGATACTTTACCCGGCTTCAACATCCAGCTCCTACTTCCGGCCAACAAATCAAAATCCCTAGGTCGGAGATAAAACACTGGTGTTTTGTCTTAAAGTCTCTATCAGATGATTATAATGAGTTGTCAGAGTAGAGAGCCAGTCCATTTAGCAGAGGTTCAGGCCATATTCCTCCTCCCTTTCCTATCATAGGCTCCCAACCATTGTCAATCCCTGACCAAATATAATATTTGCTAAATTTAAATGCAATTTATTATTCATATCCTGCAGTGACTTTAGTTGAGGCCAAATGCCTTATATAAAATCAACAAATAATTTTCTTTGATGATAGCAAAGTCAGAGAAAGCTTAATCCTCATATTTACTAAATGTAATTTTTAATTAAACAATTAGCATATATATGTATATATGTTTGTGTCTCTATATGCGTGTGTGTTTATTTTTTCTTAGTCAAAGTGTTTTTAAAGAGACTTTAGATGTGATAAAATTTATATTTAATAACCTTAGATATTTCACACTATTAGGAGAAATCGTAAAGGTGTAGTCTGAGTTAGCTATTTGCTTTTTGTTAGATGTCGACAAAAATTTATAAAGATAGAAGAACATTAGCAAATACATAGGGCCGTTTTGCTCTTGTAAACTGCTTACTCAACAGAAAACATCCATTTGTTTAAACTAAGGTTAGCCTTTGTTTATTACAGTAATTACTTCTGTTCCACTGGAGATAATATGCTTAGTGTCTCAAGTATATGTGAAACCTATCTCCTAAGAGTCAGTAAGCCTCAGTCAATAATGCAAAAATTGACCGAAAACCGGTGTCTTAGTTCTGTTTACGAATGTACCAGTAGCTCATTCCTGTTTGTATGCATTAGTCCATATTCACTTTTTAGCTATGTCTTACTTTTTGTTTTTGTTGTTTTTCAATTAAAATATGCATACTCCCATATGAATATTTAGCATTGGTAAGTCTAATAAATTGCATCTAGTTCATGCAAACAATATGCTAATATAATTAGATTTAATTAGATGTGCTTGTTTTAAGTGGAATTCAGTTAAACACATGTATTGGTTTCACAACATATCAAATAATGTGATTGAATCTTTTACTTTCTATCTTCTGATTTTAGAATCATATTAGACGAACTCTTCGATTGTTTCCTTTTCAGTTTTTCTTTTGTTTTATCGTCAAATACATACAATATTTTTATCCCAGGCCACTAGGAATTTCTAGCTATCAATTCTATACATAATATAGTTAACTATTCTTAATTAGAAGAATCCTAAAAAGCTCCTTGAAAGAAAATCTAAAAATAATGCTCATCATAAATAATGAAACACTTTTAATAATTTATTAAAAGCAAAAAAGCACCAATAAGTTCTATGTGCTTCTCTCTTTGGACATACACATCTGCTCTAGTGATTTTTATTCAGTAATCAGTCCCAAGCATAGTCAAGTTCTGTCCAAGTGAAGTAAAAATAATTTGCTAAGGACCTTGCCAACTCCTTCTTTAAATTATTTTGTCAACCAACCATGGCCACAACTTATAACTGCCATGCTTTCAATACTTTGTTTCTTAATCTTAAAAGTGATACATATAAAAGTGATTCATGTAAATTGGCAAACAGGAAGTTTTGGATATCTAGTGATTACTTCCTAGAAGTGCTAAATCATATCTTTGCCTCATCTATGTGTTTTATGGCTGCAATTTATGATGTTTAATAAGCTTAATTCCTCTCTTATGATTGAAAACCTTGGACTCTCAGAACTTCTTGCTGATGGTTTGGGCTCTTGTTACATTACATAATCATGATGCTATGATAAGGGCCATAGCCTTGTATCTGTAGTCGTTCAGGTAAAATACATTCCCTTAACTGAAAATAAACAGGTTTGGAAATAAAAAAGAAGAATACTATCTATGGTACAAAATTATACATCCTTTGAATCTGAAAATGTAATCTATTTTTACAATAAGCATCGTATGCTATTATATGGAAGGTATTATTTCCTGCGAAGTAAATGTTGAAATAGTATATATTTTATGTGCACTTTTATAGACAATTTTAATAAAAATGGATCTACATATGTACAAATACTGATCAACATTATTACTAAAAAAAGAATAATGGTGTGGATATTAGGTAGGTCAAAGCTCTGACTACATCCTCCAGAGTATAATGAGATCAGCTTCAATTAAATGAAAACTGTGTGAGCTGAGCAATATATTGGTTCACATGAAACTTGTTTGACAAAACTTGTTTGCATTTATTGACATTTTGTCCAATTGTGCTTTAAAATTAAATCCCATCACAACTATCTGTGCTCCTCTAAAATGTTGAGATTCAAACAAGTAAATCTTACAAAGAAATCCTGGTAAAATCTTTAAATATTTTTTGTATTTGTACAGCCTTCACAACATTGTGGAAATAATTACCACTCTTGATGTTAAACTATTTATAGCTATCCAACTTCAAAATACACACATGCGGAAGCTATTTCTCTCCTTTCAGGTTCTTGTAATTCTCAGATTAGCAGAGCTCTGCCAAGAGTAAAACCCCAAAGAAAACGGTGAGGATGAGAGCCTTCAGCAGAAGCAAGTGAGATAATATGAAGCTCCAGGGTGAGAAACAGTGAGGAACTCAGAGACTCTGGGCGGAGAGGCAACCGCTAGGCAGGTGTCACATTCATTATTAATTCATCCAAAACGGATCATGCCCTTGTTCAGTAACGTCCTCAAATTACTGTTATATGGCATCATTCTTATAAATGAAAAATTTTGTTTACAGTGACTCACATTAACAACTGAGGTTTGAAGCACAAATTGTTAATAAGAGTTTGCAGTGTCCACCCATGAGATTTGGCAAAGCTCATTTGTGGCTACATTTGTTCTCAAACATGGCTTGGCCACCAAATTTGTCTTTTAACTCATGAATATCATTAGGCTTCTGTCTTATGTGCTGTATTGATCTCAATTCTCCAAAGCGTTCTCAGGTGCCAGAGTAGCTATATCTGTGTTTTTTAAAAATGATTTCTGGTCTTCAATCACGGTGAAGCTGTTTCTCCCATTGCCCGTGGAAGCTACTCTATCTGCATAATACACAAATACCTTCAATATATACCTCTGACCATCTGCTAGATTGGCATAGCCCTGATTAAAGAAAAAAACACCACCTCTCTTCTTTGCCATAGGTACTAATAACATTCAGTTTAGCCAACCAGCTTTCAAAATCCTGTAAATTATAGATTATCCTGGAAGAAATCTCTCTTCTGTTAAAGAACAAAACAGTGGTGCCTCAAGCTTCTTTTCAAAGGGACCCATCTGTTAATTAAGAGTTCAAATAGTCTTATCTTGAAGTCTTCCCTTCAAACTGCCCTTCTGCTTAAATCTGGGAAATATCTTTATTATAGACCTTCCTAGAATACATAAGGATCAGATGAGCACAAAAGCCCACAATCCCCTGAACATGCTTTCAAATGGATGTTTGAAGACTTAGTGGAAACTTATTATTTGTCACTTAACATAAATTATTTCAGCGTTCTGACCCAAAGTCAGGCTGAATTTAGATAGGATGATAGGATCACGTGAATTCATACTATTGTTCTTCTGCAGGAGACTAATTCATTCTTTGCAGTTTTTTTTAATTGATTCCCGTGCTCTTGGGCTGGCTATTGTGTCTTTCAATTCAGCTTCCTAACCTGCTCACTCTTCTCTTCATGCTAATGAAAGCAGTATAAATAAATAGTAATATGGTTTAGGGAAAAAAAGAATAAGGTTTGGGTAAGGAAGACTTCCATCCAAATTGATTATGTTGCTAGCCGATAAATGACATTGGAAACACTACTTCTCCATGAAAGAGAGAAATAACTATCTCAAAATGTAAACTATCATCACATTCCAGTACAGTGACTGGCAGTTAATAGACATTTAATAAACATTAATTTATATCCATCACTTTCAGATTAAAAACAATGATGGTGCCCAGATGTGTTTGGTATCATTATTTGATTTCTGTGTTTCCCCAACTGTAGTGGCCATTCCTCAATAATGAAACAACAAAAGCTGGGTAACATAGAGGAAGTTTTGTCTTGGCCATATATTCGTTACCTCCTTAAGACTTTTTAAATTTCATGGTATTTCTTTCCCCACTAACCCTGGACTTCATACAGCTACCCAGCAGCCCAGAATAGAGAATAGGGCCTAGTCCACCTGCTGTCAAATTTACTGGTCTCCTTCCAATTCATTCCCTGGCCTCTGCAGAGAATATAATACATACGACTGAGTTATTTCCTCCTCTCAAAACACATCATACCCAGTTAAAAAGATCTTTTGGAAGTTAGGGTGGTAATTGAGTTACAGAACCATGAATGGCCAGTTGACATATATACAAATCAGGCAATATATACTCCCATTTCAGTATTATCTCCATTAAATTACAACACTTCTCTGCATAAACATGCTTATAATCTCTGATGATAAAATTGTGAATTCTTATTTTTAAATGATGGAAATATATCTATATTTTTCAAAGATAACTATAATATGGTGATCTACACAAATCCAAAGTTGTGGATTTTTTTCCATTGAGCTACAAACCAAGGCAAAAATTTGATCACACATTTTCAAACTTCCATCCTTTTTGTCCTCTGGTTGCTTCTCAAAAATGGCCTTTACCTTCAAGTCTATCTCAGTGTCACCTCTTCTGAGACTTGACCTGACTTGCTCCAAAAGATCTTATTTTGTCTTCTACCGGCACTTAGGTGGTTGTTGTTTATACTACGCATCAAGTAATTGTTAATTTATCTATCTGTCTCCTTCCCATTTCCTAGACTGTTTGCACCTCTGGGATAGTTAAGTATTATTCATTTTTTGTGTGCCCAATACGTAAGCACAGTGTTTGGTGCTGAGTGCTTTAATTATTTGGTAGGATTTCCTGTTAAAAAAATACAAGTGTGTTTTGAAAAAAGCAAGCCAATCTAGAGGCAGAAAAAGTATGTTTCCTTTCCATTTTTAATAAAAATGTCAAGTAATATTTTTTAAAGTTCAGTTATGAAAAAGATTAGGGCTTGGAAGAGAAAACAAGAATTTTTGAATATCTGAGTTTTCTTTTTGTCATATAAAAAAATTAGTCACATACTATAAGGAATTTTTTTCATTCTTTTCCTGGGTTGCATAATCATCTATGGAGAGAAAATATAATACATTGATCACCCACTATCAATGGGAAATTTCATAGTGATTGTTAGGAAACGTTTATGGAGGCAGAAAATTGTAAGACCAGACCTTTTGTTCATCTTCATCCATCTGTAGGCCATCTTCGACAGTGACAATATGAAAAAGTATGATACAGAAATAAATCTGAAAAAATTAATTAGTTAATTCTAAAAGAAGCCAAAAAAAGCCTCTTCTATGGCCTTCTAAAGAGAAAGGTATTCTTTGAAATGTACTCTTTTTCTGGTTTACTGTATATTAACAACTATGTGAAACACTGTGTAATCTATTTTTAAGACTACATAAAATATTTCATCTGTTTCTTATATATAGTCATGCTACATAGTTTAGAAGTTTATTCCCATTGGGTGTAACCTTTGTCATCTAGATTCAGTAAATGCTTAACAGGCATAGGCCAGAACCATGTGTGTTTTGCTTTAAGGGTAAATAATCTACACTGAGACAGACAGCCCCTGAGAATATTCCTCCCATATGTCAATATCATGGTTCTTTTTTCAGCATGCCTAATACATCATGTCATCAGTGTGGTCACAGCAAGACAATGGCAATGAGAACCCAGGATTGGACATATTGCTCCTAAAATTCCTTCTAGAATACAAGACTACTGTCTAGCTATTAAAATTCTGTATGAGGATTACTGTCTCTAGTAAAGACACATCAGGAACCCCAGTTAAACATAAGGACAAAGAAAAGTAAGCAATTTACATATTGATCTGTCCACAATGATAACAGCGTGTACAATTGGAAAGTGAGCAGACATATGGGTCATTCCTCAGCCTATAAATCTCATCTGTGTAGACACAAAAGAATACGAGAATGAACAGGCATTCTTTTTTGGTTCTCAGTCATCAAACCATTTTTTTTTCTAACTTTCTTGTCTTCACTTCTCTATGATGAGTAACTCTTATAAGTATACTGAGGGAAAGAAACTGGTCTCTGCTTTCTGGATAGTGTACAAATTCATATATCATGCTTGATTAAGAATTCATATATAAATCAGGAAAAATTATTTTATATAATCTCTAGGAGATTAGAACTATTCTTTTTCCACAGGTTGAACAGGATTTAAAAAAAACTGCATGTAGGTAATTTATCTCTTCTAAAACTGGTGGTTATAAAATAACATATATAATAGAATATTAGGATTTAGAAGGATATGAGAAAGAAAATTTCTTAAAATGAATTAGAAGTAGATTTAAAGGTACATTCTTGCTTAATGATGCTTTTTTTCCACAGGTTTCAGGCAATACATTTTTTAAAAACACTGAAAACATTCATTCACTTCTTGATTCTTAGTGGATTAATGTGCTAGTCTTTTATCTCTGAAATGTAGTTTTGAACTGACTGGACATAAAGCCAATTTGATTATATAATACAAAAAAATGCAAGTGCAAATAAATTTAGTTTTCCATACACAAAACACCACACATCACACAATCATTTCAAATCAGTAATGAGTTCAGACTTTCTTATTTTGTTTTCAATGAACACATGAATTATATTACTTGAAACAAAGCACACTTCCACCTTTCATTGAAAAACCCAGCATTCTAGTTCTATTTTCAGAATCAGAACAACAGTTTTTGAAGTTAAAAATTCATAAAGAATGTAGATTTTGACTCAGATAATGCCGATAATTTACAAATGCAAAGCTTGTCTCTAAAAGTAAATCAGTAATTTAGAAATAATCTACTTGAAAGTTTGCTTCACTTTTTGAAATTCATATGAAATATGTTTGTATACAATATATGTTCACAAATGTTTCCATATGTAGACTCTGACAGCAGATTTCTACCTTATGCCATGCTTTTAGTATTCGCTGTGTCTATTTACATCCATATTTCAGCTATTTAGGGGAAGATTTGTTAATTAAGATTGTTTTAAGGCTAATAATGAGAAATTGACCTTCATTTTTAAAACTAAAATAAAGTATTTCCATATCTAACCATTGTATTTTGAAAAGAAATAAGGGAAGTAAGCAGTCAAAATTCTATGCCTCCTGCCAAACTTACTATTGCTCTGCCTAAGTCCTTTGCATTTTACAATGTCAAACTCAATCCTTTTATTGAGTGGTTTTTTTAGTCTCTTTTGTCTGCAAAAGATGCTCATTTCTTACTCTGGCCCTTGCTGTTTTCCAACTTCTTTGGACATATACATATACATATACATACACACACACACACATATATACATATTTATATATGTATATATACATATATACGATATGTATGTGTGTACATATACACACATATATACACATATGTGTGTACATATACACACATATATATACACATATGTGTGTACATATACACACATATGATTGTCTAGTCTTCCTATGTGTATACATGCACATACACACACACACATATTATTGTCTAGTCTTCCTATGGAGTCCGTGTTTACCTTCCCCAAAGCCTTCAGTTTGCCTGAAATGAGAGTTGTAATTCTTTTGTTAGAATACTAAGGTTACATGCTGAGTTATTCCACCAGATTACATATTTGGATAAAATCATGAAGGGGAGCACAGTTGAAATGCATATTCATATATGTTTTTCAGACTATACCTAATCGTTATCAAACCTGCATATAAATTTCTTGTCATCTCTATTTATTTACTTTTGGTAAAACTTGTATTTTCTACATTCTAAAGAAATCTAGAGATCTTCTGAGATTATCTACTCAAATCTAAGACCATATGCCTACATAAATCAGAAGCCGATGCACAGTTTAGATTTGAAGGCAAATGACGGCATCTTAATAAAGGTGTGGCAAAATAGGATCTTCTACATTGCTGCTTGAGTGTAAATTAACAGAGCCTCTTTGGACAAGAACATTGCATTATTTATCCAAATATAAAATGAATACAACTTTGACCTAAAATTCCTGCTTTTAAGGATTCATACTACAGATGCATTCTCCAAGTGTGTAAATATATTTATACATGAATGTTCACTATAATATTTTTGGAAATAATAAAAGAAAACAAAAACAGAAAGTATGCCTAAGATAAATGGTTAACAACTACTGAATAAAACATGGTACATTCACAAAGTATATTTCCAGTTTATGACTAATACTGTGCAGATATTTAAAAAAATGAGGCACATCTACATGCATTAATTAGGGAAACCTCCAAGAGTCACATAAAGTGAAAAAATGTGGTATTTTTGGAAGAATGGGGATTTAATTATGCTGTGTGGGTATTAATACAGTGTTTGTGCAAGACAGAAAAAAAAGTAAGAGAGAAAACTCATCTTGTACAACAGAAGTACATTAGTTTTCTATTGCTGCGCAAAAAATTAACCCCAAATTTAGCAGCTTAAAACAACAATTATTTATTATCTTACATAGTCTCCAAAGGTAAAGAATCCAGGAGTAACTTAGCAAGATGGTTCTAGCCTAGGGTTTTACCTGAGATTGCAGTAAAAAAGTCAGTAGGGGCTTCAATCACCTGGTGGCTTGGCTCAAGCTGGAGGTTCATCTTCCAGGAAGGCTCACTCACATAGCTAGTCACCAGTGGCTGGTCGTCTCAGTTTTTTGAAACATGGAAATCTCCATAGGACTGCAGGAGTACCTTTGCAACATGGCAGCCAGCTTTCCCCAGTGTGAATAATCCAAGAGAGATAAAGCAAGAAGCTACAATGTCTTTTAATCCAAGTAGTCTCTAAAGTCACATATGATCATTTCCTCTGTATTTTATTTGTAAGAAATATGTCACTACTTCAACTCCCACTCAAGGGGGAGAAAATTGAGCAACACCTCTTGAATGAAGGAATATCAAAAAATTTGCACACATATTTAAATGATCACATGTAGAAAATAGAAGACATATTGAAATTTTGCACTTTGAACTTTAAAATATTAGTATTAATTTTCAATGAAATTCACTTGCCTGTGAGCCCTATGAAGGTTGAGGGAGTGCTTATGATCATTCTCCATTGAATACCTCAGTGCATCTCAGAATGTCTGATTCATGGTAGTCATAGTAGGTACTTCATAATTGTGGAAGGAAGGAAGAAAGGAAGGAGGGAGAGAGGAGGGAGAGAGGGAAGGAAGGGAGAGGGGAAGGAAGGGAGAGAGGGAGGGAGGGAGGGAGGAAGAGAGACTTTTCTATGGCTCCTCATTTCAAAAAGAGTAACTTGGGGATCCCTCAGCAATGCTCATGTCATCATATTTCCCAAGTCTAGAATCCCTCAGCCACACCCCCTCACAAAAGTCAGGGTTTTCATAGTTTGTGGTTTTCATAATTTGTTTCATAGTTTAACAAATTCGGAGATAAATATTTTTAAAGAACATTAGTATTTAAAACTAAATATTCTTCGTAAAGTTGATAAAAATAAAACCTGACTACTTATCCTTGAGCATTTAAGTAATGCCTTCGGCAATCTCATTATTTTTTAATCTTCATTGGAAGATGAAGCTTGATAATTCAAATTCCTAGACTTCTAATTTGACCTGCCATGTGCAGTGAACAAGATGAGACCTGGAGGTCCTTTTCTGTTTGCATATCAAAGGATGTCCGTGGAGTACTAATGATTTGCAGGATAATTAATCTTTCTGACTTATACTCTCACCACTCTGCTGAAACTGTTGTTGTTAGTGAACCATTGACCTTTTCACTGATAAATTCATTAGACATTCTTCTATCTTCCTTACCTTATTTGATCTTTATTCAACATTTTAAGTTTTTTCTTACTATATGCTTCTTAAAATAATTTAGACATATCAGAAGATGTTCGGTCATACTGCTGTAATAAGCAACTCCCATAACTCTTTAGCTTATAACAGGATTGTTTATTTCTTACTTAACGTAATCTTGGTTCTTCTCAACATCTTTGCACTCCAGGCTCCAGGCTAATAGAATAACCTCTTTGAGTTTTATTACCTTTCATTATGGCAAAGGGAAAAGAGAATTTGGTTACACATATGGTGCCCTTGAAGCTACTGCCCAAAAGTGACCCATCTCTCTTTCATTTACATTTTAGTAGGCAGAAATCAGAGTCAACTCTAATTTCAAGGGCACAGGAAGTAGGGTCATTCCCCTTAGGATTCTTCTAGCTCTCCCCATGTTTCTCTGATCCTTCCATCTCTGCTTTGTTCTTTTCTGTCCACTTCTTAAATCTGGTGGATCTCAAGACTTTACTGTGCATTGAGTTCATCTGGGGAGCGTGTTAAATGAGCAGATTTCATTAATGTACCCATTAATGGGTACAACTTCTGTATTCTATATTTCATTTAGTGAAATATTCTGTATTCTATATTTTATTAAAGTGATACTGTCTTAAAAACAACTGCCTAGAACATAACCAGGGATGTCATCCTGACAATGATATATTAAGGGCATGGTAGTAGGAGTATCTGTCCTGAGGGTAAGCAATAAGGAGATACAGCATCTTTAATTTTTTAAAATAATGATAAAATCAATTTAAAATTTAGTCTGCTTTTGTTTTCGTCATGTACTGTCAATGCTATAATATTTTCTTCTAAATAATCTTTTGTTGGTGTAAGTTGTAGATAATTGTGCTTATTGACAAGCCCTAATAAAATCTTCAAATCAGCACATATTTTTAACTTACATTTTAGTAAACAGTGTGTTTTATATGAAAATTAACTCAAGGAACTCCCAAGTTATACAATCAGCTATTAGTTATACTAAGCCATGTGGACCCAGTGACACACATTCATTTCCACAGTAAACTCTTAAAGTTCAGAATCACTGAAGCTCTCTTACGATGAAACTTGTCATTCCAAACCTGGTGTTATCCCATATTCTTACATTTAAGCATAGATTTAGGCCACTGATACCATGTTGACCAAAAAGGCAAAAAACAGAAGCTCAGTGGACTCAGTTCTCAGTCTGTATGAATGCATGTATTAGTACACATGTGTGTATGTAAAATTCAAAACAGCAAAAGAAAATTAACTGTAACATGTAACTTTGTTTGGTAAAAGCAAATGTTAGTTTACACACAAAATATTTATTGAATTTAACATCTTAAATTTGAAATTAATTCTTTTTAATTGTTAAATTTTGTTTTACAGCTAAAGAATGAATCAAGAAAATAATGATAATTACTGATTATTCTAATTATGACATAAGATAATCTGGTCAGATAGAGGAGAATGAGGTCAAAAAATGATTGACTCTGGGTTTCAAATATCCTGGGTAGTCACTGATAATTGATTTCTGCTTCTCCGTTACTACCTCCCACAGCCAAACAATATTGACTTCCTGCATATTTTTTCGTAATTTTCTCAACTTCTCTATGCTTGACATATAGCTAGTGCTATGTAATTGTGGCTACCGTTATTATAACGAAAGGAATTTAAATGGAAGGAATTGAGGAGAAAAAGGTTTAAATGGAGTTGGATAGAAATTCATAGCATAAGATAGTTGCAAAATCCTCTGACACTTCAGAAATGAAATTTTATTTATTCAAATAACAAAGACTAATTCCTTCAATGACATCTCTGTCTGGCAATTCTCAATTTTATATCTTTTTCCTAGACTTCTTCACTTAAACACAGACCAGTATATCCAACATCACTTAAATACAGACCAGCATAGCCTTTTTAGACATCTAAGGCTTCTCAAAATTAAACATCTAGTGAAAAATCTTTCTGAACTTCTGTTTCTCAATTAGCCTGTTCTTCTGAGTGTTCCTCCGTCTCCGTAAATGGCAACCCAGCTTTTGCGGTCTTCGGGACAAGATCTCTGAAATCGTTGTTGATTCAAATATCTTTCACTCTCCCTACATCCCATCTGAAAGCAAGTCCTGTTGGCTCTACCTTCAAATACGTGTACTAACGATCCAACTATGTTTCCCGTCTCTGCCTCACTGATTCAAGCCATCGATGTCATCTCTCATGTAGGTGATTGCAATTCACTTTTAACTATTCTACCTCTATTGGCATTTGCCCCCTACAGTCTATTCTCAACCAAGCAAACAAGCTGAGCCCTTTCATCTTAAATCAGATTACATCACTTTGCCCAGGACTCTCCAATGCCTTCTCAGTTTACTTACCCTCTGATACCTGAGGTGGACCTGACCTATTCTACTCTATCGTTTGATCTCTTCTACTGTTATTCTTTCCCTTGGTTTTCTTCACAGTGAAATTCCTAACGTCCCTCCAACACTCCAGTCATGCTCTCTTCTGGGGTCCTCAGCACTCACAGTTGCATTTTCCCAGAATGTTCTTCCCACAAACTCACATGGTTTGTTCCCTCAAGTTTGCCAGGTCTTAGCTGAAATGTCGCGCTCTAAGTAAGGTCTAATTAAAATGCAAGCTACTCTTTCCCTACTTTGTTTTTTCCATAGTCCTTATCACTGTATAGCATACTATTTTTCTTTCACTTGTTTCTGTCTCCCCTATTAAAATTCGAGCATCATAAAAGTAGGAATTTTTGCTTGTTTTATTTTTTGGCCTATTTCCCACACCTAGAATATTGTCTGGAACATTTACTACACTTACTGCATGTGTTTAAGAAATGAATGTAGTAATATCTGATGGAATTATTTTATACTTTATCTAGAATGTAATGCAAGACTAACGTACAGATCATTTCTTTTTTTTCTCCATATATTTACTTTTTATTGAATTTGTTAATGTTACAGAGTTCTTGCACTGCCAAACCATGACTGAGAATTCAAACAAATAGTGCAATGGACAGTCTCATCCACCCATCATACAGTATATTAAAACTTGATTCATCTACATTTTGATATTTTCGCAATTTTTTAAAAAGTTATATTGAACTGTGTATTTTCCCTGAAAAGTATGCATTTTTTCCCAGCAAAATTTTGTTGGGGGTTATGTTACTGAAGAATGAACAGAGGTGAGTAAGTGGAGGTGTTATGTAACGGCATACTGTACTCAAAATCTGAAGACCTGAAGCTGATTTAAATTCCAAATTCCAGATAATTTCTGAAAGCATAAAAGAGAACGCACTCTTTCTGAAATCTAAACTTAGCATAAAACTATCTATTAAAACTATGATTATTCTTATTATAATAGACAAATAGAAAAATAAAACATACTATAATCTAGAAATAAAAAGAAACGTAAACCAGAATTTAAACATGATAAAGCTAATATTATGAATCAATGAGAAAAAAAAGACTTTTTGTTAAATGGCTCACAATACTATCAATGATAACTGGAATCATCATTTACTGAGTGCTTACAATGTGCCAGTCACTGTGCTTTATTCAACAGTCTCAACAACTCTGTGAACTAGGTATTATACACATTAGGCTCATTTTACAGATAAGAAAATAGAGGTATAGAGAGGTTAGGCCCAAACTCATAGAGGTAACAAGTGATAGAACCAAGATTTGAACTGAAGTATATCTGCATCCAAAGCCCAAACTTTTAACTGCAAACACATACTGCAATTTGAGGAACAAAAATTATACTGGAATTTCTGTCACAGTTCTTACACCAAAAAACAAAAGAAAGGGAAGGGAAAGGAACGGGGGGGGGGGGGGGGGGGGGAGGGGAGGGGAGGGGAGGGAATGGAAGAGGAGGGAAGGGAAGGGAAAGGAAGTTCACTTCTAAAACAACAAAAGTAATGGAAGAATCTTGCATGATGTATTTTAAACACTATTTAAGACATGAAGGTCTTTCTAATTACAATTTATAGCCAAAAACAAATAAATAGAAAGATTAATTGGCTTGCCTTTCCACGTAAAAACAACCTGTTTTAAAAAAATGAATAAATGGGCCAAGAGCGGTGGCTTACGCCTGTAATCCCAACACTTTGGGAGGCTGAGGTGGGTGGATCATGAGGTCAGGAGTTCGAGACCAGCCTGGCCAATATGCTGAAACCCCATCTCTACTGAAAATAGAAAAATTAACTGGGCATGGTGGTGCATGCCTGTAGTCCTAGCTACTCAGGAGGCTGAGGCAGGAGAATTGCTCGAACCTGGGAGACGGAGGTTGCAGTGAGCCAAGATTGCACCAGTGCACTCCAGCCTGGGCAACAGAGGAAGACTCCGTCTTAAAAAAAAAAAAAAAAAAAGAATAACTGGATGATATATATCAAATGCTTATTTCTCCAAAATGCAAACAACTGTCGTAAATTGACTAGGAAAAGAATACACAACGCCAATAGAAAAATAGGCAGATGATTGGAACAGAAAATTTATGAAAAGCAAATGTATCAAACAAACACATGCAAATGCGTTCATCTTTTTCACAACCAAATAAATGAGAATAAATACAATCATGAATATTCTTATCTTCTAGATTGGAAAATTTTTCTGTGAATTATAGTATGTAATCTTCCTGAGAATGTGGTAACTGTGAGAGTATGTATTGGAGACAATTTTTAGGTAAACAGGCTGATAATTATCAAGTTATGAAATGTGTGTTCTCTTTGATTCGGCAAATTTTGTTTCTAGAACTTAATCTCAACAGCATGATAATTCAGTGAACAAATGTACAATATTGTTCATTAAAACGTTGTTTGTAATAGTGACAAACTAGAAACAAACTAAATTTCTGTAAGTGTAAAGTTAGTTAAATAAATAATAGCATATCAATAAAATTGACTAGTTGGCTATTAAAAAGGATGACGTTTATTTTTAGTCATTGACCTGGAAAGTGCCAATTTTTAGAGGAAAAATAAAAGCAAGGTTAGTACTTGTTCATCTAATGCTAACAATGGGGACCACTGGGGTTAGGAATTCTAAGTGACAACTTTGTATCTTATACTTTTCTCTATTGGTTGCATTTTCTATATGAATAACTTGAGGTATATGATTTAAATAATAATTTGTCAAAATGTATAAGGAAATTCAGATAAGGTTGTAGATTTCTTCATTATGAGATGTATTTTCTTTTGTTAACTGGGAATTAATACATTTTGCCTTTTATGAAAGAAACTAAGTATGTTAAAAATAAAAATGACTTTACTAAAAGCAAGGAAAACAAGTTTTCTAGAATTTTATTTTGGAAAACAAATGAGTCATCCTATCATTTGTATCCAACTGTACATTTAATTATTTTACTCTAGTTTTTCCCAATATTGCCAAATTAACCTCTCAATTTTGTTCCCATAAGTTTATTAAAATATGTGTAAAATATGTCATTGCAAAACACAAATACATGCACACACACAGTGATCTAATGGAATCAAAATAATAGTTTCCTATCATAAGCATTCCCAAAATAAGCTTAAAGATAATTAGCTTTTGTTAACATTTGGTTATTATTAATTACAAGCCAGATAATTCTTCTTCACAAAGAAAGGATGTTAAAATTTATAGCCATTAAATATCACTAGCCTTACTTAGAATACTGAGTGTTCCCCTGTTGGTGAAAGAAAGATCCTTTTGTTGTTAAGTAAAGAAAGTTAATCAGAGTTAAAGACGTGCTTCTTACCTTTCCTGTTACTCTCTTTACAATGTGCTCACTGTGTTTATTTTCAAAGTAATTAAATATAACAATCCAGTATATACAATTTAAACTTGCATATTTTTACAACATTGGTAAGACTTTGTATATTTTGGAAAATGTGACTCGAAGAACTACAATTTAACTTCTACATGGCTTACTAAATAAAACAAGCTTTAAATCATTCTACATTCTGATATTTTCTCTCACCAGAGTTACAGGCAAAGTAGCCTGGACAGTAGCATAAACTCTACATCACTTTTATGAGTAAAATTAATCCATCCAGTTTAACAAGATAGTGGATGTTTATAATGAATAATTCTAAATCAATTTAAAAGTCATTCTGTTATACATGGATCACATAGCAGATATTATAGTGACAGAGTGCTTTCCCATATCGAATAATCAGCAGAATTAAAGTCTTGCCCCATGAGAAACAGACCAAATTTACTGTGAAATTGAACACAACAGTCATGAACACTAGTTGAGTTTAGTATTGTGATGCTATTGTTCACCATGACAGAAGGCGACAGAAAGAACCTTTTTCCTTTCCAAAATTGTTGAACTCCCACCAACAATCGAAGTAAATAAGTTTTAAACATATGTAAATGGGGATACTCTTGGTACCAGGAAATCACAAAAATGTCCACTTAATTAACAAGTCTTTAGAAAGACGTGTTTCAGCAGTATATCAGCACTTGATAAACAGTTATCAATATTGTTTGGGGTAGATTAAAATGAGTTAGGCTACTCAAGTTGTCTTTATTACACCTTTTGTTTCTCCAACAAAAGACTTTTTTTTCTAAATTTTTCCTTGATTCGCTCCTTATTTTATTATTATTAGTCTTTCAAATTTCAAAAATCACAAGCTTAGCTTAGCATCCATTTCTACTTGATAATTAGAAAAAAGAAATAAGGTGGGGGAAGGAAGAAATAAGGAAAGCAGGGATGGAGAGAGAAAGGGGGGAAGAAAAGAAGGAAGGAACAAAGAAATGAAGGAAGGAAGAAGGAAGGAAGGAAAGGAAGGAAGGAAGAGAAAGAAAATGGAAAAGAAGGATACTGAAGTAATTCATGTCACTTTATTTGAGAGAAAGAAAAATTGGTTAGGAGTATCATCTTTTTCTAACCACATCATTAAAGGTTTGGAAACCTGCCTCTATTTCATTAAGAAATTTTTACGATTTTGAAATAATGAACGGGAAATAATCTAGAAACAGTGCTATTTATATTAAGTCAATGCACTTTAGGTTTATATCAAGGCATTATAATTTCTAAAATGAAAGGCTTATGCTTAAAATTAAGGAAAATCCTTTGACTGTTTTTTAATTTATTTTTCAGTTTTTCTAGAGTTGTGTATCTAAGTTCTGATGCAAACAAATGCCTGGAATTCCCTCTATGTTTTAATATGCATCCTGTCTTCTGTTACTCAAAATTACTAACTACACTTTTCAATACAAATATTGCATATTAATTAAATATGATTTTTTTATAATTTTTAATAACATCATTAGCAGCTGCAGTAATTATTAAAGGTACATATCAAAATGTTCCTTAATTTAGTGAACTATTCATCACATTTCTCTTTAAATTCTTGCAAACCTATAGAAAATATGTTAGGACACCATTTCCCAAAATGCTCCTATAAAAGGTAGAGAAAATTAAGACCTCATAAAGGAGTTTTATAAATATCCATAATTACATAACATTGTTGATTATTGCATAATAATTCATCCTTAAATATGTTTTGATATATTAGTAAAAAAATAAAAGATTGTCTCTTCCGTAAAATATATATTAGTAAGCGGGGCAGGGCAGGGGAGCGGGGGAGTCTGATTCTATAGAATTGAGGTGTCTGCATACTGTTTTTCACTGACATGCGGGAAAATATCGCTGCATTTCCTAATGATCGCCCTCTTGTGGAGACCCTGTAGTTTGCACATAAAGCTGTGTAAGGAGTACATTTTCTTCAGCTGTCTGGGCAGCTTATCTTTTCTCAGGTATTCTTATAGATAATGTGATATGTCTTGTACCAATTGTCAAGCTTTTTGTGTAAGGTCAGCTTAATCTACTTATTGTACTGGAGTAGAAATGCAAAATATATACTCTAGTAATCATCAAACAGCTGGTTTTAATATAATTGTACACTCGTGTACATTCATTATGCCAGTGTGTTAAACTTTTTAAAAAGACAAGAGCTTTTAAATATTTAACATTTCTTTTTTTTTACATGAAAGAGATTTTTAATTGAATAAAACTTTTATCCTGCAGAACTGTGGTATGGTCACCTCCCCATCTGGTTGCCCACATTAGCATTACTACCTTTAATTCTTTACTACACGGAAGCTTTTGAGGGATTTCTTTGGATACAATATTATTGTCCTCTGTACCTAGATAAAATTCTACATAACACCTTATAAAAAAACAACTCCATTTGTTAATTACCTAATTGTGAGCCACTAAATGTCTACAGAGGTATTCTATTGATCTTTTTACTTTCAATGTCTATCGCATTAGCTGGCCGTTAATAGGCTCTTATCAACTGTTTGTAATAATGAACACATTAACAAACAGAGAAGTTATTAAGGTTTTCTTCTTTATCACATTGGTTAAAATTATAGACGTGGCTTTGCTTATAGAGAATATATACTTAATTCCCTTATGATTAATTAATCAATTTGCTGAAATTTATAGTAATGAAGTTACTTCCTGAGGCTAGACTACAGGAGATCAAAACTTTTTTTATCTTTAAACACACTTCCTTAGCACTTGACTAAGCAGAGTTTCTCTTGTCTTCTTCCATCTGATTGAAACTATCATATTTTGCTACTTCCTAGCCACAAAAGTAGAATTGCCATCATTCTCTGAATGAAGGAAAAGGTGCTATCCACTGTTTTAGTGCTACTGACACAAAAATTGTGGCAGTGACAGGCCCTACAAGCTCATCACTCTCTTATGTACAGCAGCACTTTATCAGGAGCTCCTCCCTGTTCTCTCATTTTGATTCTACTTGCCCAGAAAGAAGAAAAACGTTTTCTCATGCCTAACGTTGCCTATCCGCCCTTTAAACTGCATCTTAAATCAGGTCTCTTTCATGAAGTCAAGGGAAACTGACAGTTAACTATTCCCAAACAACAAAAATTAAATCAACATGACTCAACATGTTCCAATCACACATGTTAGTGTTTCTAAATTTTTGTGGATTAGGATACCTTGCAATGATGACATCAGGGCAAATGCCTTAAACAGAAGTGTCCAGAATAACTAAAATTAAATAAGTAAAGAAATTGTTTAATTCTAAGCCCTCAAATTATATCAGTGATTTAAGGGCTCACTTTGTTCAAATATACAACTAATAGGATATTGAATTTTGGAAGGTTTTATTAAATTACTAGTGTTTATGCTTCTGTTAGTACTATGTTATTAAAAAACTCTCCAAAGGTACATTTCTCAAACAGTGTCTCTTGATTTTGTGCAAAAATATATATCTTGAAATCATGTTTCTAAGTAGAGATATAAAAATGTTAGTAACTAATATTGCTTGCTATAAATAAATCAATATTTTTATGCTAAGTACAGTTTTATATTGTTTAAATTAATTTATAATTTTATATTTTTCAACATTGACTTTTTTCTCTTATTAGAAAATAAATTTTCTATCTCATCTCAGCAAGATTTCAGATTTTTTACACCTTTCTGATCAGAATCTCAATAACTAAATTTTACTGAATCCTCTTGTGTGCTGGACACTGTCTTGGGACCTTAACATGTTTTCTTCTGCAGAATCTCTGATGTAGTGGGTAAGAGTGTGGATTCCGGAAATCAAATTCTTGGACCCAAGATTCGATTCCACAATTTAATAATCATGTGAATTTTGACAAATTATTTAATATAGCTAAACGATAATAATAGAGCATGTAAATACATTTGTTGTGAGAATATATAAAAAGCATTTGAGGAAATTCCTGGCAATAGAAAACACTCACTAAATTTTAGCTAATGTTTACATTCACAACAATCCGATCTGTTTTATTATTCTCTTTTTTTGAGATGGAGTTTCGCTCTCGTTGCCCAGGCTGGAGTGCAATGGGCGATCTCGGCTCACTGCAACCTCTGCCTCCTGGGTTCATGCTATTCTCCTGCCTCAGCCTCCTGAGTAGCGGGGATTACAGGCATGTGCCACCAAGCCCGGCTAATTTTGTATTTTTAGTAGAGATGGGGTTTCTCCATGTTGGTCAGGCTGATCTCGAACTCCTGACCTCAGGTGATCCGCCCACCTCAGCCTCCCGAAGTGCTGGGATTGCAGGCGTGAGCCACCTCCCGGCCTTTATTATCCTCTTTAAACAGATGAGAAAACTTAAGATTGAATGACTTGCCTATTGCCACACACAGAAAAAAACTAAATTGATAAAGTCAGAATTCAAATCTAGCAACTGTCTAAACTATGCTTGCAGGCAATAAACTAGAGGACTTTATAATCTAGAAATGTTAAAGGCATTCTGTTTTTCTTCCAGAGTCAGGCAGTACAATAAAATTAATCGTGGCTTAAATCTCAAGCTTTCAAGGTGAAAAACACTGTAATTCTACAGACTAATGTTGAGACTAGAATAAGCTAAGGAGTGACTTATGGCAACAAAATACTTTTCTGGAAGAAGTTTGGTTCAGAACCATAATTGAAATTCCCTTCATGAAAATCTTTGTTTAGTAGATTTTCTCCAAAGATATCTGCCACTCTAGATAAGAACCCTGAGAGAATTGTCTTTTAGCATAGAATAGGGTAATACTTCTCAATTAAAAAGTACTTCAGTTCACAGTTGAAGTCTTCTTTTCATTTACAGTAGATTACTTTGCCCTTGATTGGCCCACGTAGAAGAAATTCAAGGGCTAAGGTTAATTTGGATAGGACGACAGTTTCCTACCATTTCCCAGTGACAAATTTTTCAGTTAAGAATAAAATTAGCTGTTTTGACCATACTGCTAAAAATATTGTGGTTGAATGTTTATTTCTGTTTCGCCCTGGTTTGTTATTATTTCAAACATAAACTGCTTTCCAGCCAGTTTATTTGCAGTTCCCAAGTAGGAAAACATGATAGGTTATAAATAGATAAATGTGGATTTTACCATCAGATAGATAGACAAATAGATATCTATATATACCACAACAATGAATTATTTTCAAATATCTTCACAAACCACTACATTTGAAAATAATATCAAAATATTTAATATTTTCCCCTCTAACATTTTTATTTCCTGCCTAAGAGCCAGATATCTGAAACCCTTTTGTTTTTTTCTTCATGTCCATTATCAACTCTTTCCTGGTAACTCTTCGCAAATATACTTTTGTTTGTTTGTTTGAGACAGAGTCTCACTCTGTGGCTCAGGTTGAAGTGCAGTGGCATGGTCTCAGCTCCTGCAGCTTCAACCTCTTTGGCCCAAGTGATTCTCTCACCTCAGCCTCCCGACTAGCTGGGACTACAGGCATGCACCACCACACCCTGCTAATTTACAAATAAATATTTCTTTAGTCACTCAGAGTAAACTAGAGCCATTTCCCAATTTGTGTATAAGGCGTTCCTAAAGGCCTCATTAGAAATCAACTGCATGATAGCAGATCAATATACTATCTGAGATAAGGACAGTTTCGTTCCTAGGGAGCTAAAAATAAGTTCAACCTGCCTCTCTCCACACCATCAACCTGCCTCTCTCCATACCATACAAGTGAGGTTCAACCTGCCTCTCTCCATACCATACAAGCGAGTACACAGTGAGCCAAGAGGCATGGGAGTGAGAAGGTGTTGGGGAGAGATTTGAGGGTAAGATAGTAAGACACTGGGTGGAGCAGGCATAGAGACAACTAACTGGGATTTCTCCCCAGTATGAACTGGAATTTGGGATTTTGAACCACACTTGAGGCTCTGGAGCATTTTCCCTTATCCACTATGAACATTTCTACATTTGGTCTCTTCTATCTCACTTCATTAATCCACACTCTTGTAAATATTTATTTTCTTATTTTAAGAAAATTCATTTTCATCTATGTGGTGATTATCATATATTGAACTTATAATGCATCCAATATTATGAGATTTATTAGGTGTTATGCTTGTAAAAATGCATCTTTACTTCCCTCTTAAAATTTCTACTTTGCACACACACATATATATGATTTGCTCAACCTTTAATAAGTATCATAAATGCATAAGTATAGACAACATATGACTTTTCTGGATGGCAAATTTCCAGTATATAGATGGATTGACTCATGTAAATTTAGTCAAGCCAGGAATAGGATTGCTGTTTATACAGTTAGAACAGTTATTTCTTCTAGCTATGGAATTTCTTTTTAGCATCTTAGATGTATTCATTTGAATGAAATACATCATTTTCCAAATGGTTAAGTAATATTTTAATTACAATTGCTTAAAAGTCTTTGAATTTATAAGGACATGTTAAAGTTAGCTTTCTAGGTAATATTTTCTTTTGTATATTTCTAATAGTGAATGATAATAGAAAAATAATATTGTCATTTCACCAAAACATCCCATTTAAGAAAATGATATTAATAGACTCTAAAAATAGTCTTGGCTAAAAGACCAATATAGGCAAATGGTAATATAGCATTAAATGTCACTATTGTTAATTATATCATTTAATCCTTTAAGTATTATAAATTTTCTTGACGTTGCATCAAATTTTCCTATACTTTCCCAAATTGATGAAGAAGCTATCCTTTCCATACTGTCACAAAAGCTAGATTCTACGAAATGAGCCAAAGAATGAGATCCTTCATCAAGGCATGACATGAAACTTTAGCCAGGCAGTTTGCAAAAACAGCTAAAGGTCTCTATTGTGTTTGTTAGCACCACTGTGTCAGCTTTCTTGTGTTGGCAGCTTTGGGCTTTTCCGAGGAAAGCCCCAAAGAAAGTTGTTACCAGCATATATTCTACAGTTCACAGACTCTCAAAAAGGACACATTAAAACTGTTAGAATCCCCAGGGCAAATGTGGAGATTAAGTAGCCTTCTCCCTCAACAGAAGCCCCGAACAGACAAAGCTCGGTATTGTGTATTCAGTACACTATCTTTTTCCAGAACTGAACTTTACTATTGTGCTCAAAGATTCGAGTTTACAAAGTGTTTGGGGGCTTTGCATAACGGTTCACTGGCACCACCACTGACAGCCATCTGAGTGTGGGAATTTTTTTTAAAGTCATGATGCCCACCAAATGATTGACCTATTGTATTAATGCAATGGCAGCATCTTAGCAGGAGGGGGAGGACTGGAGAAGTTTGCATCAATATCTATAGCAAGCTTCTTTTTCACAAGAATTTAAGGAAAGCAAAAAAAAAAATCCTATCGGAAAAAAATGTGTCATTTAAAAGCTCTATTACAGGGTAGTATATGGCTATTTAATTATTAAAAAAGAATGGGTTTTCAGGCAAAGCGTTTGGGGACACTATAAGTCGATTTTCTTCTATGGTAATTTTCTTCTATGGTTTCAGCATTTTCATGTAAGGTGAGGCATAACTCTTCAATTCTAAAATTTAGATACGCACCCTCAACTCTGGGCCCTGATTTGCTTGGCTCTATTCAGAAAGGTTTTTCTTTGGAGGTAGTAAACTAAAATATATCACAAGATAAACTGCCAGTTCATGGTCAATATTCTAGAAAAGGTTAAGAAAAAGTTGAATATTTAAATAAACAGAGATTCTTAATTACTCTATCCAACTGGGGAGATACTGGACTTATTTTGGTCAGAGAATGTTTCATCTGAACCTTTTTAATATACCACCTGGAAAACATGAAGGCTGCATGAATTAGAGCGGCCATGACCTTTCCTAAAATTTACATATTACTTACTCATTTCATTGAAGGATCAAACATGTTTTAATAGGCATTAATAGTAATAATGCTTTATGCAAATATTGTTTTTCATACATCTTGTCCATTTTTATGCATTTTTATGCTTAAACTTTAGTTTATATCCCTATAATTTAAGGCAGGATTTTAAATATTGAGAAACTAAAGTAGAAACTGAAAGATAGTCTAGTTTTTTTTAATTGAAAGAATCTAATGTCATTTTATCTTTGGGGATTTTATAGTGTATGTTAGTATACTTAAACTTGATACAAATTATGAACATGTAGTAAAATGCTTTATTATGTGAGTGGCTAGAAACACATATTTTCATGGACAATGAGAAGACAGCTCTCAATTTCTCGGTACTATGAGTAGTGAATTACTAAATGACTAATAAACTACCGGTACCAAAACAACGTAACTGAAAGTTAATATTAAGAAAGGAAAAGGAGGTTTTTGAAAATTTTTCTTAAAAATAATGATTTATATGATGGTTTAAATAATATGTATAATGCATATCAAGAATTAGCAATTAATTTTTCATTTTTAAACATGTACTTAGTATCAACCCTGTAACACTTTTATGAACACACCACTAACATTATCATCTTGTTTATATTCTTGTTCTTTTTAATAATATATATAAACTTTTGAAACAAGAACATATGCCATTAAAAATTATCATCATCTGAAGCTTTGCTTCTGAATGTTTTTTAATAAAAAAAATTTGACACTGACATTTTTCAAGTGTTCATTTTTATTTAAAATATAGACTCTGACGTACAGTTCTGACCATCCTTTAAGCAAAATACTCTGGTACTTTTAAAAATGGACTATCGCTTCTATAAATGTGAGTTTCTTTACAAAATTACATTGAGATTATTATGTTTTTTATTTTATTTTTTTTCTCACCCTGTCTTATGGTGTGGATACATTGAGATGAGCAGGCACTATGGGTTTTCTTTCTGTATAACATTAGTCGTTTGATTTAAATTTTTGTTTACTTTTACTGGTGATGTTTAATTTTATACCAGATCAGAAAATAATGAAGTGGATATTGAACACATTTTATCAAAATAATGCAATTCCTACAGGAAATTATTGATGAATTTTGTTCTCCATTTGCCCTACTGTAGACAAAGCAGAACCAGTACTTGTTCAATTTTGACATTACAGCAGACTCTCGGCCCACTTCTTTTCACTCGTAACTGTTTTTAATTCATTCATTAAAAGTTTTATAATGGCCTTATGAGATAGAGTTTGCAATTATCATTTCTTTAGAAAATATTCTTGCTGAAATAACTTATTCCTATTTAAAATTCAATAACTTTATGTCTACATAGTCTATTCAGATAATTAATTTTATTTTTGGAACTTTAAGTTCTAGAATTTAGGTCTGAGAATTACCATGAGTTATATATAGATGCCTTTTAAAGAAAATGTGATTTTTTTTAAAAGTCTGAATAAGCTTCACATATTTCTAATAAATACTTTTATTCCATGCTTCAGTGTTGTGTTATTTGACAAGAGTTAAGTATTAATTATCTCCAGATCAAATGTCATTTTTCCAATTTCTCTACTAAATATTAGTTTCGTGTGTACGTAGTCTCCAACTTATATGATAATGTGAGTGCACAATTTTATTCAGAGCATGTATGTACATTTATACCCATAATTTCTAAGATGATTTCTATCTTAAAGAGCCTGCACTTTGATGATAGTGTGAATTCAATATAATAGAGTCATGTAAGAAGAAAGACAATATGAGAGGGCAAAATGTGAACTACGAACCAAAACGCCTGGATTATAGGTTTAGTTATGTCTTAAATGATTGATCTTGAATCTAGCTTCACTAATTATTTGGTTCCCTTTGGTAAGATAATGATTTCACCTCTGTCTACTGTCTCAGGGTTGCTCTTAGGCTTAAATGTAGTGATATATGGGAAGTGCTTTATAAACTGTTCCATACATGTTCTAAAAGTGTGTGCTGTTATTTTTCTTTGAGATGACGTTTTACCACAGTATTTTCACTCCTACTTTCGAGTGATCCATGTTTTCTAATGATTGTTTAATTGTTGACTACAAGAACTATTATGGCTTGGAAATCTAGCATATATGGGACATTCCATCACCCTCTGTTGGTTGGAAAGTGTAAAAATAGTATGCAATTCTGGAGCTTTTGTTCTTAATCATCTGAAATAAGAATATTTTGATACTCAACCACTGAAGTCACCAGAATGTGCAGATTGACCCCCCAAAAAATACCCATCTTATATTTTAACTCTACTTAAAGTACAGAGTATGTGGTAGTCACTAGAGGATATCACCTACATATATTGAACAGGCGTATCTTATATCCAAGAATAATTCTTTTAACAGTTTAGTAGCCCCTCAATTATTTAATCCCATTCACATGCATCCAGAATCAATATTTTAAGTTGAGAAATTAATGTTTAGAGTTAATATGTTTAGATAAAATATGTTGCTCTATCACAAGTGTATAATACAAGCTGATTATGGCAGAAAATTAGAAAATTCACTTTTTCTTCATTTTATTTTCCTTCCTTCCTTTGTGGTTTCAAAAAGCAGTCACATATATATTAGAATCACAAAGATAAGTAGTCTTCTTTGAGTCCAGAGATTAATCACAGAAATCACAGACTAACCTATATGCCATGACCCAGTATTTACAACGCAAGTTCATCACTCATAATAACTAGCGCTGAACACTTACTATTTGTCATACACTAAACTGTAAGAATATAGTTCTTCTCACCTGCTTCTTAAGCAATCTTAAAACGTGAGTACTTAGAGAAGTAAATAGCACAAGATAACAAAAATTTTAGGACTATGGAAAAAAGATTTGGCTTTCAGCATTTGGCATGTCTTTTTAACTTCTCTTTTTATGACTTTTTGGACTCTCCAAATTCAACCTTTAAATTGTAAGCCTACTAGAAATATCAAATGAAACATGCCTTATTATATTTTTCTCCTGAAATTTAAGAAACATTTGCATTCAAGGTGGTTGCTCAGTTAACATAGCTGAATTATTTCTTGCCCGACAATATAATAATGCATATAAGAATTTCAAATTTCCTTTACAAAATAGTAATGTGACAAAATATGTGCATTTCAATTACTAGAATTATATTTCTCTGATAGCAAACACTGTATTAATTGCTAATGATATGTATATATGCACACATAGATCATTCTGTATATCTACATACACGTCTGTGTATATAGATGTATACATGTATGTGTTCTTATGTATATATTTGTGTCCATGTGAGATTATTTTAACTGTATGCATCATAGGATAATTAATCTTCCACATTTTCAATTTTATTTTGACAATTTTTTTCCATCCTCATATAGTTCTAGGAATTCTGTCTTAGGAAGAACACTAAAAATATTGTATACATAGAAGTAGAGAGTAGAACAGTGGTTGTTGTCAGGGGCTGGAGACGGAATGTGGAAGAAATGGGGAGATGTTGCTCAAAGAGTAAAAACGTTCTGTTATAAGATGAGCAAGTTCTGGATATCTCACGTACAGCATGAGTGCTGATGGATGTGTTGATTAATTTGACTGTGGTAATCATCACACAATGTATACATATACCAAGTCACCACATTGTACACCTTGAATATAGTCCATCTTTATGTGTCAATTAAATATTTAACAATATAAGAACAGGAAATAAAATGAACAAAAAACTTCACTACATGACTTATAGTGTAGTCACCATATCCATTCACTAAGTGAAATATGACTAATTAAGTTAAATATGAAAAATTGTCTATTCTAACACTCTATACAAAACTTGAATTTCCCTCTACAACATTATCTATTAATAATAAAAGGCCTCCAACCTCTGCTTGTCCTCCTCAGACAAGGGAATCACTGTCTCTTATTTGAGCATGTTCTAATCGAAACATTCCTTTGAATGGTCTCACATGTATTTCACAAATTCTTCCTCCCTAGAAATTCTACCATTTGACTCTCATTTTTCCATCAAGTGTAACACATACTATCAGCAAGTCACTCTAGGAGGTGTTACAATGTAGTACTTCTATTTTTTCAATAAATCCCCTGAAAAATCATGAAAAAATATGAGACAAAGTATCATACTATTCTCCAGATATCCCACCAATGTAATTACTATTTTTATATCTGCAACTTACCGACTTACAGTATTTCATTATAAAATTTAGTTTCCCCATTCTTATTGAATTAATGAAGACAACTAATACACTACTGAGTTTGAGTTTATTATCTTTAAGTCTCTTTTTTTCTGTCATGAGAAAATAGTTTGTATTTAATGGTAATTTCTTCAATTACATATAAAATAATAGAAACAATATAAATAATAGTACATTTTATATATTTATATATACTTTATATTTATATATATACTTATATTTATATATAAGTAACATATATGCCTATATATGGTCTTGTGATTATTTGTTTTACATAATTAACATATGTATAGTCCATGCACAATTCTAAGTTCTTTGTAAGTATAAACTCATTTATTTTCATAACAATCTTATAAGATAGGTGTTGTTATAATTGAATTTTTACAAATGGAAAACTAAGGCATAAAGGGATTATATTACTTGCTCACATCCACATAAATAGCAATGGCAGCTCTGGCTTGTGGCCATCTGATTTCAAAGTATGAGTTCTTAATCTTTATACTATGCTGCCTCTTGTTAGATATAAATCACACAATGTTTCCAGTAATATCAATTGTCCAAATACCCCTTTTCATTTTTATTATAATGAATTTATGTTGTTATACTAGACAACATAAATTATACTATAATTATATATGTTATACTATACATAGCTAGTGCCTTATTCCAAATACTATTAGTGCCCAGTGAAACACAATGGAGCTAAAGCTACTAATTCCTCTAATGTATTTCTAGATAACCTCAGAATTCCTCTGGACCTGACTTTGGGCTCTGAAATTGTGTTCCAGGTTGATCTAAAATAGTCTTTAAACATAGAGACTATTTCTTCTAGCACACCCCCTCCACTCCTAGTGAATGCACAACTCTGTTCCTTGGTGCCACTATAAAATCCTGTGTTAACTATGACAGGATGCAACTTTATCTACCTACTCTAAAAACCATTACTTGTGTGACCCCAGAAAACTGCCTACACTTGAGTGATTGTATGTACCCTAACATAGATAGAAAGTATATATTTTGTTACTACTTTGCATGTAATCAAATTTCTCCAAGCCATCCCTGAAATACAGCAAAATTGACTTGAAAAGGTGATTACAGACCTATATTTCTAGAAGTAAGAGTGATTATTTTCTTTCAAATTCATACCTATGTAGGAAGCTATATGTTTACATCAGTACTCTGAAGGTTAGGACACCTCAATTAATCCTTGGCACGTTTTCAGTTCACCTCTTCACCCTGGTAGGTTTTTCTATATAAATATTTGACAAGGCATGATGGTGATATTAAGAATGATGATGTTACCAAATGTAAAGTTGATGAGACATCTTATAAAAGTCCCTTAAAAAAAAGCCATGATGAGGAATCATGGCAACCTAGAGTAACTTCTTCCTTGGTTACTAGCAAACTTAAAATGTTATGAAAGTTTCTGTGGATAGTTATTCCATATTAATATCCTCTATCTTGTGCTTGAAGGAGAAAATTCACAATTAAAGTTTTCTGTTTTATCATATGCATTGTTACTTTTAACACAATTTATTATAAAATAGAAAATGAAATGTTTTAAACTATTGATATTTTGTATTTTTATATTAGGAAAAACGTTTATTTGCGCTATAGATTTATGTAGTATTTAGTAGGTAATTACTAAACAGCAAAAGCACACATTTTTGTCAAGGTCAGCTTAAAATAAAAAAGCATATGTTCCCAGGTGCAATGGCCCATCCCTGTAATCCCAATGTTTTGGGAGACCAAAGCAGGAGGATTAGTTGAGCCTAGGAGTTTGAGACCAGCCTGGGCAATGTAGGGAGACCTTGTCTCTTCAATATAATAATAATAATGAGCTGAACATGGTGGCATGCGTCTGTGGTCTCAGCTACTCAGGGGCTGAGGTGGGAGGATCACTTAAGCCCAGGATGTCAAGGCTACAGTGAGCTATGATCACCATTGAACTCCAAGCTAGGCAACAGAAACCCCATCTCAAAAACAAACAAATAAATAAAAATTTAAAAACAACGTGTGTTTGAACTTGATAAACCAAACTTATTAACCTCGCTTCATTCAAAAGACATTCATGATATAAAATCACCTTCTCTATTTATGTATACTTTGTCTTTACCAGTATCGGTGCTGAGAACCAGAATACCCTGAAACAAAGGGAAAAATCATAGATAAGTGAAGCAATGGAGAGCGCCTTTAACTCCAAGGTGCTTGACTTGGAAGTTATCCAAGGCTTAAGGAAAATAAAAAGGGTAGGATTTTTTTGTTGTTTCCAAATCTGAAAGGGATCCCAAGAAATATAATTCTGTGTTTATTTTTTCTAGTCTAATAGATAAAAAATAATACAATCAATTAAAGAGCAATGAGATTATATTTGAAAAGTAATTGTTAAATAAGGGTATCTATGAATTACTGTGGAAGCATTTTCACAGAACTCTTTTGCATTCATTTCAGGGAAGAGAAATATTAGCATTATCTTTCATGTTTATTGCTGTAATATATCTAGTATCCTGCTGTAGAAAATAAAAAGAGCTGGATGGCAAAATAGCGCTTGCAGCAGACCCTTGTTGAGTATAATCAAGGTTCCAACCAGGGAGCAAACGTACTGTCACATTCACTGTCTTTCTGTCATTTTCCGATGATCTATCTTTGCAAAACATTAAAAGCACAAATGTGTTCAGACAAGGTTAGACAGCATAAAGCGAACTCTCTTTTTGAATGCTAAGAAACAGATTATTTGTTCTGTCTTTTATTGAGCTCTCTGCAAAGTGGTAGCATGAACTGAGATCATATATATATTTTTTAAATCTACGTCCTGGCTGAATATTGATTATGTTCTTTCAGTACTGTCCATAATCTCATCCTCTGTCAAAGACTGCATGGTAGGTGAAAGGCTCCCTATGGCACTGTCCTAAGAAACAGGCACTGTCTTGGGATAATTGGGAAATATAACTACAGAGACCCTGAGACTGGCATTTTAAGATTTCATTTATTATTATTCTTGATGGTTCCCATATCCATTTAGAGCACTCCCACAGATCTTAGTCTTAGCAACCCTTCTGTCACTCATCCTCTACAAATAGTATGGCCTCATGTAACTAAGGAATTAAAGACTTACTGATAAAAAATATTGTATATCATTTTCTAATATCTTATGCATTAATTTCTATAACTTTGCTTTTACTAGAATGGAAGACGCTAAGAATATAAGCACTAATATGCTTAAATGTATTTTAAAACCAGGTGGGCTCTTTTCCTTTATAACAAACAAAACTAGTAATGACACTACTTGTTTAGAATCCAAATGTTATCTTGCTGTGCAATTGGCTCTATGCCTTTATTTAGGCGACAACTCTAACAACATTTCAGGTGTATTATTTTGTCAGTTTTTAGTAGAATATGCAATTATCTAATCAGTTGTCAGACATTCAATTTTCATTACAATTCTCATCTCTCCATAGAATTTATCATATTTGGTTATAGTACACAGATATTTACTAAGTTACCAAATGAATCTAGTAATACCCAAGGCAGATTAGGCAAATTTTGCATTGTTGTTGACTTAAATGTATGTGTAAAATCATATGTTTCTATAATAACTCTGTTTTTTGGGAGAGAAAATTAATACAAGATGAGCAATATAATTCAGTTAAGATATAGATGGCTATATTTAGAAATGAATATGTATTAATTCTTACATACTCAACAAACTGATTTCAAATGGATACAGTACACAAAAATTTTATCCTGTGGCTTAAGCCAATAATAATTGTCAATATTGAGTGGCGAAGAATGTTTCAAATCCACATCCTCAGACTTTAAATATTACAGGAGCCAGGCAGAACTATAGGTGAGTGAATGACACAGTCTAACTCATGAAGAAGTGGTGAACACTGTGGCAAACTTGATTGGACATAAACCATTCATACAGGGCAGCTGCAAGTCAGTTTTCAGCAACAGTGAAAAGGTAGAAATGCAGGCTTGTCACTGCCATATTATTTGATTTTTTTCACATCCACCCTCCCAAAGTAATATATGTTAGGATTTTCAATGGATGAATATTTAAATATTTGAAACAAATTCCATGTTAATTTTTAAAACTTGTGTGCCAAACTAACATGTATGTCACCTGAATTCATCCATGATCAATGAATTGAACCTCTGCATGGAGTTTCTATGACATATCTAACAAAATCATGTCATAGTGTCAGAGTAAGGGGCTTACTCTGTGTATCCCCAAAGTTCTCGGAAAATGCAGAGAGCGAGGAATAATTAAAGCCTGAGTATGTCAAAATGAAAAATCAGGCCATTTCTAAATAAAATTTATATTAAATAGATTCAATTTATTTACAAAGCATACATATTTAAGGTTAGTAAAGCCTTCTTTTAAAAAATGTCTTTCTTTGGAGTAAACCCTTAAGAGATTTTAGGTTGCCAAGATTGAGAGAGTGAGCAGTTTCAGTAGGACATGACAATTGCAAAATACAGAACATTTTTTAGACTAGAAGGTAGCTCTCAATTTTCTACAGTAGATTTAATTATTTATTTATGGAATATACAGAATAACCATGCAAACTTTCATCAAACAAAATTTACCAAAAAAAAATACTCTGCCCTAAAGTCTCTGCTGCTGAGAATACAATGGTAAAGCAAACAGTCATAGTGTGTGTGTGTGTGTGTGTGTGTGTGTGTGTGTGTATGGTACAAGGATTACAAATTTACTTATATAAGGCATGAATAGCAAGTTGAGGAATTATCATAAAATCATTGAATTTTTTAAAAAAATAACCACAATAGAGAACCTCCCATAATTAAAGACATACAGGACACCCACTGAAAAGAAATTGCCATAAAAAAGAGTACAAATAACACAACCAAATGAAACATTATGTGAGTAACTGAAGTTTTAAAAAGCCAGAGCACCCCTAGTCCTGGAGTTATTGTAACAATCTTGAATGGGTCATAACTTTATCTAATATTACTTTAGGGATTAAAGAGAAAGAAATTACCAAAAATATACATAAAACCTAGACAGAAATATAAAAATTAAAGAAGAAAACCAAAGTGATAAATAAGGAAGGATGAAGTAGGGAGTGATAATAAGAGAGAATGAAATACATATGTTTAAAAAAAAACAAATCAAATGTTTGGATATGAAAATATTGTAATTAAAATAAAATCTGTATGATAGATTAATGGGCATATCAGAAATAAATGAAAGGGTAAATTGAAAGTAATAAGGTCAGGAGATCTATTATACAGCATAATGACTATAGTTAATAATAACATGTACACATGAAAATTGCTGAGAGAGTAGATGTTAAATATTCTTACAACAAAGGCAGATAAGTAGGTGAGGTAATGCATATAGTAATTAGCTGCATTTAACCATTTTACAATCTATACATATATGCAAACATCACATTGTACGCTGTAAAATGTACAATGCAATTTTTCAACTATACCTTAATTAAAAAATAACTAATAAAAAATTTTAAAAGTCAGTATAAAAAGAATTAGCTACAGAGTCAAAAAATACATAAAAGAGCAATTAAAAGGCATTAAAGATAGAAAGACAGTAAAAAACACATGAGTATGGTGGCTGAAAGTGATGCCTGAGAAACACTTTTTTAAAAGATAATGGCTAAGAATTTTCCAAAGATAAAGAGGTACATGGCTCTTCAGATTAAAGATATTCGCTGAGTCCCAGAAAGAAAAAAGTAAAACAAAACTTAATAGTTACATATTACATAAACAAACGAAAATACAACAACCTCACAAATTACTTCCCACAAAAAAGAGATTATCCACAAAGGACTGACAACTGACAGCTCATATCTTTTCAATACATATCACAGTCTCATTAGCAAGAATATATATCAGAAAACGTTGGAATAATATCTTCAACATGCTGACAAAAAAGCCTATAAAACTAAAATTTCATTCCCAGGAAATTTGTTATTCAAGAGCAAGTGTAAAATAAATACTCTATTTTACAAAGTTTTCCACTTACATAGATTTGCAGAAGGAACTGTAATAAAAGATGGTCCTTACTTAGAAGAAAAGTGAAGGACTAGAATCCAAGGAAATTAATTGCAATGCATTAAATGAGTAAATATTTTATATCCAATAACTGCAAATAATAATAACAGTAACAACGACTTGTTCAAGGTGGTAAAATCAGAGTGGGACTACCACACTGGATGACAACAATATGGAAAGTGAGTGATGATCGAGTTAAGACATTCAAAGATTCTTCTCTTTCTCAGGAGAAGGTCAGAGATATTGTTTAGTTAAGACTTCGTTAAATCAGATATACATCTTTTAAAAGTAGTCAATAAAAAAACAGAAATAAGAATAACCAGTAAATGAATAGAAAATTTGTGAATAACTTCAAGACCAGTTGAGGGAAAAGATGAAGAGGGAAGTTAAACTTGATGAATTAATAAAAGATTAAGAAAGGGAGGGAAAAAAAGAAAGAAAAAACATAATGAATAGAAAATAAAATATAAGATTGCAGGAATATCTCCAAGTTGTAATAACAATATTATAACTATTATTTTCTGGGAATTGTTCTCATATACTGATTAATTCAATAAGTAACTACCATTGCTATCAGATTTTTGATCACCTGTCAGAAAACTGAGGCACAGAAAGGATAAGAAACTTAGCCAAATTAACTACTAAGTTGCAGAGCTAGATTTGGATCAAAGCACAGACTGGAGGCAGAGTTTGTTCTGTAACCACTTACTGCTTCTCTTTGCAAATGGAAAAGGAAAGAGTAGCTTTAGATGAAATTTAAGTGGTAGGCGTAGGCCAAATTTTATAGGACTTTGTTGACATGTCAAGAATGTTGGCCTTAATCTAAGAGCAAAAGGAAGTCATTGCAAATAGTAGCAAATAGCAAATACTTTGAAGAGAAGAATGTACAGAGCAGTTGAAGACCATGAAGGTGGGGCATCAATAGGTGTTATGGGCAGAGAGAATTAGAGGACCATGTCCAGGTGAATATATACAAATAAAGAATGGGATCAGGTTAATCCAAGTACATCAAAAAGTTAAATGCTACACAATCTGAAATGACAGGTTCCAATAAAATAAATGTAAATAAATAAATACATAGACATATAGCTGCATACATACATAAAGTGATGAGTTCAAGATACAATTTGCATAAATTGAGGACTGGAAATATTAACAGAAATAAAAGGCCCTATTTTCATCCACTAAACAGAAATATGGGCATATTTAAAATCTATGTTGAATTTGGAATATTAGTTATAAATCCTGAAAGAGATAGTCTTTAGTAAATTAAAAACTAGAATTTTAATTTCAGAAAGGATCAAAAAGTAAACATTGGTCTTCTGTTGAGGTGATATACAAATTTTGAGGGAAAAAGAGTAGAGAAACAAAAGAATCTAAAAGAAAAGTGCATGGAGAGAACAAAAATTTAGGATAAAGGGAAGAAAGAATGTGCATGATAATGGAAGAGAAAGGAATTTTTAAGAAGAAAAGTGGAGCTGATATTGTTAGTACTGCAGAAGTTGAGGAAGATTTCCATTTCATTGGATTAGATAAGTAGGGAAATTGGTCATTTCAGAATAATAATTGAGAAAGTTATATTGGAAAATTTTAAAGGGCTGATAAGGCGATGATTTTTTTTAAGTGTGGACTATTCTTATTGTAAGTTTAGCAATGAATTTGAGACCTGTTAGGTAGAGAGAAAGTCATGCAAATAAACTGAGAGAAGAGAGCAAATGGAGAATTTGAGATAAAGAAAAGTTACTTGATTAGGTATGATTATGGAATGGGGAATAGATTTAAGGTCACCAAATAGATTAAAATATGCAAGATTATAGATTTTTTTCAGGAAATTCTATGTAGGAAGAGAGAAAGTAAAGGTATAGTGAAATAATAAAGTATATAAGAAACAAATCGAAGATACCTTGAACAACCACATTTCAGTAAATTGAAATAAAGCCAATTGCTGAAGACAAAGGTAATTACTTTGAAAAACAGTAACCTAACCATGCCCATGGTTAGGAGGAACACGGAAACATAGGTAAAAACCCTATGTTTCTGCAATATCCATAGCAACATCTATATCATTCATTGCATGAGAAGTTTATTGAACTGGGTAGATGGAGGATTTGGGGAGAGGAATCTGGGCCTTAATCTATGTATTCAGCAAAGGCACTTTGGTTAGCCAGTCTCCAAGATTACCTCCAAAGATCCCCATATGGTGGCGATATTTATGTCTTTCTATAATCCCCTCCCATAATGTATCAGGGATTGTTCATGTGGCCAATAACATAGGGCTTTCTAAATTAGCTTATAAAAGACTGTGTCTTCAATCTTGGGTGCTTTCTCATTCACACATGCTCTCTTTTCCTCTTGGATCGCTCACTCTGGGGCAGCTGGCTTAGGGAGAGTCCGACTAGGTAAGGAAAGAAAACCTGTGGCCAACAGCCAGTGAGGAGGAATCAAGGCCTGCCAGCAGCCATGCAAGTGAAGTTAGAAGGGAATTAGCCACAGTCAGCCTTCAATGTCAGCCAACAGCTTGACTGTACCCTTGTGAGTTACCCTGATCAGAATCAGTCAACTGAACCACTTTCAGGTTCCCAACCCTCAGAAACCATGTAACATAAATGTTTGTTGTATTAATTTAGCTGCTAAGTTTTAGTTTTATTTGCCACACAGGTAGATAACTAATACAGGCATTATAATTCTTTCTCATTCAGTCTTTAGAGGATTTATTTTGCTCTGAAACAAGTTGAAAACAAATCATTGTTGAATTTGAAAATACTGATGGAATCTTAAGATCTATGTGGTATAATCCGGTCATTTTGCAGAAAGTGACCTGAGATTCAGACAAGTTGAATAAGTTGCCCTAAGTCACATCGTTTGTAATTGACAGACTCAGAATCTTACTTCAGTTCTTCTGTCTTCAAATTCAGTACAATTTTACTAGCCTATGCAATAATTATGAAACTAACTTCAAAAATAATACCTCTTTAAAAGCATCATTAAACTTGTAAGATTTAAAATTTTCCCTGTGGGAAATTTACCAAATAAACAAGTAACCCCATATTAACTTCACTTGACTTGGTTTTATTTGTCTTAAGACAGTTTCTATAATGAGTTTAACCCTCATTAAGGACCTACTTGCAATGAAATAATCAACTTTTTTTACGTAAGTATTATATGCTCTCCTGGCTCCTTAAAATCATGAGACATATCTTTGTAATTGGAAAAACTTCAGAGAGTCACAGAGCATTTGAATTAAAATTAATTTAATTTTCCTGCCTTGTGTGCCCACTAAAATTTTTCCATGTATGAAAGACTTGTAATTCACAGCAAGAACCACACATTTTTTTTTAATGGTATCTAGTCAGCTCTAGAAGGCTTTTATGCATTTCCTGGCATATTAAAGAAATCATGAAGACTTTATAGTTGTTACTGCTCCTGTACCGCTTACTGTTTTTTATCATGCTTGAATCACTACCTTCATTCATCCAACTTTGGAGTAAAGCTTCTCCTTCAAATGTATTCCAGCCAAATAATCGTTATCTGCTGAGAATGATGACAGGATTTCGAGGCATGCTAGGGCTCCCTCTAAAATATCATTTCTGCCTTATATCTTCTTGAATAATATTCCTTCCAGTGTGATCTACTGTAAGTTTCAAGTGTCTTTCAGAGCTCATTATTATGGTAAAAAGAAGAACAAAGAGAGAAAGAATGGTAAGCGGGAACCTCCTGCTTGCAGTTTTCACTGATAAAATCAGACTCTATAGAATCGTTTTCCCTAAGAAGCATTTTTTTAAATATCTAAAAAAATTACTCTGGCAGTTTTGTTATCAGTCACATTTGTATTTTTTAATATGGTGGCAATGACAGTGTTCTCATTACAAAGTGATTATTTATTTGTTTTTCAGTAATTTGACTAAAAGTACCAGAGTAGCATTTTAAACCTATTGTTTGTAAAATAAAATGCATATAAAGAAAATGAAAACAAACAAATGTATAACTTAGTGAAAAATTACAAGAACATCCATGTAACCTAGATCAAGAAATAGCATGTTGCCAGCCGTCTGAGAAGCCCCCCCATGTGTGTCCCATCAAAGTCACAAACCTCTCCATCCACACAAAAATAACCTCGATTTTGGCTTTTTCAATAATCCTTTCCCTGCCTTACTTTATGATCTTGTCACCCAAGTACCCATCCTTAGACACTTCAGCTTAGTTTTATTGATTTTTTACAAACTTAACGTCTTTTAGGGCTCCGCTGACCTACAGACTCTCTCATGTTGTAGCTCAGTATGTTCCTGTGAACTCTGTATTTTCTGTAAATTGATTCTGGATTCAAGGGACTGATTAAGCTCACTTTCTACTCATTTGGCAAGTCTGAAGTCTTGTAAACAGAAGGCACATAATGTCTGGTATCCATTCTTTATGATGTTAGCTGCCTAAATTCATCAATTCCTTAGGGGTTTGAAAAATTGTAAATTCTAATTGTATGTTTTTAAATAGACTGGCTGAAATAATTTCTGAAAGAGAGAGTTACCATCACCATCATCTATAATTCTGCTGTGTTTTAGTTTGTATAAGAAAAACAGGATATATGTTAGATCCTTGCCTTTTATCTAACTAATTTTTAAGAAAATAAATTTTTCCTAGTCATCTTCAGAGGGGAACTAACTAGACGTTTTAAATGGTTATGAATTCATGAATTGAAATATATTTGATGAGTATCAATCCATTCTAAATATGATCCTTATTGAAGCTAAAATTGTCTCACCTTTGACCGACAGAGTCCTTTCAAATTGGCTCCTAAAATCTTTTGAAATGACCCTGATAATTTTTGATAACTATCTTTTTATCTGGCATGTTAAGATGTTCCACACTCATCTTGTACATTTTGTGCCCTTAACTCCACCGCTTTTCCAAGAAGTCCTCATTTCCTTTATTGGGAAATTATATTTCATGGGAAAAGCCTGACACTAAGGATGCTCACAGATTGGTCATTTTTTTTTTCTAGGCCTTTTCAATGGGCAGAGATACAATATATTCAGGTGTTATGCTGAGTCTTTTCTGCATTACACCTGTGTCTCCTCTCTTCCTTACTCAATATCTTGGTTCTCAAGACATAGGGAATGACAGAATTAGAATATGGCATTTAATAAATGCTAATATGCTTTGTACCCACACACAGTTGCCTCTTCTATATCTCTTAAGGCATTGTTTGTTATGATTATTCACTTTTGTGTTCTTTCCATTTTAGTTTTTGTTTCAAAAATGGGTTTTTAACTCACGTAACAAGTGAGTCCAAGGGATTCAGCAATTGTCCCATCGGGAAAAGCAGCTTTTATTTTGGAGTTTATAAGGTTTTTAATTTGTCATACAACCTCCACCTGATCACAGAAAGCTTTTCGTTTCTTAATACTTAAGATCAAAGAAAGTGTCCCTTCTTAATACTTTAAAACTTCTACACTTTCTGTAATTTTTACCTGTAGTACTTTTCAGTCCCTCCACTGTCTTCATGCTTTTACTCCTAAGGTGGAGAAATACCTTATGTATTTGAGGAAAAACATGAAGACAGTGTTTCTGTGGTGGAGTGAGTATTTGAGTATTAGAAAGGATGAGTATCAGGAAATGAGAACATGAAATCTATCTGGGACCAGATATTTATCAAAAATTTGGGTTATTCGGAATGAGATGGTAAGCCAACAGGGAGTTTTGTTCAGAGAAATTACATAATTTGATTTCTTTTAAAAATAGATTACTCCGAAGTGGTGTGGTGGCTCACATCCCAACACTTTGGGAGGCTGAGGCAGGAGGATTACTTGAGCCCAGGAGTTCCAGACCAACCTGGGCAACATAATGAAGCCCCATTGCCATTTAAAAAATGTTTTAATTAAAAAATAGATTTTTCTGGATGTTTGTGTCAAGAATAGACACTAACAGGATGAAGTACAGGAAAAACATTAGAGAGATTTGTTATATTCAATTATAAGCATTGGGGTTTATATTGATTAGCAGTCAGGAAGATGAGCTGGAAAAAGTACAGGAGACTGAGAGGAAGCATTTGGAATGGTACAGAGAAAATCAGAGTACACTTGGTATGTCAGTGTATACAAGTATGTAAGGAAAATCTCTGTGGAATACTGAAAAAGTTGCTATTTTTTTCAGACCTAATATTTTTAAATGTACAATTGGCATATAATAACTGTATATATTTATAGGGTACAGTGTGATGCTTCAGTACATGTATACACTGTAGAATGATCAAATCAGAGTAATTAGTATATCCATCACTTTAAACATTTGTAATTTTTTTATGATGATTCAAAATCTTCTCTTCCAGCTCCCTTGAAACATGCAATACTTTATTATTAGCTACAGTTGCTCTACTGTGTAATAAGACACCAGAATTTTCTCTTCATGTATAACTGTGACTTTTTACCTGTTCACTAACCTCTCTCAATCCCACCAGCCATCTCTCCTCCCCAGCCTCTGGTGGCCTCTATTCTACTCGCTACTTCTCTGAGGTCATCTTCAGATTCCACATATGGATTAGATTAAGTGATGTCTGTCTTTTTGTGCCTTAAAAAGTTTTCATTTTTTTTTCACGTTTGCCTATTTCTATCCAATTAACACTCCCATCAAAGCTGACTTCAGGATACAAATAGTTTAATAACTATGTCACAAATTTCCAGAATATTTTACAATCAGCTCTCTGGAGCTGCGGCATGATGAACTAGGACACCATTGGGTGTCTTGGAATCCACATAAAAATAGTATTTCAAGGAGGAAGAAATGATCCACTGTACCAAAGGCTAGGTAAAATGAGGACTGAAATTTACCATTGGATTTAACCATGTGAAGGTCACTGGTAAACTGAAGTAGGTCCATTTTTTTTTTTTTTTTTGGAATGAGAAAACTCTAGCTTATTGGAATGAGATTAAGAACAAATGAGAAGAAACTGTAGAATATAGGAAAAGAGAAATGGAGAAGTCATTTGAGGGCAAGTCACAACAACAAAGCATTGTCTTTTTAAGATGAAACAACACTAACGTTGTTGTATTCTGATAAGAATGATGCACTTTCTTTTAAAGAAGTAATGAGAAAGAGTATTGCTGGATCTATTTTCATAATCAGCAAAAGGAGAATGGGAGCAGGGGTCAGAGTAGAGGTCAAGAGTACGGGTCAGAAAACTATACCTCAAGGGGGAAATATGGCTTACCACTTGCTTTTGTACATAAAATGTTATGGGAACACAGCTACACCTGTCTGTTTATTTATTTTCTGTGGCTATGTTCATGGTTCTACTCCAGAGTTGTGTAGTTGCAGCAGAATCTACATGGTCCACAAAGACTAAAATGTTTACTATCCTGCCCTGTACAGAAACATCTAGAGGACAACGGAAGGTCATTTTTTTTCTTCTTCTTTTCTTTTTAATTATACTTTAAGTTCTAGGGTACATGTGCAGAATGTGCAGGTTTTTTACATAGGTATACATATACCATGTTGGTTTGCTGCACCCATCAACTTGTCATTTACATTAGGTATTTCTCCTAATGTTATACCTCCTCCAGCCTTCCACCTGCTGACAGGCCCCAGTGTGTGATGTTCCCTGCCTTGTGTCCATGTGTTCTCATTGTTCAATTCCCACTTGTGAGTGAGAACATGTGGTGTTTTGTTTTCTGTCCTTGTGATAGTTTGCTGATAATGATGGTTTCCCTGCAAAGGACAAGAACTCATTCTTTTTTATGGCTGCATAGTATTCCATGGTGTATATGTGCCTCAATTTCTTAATCCAGTCCATCATTGATGGACATTTGGGTTGGTTCCAAGACTTTCCTATTGTGAATAATGCCACAATAAACATATGTGTGAATGTCTCTTTATAGTAGCATGATTTATAATCCTTTGGGTATATACCCAGTAATGGGATCACTGGGTCAAATGGTATTTCTAGTTCTAGATCCTTGAGGAATCGCTACACTGTCTTGCACAATGCTTGAACTAATTTACACTCCCACCAAAGGTGTAAAAATATTCCTATTTCTCCACATCATCTCCATCATTTGTTGTTTCCTGACTTTTTAATGATCACCATTCTAACTGGAGTGAGAAGGTATCTCATTGTGGTTTTGATTTGCATTTCTGTAATGACCAGTGATGATGAGCATTTTTTCATATGTCTGTGGGCTGCATAAATGTCTTCTTTTAAGAAGTGTCTGTTCATATCATTTGCCCACTTTTTGATGGGTTTGTTTTTTTTCTCATTAATTTATTTAAGTTCTTTGTAGATTCTGGATATTAGCCCTTTGTGAGATGGGTAGATTGCAAAAATTTTTTCTCATCCTGTAGGTTGCCTGTTCACTCTGATGGTACTTGATTTTCCTGTGCAGAAGCTCTTCAGTTTAATGAGATCCCATTTGTCTATTTTGGCTTTTGTTGCCATTGCTTTTGGTGTTTTAGTCATGAAGTCTTTGTCCATGCCTATGTCCTGAATGGTATTGCCTAAGTTTTCTTCTAGGGTTTTTATGGTTTTAGGTCTAACATTTAAGTCTTTAATCCATCTTGAATTAATTTTTCTATAAGGTGTAAGGAAGGGATCCAGTTTCAGCTTTCTATATATGGCTAGCCATTTTCCCAGCACCATCTATTAAATAGGGAATCCTTTCCCCATTGCTTGTTTTTGTCAGGTTTGTCAAAGGTCAGATGGTTGTAGATGTGTAGTGTTATTTCTGAGGTCTCTGTTCTGTTCCATTGGTCTATATATCTGTTTTGGTACCAGTACCATGCTATTTGGTTACTGTAGCCATGCAGTATAGTTTGAAGTCAGGTAGTGTGATGTCTACAGCTTTGTTCTTTTTGCTTAGGATTATCTTGGCTATATGGGCTCTTTCTTGATTCCATATGAACTTTAAAGTAGTTTTTCCCAATTCTGTGAAGAAAGTCATTGGTAGCTTGATGGGGATAGCATTGAATCTATAAATTACCTTGGGAAGTATGGCCATTTTCATGATATTGATTCTTCCTATCCATGAGCATGGAATGTTCTTCCATTTGTTTGTGTCCTCTTTTATTTCGCTGAGCAGTGGTTTATAGTTCTCCTTGAAGAGGTCCTTCACATCCCTTGTAAGTTGGATTTCTAGGTATTTTATTCTCTTTGTGGTAATTGTGAATGGGAGTTCACTCGTGATTTGGCTCTGTGTTTGTCTGTTATTAGCATATAGGAATGCTTGTGATTTTTGCACATTGATTTTGTATCCTGAGACTTTGCTGAAGTTGCTTATCAGCTTAAGGAGATTTTGGGCCAAGACAATGGGGTTTTCTAAATATAAAATCATGTCATCTGCAAACAGGGACAATTTGACTTCCTCTTTTCCTAACCAAATACCCTTTATTTATTTCTCTTGGCCTGATTGCCCTGGCCAGAACTTTCAACACTATGTTGAATAGGAGTGGTGAGAGAGGGCATCCTTGCCTTGTGCCAGTTTTCAAAGGGAATGCTTCCAGTTTTTGCCCATTCAGTATGATATTGGCTGTGGGTATGTCATAAATAGCTGTTATTATTTTGAGATATAGTCCATCAATACCTAGTTTATTGAGAGTTTTTAGCATAAAGCGCTGTTGAATTTTGTCAAAAGACTTTTCTGCATCTATTGAGATAATCATTTGGCTTTTGTCATTGGTTCTGTTTATGTGATGGATTACATTTGTTGATTTGCATATGTTGAACCAGCCTTGCATCCCAGGGATAAAGCCGACTTGATCGTGGTAGATAAGCTTCTACTTATCTGCTGCTGGATTCAGTTTGCCCATATTTTATTATTGGGGGAACCAGCCCCCAATATTTCAACTTAGGTTCTTTTCTATTTTCCCTAAGTGTCGACCAGTCTGAGAAATAGAGAAAGAGTAAAAAAATAAATGTGAAAAAAAAAAAAGAAATAGAGAAAGAGCACAAAAAAGAGAAATTTTACAGCTGGGTCTCTGGGAATGACATCACATGTTTGCAGGTTCCATGATGCCCCCTGAGCCACAAAACCAGCAAGTTTTTATTAGGAATTTCAAAAGGGGAAGGGTGTACAAATAGAGAGTGGGTCACAGAGATCACATGCTTCAAAGGCAATAAAATGTCACATGGGCAGAGGAGCAGAGTGAGATCACATGGCCAGGGTGAAACTAGAATTACTGATGAAGGTCCATGTCCTGCTGGGCACACATTGTCATTGATAAACATCTTAACAGGAAACAGGGTTCAAGAGCAGACAACCAGTCTGACTAAAATTTCACCAGGCTGGAATTTCCCAATCCTAGCAAGCCTGGGGATGCTGCAGGAGACTAGGGTGTATTTCATCCCTTATTTTCAACTGCATAAGACAGACACTCTCAGAGCAACCATTTTAGAGACCTCACCCTAGGAATGCATTCCTTTCCCAGGGCTATTCCTTGCTGAGAAAAATAATTCAGCGATATTTCTCCTATTCACTTTTGCAAGAGGAGAAATATGACTCTGTTCTGCCCAGCTCAGCAGGCAGTCGGACCTTATGGTTATCTCCCTTGTTCCCTGAAAATCACTGTTATCCTGTTCTTTTAGGATGCCCAGATTTCATATTGTTCAAACACACATGTTTTACAAAAATTTGTACAGATAACACACTCATCACAGGGTCCTGAGGCAACATACATCCTCAGTTTAGGAAGATGAGGGGATTAAGAGATTAAGTAAAGACAGGCATAGGAAATTATAAGAATATTGATTGGGGAAGTGATCAATGTCCATGGAATCTTCACAATTTATGTTCAGAGATTGCAGTAAAGACAGGCGTAAGAAATTATAAAAGTATTAATTTGGGGAACTAATAAATGTCCATGAAATCTTCACAATTTATGTTCTGCCATGGCTTCAGCCGGTCCCTCTGTTGACCTGACTTCCCACAACATCGCTGTCTTTGCTTTTATATCAATGTGCTATGGCAATGAAGGCTTGTTCGTTCTCTCGATTTTGATGCAGGATTCTTTGACTGGTCCCACACAGTAAAGATAAGCCGATTAAACGAGAAACATAATTCCAAAATTTACTACAGTGGAGTCCCCAGTAGACTTAATCCAAGTCGTGGGGTTTAGTCTAGAAAGATTTTCTGCCCCCTGATCTAATGCCTCAGCTCCAAGCACAACGGATAAATGAGCTTGAGAGTCTTCAAAAATTTGTTTCTTTAATTCAGTTATGTCCAATGATAAATTATCTTCCCTACCCAGAAGGTGTCCTTTGACCATTTCCCATGAATGATCAGTCTCATTATAGGAATACGGAGTGATGCAGAAATCTGAAGTATTCCAATCACACTGCATTTGCATGCAATGTTCGAGACTCATTACCCGATCTCCAAGCCAAATAACAGACTGTCTTAAATCATTAATTTGATTAGCCAATTTTTGATCAATGCCTTGTTGAGAATTCCACATTTGGGTGGAATTGGCTTGCCAATCATTAACAAAATGAGCCATTTGAATAGATTGATGTAATGCCATTCGGGCAGTGGTGGCCATTGGAGTGACTGTATTTAGGCCCATTATAACAGTGATTAAAGTGAAAACAAATCTCTAAGATCTTTTTAGAATTTGCTGTAACACTTCATTAATTAAATGTATTGTGGGGAGGATTCCCAAGGTGTGGGCAAAGTTACCGGAATCCAGATTCCTTCTCAAGCTCGAACCAGCATTACACTTCTCCTGAAGTCAAAATAGGAGTTAATACAAGTGTATAAATGACAATTAATGCATTGGACAGTTTGATTGTTCATCCAAATTTTGATATTTCCCACTAACAGCATGGGAGGAGGCTTAACACAACTCTGTATGGGAACAGTCAGGTTGGAGGTAAGCAAAGCAGAATGTCTGGATCTACGTTGATACTGAAGGAGGGGGACGGTAGTGGGGACAATAGACAGAAAAGTTTCCCCTTCCCATACTCACAGTCCAGACATGGCAATAGCCAATGTCCAAAGTTCTGGGTGTTCTGGGCTCAGAATGGGGAGTATCATATGAGGCCTTGGGGAGGTAATGCCTTTATCTTCCCATTTTAAGGGAAAGACTGAGCTGAACCTCCTATGCAAAGTAGAATGAAGATTTTTGTTCTCCCAATAAGAAACAAAATAAGTAGCCTCCAGGCATTCCCTTGGCCAGAGGAGCAATTGTTTTTTAAATAGCCCTTTGGTGCCATGTCTATTACTAAACCATATGACTCATTTTTTAATATTACTGCATGTGAGTTAACACAGTCTTCCCAAATTAAAGTTTTAGATGGGGCCTCAAAATTTTTAGGACATGGTTTTCCGCAGGTTTATATTGAAAGTATGGAGTATCTCCCATTACTCCGCCTTTCATTTGTCTTAAAGGAGAAAGGGAGATGCTGGAGACCAAATGTCCCGGTTCCTCTGTAGCTGATCTCTCCGGAAGATAAGCAGCCCAGATTTGGGTTTCTAGATGGATACAACCAGGTGCATGTCTGAGGCACAGAGGGGGATATCTATAACCCATAGTAACATTAAATGCAGGGCCTTCTTCTCCTGGTTGAGCAGGGCAACGGTCATCTGTAGCTCCAGGAATCCACACACTGTCATTAGTGTAGATTTCTGCAGGAGCATCCAGCCAGGTGAGAGGTCGAATAAGTGGAGGAAAAGGCACATAAGCCCAATAAGAATAATTTTATGGAGCAGGTAAATCAGTGTGAGAGGAAACTGGTGAGACAGAAAGTATAAGGATAAATAAAACCCATTTTAAGCAAGATCCAGTGCTGAAGGAGGAAGAGAAGAACAGAGGGATGTTATTTCCAGGGTAATAGAAATGGTGAGATTTTTAGGTTTGTAAGGAGAAAAAGAAAGGTAATTAGGAGAGGTGGGATTAGTTAGATGGGTCTCCATTGCCATCAGGGAGGATTGAACCAGACCCATTTTGATTTGGTGTGCCAGCTTCTGAGGAGTTGGCACAGATTTCACCATGTCTGAGGGCGGTCTCTGACACAGATGTCTTTTCCCTGTGGTTTTCGTTGTCAGTATTCACGTGAAGCTTGAGTCTCTAGTGGGCACCCAGACAGGGGATTGATGATCTCCTGGTGAAACATAAGCATATCCTCTTTCCCACCTTAATCAGAATCAGAGACAATATTTAAAGGTTTGGGGAAATCCTGTAAGGCAGTAATTACAGAAATTAACTCTGCCTTTTGAGCAGAGGTATAAGGGGTGGATATAAGCTTGTCTGTAGGACCTACATAACCAGCATTTTCATTGGAGCCATCAGTGAACACTGTTAACAGCCTCAGGAATGGGCTGATCTTTGGTCAATCGAGGGACCACCCAAGAAGTCATTTTTATAAAATCAAACAATTTGTTTTCTGGATAATTATTGCCAAAAATGCCAACAAAATCAGCCAAGTGAATTTGCCACAGTATGGAATGTTGAAAGGTGGCTTGAACTTCGAGCCGATTTCAAGGAACTACAATTAAATTCGGTTCAAATCCGGAAATTTTAAGTATTCTACACCGAGCTCATCCAGTTAGAATGGCCGTTTGGTCCAGATAAACAGACAGAGTTTTTGACACAGAATGAGGAAGAAAACACCACTCTACTAAATCATTATGTTGAACTATTAGCCCAGTAGGGGAGTGCAATGAAGTGAAAACCAGAAGCTGAAAAGGCTGAGAAAGCTGTACACTAGATAACTGGGCGGTCTGGATTCTTTCGTCTATGAATTCCAGTTCTAGCGATGCCTCAGGGGTCAAAGCTCTGGGACTGCAGAGATTGGAATCTCCCCGCAGCGTAGAAAACAAGTTAGACAGTGCATAAGTTGGAATACCTAAAGTAGGTCTTAAATAATTAATGTTACCCAAGAGTTTTTGGAAGTCCTTTAAAGTTTTCAAAGAATCTCTCCGAATGTGAACTTTTTGAGGTTGAATACGTTGTTTATCGACCACCCTTCCTAAATATCCTAAACAGGAGTGGTCTGTTGAATGTGGTCTCCTGAGCAATGTGTAATCCAGCCTCTGTAACATGGCAGCTCAAAATTTGATAACAGTCAGTCAATTCTTTATCAGTGGGGGCAGCAATTAAAATATCATCAATATAATGAAGAATATAGGCCTGGGGAAATTGGGCTCGAACTGGTGAAAGCACTTGTCCAACATAAAGCTGGCAGATTGTGGGGCTATTCAGCATTCCCTAAGGAAGTACTTTCCACTGATAAGCTGCAGGCTCCTGATTATTGATAGACGGTACAGTAAAAACAAATTTTTCACAGTCCGATTTATGTAAAGCAAGATGAAAAAAACAATCTTTAAGATCAATAACTATGAGAGGCCAATTTTTAGGTATTAAAGCAGGGGCAGGCATGCCAGGTTGGATGGCTCCCATAGGTTTAATTACTGCATTAATGGCCCTTAAATCGGTTACCATCTGCCACTTGCCTGATTTCTTTTTTACTAGAAACACAGGAGAATTCCAGGGAGAAAGAGAAGGTTCCACATTCTCAAGTTGTAACTGTTCAGAAACTAATTGAGTGAAAACCTCCAGTTTTTCCTTAGAGAGCGGCCACTGCTGAATCCAAATGGGTGTGTCAGATTTCCATTGTAAAGGGATATGATCAGGAGGCATGGCAGCGGCCGCCATTAAAAAGGGTAACCTAAACCAGCCCTGTCTTCTTTTACAGTAATTGGGAGGGGTTTAGTAATCCCTTCATGTTTTGGACTGAGACCGAGTCCGAGTCCAGGAACAAACTCCATGTTTTCTCATCACATGCTGACTGGGAGCACTATAAGAGTTATGTGGAATATTAATTTCAGCCCCCCATTGTGCCAGTAAATCTCTACCCTAAAGATTAATGGGGATTGGTGTGATATAAGGCTGAATTGTACCTTTTTGACCATCAGGGCCAATGCAAGGCAAGATAGATGTGCTCTGGTAAACTTCATCAGCTTTTCCACCACCTACCAGTCCCATGTTAGCAGGATGTTTAAGCGAGGAGGAAGGTCATAAACTAGAGGAAATAATAGAAACATCAGCCCTCAAACTTTTTTCCTTGAATGTGTATGGTGCAGGTGGGCCATTGTTTAGAAATTACATTAATCCTATAAGTGGCCTTTTCACCACCAGAGCCCATCCCAGGGCCACGTGTCTTATCTCCTTTGTTTAAAATGATATTAGGTAGTAAAAGCAATTGAGCACTTGACTCACTGGCCGGAATGGAAACAGGAACCTTGGCAGACACGATTAATTTAATCTCATCAGTGGAATCAGAATTAATGAGACCAGTATGAATGGTGATTCCTTTAGCAGAGGTGGATGCCCTACCTAACACCAGGCCCACCGAACCTTGAGGTAAAGGGCCAGTGACCCCCATGGGGAAAATTAAACACGAAGAATTAGGTAGTAAATTTAGAGGAATGGTACTACAGAGATTGACCACCCTACCCCCTACTGTGGAGGTGGACAAGCATTGTACTAAGACAGAAGGAGAGGCTGGGACCCATCTGGGTTGGCTGTAGGTAAATTTGTTTGTGCTGGAGGCTGCGTTGGGACCCCCTGAAGTAGAAACACAATGTTGGTCTGAGTCTGAAGCATCCCGTTTGATATTGGGGCCTGGGACTGGCCCTACTTCCCATTTCCCTGGTTGTGTGGCAGGGGGTTTCCATCTATATCATACTTAGAGTGTCAAGTACTTACCCAATGTTTCCCTTTGCAACAACGTGGGCAAACAGTAGCAGCAGCATTTGGCCATGTTTGCTGAGCCAGCTTGGCCGCTTTTAAGTTTTTAACAGTGCAATTTTTACGAGTATGACCAAGTTGACCTCAATTATAGCAGGCTCCAAGAAAAGAATTAGTGGGGCCAGTTTGATTGGTGTCCTTCATGGCCCATGCCCACAGAATAGCTTTGTGGGTGTCTGAACCAATGCCTTCACAAGCTTTAATATATGCAGGTAACACCTCGTGATCAGATAAATTTTGTCATTGGATGGAATGCATGGCCATTTTACACTCATGGTTCACATTTTCAAAAGCTAACATACGAAGGAGAATACCTTCAGCACTCTCATCAGAGACAAATTTTTCAACAGCATCTTGTAATTTAGCTAAAAAATCAGGGTATAGTTCAGCATGACCTTGTTTAACTGTAGTAAAAGAAATAGGAGCTTGGCCTGGGGCACGTAATTTATCCCAAGCTCTCATAAACACCTTTGTTACTTGTTCTGTGGTAAAAGCATCAATGTTTAATTGGGCATAAGTATCAGAGAAACTATCAGAGCCTGTGAGCTGAGCCTGAGTAATTAGAATGCCATTAGTCTGATTTAGCTGAGTCTGCAAACAGGCCTCCTCTGACTACCAGGTATGGAATTGTAAATGCTGAGATGGGGTTAGAACAGCTTTTGCCAAAAGGTCCCAGTCTAAAGGAAGCAAAATGACCTCAGCACAAAAAGTTTGTAATACTATTTTAACATAAAGAGAAGTAAGACCATACTGAGTACAAGCATCCTTAAATTCTTTTAAAAAGGTAAGATTTAGAGGTACATAATGACACATTTATATCCCTTGGAAGTTGGGAAGTTCTAGCATGACCGGATAAGCCCACACATCTAATCCACTTGTTTCTTTGTTTTGGCATAATAAGCATTGCACTGAAGTTTCAAGAGTAGGTATCTGAGATGGAGTTGGCATAGAAGTGACAGGAAAAGCATGTGTAGATAAGGGAAACTGAGGGTGAGGGGGTCAGAGCAGAATGACAGTGTGAGAAAGGGGTATTGGGGGAGCAGAAGGAGCAGAAGCATACTGGTGATTACTAGCGTCCATGCGTGAAGAAGGGTACAGAGAAGCAGGCTGAATGGATGGCAAAGTGACCAGTTGAGGAACCGAAATGACAGGAGGGTGAGGGGCTGAAGTGGATACGGGAGGGCCTGTAGAATTACAGGTAAATTTTAGTTTGGTCCTGGAGCCATTAGCTGACTCCGGAGGTTTAAAGAGAGAAGAATTACCATATATGTGGTCCCAGGCTGTCTGAATCGGCCACGGGAGCTACAAGTACCAGCTCTTCACGAAAAGAAATAAGGTCATCGGGGGGTGACCATAATCCAAAGTCACTGGAGTTAGATATTGAAGTCTCAGAATCGTTAGGTAGGGAAGGAGTAGATGAAGGGAGAGGCTGATCAGCTAACAAAGGCCGTGTGGGAGAGGAAGGTTGAGGAAGAGGTGGAGGGTCATCAGATTCAGAAAATTGTGGTAACTCTAGGGGGTCATGGGACTGGTATGTCATTAGGACAGCATGTATCAAGGCCCAATCACCCCAGACAGGGACAGGAACATAATTTCCTGTGGAGACCAGTTCCCAGAATGTTGCACCAACACAATCCCATAGTTCTACATCTAAGGTTCCTTTTTCAGGAAACCAAGGACAATGTTCTTCCACCTCCCTGAATAGAGTGACCATATTTTCCATGGTTACCTGGACACTTCCCTGTTTTAACAGGAGTTTAATATAGCAGAGATAAGCATGATGTTTAGACTCTTTGTGACCCATAGTTAACCTGGACCATACACAGACTACTCACCAGTCATCAGGGAGTTGAACAAGTTTCTATGGACCGAACCAATGACGTTTCTCTGCACCTACCAAAGGGAATTGTGTTCCCACATGCACTTGGGAAAAAAGAAAGACCATGTGGGTGCCAGATGTCAGGGGAACCAGCCCCCATTATTTCAACGTAGGTTCTTTTCTACTTTCCCTAAATGTCGGCCAGTTTGAGAAATAAAGAGAAAGAGCACAAAAGAGATAAATTTTACAGCTGGGTCTCTGGGGGTGACATCACATGTCGGCAGGTTCCGTGATGCCCCCTGAGCTGCAAAACCAGCAAGTTTCTATTAGGAGTTTCAAAAGGGGAGGGGTGTACAAATAGGGAGTGGGTCATGCTTCAAAGGCAATAAAATATCACACGGGCAGAGAGGCAGAGTGAGATCACATGGCCAGACTGAAACTAGAATTACTGATGAAGGTCCATATCCTGCTGAGCACACATTGTCATTGATAAACATCTTAACAGGAAACAGGGTTCAAGAGCAGACAACCAGTTTGACTAAAATTTCACCAGGCTGGAATTTCCCAATCCTAGCAAGCCTGGGGGTGCTGCAGGAGACGAGGATGTATTTCATCCCTTATTTTCAACTGCATAAGACAGACACTCCCAGAGCGGCCATTTTAGAGACCTCCCCTTGGGAATGCATTCCTTTCCCAGGGCTATTACTTGCTGAGAAAAAGAATTCAGTGATATTTCTTCTATTCGCTTTTGCAAGAAGAGAAATATAACACTGTTCTGCCCAGCCCCACAAGCAGTCAGATCTTATGGTTATCTCCCTTGTTCCCTGAAAATCGCTGTTATCCTGTTCTTTTAGGATGCCCAGATTTCATATTGTTCAAACACATACGTTTTACAAACAATTTGTACAGATAATGCACTCATCACAGGGTCCTGAGGCAACATACATACTCAGCTTAGGAAGATGATGGGATTAAGAGATTAAAGTAAAGACAAGAATACAAAAGTATAAGAGTATTGATTGGGGAAGTGATCAATGTCCATGAAATCTTCACAATTTATGTTCAGAGATTGCAGTAAAGACAGGCATAAGAAATTATAAAAGTATTAATTTGGGGAACTAATAAATGTCTGTGAAATCTTCACAACTTATGTTCTTCTGCCATGGCTTCAGCTGGTCCCTCCATTCAGGGTCCCTGACTTCCCGCAACATTTTATGAGGATTTTCACATAGATTTTCATCAGAGATATTGGCCTAAAATTCTCTTTTTTTGTTGTGTCTCTGCCAGGCTTTGGTGTCAGGATGATACTGGCCTCATAAAATGAGTTACGGAGGATTCCCTCTTTTTCTATTGATTGGAATAGTTTCAGAAGGAATGGTACCAGCTCTTGTTTGTACCTGTGGTAGAATTCAGCTGTGAATCTGTCTGGTCCTGGACTTTTTTTGGTTGGTATGCTATTAATTATTGCCTAAAGTTCAAAGCCTGTTATTGGTCTATTCAGAGATTCTACTTCTTCCTGGTTTAGTCTTGGGAGGATGTATGTGTCCAGGAATTTATCCATTTCTTCTAGATTTTCTAGTTTATTTGCATAGAGATGTTCATAGTATTCTCTGATGGCAGTTTTATTTCTGTGGGATCTGTGGTGATATCCCCTTTATCATTTTTTATTGTGTCTATTTGATTCTTCTCTCTTTTCTTCTTTATTAGTCTTGCTATTGGTCTATGTGTTTTTTGATCTTTTCAAAAAACCAGCTCCTGGATTCATTGATTTTTTGAAGGGTTTCTTGTGTCTCTATCTCCTTCAGTTCTGCTCTGATCTTAGCAATTTCTTGTGTTCTGCTATCTTTTGAATTTGTTTGCTCTTGCTTCTCAGTTCTTTTAATTGTGATGTTAGGGTGTCAATTTTAGATCTTTCCTGCTTTCTGTTATGGGCATTTAGTGCTATAAATTTCCCTCTACACGCTGCTTTCAGTGTATCCCAGAAATTCTGGTATGTTGTGTCTTTGTTCTCACTGGCTTCAAAGAACATCTTTATTTCTGCCTTCATTTTGTTATTTACCCAGTAGTCATTGAGGAGCAGGTTGTTCTATTTCCATGTAGTTGTGCGGTTTTCAGTGAGTTTCTTAATCCTGAGTTCTAATTTGATTGCACTGTGGTCTGAGAGACAGTTTGTTGTGATTTCTGTTCTCTTACAATTGCTGAGGAGTGTTTTACTTCCAATTATATGGTCAATTTTAGAATAAGTGCCATACGGTGCTGAGAAGAATGTATATTCTGTTGACTTGGGGTTGACTTGGGGTGGAGAGTTCAGTAGATGTCTATTAGGTCCGTTTGGTCCAAAGCTGAGTTCAAGTCCTGGATATCCTTGTGAACCTTCTGGCTCATTGATCTGTCTAATATTGATAGTGGGGTGTTAACGTCTCCCACTATTATTGTGTGGGAGTCTAAGTCTCTTTGTAGGTCTCTAAGGACTTGTGTTATGAATCTGGGTGCTTCTGTATTTGGTGCATATATATTTAGGATAGTTACTTCTTCTTGTTGAATTGATCCCTTTACCCTTAGGTAATAGCCTTCTTTGTCTCTTTTGATCTTTGTTGGTTTAAAGTCTGTTTTATCAGAGACTAGGATTGCAACCGCTACTTTTATTTTTCACTTCCCATTTGCTTGGTAGATCTTCCTCCATCCCTTTATTTTGAGCCTATGTGTGTTTCTGCATGTGAGATGGGTCTCCTGAATATAGCACACCAATGGGTCTTGACTCTTTATCCAATTTGCCAGTCTGTGTCTTTTAATTGGGGCACTTAGCCCATTTACATTTAAGGTTAATATTGTTATGTGTGAATTTAATCCTGTCATTATGAGGTTGGCTGTTTATTTTGCCCATTAATTGATGCAGTTTATTCATAGCGTCAATGGTCTTGACAATTTAGCATGTTTTTCAGTGGCTGGTGCTGGTTTTTCCTTTCCATGTTTAGTGCTTCCTTTAGGAGCTCTTGTAAGGCAGGTCTGGTAGTGACAAAATCTCTCAGAATTTGCTTGTCTGTAAAGTATTTTATTTCTCCTTCACTTATGAAGCTTAGTTTGGCTGGATATGAAATTCTGGGTTAAAAATTCATTTCTTTAAGAATGTTGAATATTGGCCACCACTCTCTTCTGGCTTGTAGAGTTTCTGCCAAGAGATCTGCTGTTAGTCTTATGGGATTCCCTTTGTGGGTAACCTGACCTTTCTCTCTGGCTGCCCTTAACATTTTTTCCTTCATGTCAACCTTGGTGACTCTGACAATTATGTGTCTTGGGGTTGCTCTTCTTGAGGAGTATTTTTGTGGTGCTCTTTGTATTTCCTGAATTTGAATGTTGGCCTGCCTTGCTAGGTTGGGGAAGTCCTCCTGGATAATATTCTGAGGAGCGTTTTCTAACTTGGTTTCATTCTCTCCATCACTTTCAGGCACACCAATCAAATGTAGATTTGGTCTTTTCACATAGTCCCTTATTTCTTGGAGGGTTTGTTAGTTTCTTTTCATTCATTTTTCTCTAATCTTGTCTTCTTACTTCATTTCATTAATTTGATCTTCAATCACTGATATCCTTTCTTCCACTTGATCGAATGGGCTATTCAAGCTTGTGCATGCATCATGAAGTTCTCGTGTTGTGGTTTTCAGCTCCATCAGGTCATTTAATGTCTTCTCTACACTGCTTATTCTAGTTACCCATTCATCTAACCTTTTTCAAGATTTTTAGCTTCATTGCGGTGGGTTAGAACATGCTCCTTTAGCTCAGAGAAGTTTGTTATTACTGACCTTCTGAAGACTACTTCTGTCAACTCGTCAAACTGATTCTGTGTCCAGTTTTCATCCCTTGCTGGCGAAGACGTGTGATCTTTTGGAGGAGAAGAGGTGCTCTGGTTTTTGGAATTTTCAGCTTTTCTGCTCTGGTTTCTCCCATCTTTGTGGTTTTATCTACCTTTGGTCTTTGATGTTGGTGACCTGCAGATGGGGTTTTGGTGTGGATGTCTGTTTTGTTGATGTTGATGGTATTCCTATCTGTTTGTTAGTTTTCCTTCTAACAGTCAGGCCTCTCAGCTGCAGGTCTGTTGGAGTTTGCTGGAGGTCCCCTCCAGACCCTGTTTGCCTGGGTTTCAACAGCGGAGGCTGCAGAACAGCAAATATTGCTGCCTGATCCTTCTTCTGGAAGCTTCGTCCAAGAGGGGCACCTGCCTGTATGAGGTGTCTGTCGGCCCCTACTGGGAGGTGTCTCACAGTCAGGCTACACTGGGCTCAGGGACCCTCTTGAGGAGGCAGTTTGTCCATTCTCAGAGCTCAAACGCCGTGCTGGGAGAACCACTGCTCTCTTCAGAGCTCAGTTGGAAATGCAGAAATCACCCATCTTCTGCGTTAATCTTGCTGGGAGCTGCAGACCAGAGCTGTTCCTATTCAGCCATCTTGGAAGTGCCGCCCCTGAAGGTCATTTTTTTAGCTAGAGCCACACACAGCTCACCCACCATCAGGATGGAAAGCAGAGTGTATGACACTGATGGGGTTAGGTTTATATGAGTTGGTAGCTATTGGTGAAAGCTTTCTAATCTATTTGCATCTATTTTCTTAGTGAAGTAAAAATCATCATCATCATAGTGTGACAATAGAGGGAAGAGATTGCGGAGCTAAGAGGAGAGAGGAATGCACACTTTATTCATACGAAAGAGTGAATAAGCCATTTAAGTTAGTGGTCAAGGATTTGAAATAATGGCAGTCAGCACGTGGTTATATATACTTTTCCAACCACACTCAGCTGCGTGGATGCCAGTTGTGTTAGTTTGGGGTTCCATGAGAAGCACATGCCAAGACAGAATTAGATGTACAAGAGAATCATTACGGCAAATGCCTGTTAGAGAAAAAGGGGAGGGTACCAGAATATGTGGTAGTTTGACCCTGTAAATGAGGAATGGAAAGAAGGAGGATTGTGTAAGAAGAATCACAGACTGCAGTACAATTCCAAAAAAAATTTTGGTCAGCGTGCAACTCACCCACTGGAGAAATTCTGCATTATCATTACTGCTATCCTCAATAATTGGCTGAGAGCAGCTTATGGAAAGCATATTTATTTTGCAAAAACAGTGACAGATTTAAAATGCAACAACTGGGGCCATCCATTTCTTCCCTGCAGCAGAAAATCTGATTGGTAGAGAGTAGGCTGAGAATATAATTTAACTCGAGGTTGCCTCTTAGGAGTAAGCAGAAGGAGAAGAGGATAAAGGTTTTGGCACATAAGCAAGGAAATGATTATAGTGAAGAAACATGAAATAGGAAGGAGTCAAAGAACAAGAGTTGTGGGAGGGGCACTGCAAATTATTTGGGGGTGAGGGAGGACAGTAGATTGTTATTACAGCTGGGGATCAAAGAAATATTAGAATGATTGAGGAAGGAAATTGTAAAGATGAAAAGGTGGTAAAGGAAGAAAATTCTTGAATTGATGTTATGAGGGTATTGCAATTATTGAGAATGAAAAAAACTAGCCTTGGAACTGAGTTTTAAAAATCTAAAGCATAAGGAAGAATAACCAGAGATCAGTAGATGACTGCCACGGGATGGGGATGGCATGGTGAGCAGCACAGTTTAAAGACCTCATCATCAAAGCCAGAGGTTTAATTGGAATTAATTGGAAGCATGAAGAAAACTACCTAATGCTTAGGCTAAACAATACCGAAAGTATGAAAAACAACTGTGTCTTGGGAAGGTTGCAAGGTAACCATATATGGTTAAGAAAAGACCCAGGTTTCAGTTACACCAAGAAGTGAAGATAATGTTTAGAAATAAGGCTGTTTCTATTTAGCTACAGGATAGACCAAAGACTCCAGAAGTTTCCATGGCAAGGCTTCTAGTGTTGTCAAAGTATATATGCCTATATGCCTTTCCTTTGGCAGTAGACATAAATACTCTCTTAGTTCTGCTCATGGGACAGAATATACCATTTGTCTCATTACCACGGTTACCCTGCCTCTGTTGCTTCACACTGCAGTCTCCTCATCTTTCTTCTAGGAAGTCCTCATTTGTAGGTCTTAATGTCTACCATGTGCTCAAGGTTTTGGGAGGAATGGGAAAGTGATGCAACATATAAAATATGATGAGAGACATACTTTCTATAGTGACACATGACATACTATTAATTCTCTGTGGCTTATTCTATACTAAGTGTGTATGGCTATGTAACAAATTATCCCAAAACATAGTGATTTAAAACAATAAGCACTTATTATCTCACAGATTCTGTGGACCAAGAATTCAGGTACTGCTTTGATCTTTTTAAGATATTCATGAAAAGATGACAGTCCTGCCCTTAGCTTCATCTCCAGACTACCTTTTCCTCATAGTGCCCTGGATCTGATCAGCACTCCAAAGCCATTTCTGAATTTTAACATCGTTTGCCATCTGTAGAAGCTGAGCATTTTCAAAAGTCTTGGCACTTTTTTTTTAACAGTCTTTCCTTCAATATATCTCATTCCTCTCACATTTTATTATAAGCAGCAAGAAAAAACAAGCAGTACCTTTAACACTTTGCTTGGAAATCTCCCTAACTAGATTACCCAGTTCATTAGGCACATTTTCTACTTTCCACCTTACTGCAATAGTGTTGCTACATTCTCCCACTACATAATAAACATTTTCCCTTCCTAAAGTTTTCAATTACAGGCTCTCACCTCCTCCTGAGCCTTCACCAGCAGCAGCCTCAACGTCCAGATTTCTAAGTCTGTTCAAGGCAATTTATGTGTCTTCCATTATACTCACCATTCTTCCAGCCTCCACATGCTGCCTACTTCCAAAGTGAGTTGCATACCTTCAGTACTTGTCATGGGGGCCTCTGCTTCTAGATGCCAAACCCTGTATTAGTTATCTATTGCTGCATAACAAATAATCTCAATAATTCAATAATTAAAAGCTTATAACAAACATTATCTCATAGAACCTATGTGATGGTTAATACTGAGTGTCAAGTTGATTGGATTGAGAAGTACAAAGTATTAATCCTGGGTGTGTCTGTGTGGGTGTTGCCAAAAGAGATTAACATTTGAGTCAGTTGGCTGGGGAAATCAGATCCAACCATAATCTGGGTAGGCACCATCTAATCAGCTGTCAGCGAATATAATGCAGGCAGAAAAATGTGAAAAGGAGAGACAGACCTAGCCTCCCTGATTCTTCCTAATTCTTTATTTTCACATCTTTCTCTCGTGCTGGATGCTTCCTGCCCTTGAACATTGGACTCCAAGTTCTTCAGTTTTGAGACTCGTACTGGCTCTCCTTGCTCCTCAGCTTGCAGACAGCCTATTGTGGGACCTTGTGATCATGTTAGTTAATACTTAATAAACTATATATAGTTATTATATATATGTTACATGACCATGTAATATATTTTCCTATCACTTCGAAATCTGGGTACAGCTTAGCTGGGTGCCTTTAACTCCGGGTCTCTCACAAAGCTGCATTCAAGATGTTGGCTGGGGCTGAAGTCATCTTAAGACTTGACTGAGGGATGACCCTTTGGCAAGCTCCCTCAGGTGGCTATTAGCTGGCCTCAGGGTCTCACTGACTGTTTGCCAGAGACATCAATACCTTGTTAAGACAGCCTCCCCATAGAGCAGCTCCCAACATGGCGGCTGGTTTCCCTCAGAGTAAACAAGTGAAGGAGGAAGAGAGAACACTCAAGGCAGAAACCACAATCTTTTTGAAACCTAATCTCAAAAGCAGTATCCCATTCCTTTTACTCTATTCTGTTATACACAAGTCTAAACTAAAAGAGAGGGTTTACACAGGACATAAATACCAGGAGGTGAGAATCAGGGAAGGCCAACTTAGAGGCTACCTACCACAATAACCTACATTCATAATGGAAGAAATGCTGACTTTAAGTTAGAGTTTAGTGAAAATAATGACTTTAGAGTTTAGTGAAAAAATAACTTTTTCCTCATCAAAATTCATGAATCTCTTGTGTAGTATTAAGGACCTCCAGACTAGAGAAAGCTTTTGTTCCTGCCATATTGACTAAGAATTATTTGGAGAAATTGGAGAAGCTTAATAAACATTGATTTTACCACAAAGGCAAGTTGATTAGGATAGATAGAACTCATATAAAATTGTTGGTTTGTTGATATATTTGTAGGGCACCTTCTAGTTCCCTAAAAATGGATTTTTTTAATGCACAATAGCTGAAAAGTGACATTTTATGATGCATTTTAAAGTATAGAATTTTAAACAATTGTTAATTCTCCATGTTTAGTCATTTTTGTATGGTGTTATTTATATTGCATTTCATATCTCTATCATCTCTATATAGATCTATATCATCTTTCCATATATTTCCATATGTTTCTCTATAATTATTAAGGTTTACTAAAACCAAGAAGTTTAACCTGGAAAATTTTGTATAAAGTGGAGTTAATTTGATAATTTTGAAGCTAACACAACAAATCATTAAGCTTCTTTATTTTCACTAGCTTTTTTAAGAAAAACTTTAATGTATAGTTCATTATTTGGTGTTCGTGCTAAAAATACATTCGCATTTTTATCATTATTATCATGAAAATTAGGAGAATCTAAAAATTAGTTTCGTTGTTAGTCTCTTCATGGATTGCTTTATAGTAATTCTAATTTTCCTTTTAACTCAGGATTTTTATTATTTATTTTATTTTACTTTAAGGGGGTTTATTTTTTATTTTGGCATCATTCTTTCATTTCAAGGATCAGATCATTTCTTCCATAGTGCTTCATAGTCTTTCAAAGAACTATTCTTTGCTGACAGCCCAATTCCTATCACATGCTGAAACAGGCAAACATAGTGGGAAGTAATATTTGTTTATGTTTCAGCCAGGGGTGCAACAATTTGTTTCATTTATTATTTAATACAATGCTTTGAGTATTTCTATTCTCAATTTTCAAACAAAAAAGGGGAAACTGAGATATAATTATTTCCTGGGTCAAGTGGCAAATAACTTCTAGATTAAAGGCTGGGTCTGATTACAACTCTTTTGTATCCATTAATTTTTTTTAAAAAAAAGAAAATGTCAGAAAGCTGTCTCTTTATCTATATGCCTATTTAGTCAAACTTTCTAGTTAAGTTATTTAACTTTTTTTAAAAAAAGCTGACTGTGTTTCACTATAAAGTTTTAGTCACCCTTCCTCCAATTTCCATACTAACTCCCATAGATAGATACTGAACAACAAAAGGCAATAATGTAAGGCCCCTACTTTCGACTAGCTCACTGTACTTTCATGACACTTATATTTATTATCACATTATTGGTTGGTAAATTATCTCTGAAAGCAAATTATAAGTATTTCTGTGGAGGAACTAGATATTATACTTTTATATCTTCTAGAATGTAGGTCATGTAATAAATGCTATAATAAATGCAGCTACTTTATCACTGGCTATTAAATTAAATGAGACACATATTTTGAGGAACGGATATAAGATGATATTAGATAGGACCTTTATTTTAACTCATTTATTTAATAAAAATAGTAAGGTGCAAATTGCCTGCTCCACATGAAGCAGTGGAAAGTTAAGCATTTTTAAAACATCTACACTGAGCTTGTCCACCCCACAGCCCACAGGCCATATATGGCCCAGAATGGCTTTAACTGCAGGCTAACACAAATTTGTATACTTTCTTAAAAGATTATGAGTTTTTTTTTTGCGATTTTTTTTTTTTTTTTAGCTCATCAGCTATCATTACTGTTAGTGTATTTTTTGTGTGACCCAAGACAATTCTGCTTCTTCCTATGTGGCCCAGGGAAGCCAAAAGACTGGACGCCCCTGATGCACTATTACCCCAAGTAGTATATCTCAAGGTAAATTTTAATGCAGCCATATAATAATTACATTTGTAGAGCAAGTTTTGTAGGTGAATTATCGTGCAGAATTCCACAGCAAGATGTATCCATTCTTCTCTGTTTTACAAATACAAGGCATTTTAAAGGAATCATTCCATTAGACATAGAGAGCAAATCTTGCCCTGAAAATATTACCTTGCATTTAACTTTGGAATTTGTAACCCTCTGACAAGAGTTCTTTGTTTGCCTAGTTTAGCGGTAGGTGGTTGCTGTATACATTTCTATACTTAACATGTGTTATCAACTTAGTTTGACAGCTTAAATCTAGCATAATGTTGTGGAAATATAAACAAACGTTAAATGCACTTTTGCATTCCAATATTTTTCCCCTTAAATCTTACCCTTAAAACCAATCGTTTGCAAGAAATACAGAATCTGAGAGGAGTTTTTTTTAAAAAAAATCTATATGATGTCATTCTATATATCTAGTAGTCCAATTTGACACACTATTTAGATTACCCTAAGCTTAAACCAACTTAGATATGGGTTTTGACCTTTAGTGACCTCGTTGGCTTTCCAAAGGATTGTTTCAATAAACAGATGGATCATTTTCCAAAGAGAATTTTTTTAATTAAAAATAGTCATTAAGATCTGTGTATGCCTTCTATGCCTGAGAAGAGCAAGTTCATAAAGGATAAAACTTCAGACCACTTGAGGACATGGAATTTGGTGTTAAATTGACTTATTAGGGTCCTTTTATTTGATGTAGCTTGTTTTTTGTACTGTATTAAGCGAAATATCCACAAACCTCCAATTATGGGTTTCTTGGAAACATTTGATGAATTGCATCTAGTGTTTCTTATTGACAATCTTCTTGAGCATTAGGCAATTTTTTTAAATCTGTTATAAAATGTTAAATTAGTGTAATTTTTTCGATTCCTTTTATGATAGTCTCAAAAAAGGGCAGACATTAAAAGATAGGAGTAAAAGAATTACATTTGGCAGCTTTTATATCATGAAGTTAAAATTAAGGGTATGGTGAAAATACAATTTTATTTTCTGAATTTGTTTATTAAGAGCTTGGGAAAAACCAGTGAGGGGAAAAATTGACATTTGGCAGTAAAATGGAGCTTTAAGAAGCAATTATTTAGAATTCAGATTTTATTATAGAATTTTATTTCAGTAGCAGCTTCCTGGTGCATGTAAAATATGAGTTGATTTGCTCATTTTAGGAATCATCTATCGTCTAAATTAGATCATAGATATAAATAATTATCTTAATGCATATTTACCTAGAGAGTCTATGACACATTTCTCATTTTGTACTTATAGAAAGTTTCAATTTGGTAAACTGATAACAGAAAATGTATGCTTGAAACTCTCTGCAGGATTACATTTTAGAAATATGATATCATCTGTTAGATTCAGAACATCAGTGCCCTCAACTTATAATATTTAACCTTTTTTTGGAAATTACAAAGCAAAATTATTCTCTTCATTTATTAATCTCAGGAAATAGAAGGAACCAGGGTTTTTGCGCCGTGGAGAAGTTTAAAAGCAGGCTCTAATCTTTGTCAGCTGTGCGACCGCCATCGGAATATTTACCTTTCTGACTCTCAGCTTCTTCTCTTATCTCAATTTTTCATTTTTAAAAGGATAAAGACATGTTAGAATGTTATAAATATTAAACTGATGTGTGTGAGAGGTTGCATTATATATACATATGTGTGTGTATGTATGTATATGTATAGACTAGTACCCAGAATATTCTATCTGCTCAAAATATTGTTGAATAAATGAACAAATGAATGAATAAATTGTGTGTGTTTACATATATATCTGGGACCTGTATGTATGTGTATATCTGATGCTTCAAAAATAGAAATGCTTAATAGATAGTAGCCTTCATCCTTTTTTATTATTCTGGGGAATGATATAAGGTGAATCCAAAGTGTTCCAAGATCTCAGTGCTCTGAATGTTGCCTCCCTTGGGTGTTACCAAACAGAGCCAAGGGAAAGAGGAATTGGTCATTCTATAGTCTCACCTGCCAGAGTTGTTTACTTCTGTCACTAATATGAATAAAGAACTAAGAGCAAAATTATGTCTTTCTTTATTTCCACCACCACAATAGCCATGAATATGTGGCCAAATATTTGGCCATGATAGGGCTTCACATTTCCAATCCCAGTCCAGAGGCTGGTGGCATGTATGCCATCTGCTCAGAGACCACGGCGAGGTTAACAGCATTCTTTCCTCCCATTTGTGGAAAATAAAGTATTAAGGGCTATCTGTGTGGGATAACCGCATGAACCCACACAGAGCATCTCCTTTTGGAAAAAGCAGATCTGTCCTTGCAGAATTTAGCCAAACTATGCTAGCTTCATTACAGTTTTTACTTATATCTTCCACTCTCTGTCATAGCATCAGTGCTTTGAGAAGAGAAAATAATTCAAAAATATAACTGTTAATTTGATATGCATAGACCTGTAAAGAACATTCTATGGGATTGCAAAAAAAAAAAGTTTCTGCAACATAGGACTAATAATTGCTTTTAGATGCCACCATTTCAACTTTCAGGTAGAGGCAATACCTCTCAAATATTTACATCTTTAAGATTCGGTTGAGGAAGTGGAAGAGAAATCTCCAAGTCTTGGATATACAAAGATGAACAAGACGCTGTCTTAGTCATTCAAGATTTCACTTTACAAATGAAAGAGACAGACACACAAGTAACAGAAAAATAAAAAAAGAGGATAAAGCAATAGGGAAGTGTGACGAGTGCTATATAAATGAAAGTGTAAGGGATTATTGGCCTAAAAAAATACTAACTTCCCCCAAGCATATCCCTTCTTCTTAGAGGAGTGAGAAGAGTGATGGAAGCAGTGGCATTTAATTTGGTGTTTACTACTCCATGAAAAATTGCGAGAGAAGCCATAAGGAAAGACGCGTCCCCAGCAGGGAATGGCGGGGTAGGGAGTGATGTCTGAGAAGACTCTGGGACCTGATTGTTCTGCCAAGGCTCATGAGGAAGTCAAAGGAGGGAAGTCAAAGGAGTGAGTCAGGCTGTGAAGAGTCATAGCCTTTTGGGCTATTCTAAAGTGTCTGGAATTTTTTTTTTGTAAGCAGTTATGAGATATTGAAGTTTAAAAAGTATTACACAATTGAATGCTTTGTGTTGAAAAGAAAAAGATAACTGATTCAGGTGATCAAGAGCTAGGAATTGTAGTTAACCACCGGAATGACAAGATAAAAACTAAGTTATAGTGTAGTTTTAGGGTGTTTTGTGTCTACAACAAGGGGTATAGAGTAACACTCAAATAACAACAGCAGATACATATGAAATATATTTAATGTCATGAGAGAGAAGAGTAGAAAATTATATATATGAGTAATAGTCAAAAGGAATGGAGTGCTTATATTAAAAAAGCAAAAATACGGGTTGTGTTTTTGGCTTGAAGATAAAGATATGACTTGACCTTTGGTGTTACCCATTAAATGAGTAGGCAATTTCATCCTTTCTTGTAAATTATTCTTTTTAGTTTTTAAGATTCTAAGCTCTTGTATATTACATTTGTTGAAATGGTAAGAGTAATTCAATGATGATTTAGAACTTTTGTGATAATAGACTTATGAAAATATATGAATAAGAAGTCAATGACGATTTAACATTTTTTGTGATGTTAGAGCTGACAAAGCACATTTTGAACTATTATCCCATTTGACCAGCACACCATTGATGTGACGTACGTCCCCAGTGAAGATTGTGGAGAAAGATTGAGGCGAATCTTTATCTCTTGTCACAGTTTAGTTGCCAACATTAGCACTTCGTAGGGTACTTGTGAAGTCTCTTTCTAAATGGAAGTCCTTTGAGAGCCTAGATCAGAAAGAAATTCTTATATTTCTCTGATTGGTTGTAACTTGTTATTAATATCAATCTAACTTAAATTGTCTATAGGTCAGAAAGACAACCATGTCAAAGTAATGATGGTTATGTATTGAGCATTTACCATCTATCAGATAATTTATATGTATTAAGTATCTCATTCCATCATTATAGCAATCTTGAAAGGAAGTTATTATTGTCCTCATTTTACAGATGAGAAAACTGAGACTGAAGCTAAGAAAATTGCCTAAGATCACATTGTCCTTAAATACATTTAGACATAACTTTTTTTTTTTTTTGAGACGGAGTCTTGCTTTGTAGCCCAGACTGGAGCACAGTGGCGTGATCTCGGGTCACCTGCAACCTCTGCCTCCCTGGTCCTGGTTCAAACAATTCTCCTGCCTCAGTTTCCCGAGTAGCTGGGATTACAGGCATGTGCCACCATGCCCAGCTAATTTTTGTATTTTTAGTAGAGACAGGGTTTCATCTGTTGGCCAGGATGGTCTTGAACTCCTGACCTCATGATCCGCCCACCTCGGCCTCCCAAAGTGTTAGGATTACAGGCGTGAGCCACAGCGCTCAGCCACAAGACAGAATTTTAAATCCATGTCCATCTGACTCTAAAGCCATGGCTATTTCTACTGCCTAGCTTTTCTTCTCTGAAAGGTAGTACAATACTCCCTAATCTCCTGACCCACAGATGACTCAAGTTGACAATTCAGTTCTAAAATTACATAACACTTTAGCTTTAACGCTGAATTTCTCAGGGAAAATGTAAGGGCTTTCTGTAGGGAAAATACATTCCCCAGAAAACAGTTGAGAATTGGATTCCACAGTGAAATAAAAAGAAAGAAATAAAGTACCTCCATTCTAACTCTAAGTAGAGCAATTACCTTTATTTTTTGAAATAGATATTAAAGCCAATTCTCTTTAGAAACTTTTGCACCTTAACTTTACCAAAAGATATAGAACATCAGAACAAAGTTATTTCTGTACATTATCTCTGGGCCATTGTCTAAAAATGAGTCTTCAATCATCGTTCTTCCTTGTGGTAGGGTCTTCACACACAACAAACTCTCAACTGTCAGGCTGGCTTTCTATCTGCTAACAGAGGAATGCTTCTCTTCTGCATGGAGAAAAAGGAGCAGCCTCTATGTGGAGGCTGCTGTGTGTGTTTATTCAGGTCTTAGAGAATACAGCCTTTTCTGCTCTTGATTTGGGCATGTGCTTGTGAGTCTTTCTTCCTGGCCATAGGAAATGCTACAGTCTGGAGCTGAGAGTTGGAAATGTAGAATTTGACTCATGGCCTCATGTCATATTGAGAAAGTCATTTGAATTTAATTTAGTACCAGATGCGATGTTAGGGAGAGTTTTTTTTTTTAAATTGGACTTTGCTTGCAGTTTTAATGTTTCATAGATTATTTTTGACTGAATTTTAAAATCATTGTAGGAATTCAGTTTATAGTAGTGAGATGAGAAAATAAAGAATGGTGAGATGAGGAAAAAAATTACAAAATCAACAAGTATACAGGTAGAAGTCTAGTTCACCTTTGAGTGAGAAGTATACTGACAGGTTATATAAGTTTATTTCTGTAAATCAAGGGTGTGTCTTGCTTTCAGCAGCTCCTCTTCCTAATTTGTGCTGATGGTGAAACATAAAGATGGCAGTGTGAGAATCAGGGGATTAACTGTCTGCAAAATTCGAAATTTAGACCAAATCATAGATGGACAAAAGTTCATCATTCTGCAATAACTGTAGGGAGGTCACCACCACCACGAGGTTCTACTGTCTAAGAAGCCACTCATAAGTTCAAAGGCTCCTTCAATTGCTCAGTCAGTATGAGTCTTCCTGGAGCATGTGCCAAATGTGTTCTTGTTTTAGTTCTATACCACAAATCACTATAACAGAGATGAGACTCTACTAAACTTGGTTTTACATGTCCCATGCTTTGGTTTAGATTCCAATGTGTAACTGATATCATCTTCAATTATTTTATTGGAAACATGACGTACAATAATTAAGAGCTGTAAAGTTTAAGAAAGTGCTATTATATGGCACTTTCTTGCTTCAGATGAGTTTAAATCTAATTTTAAAAAAAATCTTTCTTGGATCATAATGAAAGGACAATGGAGAGATAATTAAACTTAAAACTACTTTTATTTCTGCAAAGTAAAGTGTTCAAAAGAACTATCCTCTTTGAGAATAAAACATCAAAGGGATAGCTAACTATCGTGAGGAACACATTTGTAGAAATGTTTAGTTCCCATTCGTAATAAACTTCAACTGAAAGCTAAATTAGAACATAAAATGTAATGTAAAAATATATATGTCCAATTTACTTTGAATAACTTCACACATTTTTATGACTTTTTAAGAATAGAATCAAGATTTTACTTCTGATATTTATTTCTCTTGAAGTTAAACATACAAATACACTTCCTCACACACTTTTGCACACTAAGAGCCGACTATATCTACCAGCATGGCTTCTGAACAATTTTCATGGTAAACATAAAATCCCTTAGTAATATATAGAAATTCTGCAACAAGTTTTATGAATATTTATTCCTTCTGACATCAAAAAAGAATATTTGAGTGAATAACAGAATCTCTTTCTAATATTGATCTTGGGGTAACATGGTTAAATCAACAATATCTACATATCCTAAGTTACCACTAATTGACGGTGTTTCACTAGATGTCAGTTGCATTTATAAGGAGTATAAAAATGAAATGGAAGAGGAATTATTTGAAATATAGGTAATAAGGCTGAAGAAATCATGGTATATTCATACAGAGAAGCCCTTGATGAATGTCATTGTATTCTAACGAATACCTAGAATATTTAAGAAACACATTTGGTTAATTAAAATTAATTCTGAAAGCATCAATAAATTTTGTTTCAAAGGACAACAAATGAGAAAATATGTGAAATAGCCAACTGTGTCCACCCTATTTGCTAGTCTGCTTGAAATCTAGATGTGATCAGTTTCTCAACTTTGTTAGGTATTTGTTTTCATCCATAAGGTTTAATTTTCATTCCCATGAGAACTGAAAGAAATTTTATATATACTCTTTAGAGCCATCCTGTTAGGTTTCCTCAGAAACACGTCATCGATTTATAGACACAATTTGCTATGAGAACTCGAGAATCTGCCACATTTCTCTTGATGTGCTGCTCTGGAATCTAAAAATTCAATCCCACAGGCCTTTTTAATCACTGAAAAGTTTTCACCCCTTGTGTGTTCAACTTTTCATATCCAGCATAGTGTAATGTGAGCCATACCCCAGATTCTGCCCTGGATAATTCAGTAATTCTAAACAGCTGACTTCAACTTAAAATATCGAATTTGAGGCACACAGAGACCTTCTTTACTTTGGGTCATTATAAAACTCCCAGTCAATATCTCTTTTTTTTTCCAGAAAGGAAGAATAAAGGAAACTGATAATTTTACTATACTTGTATTCTTATGAACATATTGACATCATTATCTGATTTATATCTTAGTGATATGAAGTGTTTGTGGTTTTAATAAATTTGTGTAAGACCATTTACATAAAGATTCCTTCCAAAAGCAAGTATTTCTTTGGATATGAGACTTAAAAGATGTTTATATATGAAAGGCAGTATATATTCTACTCTGTCTGACACAATGTTAAAATTAAGGCAAGTTAATATTTAGCTTTTTCTGCCATAGAGAACCAGACCAGTGGTTATCAAGTGGAAAGGAAAAGATGAATAAATTCACATCGCTTGCTTTTTATTTAAGGCAAAATTCATCCAAATAAAGATAAAATATACTGATTATATAAATGATCATTTATTTACAGACTTGTAAAGAAGAGAAAAGAAAGAGAAGATGAGGAAAATAAAAAGAGAAAAAGATTAACCTTTTTATGTTCATAAACATTTAGAAAGTGAGGTATAAGGACATAAACTTTGATATCTTGTTCTAGTTCTATAGAAAACTCCCATTAAGTTAGATTAATTTGTTAAACCATGTCAAAATTTGTTGCAATTTCTAAATATTGTGGTTATATTATAAAGAGATGAACATGTTGCCTCATCAGTTTTAAAGAAGATATTTAATAAGTACATAAAAAGATGGTTTTTTAAAGTATTAATTCTAAGTTAACATATCTCTAGATAACTTGAGATGCTTGAAAACTGTGGAGTCCTTTAGTTAAACACTTTAATGGTCCCAGATAGTTTTGTTTGTGCAGTAAACAAGTTTTCGAGTTGTTTAACAAAAGCTAAATTTCAAGTTACTACTTTTGGAAATTGGGGAATTTCCAATTAAAATAATAGTATGGTAATCTTTTTCTTATTAATGCTTTTTTTTTTGAGATAGAGTCTCGTACTGTTGCCCAGTTTGGAATGCAGTGGCACAGTCTTGGCTCACTGCAGCCTCAACCTTCCAGGTTCAAGTGATCCTCCCACCTTAGCCTCCAGAGTAGCTGGGACTAGAAACATTCACCACCACGATGCCCCACTAATTTTTTTTTTTGTTTTGTAGAGATGAGGTCTCGCTATGTTGCTCAGGCTGGTCTTGAATTCCTGGCCTCGAGTGATCCTCCTGCCTGGGCCTCCCAAAGTGCCGGGACTGCAGGCATGAGCCACCTCACCCAGTTCTCATTATTCTTTCATGGATATCGTCAATAATTCAGTCAAGCCAGCTTTCTATTTTAACATTTCCATAGAAATTAACAAAGTAAGTTAGATCCGTAAAAGTGACAGACCTACCTGAGGTAGTTACTTGTGAATAGCGCCTGCTGCCTACTGCAAAAACAGGAAAGTAAAACAATAGTTCTCATAAAAATTCTCCAAACGAAGAAATAGAAGAGACTTGACTTAAAAGTTGAAAAGAGCTTTAATTATTATTATAATACTCATTTTATATTTTTCAATAAAAATAAATATAAACATACTGAAAACATTTTAAATTTAGGAAAATAAAAATATATATTCCTCACACTAAGATACCAACGATTGCTATTTTGGTGTATTTCAACATAACTCTAGTAACTCTGTAAATATTGTATCTTTCTTATTTTTATTCTAAAAGTAACACATGCTGTAAAACTTAAATAGTATAGAAATATATACTTTAAAAATTACTGGTTTTATTGTCTGTTTCCCCAACAAAGTTGATATATATTACACAAAATTGGGCTCACATATTCTAGGACATATATATTATTTTTTAATGTGGTATCCTGGATTTTATGTTATTGCTTCACAACTTCCTTCACCCAATAACACACAGGACACCTTTTTTGTCACTACCGATAAACTTATGTATTCCATTTTAATTACATAAAATGTAAGATTTAGATTGCTAATTTTATCCTAAGCAACTCATAAGTTTTCAAGTAGCTCCCAGTTATTATTTTTAATGACTGTAATATTCAATTTAATAACATACCATTGTTAAGTTCTTTGTTATTTTATTAGAAATTTAGACCTCTTCTAGTTTTATCCTCTTTATTCCCACGTTATTTTAATACCACCATAGACATCTTTTTCTATATATGAAATATTTCCTTAGCTTCCTGGAGTTGGAAATACTATATCAAAGGGCATGATCACAAATGGTTTCCCTCCTTCATTCTTCACTCCAAGAGACTACAAAGGGTCATAAAAGGACCATGCACTTAAAGTCAGGCAGACCTGGCTTCTGACTAACAGGCCATCCTGTGTAAATGTGGAGACGTTTTTCATCTCTGTGAATCTCATTTTTCTATGTTCCTGAGTCTCAAGATACAAACTGTAAAAAATTCTGAGTATTAAATATGAAAAACTGTAAAGGCAAAGGGCATCTTTTTAAACCTCACTTGTGAATTGGGAAGCAAAAAAATATGTTTACATCATTTTGTTATAATAATAGTATTTTCTAGGATGAAACTTTTTCCTCTGTTTATGGAGAACCAAAGGCCTCAAGAGATTTAAAGATTTGACTGAAAATACATTCTTGGAGAGTTTGAGATGTGAATACAATCTAGATCAGAGGTAGTTAGAGTAAATTATAAAGCACCATTTGCTCCAGAAATTTTTGAAAGGATTGACAGTTGTTTTGGCAGGGAAGCCATAGGGAAAAATTATGCTCCTGATTTGTAATAGACACTAGTTCTGAGGGTAGAATAAGAAGGTCGAGCCTGTGGAATAAAATCCTATTTCAAAGAACCATGGCTGGAGTTTTACAAATGCTCCAGAAAAAGCACTTTGAGAAATGAAGACCAGAGTATTTTAATATATATTGTAGCTGAGATGAACTATCGAAAATATAAAATAAATCACAAATTCAGAATACCAGTCAAGATTTTGAAAAAACAATGACAGCTTTGCTTTAAACTTTTAACCCGAGTGCATTTTAGAAAAACCAGCAAGGCCACCCTAATGATAAAGTCTGTATCTTCTGCCCTGGATGATAAGGATATTCTTTAGAAATGTTTTTGAAATAAATGTAATCAAGCATTAAAGCAGCATGTAGTGGTAAAATCAAACCAGGTGGATTAATTGCTGTATGCGTTTTGTATTCCTTGGGGCATTATCACTTTTGTTTTCATTAAAGAATTTACACACCATTATATAACAATGTTGGTTTTCCTCAGTGATGTGTGAATCATATATAAAGAATGCTTCAACAGCGAATGAAAAATGTGAAATAAGTCACTCTAATTGGTAAATAACTCTTTAAATTTTACGTAAAAATGCTAAGATATTCTTTCAACTAGGTAGAAGTATTACTTTAAAGAAATAAACACACTAGAGACATCATAATATTATAAAAATATTCCACAAATGTGCCAACAATTGGACCATACATATCTTGTTGGAAAATCCCCAGAATTCCTGGACAATTATGACACTTGCAATTATCACTTTAAAATTATGTAACTGTATTATCTTGAATTAATGAGTGTTTAGGTTTATGTAAAATAATCAACTTTTCAGCTAATACAAAAACTAATTAAAATCTTAGGAGTTTTGAAATTTGTGAGAATATTTTTAAAAATTCATGTTTTAATGTTCTACCACTCTAATATATTGTTTTATTATTTTGAACTGTGTCATCTTCCATATTTAATTTTCTAAGGTCCCCATCTAGTTAATGAACAGAAGTTTTTATTTATCATTTTCCAGCCAGCAGAGGGCAATAGAGCATTGTGTACTAAACATCCTCAACCAATTGAAACATTTCATAGGGGAGGGATTTTCTGCTATGAACAGATAAGAACATAAATTAAAGAGACCTGCTATCAACTTCTATTTCAATAGGATGTGTATGTGTATGTGCACCCCTTGAGTTTTTGATTTATGTTTTTGATAATTTATTATGACTATAGTGAACTCATTACCTGAAATTAGTCCACGGGTACATGAATAAAAAACTAAGAAACAGCATAGTGGTAAGTGTTATCCAATCTTTAGAGAACATTTCAAAAACTACAAATGTTTGTATTTTTCAAGAAGTTTCTATAGAGAGGGATTCTATTTCCGTTTCATAAAGGGTAGTAAGTGAATTATCTGAGCTAAAAGAGAACTTCTCATCTTAAGTTTTTGCAAATAAATGGTTTACTGGTACTTACTTTAAGCATCCATTAGTATACCCATTCTAAACTTAATTTATTAAGTTAAATTTATTATATTATTTATCATTTTTAAATCATTTTATGGTGGACAAATGAAATCTATTTCTCAAAAACTATGTGGGATTTAGTATAATGTGCAATGGAAGAAAAATCTTGATAAAAATCTAATTTAAAGAACAATGTAATATTTTCTCTCAATGTTAAATTAGTTCTGAAGATATTATGTACCCTGTATTGTGTATTAAAAAATAATTTGCTCAATACATATCGTTGTTATAAGGTCAGGGAATGTCTGGACCTCCTAGCTTTAAACAACTATGATTCTTTCATTCTAGAAGCTATTGTTTCCCTCTCTTAAGCCTTATCTACACACAAATAGGTAAGCATTTAGAAAGCTCATTTCATGACACATAAGTATATACATTGAATATGTCCTTTTCATTTTTTTGGCTTCATACCCTATATAAGCCTGTGTGTCCATCTCACTATTGTTTAAGAGTATTGGGTTTTAAAAATACGATATTAATTGCAAACACCCTAAATAAAATCAAATTGAATTATTTAGAAGAGTATTTTATGTAGAAGTGTTATAAATTGTGTTTATGGTTTTCTGAACAATCTTTTAAACAACAATCTTTATATGACTTCCCTTATTAATTGAAAAAGTGTTCAGTTTTCTACTAACTATAAACTTAATCTTGAGCTTTCTTTCTCACGATGAAATCACAATAATAATAATCAATTAATGTTTGATGATTGCTAATCCCGTTACAAGCGCTTTATGTGTATTACCTGTTTCAATCCTTGCAAAACCCCTAGAAGGGGAGAACTATTATGCTCTTCACTTAATATAAAAAGAATAGGTGCTAGCGATATTAAGAAACTTACCCACCGTCACCCAGCTAGTCAGTGACAGAGATGGACATTTGTATTCTTACCCACTTACACATTTTAGAAATGAACATTGTGCTTCATTATTATTCTACATATGCACCTAAGCATTTTATTTTTCCTGCTCCAAAGAGCAAGTTTAAGTAAACTAACTTTTAAGTTGCCTGAGATATTCCTTTATCTTGTAGATCACTGGAAGAGGAATAATACATGTTATTCATGTGGTTTTTTTCCTGGAGAAATCTCAAAGTACACATATATATTCAATAATGACTAACAAGACACTGAAACATATCAATAGACTATATTTACTATACTCATTCAAAGCCACATCCACACGAAAGCAAAATTTTGTTAGTTCTCATTTCATCATGTAAACTTGGGTAGCATTTAGAAATTATCACCATATAAATGTTTTTATTAACTCTCAATAGCTTACATCTAGCTAAGTGTCCATGCCGATTCAATGGTGCACTCTGCCTTACCATCACATATCACTTTTATTACCCTACTGAATTCAAGTATGCATGAAGGTAAACAACATATTGGGGCCGGGCATGGTGGCTCACGCCTGTAATCCCAGCACTTTGGGAGGCAGAGGCGGGTGGATCACCTGAGTTCAGGAGTTCAAGACCAGCCTGGCCAACATGGAGAAACCCCGTCTCTACTAAAAACACAAAAATTAGCTGGGTGTGGCAGTGTGCCTGTAATCCCAGCTACTTGGGAGGCTGAGGCAGGAGAATTGCTTGAACCCAGGAGGTGGAGGCTGCAGTGAGCTGAGGTTGCACCATTGCACTCCAGCCTGGTCGACAGAGTGAGACTCCATCTCAAAAAAATAAATAAATAACATATTGGAAAAAGATTGCCTCTTTATATAAATCTCTAGATGACAACATATTAGAAGAATGTAATTGCATTTTCTTTATGAAGATGTATAAGCATTTAGTAATGCTTTGAAGATGTTTGTATAGAATTTTATAATATTTACAGTACTCTCCCATATAGTAGGTACAGCATTGCTTGACTAATAACTTTAGAGCCTAACTGCACCCAAATCATAAGGTACATGCCCACCATCTTATATAATCCTTACATAAACCAAAACATTCCCCAGTGTATATTAAAGTTTAAGTAGAGCAGACTTACACAGTCTAGATACTATTGACATTTTGGGCAAGCTTATTCTTTGTTGTGAGTGGGAGACTGTCCTATGCAATGGAAGATGTTTAGCAGTATCCCTTGCCTTAACACACTAGATGCCTATACCACCTTCTCACCACCTCCTCCACTCCTCTTCCCAGCCGTGACAACCACAAATGTCTCTGGACATTGCAGAATGTCAATGGGGAGGGATTACAGTAAGGGGGCAGAATCACCCCTAGTTGAAAATACTGAAATGGAGTAAACCTTTTAGCAATTGCCGGTTTCCATTAGGAAACGGATAGTTAGATGAAATGCCAAAAGCATGAATGCCCAGATATCTGCAATCTGCAAATAGACTTTCTTCTTGATCATACTTTTTGTCTAGCTAAGTGTTTTTCAAAACTTAGTATACTACACAAAATTGCCAACACAAAACAATGCTTAATGTACTTTGGGAAGAGATATACATACATTGGTAAGCAAGTCATTACTTCCACTGTGGCGTTTACAAGATGTACAGAAGAGACAGGCTTAAGAGATATATTTTTACAGCAATTATTTGTGATCAGTGCTATGGAGAAATAGTCAATGTTGTTCTAGGAACGTCACACAGAAATCTGATATGTAAAGAAAGGCTGGAAATGGCAGGTCTAGGTAGGCTTTCCTGAGGAAGAGACTTTGATCTGAAACTTAAAAGATAAATTGGAGTTACCCAGGGGAAGTATGGGCCAAATGGCAAATTCTTCAAACTGTGTTCTTGTGCTTTAATCACATAGCTTCTACATTTAAAGCACATTTAATGATATTCTAGGAAATATACACGTCTAAAGAAACATCTCTGTATGCATTGCCAACTTTTAAGGTATTATTATTGGAAAATATGAAGGGGAGCAAGATCAGAGAATATAGTCTAGTGGACAATGTGGTTTATTAATTAGACTTTATCAAGTGTTCTCTACATTCCAGTATAAGTTAAAATAAACTGATAAATATTCACCATTATTTAAGACAGATGGGTTTTCCAGATAAATATCTGATTTTTTAAAGCGACAAAATTACTAATCTCAAAAAATAATGATATTACTTCTTCAATCAGTAAAGCATAAGAGATGATGACCTTTTTAAAATTATTTTAATTTTATGGTTCATTTTTCACTAGGAAAAAGGGGATAACTAAGTCTTTCAAACTCCTGTTGTGTGATAAGCAACCTAAGAAATTTAAAGGAAAATCAAGAAATAGATGATGTTAGGCCAAAGTAATGTGATTTGGATAAACTATGATGCACATTACACAGATAGGTTGATCCCTATTTAGACTAGTATATTTATGTATGGTGATGTCATAATCACTGAAAATAATTTTGGTAGCCAAATGTTAAACACTATACTCTCCCAGCTGAAAGGAACATTTAGTGAAATAATGAATTGTGCTTCAGTTTATACTTTTTTCCAAAGGTAACTATTTAGGAAAAGCACTTATGTCTTAATTTATTGCCCTTACTAAAAGAAAAGAGTTTACTTTCTGGTGTGAAATACAAGACCTGTGAAATTCAAGCATAGTTGTGAAAAACAAACATTTTCATTTATTAATCACTTGCAATAAAAAACAAAAGGCGTCCCTTAAACAAAAATATAATAATTCAATTAAATACAAAGGGGAAATTTAGGTGTTAATATTTGTCTCATGGTTTTTCATAGTTATCTGTGATCTTTCTTACACTTACATATGTTGGTTCTAAGATCATTGGAATAAGCATTCTACAAAGCAACTTCAAACAATTGAGTAATTTAATAAATTGTGGAAAGTATGTATTGCTTTAATAGGATATCTATAATTAAAATGAAATTTACTAACACTTTAGCCAGAAAACATTCTAATATAACTTTAAAGAATCAGATTATGCACACCTTCACAGGATTAGAAATAACTTCAATGTCTAACAATTGGAGACTAGTTACATGTATTTTAACACATTCATCTAATGGGATTCTATTTTGCTCTTTTAATGATAGTGTTAAAGAATATTTTATGTCTGGGAAAAAATTCTTATGATGATCTTTGAGTGAAAATGTAGGTTTCATAACAGTTTTTAAACTGCTATTCCATGTTGTAAGAAAAAAAAAGTCTTTATATGCAAAGTGAAAAAAGAAAAGATATACAACAAAATGCTGATAGCATATGTGATTATATTTCAGAGAATTATTGTAATATTTTTTCTTTCTTTTGCTGGCAGTTTCCAAATGCTCTAGAAATATGTTACTTCTATATTGTGAAAAAAATTAAAATCTTATTAGAACCAATTAGCATCTGAATATAAGGCTATCAGCCATACTACTTTTAGTATGTACGCTTAACAATATTTTTAGCAAAGATTTAACATGCTAAACTGGTAAAACAATATTTTACTTTGTAATTAAAACATTGTAGGTAAAAAGTAATATTTAGAAATCTTCGTATAAATAGAATAATTTCGGTATCCTGTTTTTGGTGATAAGATTGTTTCACTGGCTTCAGCAAACACCTGTTTTGCTTCACAGATACACATATGATACATAACTGAAATAAGATATATACAACAAGATATGGTGTTACAAGTGAAATTCTACCTTCTAGGTGTAATAAAGCAGCTTTAAAGAAGTATATAGTGATAGGAAATTGAGAAGATGAGATTAGATCAAATCAACAAAGGCTTTTAGTTCCAACAATGAAATTGGATGATTTCTTTTGGAATGTGGCCAGGATGTCAGAGAGGAGTGATTAAACTCTTGGGAAAATATATAATTATCTTTGTTGTTAAGACGGTAGGTTTATATTCTATGTCAGTTTTCAAGAGCTGTTTGTTCCTCAGTGACAATTCAGTATTTACCCACAAGAATGAGCCCTTCCATATTTAGAATCATAGTCCTCAGTCACACCAAGAAGCTATTAAATCCCAAAGCCCCAATTTGGCTGCTCAAACATGAAGCTTTCCCATAAGCCATATAAGAGAGAAATAGATTAATAGGTTATAAAATAAATAACTTTCAAATAATATGTGATATGACAATTTAATGAATTCTTTAGTATTGCGATTATTACTAATAAGCTTGGATAGTCTTTTTCCAAAGGTAGTGTAACATTGAATATTTAGAACTACTTTTATTTACTGACTCCAAAAATAACATCTAAATAGGAAACTCGAGTACAATTTCAAGATGATTTTTAAATGAACATAGTACTTCTTGCCCATTTTCCGCTAAGAAATGGATAGTTAGATGAAATGCCAAAAGCATGAATGCCCAGATAACGGCAATCTGCAAACAGACTTTCTTCTTGCTCATACTTTTTGTCTAGCTAATTTGTCTAACTGATTAAAATAACTTAAAACCTAGGTAAAATATTATTCCGAATAAACAAACAACAGGTGGGACTAAACATAATGAAGGCACTAAATAAGACATAAATCCCAACATATGTATGTCAATCCTATAAACATTTATTGGAAGGATTTTTTTTAAAAAGCAATGAAAAACCAAAAGCATTAAACAGTTTTGTAAAACACATCTGCAGAATTAAACATAATGTAAATTACTTACAAAATAGTTTGTGTTCAAATTGTAAGCCTATGGAGGGTATCATTCAGCTGTGCAGCTGTTAACTATGATCCCAATTTAGGAGAATTTTAAATCACGATTAGAATAGTATATGTTTGGTTTCAGATGTATCTGGAAGTAAGAAACCAAAAGATAGCAAATCCCATGATGAGATGTAGATTTATACATATATATCTTTATGTTTCCCAATATCTTTCAAATGTCTTAACAAACTTGTACAATATATTTTTTCATGTCATCTCATTAGAGTTAAAAGAAACATAAAACCACTTTGAACATTTTGGACATAAAATAAAAAAGCTTTGAACTTCTTACTTCATATAGAAATAGAACTAAAAATGCATATACTTCAGAGTCATTTTCTTGAATTGAGTCCCAAGATGAAACTAGATCTTTACACACAAAAACCAAAACATACACACTGATAGCTTTCTTCAGCTAGAACTGAATCTGTAAAAATTATATTACTTTCATCAACAACTTTTATTTGCACCTCACAGTTCAAATTTATGCTTATCCTTCATGTATAAAATGAGATAATAACAATAATTGACCGAATAATATTTTTTCCTGAGGATTAAATCAGTTAGAATACATAAAATACTTAGAATAGTACCCACAGCACATAATGTCATATAAATATTGCTTGTTATAATTTTTATTCTATTAGAAACTGGAGCTACAACAAAAACAGCATTCCCGGTTCCTGATCAGTCAGTAATATGTAAAACATATTTGTAAAACTTATATGTAAAACATAACATGTAATACAATAATGACACAATATCTATTATACTATGCCATATCTAATGATGTAAGGATGTTAAAGGTAGAGAATCGCGATCAAGAATTGCTGATTATTCTGGTAGAAAGAAGTGTTTTCTAGCAATTTAGAGAACTGTGTTCCAGTCACAAGTCAACCACTAACTAAAGGAGTCTTCTGGGAAAAGTTGGTTTCTTTAAGCTTCAGTTTTCTCATTTATGAAAAGTTAATCTTGAGGTTTGCTTCTTGTGAATGTTATGTACTTTAACCTCAGTCAGTGCTCCCAATCTCTTGGACCCAAATAACCTGATCTAAATAAGGGTGTGCTTATTCAGTCAGAACTTTGATTTTGAAGTTATTAAAGTCCCCTGAAACATGAGCTCCATAAGTGATATTCACTGTTAGTTCTCTGTTAAAGTAGATAAGTGGTTGAACTATATATTAGAGAAAATAAACTTTAGAACTATAGAAATAGTTAACTAAAGAAGCATTTTTCAAAAATATATATTAACAGTGAGATAAAACTCATTCATTCATTCAGCAAACATCTGAGTGCCTACTCAGTGCCAGGCACTGTTTTGGATGCTGGGACTAAAAAAGTAAACAAAATAATCAAGAATCCCTGGCCTCATTCTAAAAGGAGGGTTGCAGCAACAAAATAAAAAATATATATAGTATCTTAGATGTGAATAAGTGCTTTAGAGGAAAAAATAAATAAACAAGTGGAAAGGATATGGGAAGTATTGCGTGCGAATGTAAGTTTAAAGGACCTGGACAGATAAAGCCTCTCTGAGGTTTGATGAAACAAAAACCTGAGAGAAGGGAGAGTGTGAGTTCACAGATTTATGAAGGTGAGTACTCCACGTAGAGCACATGTAAATTCCTTGAGGCAGGAGGCTGTCTAATTCATTCTAGGAACAGCATAGAAGCCATTGTGACAGAACAAAGTGAGAAAAAAGCAGGTAAATGTAGGGGGAGATGATGTCAGGAAAGTATGAGGGACTAGCTCATGTTAGGCCTTGAAGACTTCTGGAAAGACATGGGCTCTCACTTAAAGTGAGACAGGAAAACCACTGGAGGGTTTTGAGCAGAGGAGAGGCATAATCTGTTTCAGATTTAACAAGATCCCTCTGACTGCTCTATGAAGAAAAGCTTAGAAGTGCAGTGACTTAAATATATGGTCTTTCTCAGTAAGGAATACTGCATTGCTCCTTTTAACACAAGTTTACTGCCAAGTAACCGTCATATGCAGTTTAGTCAGGAAAGCTGAAGATCTTAATTTTCAGGTGTAAGGTATTGGGTATTAGAGATATAACCACAATAGTCAAATGCTATAAACTGACAATGTTTATTAAAGAGACAAGATTTCTCATAACTATCCTCTCTGGGGGACTCACAATGCTCATCTGCATATTAAAAGCTTTGGGGAATCTTTAACATATTGAATCCGAAGTCTCCCAAGTCTGTCCTACCATGGAACTCATCTTTGTTTCTTCAAGTGCTTTGGTTCAAAACAAACTGCGCTCAAATATAAGTTCCCTGGCTACTGAGCCTCTCAACTTTGAGTTAATTATGTAATCTCAACATCATCTCTAAAGTGGGATAATAACATCACCTCACTTGACTGTGGTGAGAATTAGATTAGATAATGTTTGTAAGGGACCCCAAAGAGTGACCTTAATTAGTGCCACTTTTCTGTATCCTCTCCTTTATCTTCAAAAGCTCACCCCCTCTTCACATTAAAGGAGTAAATTCTAGCCCGACCCATTGTTGCTAATATGTAAGGCCCCAGGCTCTATCAAAAGCACTTAGCAGGATAGCACCTAGCGTTAGAACATCTACAATGTGTGTGAGATGCTGAGACGCTAAAACACAAACACAGTCACAGTAATTCCACAGCAAAGTTGAGTATCTCATATTTATATTTCTTAATAAGCCTTACAGAGCAATAGCGAGGCTGGAGTACATCATCTGGTGGGACCATTGAGATGATGGTCCTTTACAGTATCTTCACAATGCTGTGTTAAAAATATTGGCCCTGGCCAGGCGCGGTGGCTCACGCCTGTAATCCCAGCACTTTGGGAGGCTGAGGCGGGCAGATAACGAGGTCAGGAGTTCGAGACCAGCCTGACCAACATAGTGAAACCCCGTCTCTACTAAAAATACAAAAAAAGAAAAAAAAAAATAGCCGGTTGTGGTGGCCAGCACCTGTAATCCCAGCTACTTGGGAGAATGAGGCAAGGAGAATTACTTGGACATGGGAGGCGGAGGTTGCAGTGAGCTGAGATCGCACCACTGCACTCAAGCGTGGTGACAGAGCAAGACTCTGTCTCAAAAAAAAACAAAAACAAAAACAAAACAAAACAAAAAAAACTCTGTCTCAAAAAAAAAAAAAAATTGGCCCTATTTACAGTGCCTGAAGTCTTTAAGTAAATGAAGATGAATAACCCTGGGAATTTCTCCTCCCTGTGATTTTTGTTTTGGAACACATAGTTACCTGTTTTAAGTAGCAGAGAAGCAAACAAACAAATGTAATACTGTTAAAATGCACCTTATGTACACTTGAAGCTACCATGTGCAGCTTAGTCAGGAAAGCTCAAACTAAATAGGCCTCGTTTCTTGAAACACAGTAGATGTTCCAAGAAATCTCAATTTACTCTCCTTTTATTCGGATTATTTGGATCACTTTAGCTTGCTTTCTGAGATCGGACTTTTCTTACATATCCAAACTTAGGAAAATATTCAAATATTCAATTATTCAAACTTTCATCTCAGTTCATCAATTTAAATACCAAGGATCACGCAGATTACTCAGCAATTTCATGTAAGAATTACTGAACTAACTGTTGCACTCTGAGGGATGGGATCTTGGAGTGTTCAGCACAGCCTTGGTGTGTACTGCATGTGTCACACTGCTTCTCATCAGATTTGCTGGAACTTGTGGCTTGCATCCCAGGCTCGGTCTGATTCTAAGACTTTTAGCTAAGAAGGCAGAGAGATGTTCTGGTTTGTATTATAGTTACCTTAGGAACTCTATTTCACTCCTACTCATCGGAGTAAGTGGTATCTGCAATCCCTGGAGAGACCCGGGGTGTTCTGTTATTTCCCGAGTTCCTGTGGCTACCTCCATGAAAGATATAATCATTGGAGCAACGCAAGAGATCATTACTGCTCTAGAATTTTGACCGTCAAAAAGCCCTTCTTCACGGGACTACTGAAATCTATTATTTTCAGGTTTCTTCAGAATTCTCAGGGGAGATCCTGAATTTTGGGGATCCTGAATTTCATAGACTCTAAATGAGATGAGAATTCTCTAAGTGGAAATTTAGAACCCACGATTCATTCAGATCACAGTGATCAGAAAAGGGTTCCTGAGTACAAGTTACCACACTTTCTCCTTCCTGGTGCTGTGTCTCCCACCCAAACTGATGAGTCAAGGTTCTCTTGTACATGTCAGAGTTCCCTGAAGATCTGATGTGAGTACATTCCCTGTCCACATGTGTACACTCACACTTGCACAGGCACTCACACAGACACCATGAGCATTTCAAGCATTCTTCTAGGTAATTTAAAGTTCAGGAGCAAAAGTGAAAAGGTGACAACTTGATATGATCCATCCATCTCTAGGAATGTACTGGGATGTCATTTAACCTGAATGGCACTTTGTTTTTATTTTTTTCAGACAGATTCCACCCTGAAGCCTGTTCTCTTTTGTGCACCTTCCCATAGTAGGAGTTCTAAAAGCCTAAAAGAAAGGAATTATATTTGCATCTTGTCCCTATAGCACACTTTACTGTTTCTTGCACATAGATGATGTTCACTAAGTGTTTATTTGCACGAGTGAGGAAAAGGAAGTAGATACAAAAGTTCTCAGGTGCATTGAGTTTCACTTCTTATAGATCCGTAATGCCTTCTGAATACACGTTCTTGTCTTTGCATGCCATCTTTAACGATATAATAGACAGAAAATAGATACACTTTGGATGAGGCAGGAAAAAGAAAGGACTAACACATATGAGTTGGTGATGATAGTCTTCATCAGGGGGCTGGCCAAAAGTTAGTTCCTTGAAGATACTTACTGCTGACTGTCCTTGGAAATATCATCTCTAGGCCGGGCGCGGCAGGGCTCACGCCTGTAATCCCAGCACTTTGGGAGGCCAAGGCGGGTGGATCACGAGGTCAGGAGATCGAGACCAACCTGGCTAACACAGTGAAACCCCGTCTCTACTAAAAATACAAAAAATTAGCCAGGCGTGGTGGCGGGCGCCTGTAGTCCCAGCTACTTGGGAGGCTGAGGCAGGAGAATGGCGTGAACCCGGGAGGTGGAGCTTGCAGTGAGCTGAGATCGCGCCACTGCACTCCAGCCTGGGCGACAAACACAGACTCCGTCTCTAAAAAAAAAAAAAAAAAAAAAAAATCATCTCTAGGAGTGGAAGAGAGGGGATGGGTGCTGCTTGCTGAAGTTGAGAAATCAAGGGTGATATTAATATGGTTTGCATTCAATGAGATAAATGGCAAAAGAAATCTTGAGAGATACGAGCAAACTTCCAGAGACCAGGAGATCCATTTGGGGGAACAATGCAATAGGGATCCTCACACATATTCTTCATTATATTTAAAAGTATACCTCCATTACTAAGTGAAAGTTTGACATCTTTATTTAACGTACATTCAAATGATATGAGGATTTGAATTTTCTCTCTATCTTGCTCTCTTTCTCTCAAGTACTACACTTTAGTGTTTGTTTTCTATTACTAGGTAAGCTTATCTTAAAAGTATTTTGTATTCCAAGAAAAAAGAGATATATTCTATGTTTTTCACTAAATATCCTTTAGCAAGACCAAATCGATGTATGCTTTTCAGCTTTGACTGCCCATTCATATTTTTACTGCTGAAAAGATTTTGGTTGGAGTCTTTGAATTCTTATCTCCAGGCTGTTTACTGAATTTATAGTCAGTTTTCTCAGGATTAGACTATCTTTTACTTTCAAAGATAGGTGCTGTTAACCAGAGTTTCCACAAAATGTCGCTCTAAGGTCGTTGGTTGCACCAGCAGCAACCAAAATCAATGTACAATTTGCTTTTAAATTTTTATCTTCCATTAGGTAATGAATGTGCTCACCTGAAAAGACATGGAAAAGCACAACACTATGTTGAAAAGAGCAAATCCTCCTTCTCTGCCCTATCCATTGCGCAGTTCTGTCCTCCAGAGGCAGCCACCGAAAGCAGCTTCTTATATGTACTGCTAGACACCAAATAATTTTTTTCGAAGTTATGGTACACAACTCTGTAGATAATAATTCTGCCATTTATTCAGCATTCGGCATGTTAGGTATTTCACATAGTGTGTCTTTCTATTTATTTATTTATTTATTTATTTATTTATTTATTTATTTAAGACGGAGTCTCGCTCTGTCGCCCAGGCTGGAGTGCAGTGGCAAGTTATCTCGGCTCACTGCAACCTCCGCCTCCTGGGCTCAAGCAATTCTTCTGTCTTAGCCTCCCGAGCAGCTGGGGCTACAGGCGAACGCCACCACGCCCGGCTAATTTTTGAATTTTTAGTAGAGACGGGGTTTCACCATATTGGTCAGGCTGGTCTCGAACTCCAGACCTTAAGTGATCCGCCCGCTTGGGCCTCCCAAAGTGCTGGGATTACAGGTGTGAGCCACAGTGCCTGGCCACTGTGTCTTATTTAAAAGAAAGAAAGAAAAATGACTGACTCAATGAATGAATGCCTTTCAGATGTGTCAGGTTTGTTTTGCTTTGTGTATTTTTTGTTAATGCAATAAAATATCTTGAGAACAGAAACAGAGAAGAGAAAACAGACTTGGTCACAGAGCTATAACTGGCAGGTTGGGATTTCAGGGCGGGTGTACTGGGTGTCAAACCTATGCCTGACTAGCTTCTCCTAACTGCAAACTCTGGGCTTGTCAAGATTGTTTTTTGCATTTTATTTTCTCTCTCTTAAAATTACCTCCCCATTGTTAGCTTTCTAACGTGTGGAGTCTATGAAGTTGAAAGAGAGAGTTTCAAATGAAACATGAGGAAATGATCCCAAGGCCCAACCCTGTGCCTTATGATTTGGATATCTTTTCTACAAGACCTTCAACAACTGCAACTTAAAAGAAAAGGATGGTTGTAAGAGACTGCCCATCTACTGATATGTTCTGGATAGTTCTCTGTTTACCTCCTGTCCTAAAGCCATGTTGCTCAAAATTGATTTTTTTTTTTTAAACGGGAATGGGGAGAAGTGAGAGTGGAGTTGAGAGTTTATTCCAATTCCTGGAAGCGGCAAGGAAGAGGTTAAGTTGGACCGGGAGGATTTTTGAAGTCTTTGGCTGGGAGGTTCCATTTGGAGAAAGGTGCAGGGGAGCTAGGGGTGGCGAGAGAAACAAGACAGTTTCTCATTCGCCTGGATTTCCGATTCCGAGCAATTGGGTTCTCACCTGAGGGCGCAGTTGGGCACCCCTGGCTTGTGGATGGAAATATTGAGGAGCAGAACTTGCCTGACCAGCGCCTGGAGAGTAGAGTGAAGCATGGAAAGGACCACGCGGCCCCTTTAAGTATTATCGGGCCGGGAAGGAGAGGGAGGAAACTGGGAGCCGCGGGGACTGTGGGGGAAACCCACAAGCAATTGAGCTGGAGAGGAGGCAGCGTGAGAGCAGAAACTTCAGACGCCGCTGATCCTGGAGGAGCTGGGGTGAGCCGCGGCGGCCGTCTCTCCCACCCGCAGCAGCATCCTCCCTGCCCTTCTCTGCCACCCCGCGGAGAGCCGGGAGCTGCCTCTTTACAGCTTCCACGAGCCAGGGGTGCAGGCAGCTGCCCCCAGGAAGTTTGGGCTTCTGCGTAGTTTAGGGGTGCCTGCGAGCGCCCCAGAGGGCGAGGGGCCGAGGGCGATGTTGGGCGCCGCGCGGGGCTGGGGGCGCCCAGAAGACGTGCGAGTGTCCGCGGTCCTTCTGCTGTCCCCAGTACCCTCCGCATCCCCCAAGTGATGGGAACAAGGGCCCGCCCAGGCAGCCGCTGTCGCCGCACCGCCCCCTCGCTCGCCCCCTGCGCGCGGAGTCACCCAGTCACACTCCCGGCACCCCGAGCCCGTCCTCCAGAGCTGCTGCTTCTACTTTGGCTGCTATCGCCGCCGCCGCGGGTGGCCCGCTGCTGACTGGGCTCGCCGGGAGACGGAGAAGCACTTTTTGGCCCTCCCTCAGCCGCTCTCACACCCCAACTTTGCCGCCGCCGCCGCGCCTGCCCTCGCTGCGGCGCTCGGCCGCACATTGTGGGGGCGCACGCCGGGAGGCTCCGCAAGACCGTGGAGGCAGGAAACGGCACTGCTGCGCTTCTGCCTCGGCTCTTTGTTGTTCGCTTTGGATGGTTCTTGAAAGTGTCTGAGCCTCCTCGGAAATCCTGGGGCCGGAGAAGACAAACCTTGGAATTCTTCCTCTGCAAAAGTCTCTGAGATACTGACAAGCGTCCGGAAAGGTCGACGAGTAATTGCCCTGAAAACTCCTGGCTAATTGACCCACGTTGCTTATATTAAGCCTTTGTGTGTGGTGTGTGTGGTGTGTGGCTTCATACATTTGGGGACCCTATTTCCACTCCCTCCTCTTGGCATGAGACTGTATGCAGGATCCACCCGAGGACAATGATTGCGGAGCCCGCTCACTTTTACCTGCTTGGATTAATATGTCTCTGTTCAGGTAACCCCGCGTCTTCTTTCTTCACCCTTGATCCTCCCTGTTCGCCCCCTCTCCACTTTGCACGATCAAACCCAGAAGTGTATTTTGGTTACCCCTCCCTCCTAAGGCCGGAGGGGCTCGATTCCTGCTAGACTTTTAGGCGAAAATGTTCCTAGTTCGCATTTGGGGTTGTCTCTTTTTCCCCACTCCCCAAAACCTCCCCTCCACCCCTGAACCTCCTCAAGACTCTTTGCAGATCTCGGCCTTTTGCCAAGTTCAGGGCACGCCCAGATTACTCTGGGCAAACGCACGTCTAAGCACTAGGGTGGGAGGAGGCAGCGTCTGGCAGTGAGCTAGGGCCCCCAGGATGAGCCGAAGTGAGTATCAGCCGCCGGCTGCTTCCCTGGGGAGGGAAATGTGCGCCCTGGGAGCTTGTGGCCCGCAGGCTTGCCAGGATTCCTGAGCCTAGTCCTCTATAGCCCCTCCTCTTCCGAGCACAAGGGGTTATTAGTAGTTGTTTTATGTAACCAAAGTCTGTAATTAAATTTGATTCTGAAGAAGCTTCACGAAATAACTCCTTCTTAAGGTAGGATATAAAATAGCCACTGCCTCGCTGGGTTTAGAAGGAAAACAGGCGGTTGCAAGCATCGGAAAGGGGACAGTTAGTTGCCTGGGGATTCTCATTGGCGAAAGAAAACTGAATTTGGGATGTTTAGGATTAATTAAATAATACTGAAATTCCATATGAAGTGTTGGAAGGATGCTGAAACGGGGCCCTTCTGACATAAGAGTACACACTGTATCTACACTTGTAAATAGTTTTCATACACTCCCTAGGAAACTTTTTTACTGTGGGTGAACTGAGCCACGACTCAACTTCTGTTTCTTTCCTTTTGGTAGATTCTGGTTTCAATCACGGATCCGATTTCAGGCTTTAAAACACACACACACACACACACACACACACACACACACACACACACACACACACTCTGCACCTCGGAATTTTTATAGTCACATTCGCATACTGAGCTTCAAATTGCATCAGGGCTTATCGGTAAGAGTCACTCAGTTTGCATAATTATGAAACGATTTTAAAGGTTAGTTTGAGCTTTTGTGGTCTATGGTTATCATTTATGTTTTGACCAGGGATTTTACTTAAGACAGATAGTTAACAGAGTAAGAAAAGGGGGGGGGGGAAACCACATACGTCAGCTAAATGATAGCGAATAAACCCCTAAAAGAATTTTAGCCTGTGAATTGTGCTTGCTGGCTGAAAGTTACAAGGAAGATTTGCAACTAAAGTAAATTTTAAAAATTATTAAATTGTTACTTCTTTAAAGAAAACAGAAAGTGAAGTTTCAACCTGGTATATCTCCTGTACGTCACAGTGGAGGGATGAGTAGACTAACTCCTCGAGGTTGTCATTCCCCACTTCCAGCTTCTCCTTCTGTAATGCCTTATTTTTCCTTAGTTTGCATATCGGAGTAATTGAATAGTCCCTCCAGTCCCCCAGCCCTTGCCGTGGATGCAAATCAAAAACATTAAAATCTGATCTCTCTATTTGCCTCCCTTGGCTGTGTCTCTGCCTAGTTTAATTTACAGCTTCAGATACCTTTGAGATTTCTGTTGATTCACCTTTCTGGTTAAAGTTTATTTACGTGTGTAAAGTGAAGTGTCATTGTGATAAATGACTGGAGGGGCAGATTACTGAAGATAGGGGGATTAATGGTCATTAGTCACTGTTTGAGTTGAGTTTGTATATGTTGGAACATTTTATCATGGCTGTAGATTAAAGATAGGGTCACATTAATAAGGTATCACTGAAAGTTGGTCGTGTCAACTTGGAAATTCTGTCTTCACTTGGAGAATTATTTGGGAAGTACTGTCCTATTAGATTTAATAATTTGAGTAGTAGATATCTGAGGATTGCAATTTGAATAGATATGAGACAATTATAATGTTAGAGCTACACTGATTTCTAGCTTTTAGAAATCTAAAATTTCTAGTTTTTCTGTTTCTAATTTAATTTTCCATTTAAGCCATTGATGATTTTTGTAAACCTAAGTTTTTCCTATAGGTGTGCCTATCTGCTTTGCCACTTACCAGGACAAAAGCTTCTTTCTAAAGTGCTCCCTCATACATAACCTGAAGCTTTTTATTCCTCTGATCACTTTCGCTCATGCTGTGAATCTGAACTTGGGAGGCCAAACTATTGAGCTAGTAGAGTGATTTCATGACAGTGTTCTGTTATAAAGCAACACTATCGATTTGAATAATACTTCACAGTACTCAAGTGACTACTAACCTGGGTGTGTTGAAGACACCTGGTCAGAGAATGAATGAAGTTCTTGAAAGATTGTGTTTCATGTCTTGCCCCAAGCCTAAGATCACAGTCTATCACTTGTTAATGGAGTGTATTTAAGAGAAATGTGGTGAGCTTAAATAAATCAAAGTGTACTGAGGGGATAACTTACCTTCAACAAGATTTAACCTGTAAAAGCATCTATTGGTTGTCAGTTCTTTTTTTCTTTTTTCTTTTCTTCCTTTTTTAACTGCCTGCCAACTTAACAAAGTCCAACAGTTTTCTTCAAACAGATTATAAACTCCATTTTTGTATGTTGATGGCATGCTTAGTACTAAGTCTTGTGCTTAAGAGTGTTCACTTCTCATAGCCTTTTATCTATTAACTTGATGCTGCAAAAAATAACCTTTCATTCAATGAAACTGAGATTTATAAAAAGTGGATATTCCTTCAGAAATTCATTTTTCAGGTAGATTCCTTTAATTACTTGGTCTATCTGCCTTTTCTATGGACAGACAGACTTCTGGTGAGTTTGCGGGGTGGGAGGGTGCAGGAGAGGTAGCCTTGAAAAGAATCCATGTGATCTCTCAGGATCTGATTCTAAACATCTTTTCCTTCATAGACTTGCTCAAATCCACTTGCTTAAAACCTGCTTTTAAGTGAAAAACTAATTGAATTTCAGTTCAAACTTAGGATGAGATTTGAATTTCAAATAAATGATAGTTTACTGATACTTTCTTTTTCTTGTTTTTTTTGGGGGGGGCGTGGGGGAGGGTTTCTCTTGGGAAGAGGAACTTTTTTAAATAAGTTTCACTCTTTGAGCCAATTGTCTGGTCTCTGGTCTCTCTTCCTCTTTCCCTCCTTCCATCTTGCTTTCTGGTAAGATTGTTGTGTAGTTCCAGTACGATCTGGCTAGTTTCTTTATAACCTTTCTGGCTTTTAAATGTACATACTTGAATACTGTGATATCTTTTAAAATATCTTTATTTCTTGATAATGGGCATTATAATGCATAAGACATTTGTGATTTAAAGGTCTTAGAACAGAAAGTTTACCTGAAGTTTTTTCTTAGTCTTTGCTACAACAAATGAAATATTCTTATGTAATTTAAAGTGGTACAGAATGCTAAATTTCAGACTAACAATGACCATTTATTTTTCGTTTTTACATTGACTAGATATCTATAATTTAAAATAATGGGCAACTGGAATCCTGTGGGAAGGAAACAGGATAACAGCTTCTCAGTGAAGTCTATAAGTGGTTGAATCTTTATTTATTATCATCTGTGTTAATAAAAGATGTTAAGGTGATACTTAGGTTAATTTCTGACCTTTAAAAAAATGTTTAATTTTAAAAACAAAAATATAAACTGCCCTGCAAGCTCGATTTCATATAGGAAAATAGAAAGAAAGCAAAGTTATCATTCAATTTAAAATTAGGCCTAAGGTAATCTATAGACTACATGAAAGAAAGGCACCAAAAAGAAAAATAAAGAAATAAAAAGCGGAAGTCTGGAGAAGTGTAGTAGAAACTGAGGTGCAGAATTAAGCTAGTTTAAGATATAGGCAGGGATACAGTAGAAGTAGACAGAGCAGCCAAGTGGGAGTGTGCCCTCTGACCACACACAGCACATGAAGCAAATCCAAACAGTGGATTTCTTTTTCTTTTTTTGAAATGGAGTCTCACCCTGTCGCCCAGGCTGGAGTGCGGTGGTGCGATCTTGGCTCACTGCAACCTCTGCCTCCTGGGTTCAAGTAATTCTCCTGCCTCAGCCTCCTGAGTAGCTGAAATTGCAGATGCCCACCACCATGCCAGGCTAGTTTTTGTATTTTTAGTAGTAGAGATGCGTTTTCACTGTGTTGGCCAGGCTGGTCTCAAACTCCTGACCTCAGGTGATCTGCCTGCTTCGGCCTCCCAAAGTGCTGGGATTACAGGGATGAACCAGTGTGCCCGGCCCAAAAAGTGGATTTCTGAAAATATGATGTCAGTGTATATTCTCTTAAATTCAACAACTATATAAAGAACTAGATAGTTTGCAGTTTTAAAACAACAAAAAAAGCAATTTGAAGCATGTTTAACTCTTTCATGAATCAATAGAATAGTTTTTTTTTTAAGCTACATGTGATAAGACTTTAGAATATTGACTGCCTCAATGTATATAGAAGACTGATACACCAAGTAGTTACCTTCTGTATGGTAACGCTTTTGCTTAAAGGAGACCAGTAAAGTGAAAGAAGGAAATAATTAAAAGATGAGATGGAGTTCCAACTCTAGGTGCAATAAGAAACTTCATGAAAATGGCTACTTTTACTGTGAAGCTAGGACTATCACTTTACTAAACACTCACCATTATCTTATTTAATGCTCATAAAAATCCTATGACATATATGCTGTTATTTCTAAGATATTACTGTGCCCTGATTTTACTGTTGTAGAAACTATATCATAGAGAAGTTAGGGAATGTGGTTCAGCAGGGATTTGAACCAAGCTGGCTCTAAAACTCTCAACTACTGTGCATTTTCCTAGTCGAAAGAGAGAAATGAAGAATTTAAATAAAAAAGATTATGGTTCAATCACTTTTTATTTTAAAACTTGTCTCAAAAAAAATCCACTTAAATGAAACTGTGGTTTGAACACTTGAGAATTTGGAAGGAAGGCATTATTCTTCCTGTCATTAAGAAAATGGTCTCTAATTTTTAGATCACCAGGCAAGACAGTCAGTTCTTTACATCATCTAACCAGTTCACATTGAGCCTTGATTATATCTGCATTTTCTGGCATGCTTAAAAGAGGAGACTGAATGTGATTCAAAACATTGTCTGCTGGTGATGCAGATGCACGTGGCTTCCGAGTTGTATTTTGGAAAATGAATGGCATTGTTCTTCTTGCACACTCGAGGAAAGATTTTGCTCTTCTCTGAATCCCAAGGCAAGTAATTGGTACTCCTCACTGAAGAGCCTGTGGAGAGACAATCATTTCCCCTGTGGTTGCTCTTAGGCTCTGGGTTGAGTATGGGCTGGTGATCATTTAGTAGATGAGCCTTCTGCTTGACTGCTGTTCACAGATAACTCACTTCATGGTTACTGATCATGGAAGGGTTGAGCCTTAATACCTGGTTGATCAGCTGGTTGGAAACTGCTTATGCATAGCCAATAAAGTTGCCATCCTGTGGAGATCAAAAGGCTACCTCCATTCTTTACAATTCTGGATTAGCATGATTTCCTTTCCCCTTCTCCCTCCACTTTCAGCCCCTTCCTTCAATCTTGCTGTTGAAGAAGAGGAAGAAAAAAAGATGATCTGTAGTGTACAGGGAGATAGCTTTGATCTCCACTGCTTTGCTTTTTCCTCTCTCTTTTTTAACCATCCAAAAGGCTATTTCTAACACCGAAAGGTGTCATGTTGCTTGCTTCATGGGAGAGCTCAGCCTCATTTCCCTTCAGCCAAAACAGGCTGCTACAAATCCTCTTACTTCTGTGATTTTACTTGGCTTCCAAACGTCTTATGACAGTGTTATTCCACACATAAAATAATATTTTGAACAGCATGACTGTGCATATCTTTCTGACTTTATTCAAGGAGAGAAGTACCTCTGTGGCGTTCACAGCTGTCCATGGCTTAGAGCCGGAAAAGAATATTCTGTTTATTTTATTTAATTAATTCATATTATTTTGGGGGGAAAGTGGATAGAAGGTAAGCAATTGTAGAAAATGTTCTAGGGTCACAAGATGAGACTAAATAGTCTATCTGGGCTTAATGCTTGTCACCTAGTTTGACACTTAAATGAAGCGTTAAAAGCACCATCAAAGGATACAAGCAAATGTCAACAGAGCAGTGTGGTTCTGTGTTAAGTGGGAATATAGTCTTTTTGTGTCAAGTGATTGCTTTGTATGCAGCATATAGGAAATAGTCGGTTTTGGTTCCTAATAATACAGTATTTTGGGGATCTATTTTTCAAATCATGTTAGTCTTTCAGTTAAGTAGAGCAAGGTTTACTAGAAAACATTTTTAAGCTACTTCTGGCAATAACAGCTCACAGTTAAAACACTTTCTCAAGATGCTCTTGGTTAGATTTCAGAAAGTATCAAGTTCAAAGTATGTCTAAATTCAACTCATGTGTACAGGACCTGAGAGCTGGGGACAGCTTGTCCACAGTCAGCCATGAAAGGAGTGTGGAGTCCTCAAAGCTCTCCTCTAAGATTATTTGCAGTGTTCTGCTTGAAACACTGTTCGAATGCCCAGTTTGTATAGAAAGTAAAAGAGCAAAAAAAATTGTTATGTATGACTAGTAAGTTCTTGAAAAGCCATTTCAGGTATATGTTATCTCTTGATTTAACTTACAATTTCAATGAGCATAACAAGATAGTATTCATATGACATAAAAGTCTTTGGATCATGTTAGGTATGGTCATAATTTATGCAACATTATGAAAACATATATATTATGAAAAACATATATATATATATATATATATAAAACATTATGAAAAAATATATATAAAACACCAACTTGCTAAGTTCATTCCTGGGTTTTGGTAGAAGGCTAGATTTTAGCTTCTCTGCACTAACGTGATTGAAGCCCTTTTATGTTATTAGCAATTTCAGGTAGAGTAGGAAAAGAACATGAAGCCAAAGAATGAATGAATCAGGTCACAAATGTCTGTTTCAATATCATTTGGCAACACAGTGCTAATGAGATACACTAACTCTCATAATTTGATCTCCAACTTAACTTGCCTGCTGTTACATTTTCTTGTTTAGCACGTGATTTTCTTTTTTCACTAATGGTGGACTTTTAATTTGGCTAAAGAAATATATCTATCTGCAATTCCTTTCCTATACAAGAACATGTCCGCTTTTTAGTTGCATAGCTCTAAAGCTGATTTTGTATACTTAGGCTTTATTGAAAAGGAAGCCTGTCACTCTGAAACTTCACTAAAATGGTCCTTGCTCATACAACAAAGTGAGTTAAAGTACCTTTGTATGTGTTAACTACACATACCTCTGGGTAGCTTTAAGCTTCTTTAGTTGCTTGGTTTGGGAAGTAATTTCAGTATATCCAGCCTGTTCCATTAGCAAGTTGTCTGAGTAAAGTAAACCATCTTGTACAGGCTGTGGAAAATAAAACTCATCTGTTCATTTCCCTTGTATCTGAAGAGAAGTGAAAATTTCCTAGCAATCTGGTAGAACGACCACTTGCTAAAATTAATGAATTTAGTAATATATTTCCAAAATCTAAATCTGTAGAAGAAAAACTGGGGAGACATAAAGCTTTCATTCAGATATCTATGCAAATAGGAGGGGCATTCACTGACAAGATCATTGCTATTAATCTCCATGAATTCAGATTGAACACAAGCATCCTAAGGACAGCTTTGATTTAAATTCAGTAGGGTGATGAAGAAAAAGAAACTCATTGTGTTATTTGATCTTTTCTCCTGTCATGGGTCATTGAATCTTAAGAGCTCATTGCTTTTTAGGAGTCTATATGTAGATATAGATAAATATATGTGTTTACATGATGAAAAAACCCAAGTGACTTATTAAATGATGATCGATGTAGTAGTATAGGCCCAGTTGTATACACGGAACCTGAAACACTAGGAATCAATAATATCTCTAATAATAATGGTAATACTGATAATGCCTAAAAGTTACAGAGTGTTGTTATCTGCTTGACAAAGTGCTAACATGCCTTATCTTATTTAATACTTAAAACAATCACATTAGAAATGAATGTGTTGTTATTAGCCCTGTCTGTCAGTATGAAAAATGAGGTTCAACAAGTTAAGCTCTTTAACTATGGCCAGTCAAAGTAGTAGAGTGAGGACATAAAAGTAGCCTGTCTCATCTCAGAATTCTTGCTTTTCACAATTCTACAAACACACTATACTATTCCCTTAAAGATAATGAATGTAGATGAAACAGTGTAAAATATGTTTAGAACATATTTAGATGCTTTTTTGGGAGGGAACTACATCATGCTGCCAACCTGTTTTAGTTCCTTTTTAGATGTTTGATTTTTATGTTACATCTTACTGTCTGTTGCTTTCTTCTCTTTGTCACATGATAACTCACAAAAAAGAGTGTACCCTGGTTTTACACACTCTACAACACAGAAACATAAGTCCAGCCCCATAACATGGTTTTTTTCAGTGCTGTTCAGTTTGTGGAATAAATTTGAAATTGTAAGTACCAACTAGTTTTTATGATAGCTCAACTGTGTGAGTAGAATTGTCCTTAGAGAGAAAATAGAATCACTGTTATCCAACTTCTATAAGGAACTGATTGTTTCATTTTCGTTTTTTGATTTTGATAATAAATGGTGATAAGATGTTATTGATAATAAAACATGTTAAGCAGAAGCTTAGTTAGAATCTGTGATTAGCATTCCTTTAAAGGTGTGTTCTTCTCCAATGACAAGTTTTATGGAAAACAAAGAAAAACTTTAGCATTGGTTCACATAATTCCTGCCAATGAAACCTGTATAAGTCTGTGATAGCTATCAAAAACAGCACTGTAATCAATACTCTTTCAGAAGTAATGCAGTTGGTTTTGGGAATACCATTCTTTTGCTTTTCTTACTGTTTTAAGTATGTGTTTCTGACTATGGCTGTTGTATAATTTCTTAGGTGGGGTTTTCTCAGCTGAATTCAGTGGTCTTCCAAAGTTATTTCCAAATATGTAGATGGGATTGTATATTTATATTCATCTATTTCCATAGGTTTGGGAGTTTGCATAAGGCTTAAATGAAGATTGAAGCTTTCCCCAGTTTCTTACACTATACCACTAATCAAAACAGTATCATGTCTAAAACCTTCCCTTATTTGAGACTTGGTTCTTATTAAGGTTTTTACACTGTCTTAAAATATACTTCAGGCTGGGCGTGGTGGCTCACACCTGTTATCCCAGCACTTTGGGAGGCTGAGGCGGGTGGATCACCTGATGTCAGCAGTTTGAAACCAGCCTGGCCAACATGGTGAAACCACGTCTCTACTAAAAAAAAAAAAAAAAAAAAAAAATTAGCTGGGCGTTGTGGTGAGCACCTGTAATCTCAGCTACTCCGGAGGCTGAGGCAGGAGAGTTGCTGGAACCCGGGAGGCAGAAGTTGCAGTGAGCCGAGATCGTGCCATTGCACTCCAGCTCAGGTGACAACAGCGAGACTCATCTCAAAACAAAACAAAACAAAACCATACACACACACACACACACACACACACACACACACACACACACACACTTCAGGGCTGGGTGCAGTGGCTCATGCCTGTAATCTTAGTACTTCGGGAGATTGAGGTGGGAGGATTGCTTAAGCCCAGAAGTTTGAGACTAGCCTGGGCAACATAATGAGATGCTACAGAAAAAAAAAATAATTAGCATGGTATAGTGGTGCATGCTTTTAGTCTCAGCTACTTGGGAAGCTGAAGTGGGTGGATGAGCCCAGGAGGTTGAGGATGCAGTGAGCTGTGTTCATGCCTTTGCACTCCAGTCAGGGTGACAAAGTGAGATACTGTCTGTCAAAAAAAAAAATGCATGTATACATAAATATATATATGTATATATGTAATATACATGTGTATGTATACTATGTATGTATACTATATATATGTATACACACACACACGTACATGCTGCATAATAAATATATTTTAGTACATCCATTGCTTAGCAGTTTGCCATTCATTTAATGCTACTTGTTTATTATTAATGGAGCTTAATAAAATTACTTATTCCCCAGTAAACTACTATCAATCGTGATAATAATAAAAAATGATTATTAAGCAGCTGCCAACTTTTGCTGCTATTAGACACTTTAAGGAATGTTTCAGGCATACCTGATAATGTGCAAGAGTTTTTAATACAAGATTCAAGTTGTGTACATATAGACCACAAAATGAAATGTCGATTTACATTAGTGAATTGTTGGCACTGTATGAATGAAAGATGTTTCTGATATGATGAAAGAAGGGAGAATTGCATTTTGGGAACTGGTGGGTCAGGGGGTTAACTTAGTCAGGAAACTCTTCCTGGAATAAGTAGGTTCCCAAACAGTGCTGAGAGAAATAATGGAGATAACTTGTTTGACTAGGGAAGGTATTTGAGAGGTGCATTTAGGAGTGGTGATCTGAAAAATCTGCTTTCAGAGGTAGACTTTACAGCTATTGGTTATTACAGAATTTCACTTATGACATTGTTGTATTGTAAAGAGCATTTTTTAATAATCTCATTCATTCTTTCAGTCACCTAACCAGGCAACAAAGTAGAAAAAAATGCTCATTCCCTGTGCTTAAGGAATTTATGGTAAATGGTTGATTGCTGTGTAGGTGATTTAATAGAGGTATGCATGATGACCTCTGAGTGAGCTTATATTTAGACCATAAAAAAATGCAGTTGTTAATTAGCTTGATTTAACCATTCTACAATGTTTGCATATTTAAAAACATGTTGTACACCATAAATACATACAATTTTTATTTGTCAATTTAAAAAATAAATCATTTTAAAACATGCTTCAACCAAATGGAGAGAAGGTGAAAGTAAAATAAATATAAATTTGATAACCTAATTCTTAGAGATTAAGACATCTGTTTTCTGGCATTTTCTTTGAGGTTATGGATAGCAGTATACAGATAAATAGACTTTGATATAATGCTATGTGTATTTTTATTCTCAATCTATCAGAGAATCCTTTGGGCGGTACCTGGAATATCACTGTCTCTCTGTCCTTCTGCCCTCTCCGTGGTACCCTGAGCACGGTCTTTATTCTTTCCTCATTACTTTCTGTGTCAGGAATTATCTCTTCATAGCATAGACATTTACAATTTTTATAAAACTTGTCTGCATATTAAGCTAAAACCTAACTCTAATTCCTGACCTACTGGCCTTGGTTTTATCCTCCAAAGCTACCCAAGGTAAATCTAATTTAGTTTCAGTATTTGAAGAGAGTTATTTTGTTCTCTTTAAACTTGTTATTCTTCAGGCACGAGATGCCCTTTTTTTAAAATTTTTCTTATTTGATACAGATTCATTTCCCTTGGTTATGTTGTTTTTGTTGTTATTGTTTTCAATATATCTAATTAGCCAGTGTCTTTCTAAAGTGTAATGTCAAGTTTGAGGAGTCTACCTTCCTGTTTATTTAAAAAGGTAAATAACTTTTAATTTTCTTCTAACCTTTCAACAAATCTTGCGTTTTATAAATATTCCCTTGATATCTTGGGATGTCCTACTTTTCTGGATCAGGAGATTTAAAATGTATTAAGAAGCTAGATAACTGGTCTTTTCATCTTTATTTCCCACTGAACCATCTGAAGTCTGGTCTAAAGTCACAGTCTCACAAATAAAACTTATGAGATTCTGTTTTGTTTTGTTTTTTTCCGATATTTTGTAAGGGTTGAAAACTGAAATGCCTATACAAGGTCTGTATAAGAAAGGAAGTGCTTGTATTAGGCCAAGGAGTGGCTGGCTGAATCTTGCTCCAGGGAAATACAGCCTCAATGTAGACATACTTTCAGATGGACTTTCAGATGGACTTTTCAAGAGGAAGCATAAATCTGTGTTTTTAAATACAATTTCCTAACCAATAAATATGGGTAGTTGAGTGTGAATTAATAATAATAATAAGCACTTGCACCAAATATGATATACAGTCATCATTTTGTGGCTGCAGTATTACACCACTCGTCCTATGGCCAACTGACCTATCTGTTGCTGCCTATTTCTACTTTAAATACATCAGTATCTCCTTACCTTTTGTTATCTTCTGTGTTTTACCTGTTCATTTTTCTGGTGTTTGCCCCTCTTCTTTGTATGGTTACTAGTTAAATGTTTACATAATGGCTTACTTAACCAAAAGCTTCTCCTTTATTGGTAGCTATTTACATTTTACAAATTATATTTGTTGAGCCAGGCAAAGTGATCAGTTTTACTGTTTATGTTTATTCTTTTGTCCTAAAGCTAACAAACAAAGACAACAAAACCACAAGCCCTTTGATGAGCTAAGAGTCCCTGATGAGCTGAATAAATAAATATATTCTTGAATAAGAAGAGAAATTATCAAAATGGCTTAAAGCTTACTGATTGCTATTAAGAGGTGCACTACTGTGTTGCATATGAATTACATGTTAAGAAAATACATTAAGGAAATTTTAAGAAATAAAAATAAAGAAAATCAAGGTTGTGGCTGAATTTCAAAGAAGTCCCTACCTTCTGCAAGTATTTCTCGCAGAAACCTAGTTTCCCTTATTTGTTTTATTATTTGCTAATAGAGTATTAGTTATTTGACAGAAATATTTTCAGGAGAGAAGCTTACTCTGAAGGGTCAGTAATCATTAACAATTGAATATTAACCAGAAATGAAAAGAAAGCATCTCTGAAATAATTTGTCAGTGAAAAATGTAATTTGACTTATAAAATATTGATTTGTGCACAGTTTTCAAGAGCATATCTAGCATTTCTGTGAGGAATCTTGTGCATAATTCATAAATATTTCTAAAATAACATTTGGAGGATTTCTTTAGGCAACATAGAAATGGTATAATATGCTCAGGTGGTTGAGATATACTACAAAACTAAATATATGAAGAAACTTTTGTTAACTTTTTTCACTGGGAAAACTTGGTTATTTTTTGCAAAATTTAAGAAAAATATTTCTAAATGTAGAAATTTTTAGTTTTCATTCTGTTTCACGGTAAAATACATAGAATTTCTTTTTGTGTCTGAATGATTCATCCTGCTGGAATAATATGGTAGTCCCATTGGGGATCATTAAGAGCATTACTCATGTAAGACATCTATCAGGGGCAGCCCTCCTCATGCTAAATTCTAGAGCTACAGCTCAGGAATCATATGAGACGCTCACAGGCATGAGGAAGGGAATAACGTCTGAGTGGGAGAAGGTCAAGGCACGGGCAGGGAAGAGGTCAGGAGCAGTAATGTGCCCTGGGCAAGGAGAGCTGATTCATTTGAAGCTGGAAACCATCACCAGCATTTTATTGTCCATAGGAGGCATGTTTAAAGATGAGCATTATCTGATGCCTTGACAAAATAGCTTGCCAATAATAACGGATTCTTCGTTATTTGAAAAGGCAGCCAAGATTCCCACATTTCTTTGGAAATTGTTTCTATAGATGATAACTGCAGCCTTTAGAAGAATGTAGTGAGAATATATTGGCTAATTTGTCTGAGCTTTGATGATTTTTATGGTCCCTGGGACCATAACTCTATTTCTTCTCCTTATTTCCTTACAAAGACCTTTTCTTCTTTGTGAACCATAGAAATAGAATGTTTAATTCATTTTCTTATGAGACAGCACCTTGTATTTGGATATGTTGGAATTATTGATTTGCTTACATTGCACACATGCCTAATTAGGGCACCAATTTTAACCACATGAATACACTCTTACTCCTCTGGCTTTTCTAACATCTGCTTCCTCTATTTGGGGATACACTGTCTATATCCTTTCCTGTCTGTCCTTTTCCCTCCCCTGTTTTCCATCCCAATTCCTGTTTGTCCTAATGAATCAATACAGGCGTCTCATCTTCCAGTAAACCTTAGCTGTCCCATTCACCTACCCAGGATAGATTTGACGTATTTCTTATGTTTCTCTAGCATCCTCTACATACTGTCTTTGCCCACAGTCATGCCATATTGCATACACTCATCTATATCTCCTTTCAAACTACGAGAGTCTGTGTCTAGTTAATTACTTACAACCTGCACATATGTCATTCTGTGAATTAATAAGTGATTTAGGGAATAAAATTGGAGTATGAATTTCTTGATTTTGCTTTGACAGGAGTTATAGAAGGGATGAATACGTCTTCTGATTTTTGAGCAAATTGTTATTTTAAAAACAGAAAAATGAACACATGAAAGAAGAAATACCAAAATTGCCAAATATCGCAAATTTACATCCCCATGTTTAAAAAAAATCAAAAGTCTTGGAAAAACTTGTGGTAGAAATGTTGTATAGCACCAAATTCAGAAGTAATTTATAAATGGGGGCACTCAACAGTTGTATTTGTACTGAATCTCACCAAATAGGTTGCTAAGGACTTTGGATGTCTACCTTGGCTTGGAGTTTGTGGATTTTTCTATGGGTTTTCTATAGACTGATTATGGTATAGTGCAGGAGAAAAACATGTCTTGGATTTAGAGTAGGTTGTTGCTGGCTTTGAATCTGCCATTAAGTAGTTTTTCACCATGCCATGGGTATGTGGTTTTTCATCTGTAATACGCAGGAATTGAACCAGTGGATATTTTAGTCTCTTCCAGAATTGAAGTGCTGTAGTTTTTAACCTAGGAATAATACAGTGAGCTGGATTATTTGTCAATGAGTTTTTCCTCCTCAGTGTGCTTTTCAGTAAAGCATAGGTTATAAGGCTTCGGGGTTAAAATACCTAGGTTTGAAATCCTGCTTCATTACCAACTAGCCATGTCAACTTGAATGGATTATGTCAATAGAAATTTTTATTTTTCATTATGTTTCACAGTAAAATGCATACAATTTCTTTGTGTGCTTTCCTTTTTTTTCTGCTTTCCTTATCATTAAAATTGAGATAATATGAGTATCTGCTTGATGGGGTTACTGTGAAAACTAAATAAGTTGACATATGTAAAGTGCTTGAAAGAGTGTTCGGCATGTTTTGACTTCTATTTAGTATGAATTGTTGCATTGTTTCTATTATTATTTTCCTAATTAAGTAGTCTTTATCAAGTTTTGTTTGTTTTGTTTTGCTTTATTTTTCTTTAAAGAAACTAGTTTATGTTAGTTCTGGGTGTAGACCCTGATTTACAAACCCCAAATTTAAAAATAATTTAATCTCCCCTCCTGGTGATTTCAAAACAGCAAACAAAAGCAGAGAAGGCATGAGCATTGTCAAGGAAAATTCAGCGTTAATTTGACAGTTTGGAGACAGATTTCTGGGCAGATTGCCATGTCAATGTGATAGCCATTTCTATCCCAGCAAAGGAAAATATAATAATGTTTATGCTGTACAAAAATGCCAACAATTAGAGGCTATATCAGCTTGCTTCCCCACTCCCACATTTAAAAAAATGTTAATGCTTCTAAGAGGATTAAGAGATTTACAATTACTGTGATTATTTTAATCAGATTATAGATCTTCCTTTACTTGGAGCTCAGCTCTTTAGCACTGGGGAATCGAGGTTTTCATGTGGAGTGTGGGATGGGCACAGGGACTGAGAAATGTGGAAGATGGAGAAAAATGAGGCCCTTTTGAGTCCTGGAGGAATACATTGGGCCACATTGAGAGAGGGGAGTTCTAAAGACAGGTGAAGTACTAGCTGCAAACTTCACTTGTTGAAAATGTTTTTGAATCCCGAGACACTGTTTCCAGCTTCCTTCTCTACTAATTAAGTTACACCCTCAAGAAAGCAAAGATGAAATTGAAAGTATTAATACTGTGGCTTAAGAACATGATTTTCAGGTTAGCAATTGACATAAGCCTGGGAAATTCATAATATTTATGGAGTAATATGGTGGTTAGCAGCTTGGCCTCTAGAATCATTCATTCATTTAATAAATAATTATCACATTTTGTGTGTCTGGCTGGCTGTACTCTAATTTTGACACTATCACTGGTGAACTGTGAAATTGATTATATTTAGCTTTTCTAAATCTTCCTTATCTGTAAATGAGGGATAGATTAAATGCAAAACACACAAATTTCTTATAGGTATTATTTAATTTTATCTCTTCATATGAACATATATTTCCAAGAAAGCAGCAAAATATTGGACTATTGATACTTAATGCTAATTAAGTACCAATTAGAAATAGTAATACTGGAAGAAATTTGAAGAAGGTAGGGAGAGGTGTAGGTTCCATGACCAAAAGAGCAGCCTAATTTCCAATGCTGCCAACTTGAGTGTGACATATCCCCCTTCATATTGTCTATTTCATTCCAGGCCAGCGTTTAATGTATGCCTGTCATTGCCACTTGCTTCACATGTGCTCATGGTCAGTTTATCAGGGAGGCCTTCCTTGAATTCCTTACTTACAGATTCTCCTGTAGATATCTATAGTCTCTTGTCACTGTGTGGGATGACCCATGGCTATTTTACAGAACTAAAGTATCCAAATAGTTACCACACCTCCTAGCACATAGTGGGAGCTCCATAACTGTTTGTTGATTGAATGAAATTCTAAACTGATCATTTTAACTTTCTAAAAAAAGAAGCATTTCTAAGAAAAAATAATACATTCTCCTCCAAACTGAAAATTAAATGTTTACGTTATCTAATATTTTGCTTATCCTTAATATTGATTATTTTTTCCATAAATGTAATAGTAAAGAGCTCACAGTGAGGTTGCCTTCAGTATTATTAGAGACACATTTAAATGTTGAATTGCTTCTTTTAGGAAATTATAGTGATAAGCTCTATATTTGAGATTGCTGAGAAACATCTAGACAATTTGAGAACCTCAAATTATTGTTAAAATAATTTTTTTAAAATTGCCTAGTATCTTACAGAAACTAACTCATATATAGATGGGCAGAAAAAGTACAGTGAAACTCTCTTCTATTCTTTAGGATAATTTATATAACTTTTACTGGGTACCTGCCATAAGTCAAAGATTTCTGGGCAGTGATGATATGAAAACAAAATTAGTTATGGTCACTACACACGAAGTTCATGATATGGTTTGGCTGTGTCCCCACCCAAATCTCATCTTGAATTGTAGTTCCTAATCCCCATGTGTCGTGGGAGGGACCTGGTGGGAGGTGGTTGAAACATGGGGGCAGTTATTTCCATGCTGTTCTCATGATAGTGAGTGAGTTCTCATGAGATCTGGTGGTTTTATTTATTTATTTAATTTTACTTTACATTCTGGGATACATGTGCTGAACATGCAGGTTTGTTACATAGGTATACATGTGCCATGGTGGTTTGCTGCACCTGTCAACCTGTCATCTAGATTTTAAGCCCTGCATGCATTAGGTATTTGTCCTAATGCTCTCCCTCCCCTTTCCCCCGACCCCCTGACAGGCCCTGCTGTGTGATGTTCCCCTCCCTGTGTCCATGTGTTCTCATTGTTCAGCTCCCACTTATGAGTGAGAACATGTGGTGTTTGGTTTTCTGTTCCTGTGTTAGTTTGCTGAGAATGATGGTTTCCAGCTCCATCCATGTCCCTGCAAAGGACATGTACTTGTTCTTTTATATGGCTGCATAGTATTCCATGGTGTATACATGCCACATTTTCTTTATCCAGTCTATCATTGATGGGCATTTGGGTTCATTCCAAGTATTTGCTATTGTAAATAGTGCTGCAGTAAACATACGTGTGCATGTGTCTTTATAGTAGAATGATTTATAATCCTTTGGGTATAAACCCAGTAATGGGATGGCTGGGTCAAATGGTATTTCTGGTTCTAGATCCTTGAGGAATCACCACACTGTCTTCCACAATCGTTGAAGTAATTTACACTCCCAACAGTGTAAAAGTGTTCCTATTTCTCCACATTCTCTCCAGCATCTGTTCTTTCCTGACTTTTTAATGATCGCCATTCTAACTGGTGTGAGATGGTATCTCATTGTGGTTTTGATTTGCATTTCCCTAATGACCAGTGATGTTGAGCTTTTTAAAATATGTTTATTGGCCACATAAATATCTTCTTTTGAAAAGTGTCTGTTCATATCCTTTGCCCACTTTTTGATGGGGTTGTTTGATAAATGGGATCTAATTAAAGAGCTTCTGCTCAGCAAAAGAAACTATCATCAGAGTAAACATGCTAGCTACAGAATGGGAGAAAATTTTTGCGATCTATCCATCTGACAAAGGTCTACTACCCAGAATCTACAAGGAACTTAAACAAATTTACAAGAAAAAAACAACCCCATCAAAGAGATCTGATGGTTTTCTAAGGGGCTTTTCCTCTTTTGCTGTGCACTTCTCCTTGCTGCTGCCATGTGAAGGATGTATTTGCCTTCCCTTCCACCATGGCTGTAAGTTTCCTGAGGCCACCTCAGCCATGCTGAGCTGTGAATCCATTAAACCTCTTTCCTTTATAAGTTACCCAGTCTCAGGTATGTCTTCATAGCAGCATGGGAACGAATTAATACAGTTCACATTGTCTAATAATTGAGGAAGGCATATGAATAATTAGAATATGATGAACACACACCCACATGGTAATAGAAGTGCAAGAAGGGAAAATGTACTTCCTACTAGGGTCAAGGAGTATTTAAAGAAAATTTGAACTAAATATTAATGAATATTCTATCTGTTTTGCGTGATTGCCCGTCAGACTAAGCAGAAGTAAAACATATAGGCAGAGAGAAGAAAAATCATGTTGTATGTATACTGAAGAAACCATCAATAATTTAGAATTATTTTCTCATCAGGTGCCTGTAAAGATAAACCTATGGTCAGAATATGAAGATTTTCTCTTTTTTGTTCAACTTTTATTTTAGATTCAGGGGGTACATCTGCAGGTTTGTTACAAAGGTATATTGCACGATGCAGAGGTTTGGAGTAAGAATGATCTAGTCAGCCAGGCACTTAGCATAGTACCCAAAAGTTAGTTCTTCTACCCTTGCTCCTTTCCCTTCCTTTCCCCTCTGGCAGTCACTGATATCTATTGTTCCCATCTTTATGTCCATGAGTACCCAAATTTTAGCTCCCACTTATCATTGAGAACATGTGAAAGTTGGTTTTCTGGTCCTGTGTAAATTTGCTTAGGATAATGGCTTTCAGCTGTATCCATGTTGCTGCAAAGACCATGATTTCATGCTTTTTTATGGCTGCATAGTATTCCATGCCACGTTTTATTTATCTATTCTACTGTTGATGGGCACCTAGGTTGGTTCCATGTCTTTGTATTGTAAGTAGTGTGATGAACATGCAAGTGTATTTATCTTTTTGTAGGTTGATTTGTTTTATTTTGGTTAATGGGATTTGGGGCTTGAATAGTAGTTCTGTTCTAAGTTCTTTGAAAAATCTCCAAACTTTTTTTTACGGTATCTCCACTAATTTACATTCCCACCAACAGTGTATAATAAGTGTTCCCTTTTCTCCACAGCCTTGCCAACATCTGTTATTTTTGACTTTTTAATAATAGCCATTCTGAGTGGTGTGAGATGGTATGGATTGTAGTTTTGATTTGCATTTCTCTGAATATTAGTGAAGTGGAGCATTTTTTCATATTTTTCCTGGCCACTTGTATATCTCAGAATATGAAGATATTCTGTGTTAAGTAGACTGCCTTTAACTATGTGGCAAAGGAAACCATTAAATGCTTTTTATGTAGGTAACTGCCTATCCAAAATAGGGTGGGACAGAAAGATCTCCCAACCAGTAGCATGGAAGTTGGATTAGGCTATTAAACTAATAAAGGGGAGAGATGATGAATAAAGACATTGTTACTGGAAATGAAGCAAAGAGGAAGGATAAACAGTTTTTGGATAGTAGAATGAACAGATAGAACTGATAGACTATAGTCAGCAGGAAGGGATTTCAGGTGACTATCAGGAGACTAGACTAACATGGACAACAAGGACTTAAGCAGTAAGGGAAGAACAATTATGTTTACAGGAAACACTGGGAATTGCACTTAGGTTGACTTTGTGATGCCAGTGGGTTGTCCACCTAAGCGTTTTACAAAACATGAAATGCAATGCCTGAAATGTTACAAAATATTAAGATAATAATCTGATGTAGAGATTCAGCTTTAGGACAAATCTGAGTATAAGTGTAGGGCAAGTTTCTCTATAGAGGCTTGAGAGCAAGCAGGTAGACACAGAACATGGCCTAAAATAAAACTAGTTCTTCCGGCCTGCTTTTGCCGTCGTTATTACTATTACTATTTAGACTAAAATACTATGAGCTGGTACTTAAGATTAAACATATATGTCATTAAAGAAGAGAGAATTAAAGGAAATGGTTATTTCTGAGTCTGTATTAGCTGCATTCTCTTCAATTTTGAACAAGTTTACTCTTTGATAAGTACGTCGCAATTGCAATATACACTATTGATTTAGAAAAACCATGGGGTATGGAGTAGGTGCAAGTTACAATTTAATTCCACAAATATTTACTGAGCAATCACTATGTAACATTGTCTAGAATAAAATTAGAGGTTCACTGAATCTCAGAGTGGGAAGAAAATAATGAAGTCTGGTCCAACATATACTAAAACAGAAATTCATTCATGTTTACACATTAAGGTCTTTATGTGTTACTCTTCTCATTTCCAAAGATAGACCTTCTCTTTCCCCACAAATGCTGAACTGCTTGCACTATGCCACTTGTCAGATCTCATCTTTTGAATTGCTGTTTCTTCCTCTTACCCTACTGCCCAATTAATACTCAGCACACATAAGACAGGTCAAGCATCACTTCAGGAGGATGTTTATCCTCCCCTCCCCAACTCCAATTCTTCAAGTCTAGGTGAGTTGGCCCTTTCTCTGTGCTACTGTGGTGTTCTGTACATGTCTTTACTGTAAGAATGTGTCAATTACACTGTGTTGTATTTTACATTTGTTTGCTTCCACTCCACATTTTGAATAATTTGAGGGTATGGTGGATTTCTTCTTGATCTCTGTGTGCCTAGAACCCAATACAGTGTCTCCTGCTTCAATCTGAGTGCATTGATTGAACAAACATTTAATGACAAGGAGAATGTGAAGCACAGAAGAGTGAATTACTGCTAGTGGAATGATTTGTTCATTTCTCAAATGCTTAGAATGGATCACCACTCTACTAGGTGAATAGCAAAATCATACCAAACCAAACAACCCACTTTTTTCCTAGTCTCTCATGGAACCTATATGCTAGTGGTCAGAGAAACAATCAATCATTTTTTATTAAAAAAGATGTATTTCACAGTGGCGTTGAGGAACATTTGAAATTATTCCATACCCCCCAAAAACCAAAAATGTGTGATGCTTATTCCTTCTTTTGGCAAAGTTGGAGTGGAGGAAGGAGAAAACTCTATCTGGGTTTGTCAAGTCCAGCACTAATGACATTTTGGGCCAGATAATTCTTTGTGGTAGAGGCTGTCCTATGTATTGTAGGATGTTTAGCAGCCTTCCTGGGCCTGTCTCACTACCAGTAGATAGCATCCCCCATTTGTGACCAGCAAAAATATCCAGACATTGCCAGGTGTTCTGGGGAACAAAAGTTGAGAAACACTGTCTTATATCTACATGAAGATACTCCTTAAAAAGAGTCCATCTGGCAGAACAACATTGAGGTAGGTTAATATCTACTTATGTATTAATCCACCTCTACATAAATCATACACATATAAACATGTATTCTTATGTGTATACACACATGTTTATGTATCTGTGTACACACAAACAATATTTGTAGCAATTTATTTTAGATGTTTAACAAATAACGTTGTTAGCCTTAAGTTCAAAAGGGGTGTGTGTGTGTGTGTGTGTGTGTGTATGTGTGCATGTGTGTGTGTGTGTGTGTATGTGTGCATGTGTGTGTTTGTATGTGTGGATCTATCTTGTTCACTCATTTAAATATGTTCTGCATTGATTTTTATTGAAAATAGGTTTTATTAATACATCAGTAAAGCCGTTCCTTGTCGACTAAATTTACCAGTGTGAACTGGTCAAATCTTCCATGAGGATGAGACCCTATAAGAGAATCAAATAGGAAATAGGGTGATGTTGCAGTGACTTGCAGAGAGAGGCCACTGTTAGAATAAATGCAGAAATTCATGGGTAAAATAAGTACAAAGGCTTGGAAGTAGGAAAAGCTTGATAAATTAGAGAAACTGAAGTGGTAGATTGTCCAAGGATAGAGATAAAGTGGGAGTTTTTTTTTTTTTTTTTAATAGAGATGGGTTTCAGTGTGTTGGCCAGGGTTGTCTTGAACTCCTGGCCTCAAGCAGTTCTGTCTCAGCCTCTCAAAGTGCTGGGATTACAGGTGTGAGCCACCGTGCCTGGCTTGGGAGATTGTTTTGAGAAGTCATCACCCAAGAGCCTTATATACCAGTTGGTGGAGGTATTTGATTTATTTCACATTGTTTTAAAAATATTGGGGTAACATATAAAAATTGAAATTTTTTCATAAAAATCCAGATTTCTAGCTTCTCTGAAAAAACTAGATGGTCTGATAACTTCAGATTCTCCCTCCCATATGGAATCTTTCATTTGGAGCTGGATTGGAGCGGCCCCTTTAGGCAGCCCCCATGTTCTCTGGTTTGCCAGTACCCTTCACTTATATCATGTATGCCCACATCTGAATGTCTGGCCTGTGTTGCTCTTACTTAACTACCTGATCCTGTAGGTACGCACTTTTTATTCTCTAATTTAGGGGCTTGAAGGGCCTAGTAAGGACTTTTTTATTACTTTTTAATTTCTTTTTTTTTTTTTTTGAGACAGAGTCTCGCTCTGTTGCCCTGGCTGGAGTATAGTGGCACCATCATAGTTCACTGTAGCCTCGACCTCGTGGGCTCATGTGATCTTCTGGTCTCTGCCTCCCAAAGCACTGGGATTACAAGCCTGAGCCATTGTCTTCAGACCTAGAATTTTTTAAAGAACATAAACGTGAATTAAGATGGTGTTAAGCAGAAGAGTCACATGATTTACTTTAAAAACGGAAAAGATTACCCAACATGCTCCCGATCGACGGGCTAAAGAGGCAAGAGTGGAGATGGGGCAGAGATTTAAGAGATCACTTTAGAAGGCTTTGATAATGGCTCTGTCTGAGGTGGTGCCAGGGAGGTGGATAGAAGCAGTGCAGGGCTCTGTGTTGCTCACTTCCAGGTTCATCATGCTTGCTGGCATCATTAACCACCCTCTGGAGCAAGCCTAGGCACCATGAGTGATAAGATACCACCCTTTGGATTTGTGCAATGTAGCATTCCTGAAGGCAGGATTTGGGACATACTTTGCAGGTAGAAATCAAGGCTCCTGGCAATGAATGTGCCTTGTGTTGGAAGCAACGGTAGTTAGGGAAAGAAAAGAATATCATCAGTTACCCAACTTTGATTTGGATTCTTCTTTGTTCAGTTACAGATGGAATTGGTTAGAATTAATTTTTGTCAGTATTAAAAGTATAAGGTGCACTACAGAAGACAGCAGAATAGACACTTCTGGCTTCGAGTGTACAGCAGTCATTAGTTTCCATCTGGTTCTCTAAGCAAGTGCCATATGAAAACTGTCCTGGTAGGCTGAATGTATGGATTCATGTCTGTGAGGTATGTATAAACACACGATGTGAATTCTTGCCCCTTCTAGCGTTTTAATGGCCTCCCATTAAATGGTAGGTCATTATACTTTTCACTGAGACAGTGAAGGGTGATTAACTCCGTCTGGGTTCAACCAGTGTAATTTTAGAGGCTACAAATATTGTTACAAGTCAGGTTAAGGTTTAAAGGTGAAAGTATAGTGAAGCTTGGCTGCATGACTTTTACAGCATTGACTTAATGTACACAAACAAAGAAACTCTTGTTTTCTTTCCATTATGAGTACAGAGAACAAATGACTCACTTGTTTTAGAGAGGAAAATGTGAAAATTAGGTTGGTCTACAATAAAATTCATGCTGTGTGAACCCATTTACTCGGTATTTCCAATTGAAAGTTCTTTTAAAAGCCCTGTTTCACATTGCTGAGATTTAGATACTTTAAACCCTGAATGTCATGCCCTTTGTTAAGATAACGCTATCCTAACAAATGGCATCAACAGATTTACTATCTTTTACATAAAGAAGGTGGTTTACCTCTATAAAATATGCCAGCGCACATTTAGAGGAGAAAATTGCCCTTTTTTCTCCACTGCTTTTAATAGATCCAGCTTCCCCCCAAATGCTTCCATCCTCACCATTTATCTCAGTAAATACTTGGGGTAATCTGATACAGCCCTTTCCTTTTTGCTGGTTGAATTCAAATCTTGGAGCCTGGATATCAGTCGAGGAATGGAGTTTGAGGGCATAAGGTTACTTGTGACCATCCAGGAATGGAATTAAAAGGCGAAAGCTTCCTTTTAAAACTCTGTTCTGTATCTATATGGATCTTAAAGGCAGATGAGAAATAAAGTCTGATATCTATATAGATCAATTTGGCTGAAATGACTAGATTTGTTGAGGCCTCTCATGAGAAACTTCATGTAAGTGCTGGGAACTATAACATCCTAGTCACTTTTTTTTTTAAAAGCTGGTATCTAGTAAAATAACCATTCTCTTTCTTTTCCTTTAATATTTAACACCCTTTTTACACACAACTTTTGCTTTGATTTGAATTTCTGTCAAAATATGACAGGATTTTGTGGGAAAAAAAAACCATTTTGGCTTAACAGATTTTGATGCAAACTTCAAAGAATTTAGAGAACATCTTGTTTTTACAGAAGTAGAATAGATTTCACTTTGGAAGCCCCGGACAACTAAATAACACAACAAAAGCCTCATAGGAATTAACAATTATGGGCAAAGTAAATAGTTTTCATTTAGGCCAATGGATCCTTCAAAAAACACAGCCACCCGATCTGGTGTGATTCACGTTGTAAAGGTTGGGGTGAGATGACGAGGTCTAGTCCCTGAGGTCATGGCGGAAATGCAAAGGTCAAGGCTTTTCACTTAGCCTTGTGTCAACAGCGTCATGCCCTAATAAGTCTAAGAACTGATTTGACTGGGTTCAACTACATATATAAGTGTATTACACCCTTGCCTCCACTTAAATAAAGAAGTGAGTAAATGCAGGCTTTTAGGCCTTTGTATTCCTGCCTAAATTTGACTCAAATTCAAGGAATTTACAACTATGAGGGGGAAAATAAGGTCTCCTTACAATGCAGTTTACTTAGGATTTGAGTATGCTTGTTAAGTAGGATTTTTAAAGAAACGTTTTGAAAGTATGCATGTATGTATGCGTGTGCTTGTGCTTGTGCATGCACCCTTGAGCATCTTATTGTTAAAATTAATCTTTTTATCATATCCATCCACCCACACATGTCTGATTCGAGAACATGTCAGATTCACAAGTGTGAACTAATTTTACATTATTTGGCTTGAATGCAGTCCTCTTGTGTTCAGAGTTGATTTCCTTTGATGATTTAAAATTGAGTTAGAGTCTATAAATGGTGGGATTATGAGAGGAGAATTGAGAAAGTCTGAGCTCAGTGTTGTGAAATACTTAGAGAAAATATTGCTCAGCTTTTCTGCCACTCCATGGCCAACTAGATGTATGTATTCGCATCTCCCACGAAAATCTTGGCGTGTTCTTTTGTCCTTACTGCTGCTTCAGCTTCTGGTAAATAGAAGAATCTGATCCACCTCAGAGCTTTCCTTGAACAAGGGTTTTGTTGCTCTGGAAAACACTAGATGTACACAGACATGCTTGAATTTCATGAATGTCTTCTAGTGTGAAACAATGTGTGATAATATTGTGTTTCTAGACTCTTTTTTTACTTGTCTTGGTCTTGATTTTAAATGCCTTTGAGACAAAGTTGACACAGGCCACAACTCCAAGGGTATTTGTATTCTGTTTAAACAGTGGCTTTGGGATTGTGTAGCTTTTACTAGCAAGCCACAGCACACCTTGACTCACACTGCTTTAAACAGTAAGTAAATGTATTATGTCATACAAGTAATAATTCAAGTGACACAAACTGCTCACAAATGTCATCAAGCACTGCATATTTCCTGCCATTGCCAGGGTCTGCTTCTACTTAGGACTACTTTTCCTTGTTTAGGCAAAATTGTTGCTAGTGGTGACTAGGGATCCTTCTTTCACTTTCAGCAATAGTGAGAGGAAACCCTCCTCCAGCTTAACAATGTAAGTCCTTCCCATCAGTCTTATTGAGCCACCTTCAGATAAATACTACCTTTGCACCAATAAATGTACCAAGGAAATGATGTGTGGAGGTTGGCTTAGCGAGATGATATCTACACCAGGATCCAGGATTGGTATCACTTTCACCTGAAACATGTTGGGTAGCCATGGATGCCTGAACAATATGAAATCCATTAGGAAGGCATATGGCACCACTTTCTTTGCCAAATAATTGTATTCAGTCTTACACTTATTAGTAGAAATTATTATCCCGGAGCATTCTATCATTACATTATAATCTGGACTGTTTTCTTTGTAGGCCTGTGACACAGTTTTCATTTTAAATTTTAGCCATAATTTAAAATGTAGTCATACTTTTAATTTCTACAAGTATGTGCTAGTTCTCTATTCATTTTTCATAGCATTTTGGTTTTTTTTTGTAGACAGAATATCTTCCTAAATATTTCTGAGTTTATTGTCTAGTATTTTTTTCCATAATTTCTTCTATGATGCCTGAGTTAGCTCCATTTCCTCTGGTGTCAACGTTTAGCTTCTTAAATTTGGCCCTTCCATCTCATCCTGCTGCTTTTTCTCATATGTCTGATAATCCTTCCTATGGAATAAGCAACTGTATCGTTAATCAAAGTCCTCTGTTTTTGTGTTACAACTGATTCCCATGTGGAATTATCACTTAGAATTCTGTGTAAGAAAATGTGAGACTTTTGCTTTACTGGGATCAGCAAGGAAGCCAGGAAGCCAGCTGTCAGGATACAGAATCACTCAAATCAAATAGTGAGCATTATACCAGGTTTCACTTGGCAGTTTGTTCAGTTTCACTGGGAAAGGGTCAGCTATTTTTGCTGGAGGTAAATGCCAGCTGCCTGATTTTTGCCTGCATTTGGGGAGGGGATGACAAGTGAAAGATTTGTCCTTATACAGACCTTCAATTAATCTGTGTCTTCAGTTCCTTTTTCACATCTGTCTTCCAAAGTTCCTGCTGACTTTGGATCTTGGTTTCCAAAGCTACTTCAACACACTTCTACATTTTCCAGAGTTTTTTTGCAGCAGATTCTAAGCTGCAGCTCTATTTAATTCCTGAAATTGTACTAATATCTCTTGTTCATTGGTGGTACCCATCTTCCTACCCCAATTGTTTTTCCATCTCAAGACTTTCCTTTAGTACCTTTGCACATTTATTTCAGTGGGTTTTCAGAAATAGAGGAGGCATTGTGTGTGCCTGATCTGCCTCCTTAATCAATTGCTAATCCTATCCATAATATAATTTATATTTAGATTTTTTAATGTAGGTTATTACCTGTAATAATTAACATGGTTGGTTGGAATACAGTGCTAATGTTTTCACAATGATTTATTAGACCCTTAAATGGAACAACCACAGACTGATTCCTATTACAAAGGCAATTTAAATTATACTTATTTTAACTGTATGTGTAAGAGCTTATATTTGCCATTTTATTTTATTAAGCTTGCTTGCTAAGTTTCATTTATAAATATGTAAATCCAGAATTAATTCATTTTGCTGTTCTTTTCACTCATTCAGCAACTATTGATGGGACTTCTATGAGTGCTAGTTACTGAAAATAGCCTGGTATGTAGTTTTTTTAGTTTATGTATAAAATGTGTTCTTTAAAATTTTAATAAAGCCTAACTAAAGATGAAGAACTGATTTGGAGATTTGAGAAAGAATATACATACCTTACTCTCTTTATAGTGAACCAAATGTAGATTTGAAAGAGGATGGAAGATGCTTAAATTTTTTGTCTATGATTTCTCCTATGCCAAGTACAATGCTTATAAATAATAACCATTCAATAAGTATATATTGAAAATATGAATCCAATCTCATTGCTTTGTTATTAGTTATACATTATGGTAATGTTACCAACTTATCTTCACTGTTGCTTATTTATAATTAGCTAACAAGGAAAACTGACTTGTTTGCCAGAACCTGTCTCAGATTCATTGAAATATATGCTCGTAGCGGGTGGCAAACTTTTGGCAGGGACACTCCACAGCTCTCCTGTTTAAATGCTGGAGGAAATTTGTAATTTAACGTTGTGGAATATTAGCCAAAAAACAGTTTATTCATTTATTCTTACACATTCAGTATGACCAAAATGGCATATCGCCAATCAACAATGATTGAAAGAACACCAAGGGGGAAACAAAATCTAGTGCATTAGGAAAAATATTCTAGTGTATTAAATATTTTCTGAGGAAAAATTTTAAAATTCTAGTTAGTTTAAAAGAGAAATCTAATGTTGGCTGATAATTTCTCCTTTCTTTCTTTTTTCCTGCAGTGGCTCTTGCTATTATTAAACACCACTAAGGTGTACAATTCTTTAATCAAAAGGCAAATATTTTGTTTTTATATGCATTATGGACTTTTATTTTGTTTTTCTATGGACTTTTTTAGGCTTCCACTCAATAATTTATTATATGCAATTATATTTAAACAATCCAGAAGAGCATTAACTTAATTTATATATTAAATTCAAAAATGTTCCTGTCCAATGGAAGTATCTTTTTTCAATGGTATATAGGGTTTTTTTTGAAGTAAATTAGTGAATAGTCAACAATGACAATTAATTTATACAACAGAAGGAAAATGCAAGGCAGCTGTTTTCTGCTTTCTTTCCCACTGAGAAAACTCAATGTTATATCCTAGACAAAGAAAGCTGTATTCCTCTGTTAAAAATAGTTAATTTCTTACTTTTATTTATTATTATTTTTTTCAGACAGCATCTCACTCTGCCACCCAGGCTGGAGTGTAGTCTTGCAATCTCAGCTCACTGCAACCTCTACCTCCTGGGCTCAGGTGATCCTCCCACGTCAGCCTCCTGAGTAGCTGGAGGCTACAGGCTTGCGCCACCATGCCCAGCTAATTTTTGCATTTTTAGTAGAGACAGGGTTTTGCCATGTTGGCCAGGCTAGTCTCAAACTCCTAACCTCAAGTGTTCCACCCGCTTTGGCCTCCCGAAGTGCTAGGATTATAGGCATGAGCCCCTGTGCCTGACCTTAAATTTTTTTATTTTTAAATTTTATTTTCTTAAATAGACAAAGAATAACTTTATATTCCTGGGCTACATAATAATGTTTTAATACATATAATGTATGGTAAGCATATCCATCCTCTCAAACATTTATTATTTCTTTGTGTTAGGAACCTTCAATATCCTCCTTCTAGCTATTTGAAACTATATTATCATTAGCTATAGTCATTTCACAGTGGTATAGAACACTAGAACTTACTTTACAGTGGTATAGAATGCCAGAACTTATTCCTCCTATCTACCTGTAATTTTATATCCTTTAACAAATCTCTCCCTTCCCTCTATTCTCCCTACACCTTCCAGCCTGTCTCTTCTACTTTTTACTTTTGTGATACCAACTGATATCTTACTTTCGAAGCTCTTATCCCAGCACCTTTTTTTTTGTATATGACAGACAATGTATATCACATTCCTCATAACTCAGGGTATGTGATATATGATCTTTCCATACCAGTGTCTTTCCTAAGGATCATAATTTGGCTAGTATCCAACTGTTATATATTTCCTTTATTTGGTTTGCAGAATAATTGCTTGATAATTTTGACGCAATGTAACAGCCCATTTTAAATCTTTAAAAGTAATAGAAGAGAATAAACCTTGTAACAATTACAAAACAAAGAGTTTTAGAGTTGTGAATTACTTCAGTGACAGAAATAATGCACCAAAGGATATAGCTTAAAACAGTTGATTTTAAAATCTAACTTGTGTAAATATTTTCTCTTCCTGAGATGTGTCAATGATTATCTTGGACCCAGTTATGTTTCATGCTTCCAGCAGGTGGGGATAAAAGGTCTCTGGAGATAAAAGTAATGTAGTGTGCCTTCTAAGGGAAATGTTAGACCACAAAAATAATAGAGATTTGAGAATTATGTTGTGTAAGTTAGGGAAGGTGTTATTCTTTTTCCATCTTCATAGCTCTTTCAATTTGAATTTTTGCTAATTGAAATCCTCCCTAAAATTGCCCCAGACGAGAAGTCTGGTAATTTTGTGAGATAAACACATTTCTCAGTAAAAAATTGCCTTTTAGTTCTTAGCTCTGTTTAATTGTGATGAAAACGCTGACAAAAAGGGAACTTAGAATTAAGTTGTAAAAGAATGAGAGAAAAAGAGAGAGCAAGATTTTAAAGTCCACTCAAGTGAAAATGACATTTGGATAGTTAGGTTGTGTACATGATCACAGCTCTTTCCCAAGATTATTTCACTATCATGATGCTAAAGAAGACATTGCCATGTCTGTTTACTCACCAAAAGTTATTAAGGGAACATACATTGCGTGTAGAAAACAAGTGTGTTTTCACTTTTTATCTTGTTCATCAATTATTTATTATTTATATTTGGGTACAGTTCTAATTATTTAGCAACTTTATATAATATAATTATGTTTTATTTTGGTGGGTACATAGTAGGTGTATGTATTTATGGGGTTTGTGAGATATTTGGATACAGGCATGCAATGTGTAGTAATCGCATCAGGGTAAATGGGGGTATCCATCCCATCACCTCACACATTTCTCCTTTGTATTACAGATAATCCAATTGTGCTCTTTTAGTTATTTTAAAATGCGTAATTAAGTTCTTATTGACTATAGTCACCCTGTTTTGCTATGAAATACTAGGTCTTATTCATTCTTTCTAACTATTTTTTTGGTACCCATTCACCATCTCCACCTCCCCTACACCTCATGGCTTTTACCTCAAGGACCTTTATGAAGGCAAAGACCAGAGATAATTAAAATGTTTTAAAACTATAAATGTTTTAACAGTATCCCTCCTCACTTCTTAGAAAATAAACATCTGCCTAAAGGAAGGATGGCTAGTCTCCCTCAGAAAGCACAGGATTTATTACTTGGCTTCACTCTTCTTCATTCTTATGCCCTGTATTTTATTGCTGATATAATTTCTTGAGGCTTAAGAGTCTCCCTGCCCCACACCCCATCTGTTGCGTGTGTGTTGTGATACGTTGTTTACTTACTTTGTTGTGGTTTTGTAAAGGCAATGTATAGTTTCTTAATTTTGTAGTATAGGTAGCTCCAAAGAAACATATACTTCTTTTTTAAAAAACCATTTCTAAATATCTTACTCTTTCTTTTTTTCTTCTTTTTTAAAACGTGTTACTCTTTCCTTTCCATCACCTCACCCTGTGTTTATGGCACAAAAAAAAAGCAGTTTTTTTTTTTCCTTCCAGAAACTTAGAGTACTTCGTCATGTTTTGGGGGGAGAGGTTAACATTCAGAAACACTGCTGTGTTTTATTGCCAGTAAATGTTTTTACTCACTAGTGAAAAGTTTGTAAATAGGCACTGTTTAAGAAAACAAAGAGATAATAAGTACTCAGACTTTTCCCTTCAAATTCTCTGTACCTAGTAAAATGCATTGGTGATCTCAGCCCTACTGAACAATAGTTGGGATCACAAAACCACTACTCATCATTCAGCCTGCCTGGCATAATTAGCGGCTTTGAGTCAAAGGAGACTAAGGGGTGTTTAGAATAGCAGTAAAAGCCTTTTCCCCCCTCAACCCCATTATTCAGAACCAAGACTTCACATATCCCAAAAGGCCAGGGTTGCTGCTGAACAAGTAGCTGCCTTCTATACATGTTCTTCAGATCAAAATGTTTTCTCTGATGTGCCATTTAGAGGACACTCCATTAAAAGTCTAAAAGAAGCAGCAGAGTTTGTGCACCAGATGGAGAAGGAAACATTTTCTGTTCGTTCAATAAGGGCAAGTAGTGCTGAACCATCACTATGGTCTGCATTTGATCAGCTTGGGACACATGAATAGCTGTCATTGAAGACTCCAGGCTGGGTGAATAGTATATATTACAAAGCGATTTGAGAGTTGGGATTTGGCCAGTATGGTTGACTGGTTTGCATCCACAACTCAGGAAAAAAAAAAGAAAAAAAAAAAAGGTTTTATTCTTTTTTTCCTCACTGAATGCTGCCATGGAATTATAACCTATGCTGATAGTAATTGCTAGTGACCCAAGCATGTTAGAATATACATTAACTCTTTCATTCCGTGATTGTAATTACGGTCTGATCCAGGGCACCAAATGGTGAGGTGGTGGCTTGAAATGCTTTTCTAGAGCCCTTTCGTTTTAAGATAGCCTGTCATTCCCTTTTGGCTCAAAGCAAATGTGTCATCTGGGTTCTCATTTTCTTGGACCTTCCCGTGAACTCTGCCTCTGATTACACCCTTCTTCAAGCTCCTGATGGCTCTGGAGAAGATGAGATGCCATAAGCTTGTTCTTTCCTTTCCAAAACTTTTTTCTCATGTCTTTTCTTGTGCATGATCATTAACTTCATGTTATCTCCTTAAGGCTTTGTCTTGGGCTCTGCTGCCCCTCCTTCTTTTCATTGTTGGGGTTTTCATCATCCACATAACTTGAATCTTAACTCTGTATAGCTGATATTTGACTAGGCAGAATTTCCATGATACTTTAGCAGCATGTATTTCCCAGGCTTTGTTTGAATTTCCAGCCCTGTTACTGTCTGCAAATCTTATCTTGACTGCTCTGTATAAATAAAAATTAATAATAAACAAAACTAAATTGAAATACATTAAATCTGTCTAAAACAGTTGTCCTGGGATATTTGGTAACTTTGGCTGTTACAACTCTGCCACCAGGATCTCGTGAGTAGAGGCCAAGGATGCTGCTAAATAGCCTGTAATGTACATTACATCCCTTCGTAATGAAGAATGATGTGGCCCGAAATGTCAGTAGTGCCAAGTCTGAGAAACCCTGCTACCAAATAAAATTACAGTTGACCCTCGAACAACACTGGGGCCAGGGGTGCTGACCCCTCGTGCAGTCTAAAATCCTGGTATAACTTTTGACTCCTTGAAAATGTAATTACTAATAGCCTATTGTTGACTGGAAGCCTTACCAATAACATAAACAGTGAATTAACATGTATTTTGTATGTTATATGTATTATAAACTGTATTCTTACATAAAATAACTTAGAGAAAGAAAATATTATTATTATTTTTTGAGACAGAGTCTCACTCTGTCTCCCAGGCTAGAGTGCGATGGTGCAATCACTGCTCATTGCAGCCTCAACTTTTTGGGCTCAAGCGATCCTCCCACCTTAGCCTCCAGAGTTGCTAGGACTTCAGGCATGCACCACCATACTATTTTTTGTAGAGATGGGGTTTTGCCATGTTGCCCAGGATGGTCTCCAACTCCTGGGCTCAAGCAATCCACCTGCCTTGGCCTCCCAAAGTGCTGGAATTACAGGTGCGAGCCACTGCAAATCATGAGGAAGGTAAAATATATTTATTATTCATTAAGTGGAAGTGGATCATCATAAAGTCTTCATCCTCATCTTCACAATGAGTAGGCTAGGAGGAGGAGAAAGAGGAGGGGTTGGCCTTGCTGTCTCACGAGTGGTAGAGGCTGAAGGAAATTCACGTATAAGTGGACCCACACAGTTCAAACTCACGTTGTTTAAGGGTCAACTGTATTTCTCTTCCCCATTTAACATTCACACCTTTTAAATACTGCCCTTTTATGCTAATGCCATCACTTTGTTTTACTTTCTTGGAACAAGTTTGTTGTAGTTGCCTACATAGTCTCATCTCTTAGCCAGCTGTCCGAATGGCCCATTTTTCCACATCCTTAACTAAGAACAAGGAAAACCTTTCTGAGGTAGAGGAGGGATAGGGAAGACTACATCATGCTCACTCATCATACAGCTCTGAGCTCACTCATCATACAGCAAAGAGCAGAGAAATACACTGAAAGCATGGACCGGAAAGGCATTAAAATACCTTTATAACATTTTTCGCTTCATTTTTATTTTCCCAGTGTAAGTATTATTGATTATTTGCTTGTATACTTCTCACATCCTTCTGTTGTGAACCTGATGTTTATTGAAACAAACTCTTAGCTGGCTTCTCTCCCTTCATCTACCTTCTGAATCATCTCAGCTGTGGTTTGGGAAAGGCAAGCTTAGCAATAACTGCTAATTTTCTTCATCTCATGAAATAACACAAGCTCAGGAGTCGGACTGCCTCAGCTTACTCCCCTGATATCTATAAGCCTCCATTTCCCTTTCTTTAAAGTGGATATATAAAATTATCATGGTCATTGTCATCATCATCATCATCCTCATCATCACCACCACCACCACAGTCCTCTCATTAGATTATTGAGGGAATAAAGTAAAATATTAATATAGCATAGAGCAGTGTCTGGCACAAAGCCTTGATAATGTAAGTTTTTTTATATTATTCTTCGTTATTAATGATGTTATTTTTAATGCATGGATAGCATGGATTCATGGATAATATGCATGAATAGCATGAATTCTCCTAACCATGTTTATGTTTCACCTTATTGGACTTTGCCACTTCCACATTACAAGTTACTTGTACTAACTGAACTGAGCCATTTGGCCTTAAATTTTTCTTCTTAAGAAGCTTGCCTTCCTCACTTTCAATAAACCTATCAGTGTCACCCTTTACCCCCTGCCACTCCAGTCGCCCTCCAGCTGAAACCAAGATGGCGCTAGTTTCTCAAGTACTTAAGTACTCAAATATTTGTATTTATAGGTGACAGTGGTCACATCCTTGCTTTTTTATTTGTTTGTTTTAAAATCAGACCTGTCTATCCCTTTATGTTAAAGATTTTTGTGTTTTGTTGCTTAATTTTTTTGTAATTTTCTGTATTATTCTCTATATTGTCAAGTGTGATTCAGCCTCTGAAATAGAGATTACGTTATTAGTTCTGTTAGATTGTTCTACCTTTTTATTATGCGAAGTTTGAATACTTGAATCTTATGGCCATTTAAATACAAAATGCTTCTTTGATCAGCATTATAGCAAATGTCCTGAACTCTGAGAATTGAGAAGCAGATTCTTTAAATGTCTTCAAGGGTTCTTTGCATTTGCATTTCAGCAATGAAGAAAAATATAGTGCATGTGGTAATTTAATTTAAAAATTGTTTTTGTGTTCCCTTTAGGAAATTAGCCTGTAGATGTGTGTATAGGGGGAGAAGGTGAAAAGAAGGGAGTGTGTAAACTTGTTCTTTAGTTGTTGTTACGTAGTTTCAAATTTCCCTTTCTCAGACATTTAGCTCTAACAGATAGCTGCGATTAGCACATTAAAACCTTTCACAGTGACCTCAGCTGTTTTTCTTGTTTGAAAATGTAAAAACTCACTTTATTTCAGGAGTTTCAAGACTAGCCTGGGTAACATGGTGATACCCCATCTCTTTTAAAAACTACAAAAATTAGCTTGGTGTGGTGGTTCACACCTGTAGTCCCAGCTACTTGGGAGGCTGAGGTGGGAGGATCCCTTGAGCCCAGGTGGCAGAGGTTGCAGTGAGCCATGATCATGCCACTCCACTCCAGCCACAGAGTAATACTTTGTCTCAAAAAAATAAAAAAAAAGATGTGGTGTCTCACACCTGTAATCCCAACACTTTGGGAGGCCATGGTCGGTGGATCACTTGAGGTCAGGAGTTCGAGACCAGCCTGACCAACATGATGAAACCCCATCTCTATAAAATTAGCTGGGCATGGTGGTGCATGCCTGTAGTCCCAGCTGTTCAGGAGGCTGAGGCAGGACAATCTCCTGAACCTGGGGGGTGGATGTTTCAGTGAGCCGAGATCACGCCACTACACTCCAGCCTGGGCAACAGAGTGAGACTCCATCTTGAAGAAAAAAAAAAAAAAGTAAAAATTACAAAAAGGCAGCTATGGGGCTTACTATTACAATGTAAATGACTTTAAGTCAGCATCTCTGATATTTCTATAATTTTAAGATATTATTTTCTTAAAGCAAAATGCAATTTTAAACCCAGTACTAGCATTTGGTGGGATGTATGTGTGTTTGTTTATAGACGTGTGTATGATGCAAAAATGCTCATTATTTGAATACTGTAGGAGTGAAGGGAACACTTCCCCTGTCCTCTCTGAAGCTTCACTGTAATTAACTGACAATGGATGGATTAACAGGAGAAAAGGCTTACAAAGGTATTAATATGCAGGCGGGAAAATCATAGGAGAGTGATTACTCAATAATCCAATGAGATTTAGGTACTTATATACCCCTCTTCATAAAGGAGAAGGAATTGGGGTGTAGGTAATTCCGAGGGGTAGTAAATGATTATTAGGAGAAATCGGTGAGCCGAAAGAACACAGGATTGCCTGGGACAAATGTCCTCAGAGCTCTTGCGGGAGGGGATGACAACTTTTGGAAAGGCAAGAGGTAGAACTTCCCTGTGAACAAAGGTTGTCTAATTATGCAGATAATGTCTCCCAGGTAACCTCTGGGAGCTGCCCTCAGTAGAATACAGAACAAGGCTGTCTGGATGTGGCAACAACTTTTAGTCTTTTTCTTCTTGGGTGGTTAATCTTTTCTGTTTTTTATGAGATTCCTGCAGTGGGGGTTTTAAGACAGTTGGATTTCATTGGGAAGAAGTTTTTCTCAGATTAAGGAATTTCTAGGGAAAGTCCCTCACTGTGGTGTGTGTGTGTGTGTGTGTGTGTGTGTGTGTATGTGTGTGTGTTGGCAGGGGCCAGGGGATGGGAGGATGGGAGTGGAGTGTGTGTGTGTGTGTGTGTGTGTGTGTGTGTTGGCAGGGGCCAGGGGATGGGAGTGGAGAAATGAGAGAAGGCTGGGAAGTCCTTGGTTCTGAGGCAGCCTTCAAGCCCTTCCAATTTATTTTAATCCAAAAGTGCTCAGTGTGACAAAGTGCTATACTTTGGGTATTGTTCTCTGAGCCCTGGTACTACTTTAAGGGTAGAGGAAAACGGAGAGTTGTTTAATGAGTATATAGAGTTTCAGTTTTCCAAGATTAAGAGAAGTTTTGGAGATCTGTTTCTCAGTGATGTGAATATACTTAACACTACTGGATTGTCTATTTAAAAATGATGAAGATGGTAAATTTCATATTATGTTTTTTACCACAATTAAAACAAGAAGTTCAGTATTTAATGTAGACATAAGTGCTACTGCTTCCTGAGTTTTGTGTAGTGAATGTGGGGCATTTCTTTGTTATTTGAGATGCTGGTTGATAGTCATGTAAGAGGGTGATGGTAATGGGCTTTTGAAAGATTTAAATGAGAATTTGTGTAAGATCTTAACATTCATAGTCTATGACCCTTTATAAATGTGAACCATTACTATTATTTAGGGTACTATAAAATAAACTGTAATATACTATAATTTATTTAATTGTGTAGAATGACATATGATTAAGTATGCATACTCAATGCCCAATTACCAGCCATGTGAGCTTGGGAAAGTCGAATTTTTTTAAACATTTTATGCTCCAGTTTTCTCATTTCTATAATGGATGAAACAGTAATATCTATTTCATATCTTGCTGAAACTATTAACACATATAACACATATCCCATGTTTTATACAAATGACTGTCATCATCCTCTGACTTTGATGACTTAGAATGTAACAACAGTTTGGATGTTGGTAGTAGTTTATAGTTTAAATTAAAATATTTTTAAAACTCACAAATTATTTCCAATAATTATTTCCTCATAGTTAATATTATCTCTCTTTATGAGTTATCTTAGCTGTATTTACCAGGGGTGTAAATTTTATTTATTTCCATGGACTGAAGTGTTTTGAGGAGGTTTATAGAATTACATATACCAAAGCAAGCGGGAAAAAAGACCTAGGAAACTAAGTTTCACATAAAATGGAAAGTTTGGTGGTGGTGTTGTTTTTAACTGAAGATCTTTCAACCAGTTTCCTATGCTACAAACACTAGTAGTTATTGTTACGGTGTTTGTGTTAAATGAATATCAGACTTCAGAGAAACAGCAATTTTACATGTGGAAACCTGTGATGAAGATAGTCAAGAAGATATTTAAGTTTTTGGTATAAAGAATATTCTCCTGTTGGAAAAGAATGCTTTATTAAAATGGTAACCTTGTGTATTTATATTTTTAAAACATTTAGAGTTTTTGTGTAGGTTCATGAAAGTAGTTGATCCCTCTTGAAGTTTTCATAATGCTGTGGCATGGTGACATTATGCCAAACACAGATGAAAGTTTGTATGTTGTTTGTATGGATATTTTTGAGGGACAGGAGGCAAGTGGGACAGGAGGCAAGGAGTGGCGATTGTAATCCTTACCATCTGTCCAGACATCTAACATCCTGCTCAGTCTTAGAAAGGTAGGTCAGTTTCTTATAATTACAGTTTTGGGCTAATGTGCCTCTTTGAACATGCTGAATTCTTACTTAATGTATTGATTTTTAAATATAATTATAACATGAATTTAATTGAATATATGTGTTTGGAACATATGGTGTCCCTCGGCAAATGTTTTCTTAAATTATATGCTTGTACATGTATTAAAGTGTAGGAAATTATTGTTTTACTTGTAACATGCTCAAGGTGCATTTTAATAAATATAAGGAATACCCTGAGGCAGGGAACAGGAAGATCAAAAGCTTTTTCTATTTTAGAAAGCAGTTTTATTACTGTTGATTATTAATTTAAGGATTTATTTTTGGCGGGTAAAATGACTAAGAAGGGTGTGAGCCCAAGTAGATCTCTTGTGTGTGTGTGTGTGTGTGTTTGTGTGTGTATTCATTTTCTTTCCTTCTGCCCACATCCTGTCTTCTCTCACTTCCCCCTCCCACCTTTTTGTTTCTTATGCCAGTGGGCTTTCATAGACCCCCTTAAAACAGCAGAGCTCCCTCTGCACTCTGGGGACAGATTTCAATGAACATAGTGTTGTTTTAACTCTTTGGTTAGTAAAGGGGGTTGAAAGCTAAAGAAGTAAAACAGTATCAGGGAAAACAGTCATCAATTTATAGTATCCTAAGTTTCCCCAAATCTCTGAGATTCTTAATATAAATGTGAGAGATCTTACTTAGTGATACTTTGTCAGCATTTTATCTACATTGCTGAGGAGACAGAAATCTTTTAACAGTTTCCTTAAAGGGACTGTAAATTTCAACAATTATTCAGTCCATTGCTTTCAGCACCTTTTGTTGCCTTATTAGTGTATGGAACAGCAGGGTTGTAGCGGCAGGAAGAGCCTGTGCATTTTAATTAGCTCCAAAGACAGTGTGAGATAAAAGCCCGGATTTTTTCCTCATTTTTATTTCATGTTGGCTGATTAAGGATGCTATTGTAGGCTGAGCTGGCTTGACCTAATCTCAGTGACCACTCATTTATGGAAGGGGAATGGCACAAACTTGCTCTAGTTTTCTGAATGGGATTAGGAAAGCACTAATTAGCAAACCCTGCAAGCCATGAGGCATGGACAGGAACACAACACCCGTCCATAAGAAACAAATGCAGTCTGGGGAAACATTCACCAATTGAACCAATTCATACTTGCATATATTAGGCACTTGGTGATGTGTTTTCCGTTTTTAATTACTTAACCATGAATAAGAGCCTGATGTTCCTCAAGCTGTACTTGATAATTAAATAAATACTTCTGCCCTGAAGAGAGATGTCAGAACTTGAAGAGTACTAATGTTGATAAGGAGGTTTGTAAACAGTTGGAGAATAGATTTCTAGCTGTATCTGACCTCAGCTGGGAGGGAGATGGTGGGAATACAGTCTACAGAACTTTAAAATTAACTCATTCAGTTTAAGTAAAGTCAGATTTTCATTATTGAGAGTGAAGATCTATTTTAGGATCATCTGGCCCTTTACTTCTTTTTTATATACTGTACTTCCTTTTAATCGTGCAGAATATTATGGAAAAAGTACAAGGCTCTGCACCAGCAGAACTAGACCTGGATGTGAATTGAATCCCTGTGCTAACTAGTATGGGACATTAGGGAAAGTCCTTCACCTCTTTGAGTCTCAGTTTCTCTACCTTCAAGATGAGGATAATATTACCTACTTTATAATGTCACTGTGAAGCTTAGGGATAATCTGGGCAATACTGTGTGTGGTGCCTGGCGTTCAATAAGGACTCCCAAAGTGCCTGTCGCCATTAATATTATTAATACCAGTGTTGTCATTTCTCAGCATTTCAAACAAATGTAAGGCAGCAGTCTATGGAAGAAGTAAAAACTGAAGACACCTAGTCTAGAAACTTGGTCCAAGGAGGACAGGGTTATTTGGTTGAAAGGAGATTGCAAGTTGCGCATGGATTTCCCTCTTCATTTCTCCATCCCCCCACTACCTTGGTTAATTGAATTGGCCACTAGATGGAAGCATATATGTTTATTGGTTTTTTTAATCTGTGAACCAATAGGTCATTTATAATGTGTAAATCTGAAATCAAAATATCATCTACAGTCAATTCAATCTGATAATTTTTGAAATCTTTAACTAACTAGACTGAGACTCTTCTGTATTTGAAAAAAGAGCAAAAATAACTAAGATTCTGGAGCTGCATATTGCAGATTTGAATACATGCAGTTTATGTTTAATGTATTGGTAATGTTTAAAAATAATTAGCAAGACATTTTGTCTTGCCAGTTTAGATGGCACTATTATAATTATTTTTAAATTCATTTATATACATTAAAACAGCTTACTAAGCTTACTATATAGATATTAAAAACATTAATAGACTGTTAAGTAGTTTTTCTCAGCCTACAGAGACTGGTGAGAGTTTCAGTAAGGTCCTAAGTGATCCTAATTACCAGTGTGAGCAGTAGTGCATACCTCAGTGAGTAGGAGTAAGGAACCTCCAAATGTGTGACACTAACATTGTGGTATATATTTCTAGGTGGATCAGGAGATTTTATTTTCTCATGGTTAGTTTCCTTTATACTTTCCATTATTTCTTTTCAGTGTAGCTTACGGAATAATCTTTTTTAAAAAAATATATATTATATATATATTGACTGCTTGAATCAAGATCCTTTGCTAATTGCTACAGTTAGAATATGAAAATGTAAAAATTTCTGTTCCTGTTCTTAAGGAGGTTACATTGCTGTTCGAGAGAAGAAAATAAATATTCTATGCAATTTAAGTAATTATTCCAGAGAACAAAGGAAAATGATTTAAAACATGTCAGGGAGAAATCATTTCAAGCCAGAAAAAAGTGATTTTAATTAATCATATATCTTGAAGAAGAGAGTAAAAAGGAGAGTAATGGGAAAGAAAAGGAAATTCTAGAATGAGGGAAGTGTGTGAGTAAAAAGCAAAGCATGTGGGCATCTCAGTGAGTAATCTGATTTTTCTAAATTAGAGGAAAACTGTGGGAATTGAGGTTTAAAAAGATAGACTGAGATGAGGTTGTGGATGATTTTAACTGACAAGGTAAATGGTTTGGGATTTAATCTGTAGAAAATTGGAAATATTCTGCTTGAATGGCCGTAGTTATTTTACAAGAGAAAGAAGTGGTTTTTTTGTTTGTTTGTTTGTTCTTGTTTTTGTTTTTGTTTTACCAATTTTGAGTTTTGTTTTAAAGTTCTAGTTGAATCCCCTTTTCAAATTGCATGAAGAAATTGAAAGAAAACGGCACTTGGTGTTACACAAAGTTCTGATTTTATCATTGAAATGTAAGGAGGTAATATGTAGGTTTGCTATAATTTGTGCAGTTTACATGGCAACCATATATAGTGGTCTTTAAAGACGTTTTGGAGAAAATTAATATATTGTTTTTGCTCTCTTATGCATAGGGTTATCTCATGTGCTTTAATTGCTGGACTCATTATTAGTGTTCTCACAATGAAGGAATACACCCTTCGTTATATTAAGTGAAGAAAGACTTCAAAAAGGAATAGCTGTATATATAGTATATAGGTTCAGTTAGTTACTGATGAAAATACAGAATCAGCATAGGATTGAGATAGAACTAAAATTGGGCAAATGCTGCTGTAGAGAGACAGAAAAGGGCCAAGAGTTTGTTGACAATTAGTGAGGGGTTTGTGGGGTACCATAAAGGTAAGAATTGGCTTGTTATGTGCCTTAAGCCAGAAGCTCTGTCCGAAAATATAGGCTGCATGTAAATCTGGGCAGACAGAAGGCTGGAATCCTGAGGGATCTCCAGTCTCATAGGTTCCTGATAAGCTCAAAGACTCACCGGCACAGTGGAGACAGCCTCAGGTCAGGCTCAAGAAATGGGTGGGCACTAACAGTACTAATGAAACTACATGATTTAGGGCTACTTTATCCTTTTCCTCTATTCTTCAGGTAACTGCTCGTGTCTGAACTTTGGGATGCAGGATGACCCTGAGTCTCAGTTGCATAGTATAGGATGGAGATCCATTTTTTTCTTGCCACTGTTATTTCTCAGTACTGTGCCTTAATTCTTTGCTCTCGATTTTGAGACTGCACTTTCTGGAGCGGTTCTAACATGTGTATTGCACTGAGTCTGTTTTGCTTAGCACTTATTCGATGCCATAGCCTATTAATAGAATGAAGAACCAATTCTGATTAAACTTAGGATTTAGAAAACACAAAAACAAGAACACAATTAACAAAAGAACAAAATTAGGCTGATTTTTACGTTATGCTGTATATTTTAAGTATTTGTTGAGTAAAGGTCTTTATGCTGCCTTAAACCAAGTAAAGCATTTTCAGGATCAAAGTTGAATGTTAGGAAATAATGGTCTGCAATATCACATGAATATAGAAACATAATTATGTTCACCACTTAAGAGTTGGTACTTTTTTCTTCCTTTTTGTATTTGTTGCAGAATACCTTGGGCTATGGAAGAGGTGGACGAATTAATTTCAGTCCTTATGTAATCACATATTCAACAATTCTGTTTTTTCTTGACCTCAACATTGCTCATTTGCTGTCTAGAAATTTGTGATCTAAAAACTTTAGCCTTGAAAAGAAACTTATTAAAAGCTTATTTTTATGTCTGGCTCTACTAAGTCTTTTCTACCTTATCTTTCATTTCCTCTCAGTGGTTATCCCCTCTCCCTTTTGTTAAAACCAGGAAACTAAGGTTAAGAAACTGGTCACCCAGGTTTACACAACTAGCTAAATGGCAGAATTGAGAGTCTCTCCAAGAACCAATTCTCATTCTTTTTATCCACTGTGCCCTCAATATTCTCTCTCAATATTCTCAGGAAGGCATACTGGCTTTATTTTTATGAAACCACTGATAAAATTGTTACCAAAGTTATTTTATCTGATCAAACTCCCCTTATATGTAAGCAAAGACATGAACATAGGAGATAATCTTTCACATGCTATGATATATTCAGAGCTAATTAGCATGTACACTTAACTGGCTTTTACTATCAGAGCTGGTGTGGAAGATATTTTAGTTTAAGTATAAATTGAAGACATAAGAGTGAGATTAGTCTAAGAGACTTTTTAGAGGCAGGACCCGTTTCCTTAACCAACTGTTTTCTCTGTAGGGCTCAGTATCCTGCTTTCATTCCCATTTTAATAAAAATTCTAATTTACATTAGAAGGGCCCCAAACTCACCAGGAAAATTACTAATCAAATTAAACTTTCTGGCTCTGATTTAATTTGGCAGCATTAGTAGACATGGTCTTAGGCTCTTGGGGAAAAAATTATTGAACACTAGTTTTAGCTTGACTAAATATAATCTAATAGAGAATTTTACCTTGAGCAACCAAAAATTAAATTACTGTATTTGTATTTATAAATAGGGACTTTTAAATTTGGGGTACAATATTTGCTTGTCTTCATTTATCCATTCTCAAATGATATATCTTTGAAAAATAGGAATAGATACTGTTAGTTTATATTAGGTATGAAAACAAGAAAGAAAATCAGCAGAGGGACTTGGACAGAAAAACCATTAGATGTGATCTCTTCACCTGTTAAACCCAGCTGTCCCTTCTGGGATTTGGCTTTGTGTTCTGAGAACCATTTCTATGAAAATCTAACGAGGAAACTCTAAACTGCTGGTGACAAGAGTAGCCTATTTTACAAACCATGCAGTAACCAGGATCAAGTATCAGAGTACAAATTCATGCCTCTTTCTTTTTTTCATATATTGAGTTTGGTGGCATTTCGTAAACCTATCTATCCTTCTATTGCCAAGCTGACTAATCGACTGGTCTGTTGACACCATCTGTCTAAAGAATCCACAGCCGCTACCATGAGTTTTGATTCGGTTTTCAATTGAAACACATTCCATCAAGAAAAGTGTCCTTTTTTTTTCTTCTTTTTTTTAATTTCCTAAGTCTAAAGTTCTGAATCACTGGAATTTCCCTTTCGTTCTCTCTCCCTCTTTGACATTGTTGAAACATATTCATTTAATGTTGTATTTCAAGGGAAATGAGTACCATGGACTTTATTTGTACACTAATAGAAATTGTTATATTGGCCCATGATGCAAATATAATATAGGATGCCTGTAATATTTGAAAATAAGTAATTTAGGTATAAGTTGGTTTAAAAATTATTCGCTAATGATGTATTTTTTGAAATTAAAACAGGAAGAATATTTTGCTTTAAGAAAAATGCTTTTGATTTGGTGAATACTTAACAGTTTCATTTTGGTAGCTCATCTATTCAGTCTTATAACTTTCTGCTAGACCAAAGTTGTACAATGCTGATTACGTATTTGTAAGGAAAATATGAAACACACTCAAGAGTTTTGAAAATAATTCTCTAAGAAACTTAATGTGACTGTACTACATGTCCACCTCAGACATTATTGTTTAGAATAAAAACTTTAGAACAATTCAGAGAACCAATATATGATAAATATGCGATATTTATGTAACCTTTTTCATCTGAATAAATTAAATTTTTAGCTAACATTACTTCCTCAGTTCTCACTGAAAAATATGAAAAGTATGCCCGAATTTATTTAATTGCCTTGTATGCTTGGAAGTATATAGTAATCTGTGGTGATTGCAAAAAAGTTTACCTTCAAGCTGTTATTAACCTAAGAAGCTATATATATATATATATATATAAAATATATATATGAAGCTATATATATATATATGAAGCTATACATATATGAAGCTATACATATATGAAGCTATATATATAGCTTCATATATGTATAGCTTCTTATATATATTCTTATATATATTATATATATATAGCTTCTTATATATAATATACATAGCTTCTTATATATATAGCTTCTTATATAGCTTCTATATATATAGCTTCATATATATATATATGAAAGGTATATAATTGAATATTAGTCATAGATAAGAAGATAGGTCTTTTTTCAGTACAAAGGGGACATGGATGATATTGTTCTACCAAGGCTTAATGGAAGACAAGGAGATAAAGAGAGCCTTGAAGGCAATGGAGAAGTGGAGGGGTGATAACATAAAATTTCTAGCAAGTTTTCCATGGTGACACAGTCCAAGGGAGGAAAAGCTGGAATTAATAGGGAAATTAGTATATTATGACTATTTCATTGCAAGCAAAAGAAACTCACGGAGTAACAACAAGACAGCAAAAACTCATTGACTGATTTGCTCAAGTCATAGAAAATGCATCGGCAGGATCAGACTTAAAAGCCAAGTGAAACTAATGACTGAGTGCCATCAGTGTGCTCTGGTTCTCTTTTCTCTGCTTCTTTTTGTGTGGTTGTTTTATTTTTCTACTTTACAGACAAATCTTTTTTCTGTGCAAGAGCAAACATGATGCTTGGTATCTCACAATCTAATAGCTTTCCCCTGCCAGCTCCAGGTAGGAAAATCCCAGGAAGGATTCCAGTTTCCCCAACATTAGTCATCTGTGTATTCTGGTACCAGTAATTGGTGTCACCAGCCTGAGGCCTTTTCTTACCACTGTGATCGAGGAATGGAACCTGTTATCTGAAAAACAGAGGAAGGGTGTACAGGCCAAGGACTTTCCCACTATCACCAAAAAATTGCCACCATGGGAAGTTAATATGTAGCTGAAGAAAATTTCTATTTGTCCCTTGACAATGAGGGGGAATGAATGATTTTAATAATCTTTTAAACCAATCCATGAAAGAAAACGAATCATGAATGGAATTAGGAATGCCACCCACTGTCTAATTTCTTTATATGTTAGTGAGCTTATAATACAACTCTAGTTAGTACAGCCCTGACCAGAGTTGTGTACATTGTTTGTTTTCAAATTGTAATATCATTGTCATAATATTATATCATCAAATTCTCAAAATGAAAAATTCTAGAGCTATTTTAAGGTAAATCCGTGGATCCATTTTTCATGTTTGTGAAAGGGGTGATGTTATGATTATACTATGTGGCGTTGACCTGGTTTTCAAAGCACAGATGTTGAAAGAACTGTCCTGTTTGTTTAATAGACCTTCAAAGGTTTGCCTTTGACACTTCTTGGAAAATACTCAAACTAAGCCCTTTGTTCATGCAAGAAGTAAAAGGAATTTATAAAATTACACTGTGGACTGTAGTCATCTGTGTGAGAATTAACTCATATGACCAATGGCTGTGTTCCTTGTTATGACTATTTATAAGGAATATGTTTAATTAACTTTTGAGATATTTTGAAAGATTTAAGGCCAGGCGCAGTGGCTCACGCCTGTAATCCCAGCACTTTGGGAGGCCGAGGTGGGCAGATCACAAGGTCAGGAGTTCGAGACCAGCCTGGCCAACATAGTGAAACCACGTCTCTACTAAAAATACAAAAATATTAAGTGGGTATGGTGGCGGGCGCCTGTAATCCCAGCTGCTCTGGAGATTGAGGCAGGAAAATTGCTTGAGCCCAGGAGGCGAAGGTTGTAGTGAGCCAAGATGGCACCAGTGCACTCCAACTTGGGTGACAGTGCAAGACTCTGTCAAAACAAACAAACAAACAAACAACAACAACAACAAAAATATTTAAAAGATGTCAGTACAAAGTATTTGATTTTTTATCTAACTCATACTATTGCATAGAAGCTCTTTTATTTGTCCATTAGATCTCTAAACGTTTTGGTTTTGTGTTAGGCAGGTTAGAGGTATATCAGGGTTCCTGGGTTGAGCAGTATGGTTGGCCTGGCCACTTTACCCATTTTATTCTTTTGAGGGTAACCCATTTTCCTGTAGCAAGACCTCCTTTTCTGTGTATTTGCAGTTCTCAGTCATTTTTTTAGGTTATAGTCTGGTGAATGAACATAGTTGGAGCCACACTTTAGACCTACCAAATCAGAATCCCTGGGTTGAGTCCTGGACACTTCTTTTTTTGAGACAGGGTCTTGCTAGGACACCCAGGCTGGAGTGCAGTGCAGTGGCGCAGTCTTGGCTCTCTGCAACCTCCGCCTCCCGGGCTTAGGTGATCCTCCTGCCTCAGCCTCCCGAGTAACTGGGACTACAGATGCCCGCCACCATGCCTGGCTCATTTTTGTATTTTTTATAGAGAAGGGGTTTCACGATGTTGGCCAGGTTGGTCTCAAACTCCTGACCTCAAGCAATCCGCCTACCTCAGCTTCCCAAAGTGCTGGGATTATGGGCATGAGCCACCCACAGCTGGCCCCTGGACATTTTTAATAGGAATTTCCCCGGTGATTCTACTCTGAACCAAATCTAAGAAACTGCTTTTGTGTATTCTAGTACACTGTCATATGTGTATTCTAGTATTGTATGTGTATATTCTTTGTACTCTTAATTCTGTTGTTGCCACATATGAGGATACAGCGACTTTTTTTTTTGTTGCAATCTATACTAACAATAAACACTCAGAGATATCAACTATGGTGAGAAGAGCTTTGCTATCAAATGACCTAGATTGAAATCGTAGCCCTATTACTAACTGACTGGATAAACTTGGGTGAGTCACTTGACTGTATTATTACCCATATCCCTATGGTAAATGGGATGATAAAAGCATCCATTTCTTGTGAATTAAATGGGATAAATTATAATTGTTCTGGAAGATGATTTCCTTATTACCTCTGCAAAGATTTTTTTGTCATTTTAATAGTTACTTAATTATTCTACTATTATGGTTAGTTTAGGTTATAGATTACTTTAATATTAAAATCCCTGGACAAGTCATTTGAATTCAGAACTTCTTAACCTATTTATTTTTCAGATTTGGGGAAGTGATAGTTAAACAACAATTATGATTTTAGTTTCTAAAACATGTAAATAAATCTCACTTTAAAGTACCTTAAAATATGGTAGGGGTAGATATAGTTCACCGTTTGAAGGTTGGACGCCTGTGATATAAGAGCTGTTTATATCACCCTGCAGTGTAGTATTATTCTAAATCAGAAATTATTTTGGTCTGTTTAGCAAGCATCAAAGAAGGAAAACAGAAAGGAGACATCATTATGTGAACATATATTACTGAGTTGAGTAATTTTTTCTAAATTATTTAATCTGTGAAGTAAATATTATTATCAGTCCTACAGAATCATCAGTGCTGGGAAATCATTCATTTGAAAAGTATTTAATATATTTCAAAATCAGTATGATGAAAAATATATTCTCTTGAAGTAATTATTGTAAGGTTACTTTTTCTCTTTTTCTTCACCTTTAATGAGTCTTTGGCTCCTCTGTCCTCTCATTTTAAGAAATAAAATATGCTCTAAAATATAAACTGGCACAATAACCATTTGTAGGTCATTCCCTTTCCCCTATGTATCCAAAAAGATTATATTTTAAAACCGCCAAAGTTTCAAATGAGAATAATTTTTATCTATCTTTTTGTTTTTGTGTGAAATATGTTTCAGTCGTAACTCACTGAGTATTTAGCAACATTTAATAAAGTAATTTAACTGTCTGCAAAAACCAGGTTCTTCAATTATTGTTTATTTTTAGTTTGATGTGCAATGGAAAATTAAGTTTGTGTCCATATGATTTTTGTATAAAATAATCCTTTTCATATGTTTGGCTTCTGGGTTTTTTGAAAGTCAAACTTCAGAAAATGTGAGGGATTAAAATCTCCACATGTGGCTCTGCCAGACACGTCACAATAGGCTGCTGTTTCAGTGCAACACATGCAGCATTGAGTAGGCGTACTCAGATGATACTGAACTTCCCAAGTGGATTGACTGAGAATGCCCAGGAAGTGGAGTTCACCGTAGATTTATTTGATTCTACTAAGATTATAGTCATTTTCAAATACCCTGATCTAGAGTCAGGATAAAATATGTTATTGTCAACCTTACTCTGCTATCATGTTTCCAACATTCTGTGTCAAGTGATTAGCAATGTAACTAATAATGTGATTCAAAATAGTTACTAGGAAAAGGAAATGGAAGTTAAGTATTCTTTTTGTTTGTAGACTTGTAGTGCTGTCTTCTACCACATTCACCTTCATCCTTTATGAATGTAGGGACCTGATTTTAATATTTGAGCTTCCATGATGATAGTAGTTATAGTTTTAGCAGCCATTTGACTTGGAGAAACAGAGCTTCTAGGAATTTAGTAATTTTAAAAATAAACCATATATTTTATCAATTATAACTATCTTCTTATATTTAAGGGAAAAAGCACTGTTTTCCAAAGAGTAGTTTATTAGTTTATAGAGCAATGCTTATGCAATAAGTTTTGGGATCCACTTGTATATACTTCAGCTTCACAAAAATCAGATGATTTCAGCTTACTGGAGTAGGATGAAACAGACTTAAGTTATTTACTAAATATTAGACCTCAGACAAAGTACTTAACTATTTTGAGCCTTCCTTTCTAACCATCTGTAAGTATTTAAAAATAGGAATGTCATGGAGATTCATTAAGATAAAATACAGAAAACACTGGTGCCTATTTGTGCCTGTTATAAAATTCATCTTTTAACCTTACCAGTAATGAAATGTAATACAAAATTTACTGGTATATTATTTGAATGAAACCTATTTGTCAGCCAAGAAGGATGCATTGCACCTTGTAGAATGAAAAAACTTATACTTTCTTATTTGTATTGTTATTGAATTGACCTAGAAACAACTCCTAAAAAAGAAAGAAAGAAGACTGAGTGAAATTTGGCCAAACTTGTTTCTTTAGTTTCTTCTTACTGCCTTTTTTTTTCTTTTTGGAGACCAAAGAGTTGATCATTTTAAAATATCTATTTTATTTAAGAATATCTGTAATCTTAGCACTTTGAGAAGCCCAGGTAGGCAGCTCACTTGAGGTCAGGAATTCGAGACCAGCCTGACCAACATGGTGAAACCCCATCCCCATCATGGTGAAAGTAGCTGGGCTTGCTAATTTCACCATGTGAGTGGCGCACACCTATAATCCCAGCTATTAGGGAGGAGAATTGGTTGAACCCGGGAAGCAGAGGTTGCAGTGAGCCAAGATCGCACCACTGCATTCCAGCCTGGGAGACAGAGTGAGACTCTGCCTTAAAAAAAAAAAAAGAATCTATACAGTTCGTATAAAGTGACATGTTTTCCATTTCATGACTCCTGTGGCTCCCACCTGAGTGTTTTGTTAGCATTCAAGGTCCTTATAAAATTGACATGGATAAGTGGTTTATCTTTAAAATTAAATTCCATGCCCTCTCCAATGAGGTAACAAATAAAACTTGCAGATCTTTTGATACTTCTGTAACAGAACTTTAAAAATAAACTGTGTTTAAGATGAAAGATTGATTTCCCTCCACTCATAGTTTCTTAAACTGAAATGAAAACATTCATTTGTTTGCCATTCTAATCTCAAAATGACTTGCAAGTTTATGATGTATTCACCTTTGGAAGATGAGAGCAAGTAAACCTCAGGAGAATTATGACCTTAACTATATAGCCAGTTTGAAAATATTTCTCTTTGCCTTTCTTTTTTTAAAGATACCATTTAATTTCACCCTAATTTAAGACTAGTTATCCATCTTTTCTTATAAGTTAAATAAATCATTTTGCTGTATATAATATTGAAATATTTTTATTAGATTTATGGATCTTTTTAGATTGTTAGTATTTATACAAGGGATTAAAATTTTTTAAAATTTTTAAAAGTTTTAAAATTAAAAAATACTAAAAATAAGGGACCAGCCCTACAGCTATAGAACTCCACAAATAATGAAGGAGGGTCATGATTTCTTGTTAGAAACAAAAAGGTTTTTAACAAGATACATCTAATGCTGTATGTCTCCTACTCCCAAGTTCAGTCTAAATTCGGGAAGACTTCAGTGCCCAGTTTCTTTCTCTCTTGGAGAAAGTGAAATGGGGAGTGTTAGATGGATGTGAGGCAAAACCTCAAAATAAGGTTTTGGAAGGAGGGAAGTTAGATTTTAGTTACAGGAACTAGGCTTGGCTTAGAATTGTAGGAATAGGGGTTGGCTTGGAGTGATAAAACAATAGCTGAGCTTCAAGGATGGGGTGGGGGTGGGGAGGTGGGAAAGCATGGCCAGGTCATAGCAGAACAGCCTTACAGGACTGACTTGATGAGAAGCCAGTGAGTCACATGTCCTTATATTTCCCTTGCCGAGGGAAGCAGTGCTCTAGGGCTCCTCTGGCCCTGAACCTGCAAGTAAGAGTTAAGTGATTTCAGGCAGCCATCAACAGTATTGACAGATGGAGTATATTAAAAGGGAAATAAATAGAAAAACAGTCACTAGGAAAAGGAAGGAAACTGGATACCTAGCGTTTATTACATATGTGCCAGACACTCTGCTAGGTACGTTACATTTGGCTGTCGTAACAATCCTGTGAGGTAGGAGTTTTCATTCCAGTTTTATTTCATTTACAGATGAGGAAATTGAGAATCAGAATAATGTCACATAGATATATGTAACCAAATATTAGGATATGGGTTTAAAGCTGTAGGACTGAAGAAAGAGTTGTGTGCTATAATTAAAGCAGATAATTCATTTACTGTGGGATCTACAGAGAGACCAGATCTGATGAAGTGTAGCATTTGTCCAGGGAAATTAATTGATACTTAGTGGTATTTAAAATGTGAAATAATTTATTTTCCAGTCGTTTCTAAGGAGATGGAGCTCTATGAGAAATGTTGATTAAGAGGTGCCAATTGTATTTAAATTAAAGCAATATGTTTTAATATTAGAATTCAGTAGTTAAGCAGTACAAATTCCTATTTCCTGTTAGAGAAAAGCAGTGACTTAACTTTGGATTGTAAGCGAAAGAAATCAGGTGTTCTCAAACTTTAATGTGCCTTGGAATTACCTCTGGTACTTGTTAAATTACATCACTAAGAGATTTAGTTTAGAAGATCAGAAGTGGGCTTCTCTGACATCTGAATTATTAGCAGTCCCGACCTCTCTCGTTGACTGTGATGTACCAAGCAGTTAAATATCAGTAGATACAAATTAAGATTTTCATTGTAATGTATACTAGTGTTGAAAAGCTGTTGCTATAGATTGGGATTTCCCCCATTGCATTTATTTTCACTTAACCATAGGTTAGAAAGTGTTGTCTAACACAGAGGTCCCCAGCCTTTTTGGCACCAGGGACTTGTTTCTTAGAAGACAATTTTTCCACAGACAGAGAGGGGCAGGGAATGGTTTTGGAGTGCAGCTATTCCACCTCCAATCTCAGATCATCAGGCATTAGACTCTCATAAGAAGAGCACAACCTAGATCCCTTGCTTGCTCAGTTCACAGTAGGGTTTGTGCCGTGAGCATCTAATGCCACCACTGATCTGACAGGAGATGGAGCTCAAGGGCTAATGCCGGCTGCTGCAGCCGGGGATTGGGGACCCCTGGTCTAACACAATAGCTAGTTGCTTGTTGCATTTAAATATAACTGATTAAAATAAAATGAAATAAAAAAGTTCAGTTTCAAGTATTCAAAAGCCTCCTGTGACTAGTGGCTACTGTTTCAGACAGAGCACATAATAGGACATTTTCATCATCATTGCAGAAAGTTATCTTTGACAATGTTGGATTAGAGTGTAAGAACCCAGAATTTTTGCTCCAGTGTAATTGTTATGGAGTGAGAAATTATGTTTTGAAGTTATTCTTATTAAATACTACTGTTTTATGTAGAAGCAGACATTTTCTTTATAAAAGTGAGTTTTATATTAAAAATGCTTCTGATTAAATGACATATTGCATGCTTTATTTTTTTTTTTGAAATGAATAAACATACTTAAAGAAGATAAATTACTTAGGTGGCTTGAACTTGTCCTGGAAATGATAATCATCTGAAGAGTTTTTTGATGTATAAGGGATTTTCCCACTAAAGAACTTTCCCCCAAAGAACATTTCTCACTCTGCTCAAAGAAGTAGGAAAGGCCTAAATATTTTATCACTTTATAAAACAGGCTTAAAGATGATATGAAAAAAGGAAACTAAGTGGTCTAAGCAACCTCCAGAATTTGTCCTAAAACTGCTGCATTCCATTGGATTCTGTGTATCATCAAAAAAAGCTTCTGGTTAAAGTGTGCATGGAATTCAGCATTAAATCTTGAATGTAAGTGTGCTAGTTTGGTAGAATTTTCCTAAACGTATTGAATGTAATTTATAAATTATCAAGGGAAATTGTTTTAGGAGAGTTTCAGAAAGTATATAGTGTATATTATAATTATTGATTATAATGTGAAACATATAGTCCTTGAAATAGTAAACTCTATGTTTATGAGAAAGAAATTCACTCAACATTATTTATATCATCTATTGAACCTCAAGTTGGTTTATAAAAATTTTTAGAGTTTGAAGTCATATATAATGTATAAAAAAGACCTTAAATTGACAGTATTTTTTGCATTCTCAGAGTGAAACATAGGCTGGGCGCAGTGGCTCATGTCTGTAATCCCAGCACGGGGGGATCACTTTAGCCCAGGGGTTTGAGACCAGCCTGGGTAACAGAGAGAGAATCTGTCTCTACAAAAATAAAAAAAAAAGGTTTCAAATGAAACACAGGTTTAAAATTAAAAAAAAAAACAAAAAAAACCCTAAGCTTGCTTTCCTCTTTTAGACCCCTAAAACTCTGAGCCATTGGACTAAGTTGTATGAGTTCTTTCTTCGTAAAGCTTCTCAAAATTTTTCATTTGTTATTGATTTTTATGACCTCTGTTCTTTCATTCCTGTATTATGGGGATGGTTATCTTCTCAGGTTTTGAGTCTCTTCCCACTGCTCTTCATTCTGCCTAGCCCTGTGAATTTAGTGCTCCTAAACAGCATTTTCATCATGTTACTGTACTTCTGAAAATCTTTTAAGAACTTCTGTGTTGCTATTAGGCTAAGAACAAAAAGCCTTTTTTTTGCACGTATTTAGGTCTCTACAGTTTGGCGAAAGTTTGCCTTTTAACTCCTATTTTCACTAGTCTTTAACTGAACCCTTCATATAAACCAGGCTAGGCTTGTTCCCTTTCTGTCCCTGTACACCCCATTTGAGACATGCTTTCCATACATCTCTGCTTATCCTATGGTTACGGGTTGAATTTTGTCCCTCAAAATGTTGTTGAAGGCCTAACTTCTGGTATCTGTGAATGTGACACTATCTGAAGATAAGGTCTTTGCAAATGCTAGAGATAAGGTGAGGTCATTAGGGTGGGCCCTAATCCAATATGACTGTGTCCTTATAGAAAGGGGAAATTTGGACACAAAGATAGAGATATAAGGAGAACACCATGTAAAGATAAAGACAGGGATCAGGATAGGTGATGCAGCAGCCGCCAGGGAACTGCCAGGAAACCACTAGAAGCTGGGAGAGAGAGAGGTGGAGCAAATTCTCCCTCACTGCCCTGAGAAATAACCAACCCTACTGACACCTTGATCTCGAACTTCTAACCTCCAGAGCTGTGAGGAATTCAATACATTTCTGTTGTATGAGTCACTCATTTTGTGGTACTTCGTTATTGCAGCCCAAAGAAACTAATACACCCACTATTTTGTTTTTTATTTTAAAATTTGTTTTATATTCATGACCTTCTTAAAGAATCTGAAGGGGCGGGGCGCTGTGGCTCACGCCTGTAATCCCAGCACTTTGGGAAGCCGAGGCGGGTGGATCACGAGGTCAGGAGATCGAGACCATCCTGGCTAACACGGTGAAACCCCGTCTCTACTAAAAATGCAAAAAATTAGCCGGGCGTGGTGGCGGCGCCTGAAGTCCCAGCTACTCGGGAGGCTGAGGCAGGAGAATGGCGTGAACCCGGGAGGTGGAGCTTGCAGTGAGCCGAGATCGCGCCACTGCACTCCAGCCTGGGCGACAGAGCGAGACTACGTCTCAAAAAAAAAAAAAGAAAAAAAAAAAACAGAAGGTTTTTCTCTGGATCTTCTCTCTAAAAAAATGCATATATGTTTATAAACACAAAACTCCAAATAATTTCAGAAGTAAAGAATCTCTGATCTACTCAAATTATTTCTAACCCACCATGTTCATCCAAGGCATCATCTTCTTTGTGAAGAGAGTCTGCCCACTTCACTTAACTTTTGATTGTCTTTTCTCTTTGGAAATGTACTGTATATATTTTGCTTTTGGTACTTCATCCCATATTTCTTGGACTCCGAGCTCTCTCAACTTGAAAACTCTAATCTTTCTAAATACCCAACTCCTAGATTATAATATTTGTATCAGGTTTTGAAGGATAGGGTTAGTTCTTCATACCCACCCTCCTATCATCAGCATTGCAAGGTAACATTATATATATATCAAGTATGAGATCACAAGTATCCAATGCCCAGTACTTACCTGGAAGATACTAAGATACTCCATGCTCAACACCGAGTGCCTGCATTGCTGTTATCTTTCTTAAGAATATTAATGTCTGCTAAACTACTTCCCAACAGAAAATAACTTGAACTTCCTGCTTGGGCACGGGGTAATAATAACAGGTGTTACTTCACTCGTCTTGTACTGAGTCCAGCATCAGGAGAACAGTAAATGTGAAAAGTTTTTTTTTTTTTGAGATGGAGTCTCACTCTGTCGCCCAGGCTGGAGTGCAGTGGCGCGATCTCGGCTCACTGCAAGCTCTGCCCTCCGGGTTCACACCATTCTCCTGCCTCAGCCTCCCGAGTAGCTGGGACTACAGGCGCCGCCACCACGCCTGGCTAATTTTTTGTATTTTTAGTAGAGAGGGGTTTCACCGTGTCAGCCAGGATGGTCTCGATCTCCTGACCTCGTGATCTGCCCGCCTCGGCCTCCCAAAGTGCTGGGATTACAGGCGTGAGCCACCGCGCCCGGCCGAAAAGAAGTTTTAAAATGACAAGGCGGAGAAGCAGTGTTCTCTGACAGTACCAGGGAAGGATGGCAGGCCCCGGAGTTTACAGTTTTAAGTTTGACTCTCAGCTCACTGCAAATTATTAGGGAAATATTGTGCAAGTGATTTACCTTGCTGAGCTTTTTAAAAATTCCCCCAAAAAAGTAAAGAAAATTATACTTATATTTTTAAAGATTAGACCCTCTTCTAAGACTGTTGCGTTTGTATCTTCATTCACACCCAGAGAGATTTGCATTCCACTTTCAAGATTCACAGGCACTTTGAAGCACAGGCACTTTGCCTGAACAGGCAAAGAACATCTCTTCTTTAGTGTCTTTTACGGAAAGTTTTACTTCTAGCTTAGTGTTCATGGTAGTTAGAAGAACAGGATCCTGGTTCTAGTGAGAGGGGATTATTTGTTGTCAACTTTGATCAAGTATTTTCACTCTAGTGATTAGTTTTCCTTTGTTTGGAAAATGTGAGGGTTGACAAATTTATCTGTTCTTTTTCCAGCTTTAACATGCTATATTAACCTCATTTTATGGATGAAGAAACCGACCCAGTAACTGAGGGTAGAGAGGTTAAAAAAAACAAAAAACAAAAAACAAAAAACTAAAAACATTGGCCTAGAAGAAAAGCCCAAGTACTGTGACTGTGAATCTACTGCCTTCTCTCCTCCCAATTACCACATACAACAAAAGTGTGTTTTGTAGTTTTCTTCAATTTAAATTAACTTTGAGGACTTAAAAAAAAATTCTGGGTCTATGCAGTACATTCTTGTACAAGGTGAATTCTTATACCATTGCACTATTTTACATTATAGTTTAGTGGTTCACTGCCCACATTCTGGAACAGACTGTAGGAGTCTGAATATTAGTTCCACTTGTTAGTGTCTGTGAAATTTGGGATGAGTTATTTCATTTGTGTGCCTCAGTTTTCTCATCTGCAAGTTATGGATAATAATAGTGCCCATTTCAGAATGTTGTGGGTACTATGAGAATTAAAACACCTAATCAAATTGGAACGTAAGTACATTTTAGCTATTGTTCTAACCTGACATTCAAGATAAATGAGATAATTTTTTAAAAATCTTACTTGTGTGCTTTTGAGATGTTTTGAGAAAGCTCCATTTGTTCTTACTATTCTTAAACACATCAGTGCAGCTAACTGTGCAGAACTAAGTCAGAACAAGCATTCTGTGGGTTATACAAGGTAGCAGTGTCATCTTGACCATCTCCTATGCATCTTATGTTCCATAAAAATTTTGATTCATCTCTCCCTGTCTTTTCAAATTTTTTTTTGTATGAAAAATTTACAATTGTTGTAATTCGGTAGGGCTTTTGCATACTTTTGGGTGTCAGATTTGCAAAGAGGGATAAATATCTCTAAGTTCAAAGGTCGCAGAAGTATTGCCAGTATATGTATAGTGGTAATAATTCAGAGAGAGGGAATTTTCTGTAAATTGCAGTTAAAATAGTTTTTTGTACATTATGGTTCAAAACTATTATGAAGGAAAATGGGAACTCTGAAAAGTGGCATAAATAAGATTCCAATTGGCTATACATACAGCGTATTGCAACGATTAGGGCGATGCGACACAGAAAACACTAGAAGAACAGATCTGCTTACAGTTTGCCAAGTAAAAAGTTTGTGAAGGGAAAACCAGTAAAAATACTTAATTCCTTAAGTATTTTCTGTACCCTGTACCATTTTGTGTGGTGTGTGTGTGTGTGTGTGTGTGTGTGTGTGTGTGTGTGTGTGTGTGTGTTTAATACGGAGTCTCGCTTCGTTGCCCAGGCTGGAGAGCAGTGGCGCAATCTCGGCTCACTGCAAGCTCCGCCTCCTGGGTTCAAGCAATTCTACCTCAGCCTCCCGCGGAACTGAGACTACAGGCACGTGCCACCACAACCAGCTAACTTTTTGTATTTTTAGTAGCGATGGGATTTCACCATGTTAGCCAGGATGATCTCGATCTCCTGACCTCGTGATTCACCTGCCTCAGCCTCCCAAAGTGCTGGGATTACAGGTGTGAGCTACCACACCTGGACCCATTATGTATTCTTTTAACTTTTCTTCTTCCATAATGTTATTTAGTCAGGTAAATATAAAATAATTGTTTTAAGTTTATGTATAATACATAGAAATATAGATATTACAAATACATATTGCTATATAATATATTAATATATTATAAAATATATATTGCTATATATTAACATGATGTTATAAAAGTATATTGCTATATTACATATTAATATTACCTCTATTTGCATTGGTAGATATTTGCAGATATTCATTTTTAAGGGCACTATATTTCTGATTAGATAAGTTTTAAAAAATTAAGTTTAAATTTAATTTTCTATGTTTTTAGAGATGGGATTTTGCCATGTCACCCGTGCTGGAGTGCAGCGGCTATTCACGGGTGTGATCATAGGTGCATTACAGCCTTGAATTCCTGGCCTCAAGTAATCCTCCCACCTCAGCCTCCTGAGTAGCTGGGGCTACAGGCACCACTGTTACTGGCTTGATTAGACAATTTTTGCTGCAGAAGTAGCTGGCTGTTTTTTCAATCTTACAGTTTAATCATGCCACCCTCCCCCACTCCCCAAAAGCGTATACTTTTGACTAATAATCCTTGGTTGTACCTTTTCAACCTCCAAGCTAACCCCAGTTGTGAATCAGGTGAAAATAATCAAGGAATTTACCATTGCTGAAATGTTGTGCTATCTGTGTGTTAAACACCAGATGCTATATTGTCACAGATCTTGCTATATTCCTTTTCATGGTATCATTGTGAAGTTTTTAGATGGCATATATCTCTTGTTGATCACATAGTGGGTGAATTTACAAAACTTTTAGCAAATCTATGGTATAGCTCTGTATTGAACTTTTGTGGATCTGTTCTTTCTTCCCTTGTCTACTATACTTATATCACAGGCCCATAAATGCTATAAATTTTGGGCTTCTATCTACAATCTATAGGGGTCTGTACAGAATAGTTACTCAGTAAATATTTGTTGATTTGAAATAATTTTACTTCCATGCATTGTTTTAGATTATTTTTTCTCGGGTCTCTGCCATTTAATGATTATTATTCCTCTGGTTTTAAAATTAATATAAAAAACAAGTAGAGAATTTACTATAGTTTTCCTCTTTGCATTGGATTTATTTCTGTATTTTCACAGTAAGTAGACTATTCTACTCTTATAATAAAACTAGTTTATCAAATATGATAGTAATGTGACAATCCCTTTCTTTCACACATACTGCCTTTCAGTAAACTTTGTTTTTAAATTTGGTTGTAATGCATTCTTTGTTTTAAAACAGTTTATATCATAGGACAATTTGAATATGCTTTTTGGTACTAGTTACTATGATTAATTTTTTTTGATGGGATATTTGCTCTTTCAGTCTGTTCCACTTGACTTATTAAGAAGAAAGGGTGGGCCAGTACAGTGCTCATGCCTGTATTCCCACCACTTTCGGAAGCTGAGGCAGGATAGCTTGATCTCAGGAGTTGGAGACCTACCTGGCAACATAGTAAAACCTCTACTAAAAATAAACAAAATTAGCTGGGTGTGGCAGTGTACACCTGTGGTCCCAGGTGGGAGGATCACTTGAGCCTGGGAGGTTGAGGCTGCAGAGAGCCAAGATCACGCCACTGCACTCCAACCTGGACGACTGAGCAAGACCTGATCTCAAGGAAAAAAAAAAAAAGAAGAAGAAGAAAGGGTGACCAAGCATCCTGGTTTACCTCGGACTGATTGAGGTAACTTTAATTATTAAAACTGGGATGATCCTGGTTAAACTGGGATGATCCTGGTTAAACTGGGACGATCCTGGTTAAACTGGGACGGTCCTGGTTAAACTGGGATGAATTGGTCAACCTAGGATAAGATTCCTGTATTTAAAAGAATTGGTTAATCTTACTAAGTCATCAATAAACTTGAAAACGTGGATTTTTTATATATAGTTTTATTTGAAAGTTGTGTTCAGAAAAAGAGATACTCCTGTTTTCAAACTGAGGGTACTTATCGGAAGGCATTTCTCAGAACTTGGTCCTAAAATGATGGGATATATCTAATTCTCAAACACATCAAAATTTGGAATTATTTGTGTTTCTAAATGATGTTTAAACCATTGAAATGTTAGCCTAATGGATAAATAAGAATTATAACTTGAATATTTCTCCAACTACAATTTAAAGTTATTTTGAGAATTAGCAAATGTTTAAATGTTTTAGTTCAAAGCCCTTTAAGGAATAAGATTCCCAAACTTTAGTGTATATTAGAAATCACCTTGCATACCTGAAAAGACCAGTTACTAGTCTTCGTACCCAGAGATTATGACTGAATAGGTAAGAAAACAGTTATCCATATTTTAAACCTTGCTCTAGGTTTTTCCAAAGCAGATGTTTATGCATATATGTAGTAAACAAAATACTTATTTCAAAAGAAAAATCCTCTTATTTTTTCAAAAGACTGTATTATATATTGTCCTAACATTAATGACAAAGTAAATTTATATAAAAAACCAAGAACCTTATGCTGCATCTCGGTCTATCTCACTTGTAGTTTCTGTGCTAGCAGAAAGCTAGAGCAAAACCCATTATATTGAGATATATCAGTTATTACAGGCTGAGTGGGAAGAAAGTATATTTTAATAATGTAATTGGGTTTATTATTATTGAAGGATCTCACGCATGCTTAAAAATAATCAAATGTGAAGTGAAAAATAATGTAAAGTTTAAATAAATGATTTTCCCTGGGCAGCATAGACCAGGAATTAGCATGTAATGGCATGGAAGATAAATAAGACAATTAGGTCTATTTGCCTCCTAAAGAGAAGGGGCAATTGATACCTGTTAATCGGTTTAAATCCATATCCAGTCTTTTAACTCCTAGGGATCACACAGGGCATGACTGAGCAGCTATGCGCCTCAGGGTTTGTGGTCTCTATTCATGTAATCTCACTCAGGCTTTTCACATTTCCAGGAAAGCTTATTTTTGTCGAAGGCATTTGCTCCCACTCATTCTAACCATGTTGTATGCAGTTCTGCATACACAACTTTCAGATTTGCTTACTGGTTGTTTATGGGCCCCCATGTTAAAAAGCTGGCTAAGAGGTATATAAGTGCATGTGCATTGATTAAGTGCACACAGTGTCACTTGTCATTTGTATTAACTTTGAATCTTTAATAACTAGAAGAAAAGAGAGAGAGAGAGACAGGTACCACTTACTGTTTTTTTTTTTTTTTGAAGGTTTTTTTTTTTTTGGCATTCTTGTATCACCGGCATCTAGTGCAGACCTGGTGCAGCATGGACATTTAGTACATATATTTCGAGTGAATAAATGAATGCAAAAGAGTTAACAAAGGTTCAATTTTATTTTCTCCATATTTTCCCAAAAAATATTTGTTGGTTTTCAGAACTTCTAAAATAAAATATTTTATTATGAAAATAACACCAGAAGATCGTGGATTATTTAGAAACGACACACACTTATAGAGAAGGAAACAAAAACTACACATTTTTCAACAGCCTCTAAGAAATAATGTTAAGATTCTTTTCAGACCTTTCTTCTGTGTCTCTTCTTTTTCTGTCTCTTCTTTTTCTGTCTCTCTTTTTCTCAGTCTGTCTTTTAAGCTAGAATTGTACAACTTTCACCTCTGTTAATTCTTGTGTTTATACCACATGTGATACTGTGTTCACGTTTCAGGTTTCAGTGTCCTCAGAATTAAATTTAAGGAGAGCCTCCAGCCATGAATGGGCCAAGAGCCTTGCATAGCCAATTGCTTACAGGAAGGCCGTGTCTTCAAGACTCCCTTCCCTTGTGGATTTCTGCTTCCCATAAGCAGAATTAAGGCTATTCCTTATTTTATCTTCAGCTCAGAGGTACACTGACTGCCTCCAAGAATGATGCTTGTCTATACCACTAGGTATAAATGCCTATGGCATCACTTAACATTTTCTTCTTCCATTATTATTGATTATTCATTCAACAAATGTTTATTGAGTACCTGCCACATGCTAGGTGCTGTTTCAGGCAATGGGGATGTGGAAATATTTCAGTTATGGTTAATTATTTATTAATTAAACACAGATATTTCAACAAAACTGGTTTTTATGGCTTTTTTCCTTCAAAATTAAGAATTACACCACTCTCAAGATAGTTTAAGTAATAGATTTCCCTTTCAAAGTTGCGTTAAAATACAAAATGATAAATGCATGTAGGCATTATATTATCAATAATAAAATGTTCTTGGAATTAGGAAAATTTGGGGGATTCTAATCTTTTTGCATTAAAAGTTGTATATGTTAATATTTATGGCTTATTTTGTCTATTAGATCAACTAGACATTTGTTTTGGAATGATGAATTATTTACTTACCCCTTTAGAAAATAAAGATTACTAACTACTCATTTAAATATTTACTAAAGTATGTACTATAGGATACTATTTAAGTATTTATGATTACTTAAAATTTAGATTTTACGTTAACATTTGGAATACCTTTCAAATTTCTGTATCTTGTGTGCTAAATGATTAGAAGCTGCCTCTCAGTATCTTACTAGGGTGCCCTTAGGATCTGCAAGAGCTAAAGCCAAGATATAATGAGAAAGATATGAGGAAGATATCAGGAGAGAAAGAATACAATTAGTTTGCTAATGTGTAAAAGGTTTTCTTCAGGAATTCTTACTCATGTCAGAAGTACTGATTGAGTTTTTAAAATGAGTGAAGTTGACAGCATTCCTATAGGGATTTCTCAGTAATCCTTTAAAAGGTTATTTTAAGTATTTTGTTTTCTAAAAGTGTAATTGTTTTTAGACAGTTATCCTTAAAATTGCAATCCCATATGCTATCTTGCAGACATTAGTAACTCACCTAGAATCAAGAGTTATTGAAGTATAACACAAGTATGATTGCCTCATGCAAAAAATTGAAAGCTTTATTTTTAGTACTTTAATTGATTTTAGTTTATTGACTTTTGGCGAATTATATTTGTAATATACAGATTCCATGAAAATCTGATGTAACTCTTTAGACAAAGAACTCATAAATATTACTTTAATTATAATTTTAAAAACCCTCCTATGGTTAAGGAATTTTATTATATTCATACTTGTTTTTACATACTTTGATAGCTTAAAAACATGGTTTTACAATGAGAACGCATGGACACAAAGAGGGGAACCACAGACACTGGGGTTTACCGGAGGGTGAAGGTTGGGAGGAGAGAGAGGTTCAGAAAAAATACATGTCAGGTACCATGCTTATTGCCTTGGTAATGAAATAATCTGTACACCAAACCCCCATGACACACAGTTTACCTATATAACCCCATGACACACAGTTTACCTATATAACCCCATGACACACAGTTTACTTATATAACCCCATGACACACAGTTTACCTATATAACCCCGTGACACACAGTTTACCTATATAACCCCATGACATACAATTTACCTATATAACCCCATGACACACAGTTTACCTGTATAACCCCCATGACACACAGTTTACCTGTATAACCCCCATGACACACAGTTTACCTGTATAACCCCATGACACACAGTTTACCTATATAACCAACCTGCACATGACCCCTGAACATAAAAGTAAAAAAAAAAAAAAAAGTTTTTAAACATGAAAGTAAGATTAACTTCAGAAAAAAGAAATTCTCTCCTTAGAAATTTAAATTGAGAACAAAGTAGTTTTGTTAAGCAAGGTTTATTTTATAAGTTATAAGAGTACTTTTAAGTTGCCACTTCAATAGAGGAATCTGCTCATGTTCTGTATATTGAGGTTATAGTTGGCTCAAATATATAACCATCTGCTATTTCTATATTATAAAGAAAGAAATGAAGTGCAGATTCACATTGATTGTAGTACCATATAATTTGTTCTAATATAAAGAAAACTGAAGATTATAATTAACTATGTTTCCATAGCAATAAAAAAAATCCTGGGACCACCCAAATACTGTTTTTCATGATTGAAAAATATTGTCCAAACTCCTTTGTCAGTGAACATTTCAAAGGTCTGATCGGTTCTAACAGCTGAAATAAGCTACTATATTATATTTTGTTATATTTGTTGTATTATATTCTATTTTCAGACCTAAATGTTTTGGTCCATTAGAATGAGTGTTACGGATGCACAATTACAAACAATCTATACTCTGGCTACCCATAGTATTTTTGTATTTTTAATGAAAAGGAGATGAAAAACAATATGACTATTCACTCAGTAATATTTTAAAAGCACTAGTGTGTCTTTAAAATTTTGAAAGCAATATATTTACTCAGTGGATATATTTGCAATATTTTCCACAAGGAACAGAGATGCTTTATTATAGATGGCTTTAGTTAGTCAGTCTCTGATGCTTCTCAGTAAAACAGTAAGTTGGCTCTGCTAAATGCTCTAGTTTTTTTTTTCTTTTCTGTCTTTTGAAAGATGCTTTGCTGGAATTGTGCCAAAACTTGCCAAGACCTGTATAAGTGGAAAATTATTTTAAGTTGAATGCTCAACTTAAACTAAAGATTTAGCTTTATTTTCAGTGTTTCTTAAAAATCTAGGGAAAATAATTAATTCATCTACAAATTACTAAGAATCCTAATGTAATTCCAGAAAAGAGTTAGGAGGAGAATCTAAAATCAAATAATGGTGCTTATGACAACTTCCAAAATACTTGGTTAATGGTTCCAACTCATGGATCAATGTAATATTATTTTGTGCATTAGAACTTATGCTAACCTGTAAAGTGTAGGTATTATTTTAGCCTCATTTTACATATGGAGAAACTAATATTCAGAGAGTTTAAGCAGTTTATTCAAGTTCAAACAACTAAGAAGTACCAGAGGCTAGATTTGAACCCAGACCATCTGAATCCAGTCTCTAGTTTTAATTACTTTCCCCGCAGGTGTTACAGTAGTTTGTGTCCCTCTACCCTCACGCTGTTTCTTGCTTTGATTCCAGTTTCTTCTACTATTGTCTTCTCTTATATGGCTCTTATTTTTCAATATTATTCTTGTTAATATTTCTGCCTCCCTTGGTAGACTTCAGGCTGTTAAGATCAGGGATTCTATTTCATATTTCTTTGTGCTGCCAATGCTTAACACAATTCATACTACAGTATAGGAATAATATACAGGTAAACAACTAATGGATAGATTGGTGGATGGGAGATTGAGAGAATTTGGACTTTAACACATGCAAATATATTTGTTCCGTATTTTACAGAAAGTAAAATTCTTCAGTTTGCATGTTACTTGAGCATTTTACTAACGGGCAAATAGGAAGAATGAACTCAGCTAGCCAGCTTCAACCTTCCAGTTCCCTTAGTTAAAGCTCAGGATGAAATCCTGCCTGAATTGGTTCAATAGTGACAATTCTCCAGTTATTGCCCTTCTAGCTTCTATGATATTTGGGTCTCATGACAGAAAACCCTCTCCTACTTACTTGTCTATGTATTATTACCAATGGGAGAGGGGAGGCAAAATTGTTTCTAAAATGTAACTTATGCTACTGCCAATCTTTTTCATATATCTGGGGACATAGCCATACGATATTAGATTCTTCAGGAATATTACAAAAACACCAGGCATTCACTCCTGGAATTTCCTTTTGGTCTATTTTGGTAACCATTTTAGATGATAAATTCTACCAATGGCACTCAGTTAATTATTAGGGTTATTCTAAATTTTGACTGGAGAAGTTTTCCTCTAAATAGTGTTTGCTTAGGTAGAAGTTTATAATCAAGAGACATTAGAATAAAATAAAGTAGCTGAGCGAAATGGCATTATGTAGTAATCATGTAGTTATTATAATCCATTCTATTTTCCTTGTATTCATGTACTATGTATAATTTTGGGTGAAAGTACTTAGCTTTTTTTGTAGAGTGTGGACTGTTTTTATGCTTCTTATTTCAACAGTAAGCATGAGTATTTGGAAATGTGTGTAACTTAATAGAGGATATTTAAATCTACTCTGCACAGTGAGTAATTAATGGGTGCTGCCTTCTTATTTTTTAACAAATGTCTTCTTGTAGGATGAAATTCTGACAGGAAAATTACAGGATTAGTGCCCATGATAGGATTTATGTTAATAATTGAAGGCAGTTCTGCTCCTTAAAATGTAAATGGAGCTTAAATAAAAGTGTTAAGCAGCAAGGCTCTTTTAAGAATATAGGTTTGAACCTATATATAAATATATAGATTTTTATATATTATATATATAATTACATCCCTGTCCCCACCTTGGACAGATGTCGCCAAATTCTCTATTAATTGTCTATTAATATTTATGGTGTATCTGTCAGCTACTCACTGAATTTGTTCCTCTTCTGCTTTTACCAGTTTTATAAGAATTTTTATGCTGCAAGATACATTAATATGATATTTGATGGAGACAGATATTTTAATCATTTTAGGTTTTCTAATTTTATACAGCAGAGTATGAAAACAGTTGGATCAAAAGAAAACTACTAATAAAATAAATACTGTTTTTTCTGTCTGTTAAGAAACAGACCTGAAACACAAATAAACAAAACCATAAGATAAATATTAATGTCATGATAGAAAAAAATCATATATATGAATAAAGAATAAAATTATATATATAATTCTTTTAATACATATGTTTATGCTTACCTCAACAGAATAGTAACAAGAGCAGTCTCTTAAATGGTTACTTTCTGTGTTTGTGTAAAAGTGACCTCTCAGAGGGGGAAGCAGTTTACATCCAACTAGGAGTTTGGTTTCCTCTTCATAAATCTCATGTGACTTTGATATATTTCCTTGAAATACTTAGCACTTACGTGTATATCTTTTTCCAGCTGTGGTTGTGTAAATATTTAGATATTTCAGTCACTCATGTTTATATTTTATCTTCCAACTGGGCAGTTGTTGAAGGAATCCTGCCCTGCGCTTTCCCTGATGCTTGTCTTGCCTGAAGTGAGTTCTCAAGATTCTACCAGGATTCTTGCAGAGGGCAGTTGACAGTGTCAGAGAGAGTATCATCCTAGTTCCTTTGTAAAAGCCTCACGTCATCAGTCTGTGTGTTGTTTTTTTTTTTTAACCCCCTCTTCTTTGTAACTATTAGGTTTACCATGTAGAATGTGGTTGAAACCTGGAAGTTGGTTCTGCCAATTGGGATAGAAATTTTGTACCTTATTACATAAAATATGTACAAATTCACATAACTAGAATGATGGTTATCAGATGTTTTATAGGAATGTGGAATTTATGAATGGAGAAAGCTTTTTATGAATAATGAGTCGAATATTATATATATGTACTGTATGTAAATATATAATATTATAAAAAATTGTGACAGAGTGAAGGTAGACACCACTTTTAGGGTGGAAGACTGCAATCACTGATATCTGGGACTTGGAAGCTTTCATCCGCACTCTTATGAGATTTATATATGCTCTTCCATATTTGGCCTTGGTGTAACTCCCTTAAAGTTTTCCTTTAAGAAAGTGAGTCAGAGTTATATATATCTATGATATAGGTTATATATGATATATAACATACATATATATAGGTTTTATATATATTATTTATGATATAGGTTTTCCCTCAAGTATATTGGCAGAAAAAAAGTTGGAAACCAATGATATTGAATTTTAATTGTGCAAACAATTGTGTAGGAATTGAGGTTCTCAGAATATGAAAAACTGATCATGTAAGGATATTTACTCAGCAATGTAAGCTCATATTTGGAGAAGATGGCACAGTACATGGAAAGCTTTATATCTCCATTTATTCATCAGCAGGGTCTCTACTGAGTGAAGTAACTATTGCAGATGGATATTCTGTGCATGGGGAAAGCACAACAGAGTCAACAGATTTGACTGTTTCTTAATGTTTTGTTTTTTTTTAATTTAATATTACATTTATTTATTATTATACTTTAAGTTTTAGGGTACATGTGCACAATATGCAGGTTTGTTACATATGTATACATGTGCCATGTTGGTGTGCTGCACCCATTAACTTGTCATTTAGCAATAGGTATATCTCCTAAAGCTTATCCCTCCCCCCTCCCCCCACCCCATAACAGGCCTCGGTGTGTGATGTTCCCCTTCCTGTGTCCATGTGTTCTCATTGTTCAGTTCCCACCTATGAGTGAGAACATGTGGTGTTTGGTTTTTTCTCCTTGCGATAGTTTGCTGAGAATGGTGGTTTCCAGTATCATCCATGTGCCTACAAAGGACATGAACTCATGATCTTTTATGGTTGCATAGTATTCCATGGTGTTTACGTGCCACATTTTCTTAATCCAGTCTATCATTGTTGGACATTTAGGTTGGTTCCAAGTCTTTGCTATTGTGAATAGTGCCGCTATAAACATACATGTGCATGTGTCTTTATAGCAGCATGATTTATAATCCTTTGGGTATATACCCAGTAATGGGATGGCTGGTTCAAATGGTATTTCTAGTTCTAGATCCCTGAGGAATCGCCACACCGACTTCCACAATGGTTGAACTAGTTTACAGTCCCACTAACAGAGGAAAAGTGTTCCTATTTCTCCACATCCTCTCCAGCACCTGTTGTTTCCTGACTTTTTAATGATCGCCATTCTAACTGGTGTGAGATGGTATCTCATTGTAGTTTTGATTTGCATTTCTCTGATGCCCAGTGATGACGAGCATTTTTTCATGTGATTTTGGCTGCATAAATGTCTTCTTTTGAGAAGTGTGTGTTCATATCCTTTGCCCACTTTTTGATGGGGTTGTTTGTTTTTTTCTTGTAAATTTGTTTGAGTTCATTGTAGATTCTGGATATTAGCCCTTTGTCAGATGCGTAGTTGCGAAAATTTTCTCCCATTCTGTAGGTTGCCTCTTCACTCTGATGGTAGTTTGTTTTGCTGTGCAGAAGCTCTTTAGTTTAATTAGATCCCATTTGTCAATTTTGTCTTTTGTTGCCATTGCTTTTGGTGTTTTAGACATGAAGTCCTTGCCCATGCCTATGTCCTGAATGGTATTGTCTAGGTTTTCTTCTAGGGTTTTTATGGTTTTAGGTCTAATGTTTAAGTCTTTAATCCATCTAGAATTAATTTTTGTATAAGATGTAAGGAACGGATACAGTTTCAGCTTTCTACATATGACTAGCCAGTTTTCCCAGCACCATTTATTAAATAGGGAATCCTTTCCCCATTGCTTGTTTTTCTCAGGGTTGTCAAAGATTGGATAGTTGTAGATATGCGGCATTATTTCTGAGGGCTCTGTTCTGTTCCATTGATCTATATCTCTGTTTTGGTACTAGTACCATGCTGTTTTGGTTACTGTAGCCTTGCAGTATAATTTGAAGTCAGGTAGCGTGATGCCTCCAGCTTTGTTCTTTTGGATTAGGATTGACTTGGCAATGCGGTCTCTTTTTTGGTTCCATATGAACTTTAAAGTAGTTTTTTCCAATTCTGTGAAGAAAGTCATTGGTAGCTTGATGGGGATGGCATTGAATCTATAAATTACCTTGGGCAGTATGGCCATTTTCACGATATTGATTCTTCCTACCCATGAGCATGGAATGTTCTTCCATTTGTTTGTATCCTGTTTTATTTCCTTGAGCAGTGGTTTGTAGTTCTCCTTGAAGAGGTCCTTCACATACCTTGTAAGTTGGATTCCTAGGTATTTTATCCTTTGAAGCAATTGTGAATGGGAGTTCACTCATGATTTGTCTGTTATTGGCGTATAAGAATGCTTGTGATTTTTGTACATTGATTTTGTATCCTGAGACTTTGCTGAAGTTGCTTATCAGCTTGAGATTTTGGGCTGAGACAATGGGGTTTTCTAGATATACAATCATGTCATCTGCAAAGAGGGACAGTATGACTTCCTCTTTTCCTAATTGAATACCCTTTTTTCCTTCTCCTGCCTGATTGCCCTGGCCAGAACTTCCAACACTATGTTGAATAGGAGTGGTGAGAGAGGGCATCCCTGTCTTGTGCCTGTTTTCAAAGAGAACGCTTCCAGTTTTTGCCCATTCAGTATGATGTTGGCTGTGGGTTTGTTATAGATAGCTCTTATTATTTTGAGATTTGTCCCATCAATACCTACTTTATTGAGAGCTTTTAGCATGAAGGGTTGTTGGATTTTGTCAAAGGCCTTTTCTGCATCTTTTGAGATAATCATGTGGTTTTTGTCTTTGGTTCTGTTTATATGCTGGATTACGTTTATTGATTTGCATATGTTGAACCAGCCTTGCATCCCAGGGATGAAGCCCACTTGATCATGGTGGATAAGCTTTTTGATTTGCTGCTGGATTCGGTTTGCCAGTATTTTATTGAGGATTTTTGCATCAATGTTCATCAAGGATGTTGGTCTAAAATTCTCTTTTTTGGTTGTGTCTCTGCCATGCTTTGGTATCAGGATGATGCTGGCCTCATAAAATGAGATAGGGAGGATTCCCTCTTTTTCTGTTGATCGGAATAGTTTAAGAAGGAATGGTAACAGCTCCTCTTTGTACTTCTGGTAGAAGTCGACTGTGAATCCATCTGGTCCTGGACTTTTTTTGGTTGGTAAGCTATTGATTATTGCCTCAATTTCAGAGCCTGTTATTGGTCTATTCAGAGATTCAACTTCTTCCTGGTTTAGTCTTGGGAGGATGTATGTGTTGAGGAATTTATCCATTTCTTCTAGATTTTCTAGTTTATTTGTGTAGAGGTGTTTATAGTATTCTCTGATGGTAGTTTGTGTTTCTGTGGGATTGGTGGTGATATCCCCTTTATCATTTTTTATTGCGTCTATTTGATTCTTCTCTCTTCTTTATTAGTCTTGCTAGCGGTCTATCAATTTTGTTGATCTTTTCAAAAAACCAGCTCCTGGATTCATTAATTTTTTGAAGGGTTTTTTGTGTCTCTATTTCCTTCAGTTCTGCTCTGTTCTTAGTTATTTCTTGCCTTCTGCTAGCTTTTGAATGTGTTTACTCTTGCTTTTCTAGTTCTTTTAATTGTGATGTTAGGGTGTCAATTTTGGATCTTTCCTTCTTTCTCTTGTGGGCATTTAGTGCTATAAATTTCCCTCTACACACTGCTTTGAATGTGTCCCAGAGATTCTGGTATGTTGTGACTTTGTTCTCGTTGGTTTCAAAGAACATCTTTATTTCTGCCTTCGTTTCATTGTTTACCCAGTAGTCATTCAGGAGCAGGTATTTCAGTTTCCATGTAGTTGAGCGGTTTTGAGTGAGTTTCTTAATCCTGAGTTCTAGTTTGATTGCACTGTGGTCTGAGAGACAGTTTGTTATAATTTCTGTTCTTTTACATTTGCTGAGGAGTGCTTTACTTCCAAGAATGTGGTCAATTTTGGAGTAGGTGTGGTGTGGTGCTGAAAAGAATGTGTATTCTGTTGATTTGGGGTGGAGAGTTCCGTAGATGTCTATTAGATCTGCTTGGTGCAGAGCTGAGTTCAGTTCCTGGGTATCCTGGTTAACTTTCTGTCTCGTTGATCTGTCTAATGTTGATAGTGGGGTGTTAAAATCTCCCATTATTATTGTGTGGGAGTCTAAGTCTCTTTGTAGGTCACTAAGGTCTTGCTTTATGAATCTGGGTGCTCCTGTATTGGGTGCATATATATTTAGGATAGTTAGCTCTTCTTGTTGAATTGATCCCTTTACCATTATGTAATAGCCTTCTTTGTCTCTTTTGATCTTTGTTGGTTTAAAGTCTGTTTTATCAGAGACGAGGATTGCAAACCCTGCCTTTTTTGTTTTCCATTTGCTTGGTAGATCTTCCTCCATCCCTTTATTTTGAGCCTATGTGTGTCTCTGCACGTGAGATGGGTCTCCTGAATACAGCACACTGATGGGTCTTGACTCTTTATCCAATTTGCCAGTCTGTGTCTTTTAATTGGAGCATTTAGCCCATTTACATTTAAAGTTAATATTGTTATGTGCGAATTTGATCCTGTCATTATGATGTTGGCTGGTTATTTTGCTCGTTAGTTGATGCAGTTTCTTCATAGCCTTGATGGTCTTTACAATTTGGCATGTTTTTGCAGTGGCTGTTACCAGTTGTTCCTTTCCACATTTAGTGCTTCCTTCAGGAGCTCTTTTAGGGCAGGCCTGGTGGTGACAAAATCTCTCAGCATTTGCTTGCCTGTAAAGTATTTTATTTCTCCTTCACTTATGAAGCTTAGTTTGGCTGGATATGAAATTCTGGGTTGAAAATTCTTTTCTTTAAGAATGTTGAATATTGGTCCCCACTCTCCTCTAGCTTGTAGAGTTTCTGCCAAGAGATTAGCTGTTAGTCTGATGGGCTTCCCTTTGTGGGTAACCCGACCTTTCTCCCTGGCTGCCCTTAACATTTTTTCCTTCATTTCAACTTTGGTGAATCTGACAATTATGTGTCTTGGAGTTGCTCTTCTCGAGGAGTATCTTTGTGGCGTTCTCTGTATTTCCTGAATTTGAATGTTGGCCTGCCTTGCTTGATTGGGGAAGTCCTTCTGGATAATATCCTGCAGTGTTTTCCAACTTGGTTCCATTCTCCCCATCACTTTCAGGTACACCAATCAGAAATAGATTTGGTCTTTTCACATAGTCCCATATTTCTTGGAGGCTTTGTTCATTTCTTTTTATTTTTTTTCTCTAAACTTCTCTTCTCGCTTCATTTCATTTGTTTCGCCTTCCATCACTGATACCCTTTCTTCCAGTTGATTGCATCGGCTATGGAGGCTTCTGCAGTTGTCACATAGCTCTCGTGCCTTGGTTTTCAGCTCCATCAGGTCCTTTAAGGACTTCTCTGTATTGGTTATTCTAGTTATGTGTTCGTCTAATATTTTTTCAAAGCTTTTAACTTCTTTGCCATGGGTTCGAATTTTCTCCTGTAGCTCAGAGTAGTTTGATCGTCTGAAGCCTTCTTCTCTCAATTTGTCAAAGTCATTCTCCATCCAGTTTTGTTCCGTTGCTGGTGAGGAGCTGCGTTCCTTTGGAGGAGAAGAGGCGCTCTGATTTTTAGAGTTTCCAGTTGTTCTGCCCTGTTTTTTTCCCATCTTTGTGGTTTTATCTACCTTTGGTCTTTGATGATGGTGACGTACAGATGGGTTTTTGGTGTGGATGTCCTTTCTGTTTATTAGTTTTCCTTCTAACAGACTGGACCCTCAGCTGCAGGTCTGTTGGAGTTTGCCAGAGGTCCACTCCAGACCCTGTTTGCCTGGGTGTCAGCAGCGGTGGCTGCGGAACAGCATATATTGGTGAACTGCAAATGCTGCTGTCTGATCGTTCCTCTGGAAGTTTTGTCTCAGAGGAGTACCCGGCCGTGTGAGGTGTCAGTCCGCCCCTACTGGGGGGTGCCTCCCAGTTAGGCTACTCGGGGGTCAGGGACCCACTTGAGGAGGCAGTCTGCCCATTCTCAGATCTCAAGCTGCATGCTGGGAGAACCACTACTCTCTTCAAAGCTGTCAGAGAGGGATATTTAAATCTGCAGAGGTTACTGCTGTCTTTTTGTTTGTCTGTGCCCTGACCCAAGAGGTGGAGCCTACGGAGGCAGGCAGGCCTCCTTGAGCTGTGGTGGGCTCCACCCAGTTCGAGCTTCCTGGTAGCTTTGTCTACCTAATCAAACAACTAACTCAGCAATGGTGGGCACCCCTCCCCAAGCCTCACTGCCGCCTTGCAGTTTAATCTGGGACTGCTGTGCTAGCAATGAGCGAGACTCCCTGGGTGTAGGACCCTGTGAGCCATGTGCGGGATATAATCTCCTGGTGTGCCGTTTTTTAAGTCCGTTGGAAAAGCGCAGTATTAGCATGGGAGTGACCTGATTTTCCAGGTGCCATCTGTCACCCCTTTCTTTGACTAGGAATGGGAATTCCCTGACCCCTTGCGCTTCCCGGGTGAGGCGATGCCTCTCCCTGGTTTGACTCACACACGGTGCGCTGCACCCACTGTCCTGCATCTACTGTCTGGCACTCCCCAGTGAGATGAACCCGGTACCTCCATTGGAAATGCAGAAATCACCGGTGTTCTGCGTCCCTCCCCCTGGGAGCTGTAGACCGGAGCTGTTCCTATTCGGCCATCTTGGCTCCTCCCTCCACATTTATTTTCTTCTGTCCCCAAAGAACTCTTTAATCTGTTCTGGAGGCTGAAATCTGAGATCAGGGTGCAGGCATGGCTGGTTTCTGATGAGGGCTCACTTTCTGGCTTATAGATGGCCGCCTTTTGTGTCCTCACATGGCAGAGAGAGAAAAAGAGAGCAGGAGAGCTCTTGGTGTCTTTATCATCTATATTTTAAAAGTAAGCAATCAAAGTGCAAAGTGAACACCTCCAGTGTTGAAAGCAAGTGTGAACAAAGCATGTTTCTCTATGGATTTTAACTAATTAACCATAGCAGTATTTATGGAATAGTTGGAAAGAGCAAGGACTTTGAATCTGACTAGGATTGAATTCCAACACTGCCACTTCACAGCTGAATGACAGCTGAGAGTCTCAGTTCCCCCATATGGACACAGATATAACAACCCACACTTCATAAAGATGTTGTTGTAATAAAGAAGATGGTGGATAATTAGTAGTGGTTTTCTTTTCTATTCCTTTTCTTCCTGCTTAGACTTTATAACAAATAATAATTCATTATACTTTTTTAATAAAGATGATGATTACCATTTATGGTTTTTATTATTAAAGTTAACCAATCACTCATAAATCATCACTCCGAAATTGGAAGATCTTTTTCCTGAAGGTTATACATTATGAGAAATGTGAGATTTCTATATTTTGTTATAACCTCCAAGGGTATTGGCTTAATAGTCAAGTAATAGGTTTTTTGCTGATCCTATTCATTCTCCTCAAATTATTAAATGCTTGATAGTGTATATTTTCTCTTGAAATATGTTTCTTAGAAGCAAAGTTCAGTGGGATATTCTGCAAAAAATAAAAATAAAAAAGAGTTCAGTGGCCAAATAAGTTGGGAAATGCTACATATTATACCCCTCTTCTTGTACATCATAGTATGCATTAGCAGACTAATCACCCAGAGAACTGCAACTCTTCCTTGAAGCAATGCCTAGTAACAATCTGAAGAAAGAATATTCCATAGAGCCTTTTGAGAAATTTAGCGTTTAATAATATGGAAAACATTTTTATTGCTGAGACATTTACTGAATTGTTGTGTACAAACATCATGGTAAAAACTTAGTCCTGAGTTCCATTCCCAAAGCCATACTGGTTGTGGTTTCACTATAGGGGACTGCAAATCAGGGACAGAGTGAACTCTCAGCAACACTGCACTTTAGTGGCGCCTGGGTGACATCCAGATTCTGTAATTGGTCATTACTTCCTGTACATCATCTCTCTAGACTTAAAAACAAAACAAAACAAAACAAAAACCTTTCTTTGTTTTTTTTGAGACTGAGTCTCTCTCTGTCGCCCAGGCTGGAGTGCAGTGGCGCGATCTCGGCTCACTGCAAGCTCCGCCTCCCGGGTTCACGCCATTCTCCTGCCTCAGCCTCCCGAGTAGCTGGGACTTCAGGTGTCCGCCACCACGCCCGGCTAATTTTTTTTTTTTTTTTTTTTTTTTTTAGTAGAGACGGGGTTTCACCTTGTTAGCCAGGATGGTCTCGATCTCCTGACCTCGTGATCCGCCCGCCTCGGCCCCCCAAAGTGCTGGGATTACAGGCGTGAGCCCCCGCGCCGGGCCGCATATGTTTTGTTGGTGTTGACTGATGTTCGTTAAAAAGGAGGTTCCAGGGAACCGTGCCATTATTTGTAATAAACACATTCCTCTGCAGAAATGGACACATGCATGGTATAAACACACAATGTAATGGGTTCTGAAAGGACCTGGGGATGAGGTATTTGAGGACAGGATTTGCACAGGCAATGTGTAAGCGAGAGAAGTTTCTGAGTGGAGACTCAAAAGGATTCAAGAATTGGAAGGTGTAGTCAAGGCGGACACCAGAAAGATTGTTAGTAAATAGGGTAGGAAGGCTAGGCCAATGTTATGCAGTGTTTAAATAGTAATGGTTAAGCCAATGCTTTAAAAATAAGCGATTAACTGTTTTCAAGTGATATATGAAGATATTTTGTGAATTCTTCTGCAGGCTCCCGTCTTCGTCAGGAAGATTTTCCACCTCGCATTGTTGAACACCCTTCAGACCTGATTGTCTCAAAAGGAGAACCTGCAACTTTGAACTGCAAAGCTGAGGGCCGCCCCACACCCACTATTGAATGGTACAAAGGGGGAGAGAGAGTGGAGACAGACAAAGATGACCCTCGCTCACACCGAATGTTGCTGCCGAGTGGATCTTTATTTTTCTTACGTATAGTACATGGACGGAAAAGTAGACCTGATGAAGGAATCTATGTCTGTGTAGCAAGGAATTACCTTGGAGAGGCTGTGAGCCACAATGCATCGCTGGAAGTAGCCAGTAAGTAAACTGGGCGCTCTGTGTTTGGCAGGGGGAGTGGCAGAGTGGCGTCATTTGTTTGATCATGGCAATGAAAAGTCGAATTTGTATCTCAGGCCTTACCTGAGGATAATCTCTAGCTTTGTATGTGAATACAATCTACTATTTCGGTTTTCTGTATTTCTCATCCTAACTTGTTATTCTAGCTAAATTGGGATTTACACACAGTTGGTTAATGATTTGACTTTTGATTGGGAGTGATTTTCTGTTGGAAAGTTTTATTAAAATTGTTCTATCCCCTCCTTTGTTACTTTTAAAGATATTGAATAGGGAACCATGTGCTGCCTATAGTTCAGCTACTTGAGACACTGAGGCAAGAGAATTGCTTGAGCCCAGGGGTTCTGGGCTGTACTGCACCATGCCCATTTGGTGTCCAAACTAAGTTTGGTGTCAGTACGGTGACCTCCTGAGAATGGGGAACCACCAGGTTGGCCTAAAGAGGAGTGAACAGGATCAGGTCAGAAATGCAGCAGATCAAAACTCCCATGCTGATCAGTAGTGGGATCATGCCTGTGAATAGCCAAAAAATACACACACACACACACACACACACACACACACACACACACACTCTGTCTCTCTCTCTCTCTCTCTCTCTCATCCATAGCTACATATGAGAATTTGTCTATAAATAAGATAGTGTGGGATTTAAAAATTTGTCTTCATTAAGAAAAATACCTTCAACTGGCAGTTTAAGTTAGGGTTTTAAACCATTTCTAATTCTTAGAAATATATTTCTATTAAAGCTATATCAAAAAAGTATACATATATGCCTTATATTTTATTTGCTTGGCTACTGTGGGGTGCCTTTGGAAGAAAACAGGTGTATGTTATCCTCAAGTAGTTGATGGTTCAGTTTATTTACACTAGCACCAAATACAGCTCATTTGAAATTACCCTCCAGAAGGATTTATTGACTAACCATTAAACTATTGTATCTATAGGCTAGATTTGTATTGCAGTTGAATGAGAATTGGGCTTCTTTTATTTTCTATCTACATTCAAGGAGTAGCCAAAATGATTCATCCCCTTGAAAGGATCCTGCTGTATATAATATGACAAAAATTGAGAATTGCATAGGGATTGGAGAGACAAATGAAATTTAGATAAAATTCACTTTATATATAATTCTCTATAAAACTATATACATAACCATGTATATATTTATATATGATGTTTTTCCAAGATAATTGATATGTTAATATATGTTCAAAATTTTAATTATATAATTAGTTTTCATAGTCTTCAAAATTCAACTATAACTTAAATAAGCATAAAATTATACATTGATATAATTATAAAATTATAAATGTAGAAAGGGATTTAGAGACAGATTATTCCAACTCAATCATATTATTAACGTGAAATCAGCCCTAGAGAATGTAAATGACTTGATCACTCTCCCAGAGCCTCATATTACTTAAGACAGAATGCCAAAAATTTCTGATATGAGCGTAAAATATAATTAGATACAATAAAAATTAAAGTAACATTTTAAACTATGTTAAAACTAGCTATTCATTTTTAAAATATTTCTTTGAAGTTCTGCAATCCAGTTTATATTTGCCTATTCACAGTTAACTAACAATGAACTTATGACCTTACTCTTATTGTCTTGATTCTCAGTAAAGGTCTCAGAACTAAATTAGTGAGGTGAATGACAGCTGTCATCATAACAGAAGGCTAGTTTGCTTTTTTTTTATTTTTTAAGGCCAGCTTGAATGTAGCCCATGCAAAATAAGTTTAAATGTTCGACCTATTTATAAAAGAATGTATAGTCCTCCCTCAGGATTCATGGGCGATTGGTTACAGGACTGCTGTATATACAAATACCCATGGATGCTCAAGTTCCTTATATATGATGTAGTATTTACACATAACCTATGCACACCCTCCCCCATATACTTACAAATATGTCTAGATTATGTACAATAGCTCATATAGTAATTGTTGCTATACCGTATTGTCTAGGGGATAATCGCAAGGGAAAAAAAGACCATACATATTCAGTATAGATACTATCATTTTTTCCCCCTAATATTTTCCATCTGTGATTGGTTGATTCCACAGTTGCAGAGCCCATGAATATAGAGGACCAACTGCATGTTTTGATAAAGTCATATTTCAAAAGTTATGATATTACTATCAAGTTATGATATTAAACTATCACCCCCAAGTAAAAACATTAACGAAAAGTGTCTTGAGGCAACACAGGTTTCATAGCGCAGTTGTTGGTAATGCTTTCAAAACATTTTCATGTGTTTTATTTGCCTTTAAACCAAGTTTTACAGGTGTAACAACAACTGTATTTCTTGGTTCCTAACAATTGTCAACCTCTCAAACATTGAAAAAAAATTAATATAGAATGCCATTTAAAACTTTTATTTCTTTATAGAAATAATATTTTTGTCTATTGTGCCTTAAATATTTATTTAAGTTGAAGTAATGCACCAAAGTTATTCTATTTATCAGTTATTTGGGGGATTATTTATTTTTATTTTCATTTATATCCCAGTTATAACAAGGGTAGACCTCAGTGCAGATATTGGTTAATGTTTTGCTGCTGTTCTTTGCTGTGTAGTTAAAAACTGTAAACCTTTTTCTCAAAAACAGTATTGATGCAGTTAAAGTTATCTCACACAATTATAAAGTCAAAAAATTGGAATGCTAAGAAATGTATAGTAGTTTTTATCTCTAACATTTTTACTTGTAATTATTTGAAGTTTGATTTTATAAAAGAAAACAATTTTTATGCACAAATGTGATTTTAAAATTTATTTTTCATTGATTATTTTTCTTTGCAAACCAATAATCATGTCTTGATAATATGAAATTATTTAATTTAGAATACTTTGCTGTTTTTAAGACATAAAAACTCACTATTTGTCTAATTCAGTTTCAAACCCAACTTTCTAAGAAGGTCTTACAAGTTGTATTTTCTTGCTTGTTTTGGATTAGCTCTATTTAAAAGTTTATTAGGAAAATATTTTGTGAGTTTATTCTCCTGTAACCAATATCACCAATGATTAAACTTAGAACTCCATGTTATGCCTGTCACAAATTGATAACACAGATCTTTGACACAACTTATATTTAATACGTAATTTGATCTTGGATAATTACACTGAAGTTTAAAGAAAGTTAATTTGAACCTTGACCCTCATGTTTTCCATTGTAGAACATGGCTCTCTACATCATCTGCTAAGCAGTATACAGTCAGCATATGGCTATTTGTTTCCATTTAAGCTGTTTTCTCCTGAGGAAGAAAAATTCCCTCCAGACTAGGCAGACATCTGCTGGCTATCTTAGCAGCAAAACCATAGAAGAACTATTTTTCCTAAAAGTGTATATGTATTTTGCTAATTAATTAAAGATTATGTCTTTTGTAGATTTTACTAACTGGAGTGCTTTTTAATAGTAATTGCTTTGAACTAAAGTGTATGCATTTTGAAGGAATATTTTCTCGCTGCTTTCAATATATTATGTTCTTTCATTGTTATTATTAGTAACTTACGCTTCTTAAAGTGACTTAGAATTCAAATTATACAGTTTTCCTCATGTGGGTAAAATGAGAACATGAACTGACCATGTATGCTGAGTAGCCACGTGTTTACCTAGGTACGATAGAATGTATTTCCAAAATCTAGTCCATGGAAGATGGAAGGATTACTCCTAGGGGTAAAATGATTCAGATGAGATGAAGTGGAGTGGAAATAGAATATGTTATTATAAAATATTGTTTGATTGATTGGTGTGTGTATCATCAGAAAGATTCAGAGAAGGAAAGATTTGTTCGATATAAAAGAGCAGATCAGTGATAGAATGAAGACTGGAAATTGGGTCCCCCCCATTTTGAGCTTAGAATAGATGAGAATCCCTGAGTTCTGAGATATCAGCACCGTAGCTTAGAACTAACTCCTTCACAGAAGTAGATGGTCTTTGGTGAGGGCGGAAAAGCCATATATAAATATATGTATGTGAAAATACATGCGTATATGTATATATCTTTACTGGACAGACTTTTTATGTTTGAAATTGAACTAACTTTATATTGCATCTTTTAAAATATTCCTTGTTTCCTCTACTTTTGTCTTTTAAAAAAAGTACCATTTAAAAATGCTTTGATCAGATTCTAAAACATTTTTATATATCTTATTTTTATTTTCAGTATTCAAAGAATACTGTTAAAGGGTGGTTTAGTTTCAATTTTTAAACACCATTTTACTCTTTTGTACACGTATACTCTAAAATGTACTGGCTCTTCATTCCAAAAATGATTCATGATTAAATGAAATAATGCATGTAAAATATATAACACAGTTACTAGCACATGGTTATAATTCATAAGTCTCAATTGTTGTTGCTATTGCTTTCACTACCTTTTTCTCTTTACTTCCATTATGGTTAGACACTGGAGAACTGAAAGATTATTTAAACAAACCCTCTTATCTAAAGGGGACTTGGACAGTTCTGATTTCAAAAATGAGATCAGTTCTTACTTTATTTTGAATTTGAAGATATATTTGCTAAGATACTTAAATTTAAATAAAATGCTTCATTAATTAAATTTATTTAAATTAATTTCTGATTAAGTAAACAATATACTGGAAATACTAAATTCCATCTTGAAATTGATCATGTGGGAAGTTGACGCTTTGGATCCTCATTGGTGATGCAGGACATGCAAATAATCTTGAGTCCACTCAGTTTTGTTTCAGGAACAAATTTATTTTTTTAACTTTCATATTCAAATTTTCTTTTTCAATTTATATTTGTCCACTTAAGTAAAGAAGCCATATTGCTAAGTTCCATGACATGATTATGTTTATTGAAGACTTTTTTGCTATCACTCAGAATATGTTCTTCTGTCATTGCCTTGCATAACAATATATTTGGATTTTTATTAGTAGTTATTTTATCATCTTTAATGACCAAAAAATAAAAATCAGAAAATAATGACATCTCAATGATGTCAGTAAGTAGTGAGTCCATCAGTCCACCTGTTGCATCCAAATATCAGGTTTAAATTGTTTCATAAGTGAGGTATAGGCACATTATCTCTTGAAGTAAATATAGCATGTATTCTGTATTTGATGGGAAAAAAGCAGAAGTATTTGGATATACATTAAGAGAAAAGACACTTGTCATTTTCTTTTGAAAGCACATAAAATTCTCTTTATGTTTTTAGATTTTGCTTTCCAAAGAGTAGTTAATATGAAATATCAAAATAGAAACTTATATTTCATAAGCCATATGAGAGATTTCAGGGCTAATGGGCAGAAAGAGAAGATTTGAGTTTCAATGGGCATTTCAGCAGAAAAGGACAGTTTGCTGACCATTTCAGTATGAGTGTTAGAGAACATGGCTGTGTCAGAGAATGTAATATTCCTTCTAGCAATAAATAACCTCAGGTTATAGTCTATCTTAAAACTATGCTTAGTTAAACAGATTATAGGCTCACATATCTGTTTAGTTAGCTTCTTCTTTTTCTGCTTAATCTCACAGAAGTGTGTATTAATCCTTAGCAACTTTCTAGAAAGATCTTAGAGTGGGAGTACTTTACACAATTTCCTTTTTTATTATCCATCACAGGTCAACTAAGATGATTTATAAGCTTACAAAAATCATTTTTATAAAAAAATTCTAAAATTATATTTTACATTCTGATTGCAGAAGTAATATATGCTAATTATAGAACACTTTTAAAATACATACATGCATTTGCAATCCCGCTATCCAGAGATAACTACTATTGAACTTTGGGTGTGTATCCGTCTAGTCTTTTTTTCCTGCACATTATGTACAGAACGATCCTATAAGCAGGTATTTCATATGTATTTTCTTATTTTCTATGGAAAGCTATTTACTGTTCAATAATATTTACTCTTTTCTTAGGTGGCCAAAAAAGGCATTAGGTATGTTGGAATACATAGTCAGCTATGTCATAAAGACTAAATGGAAAAGTTTGACTCTCTAGATTGGATGCTACAAAACAGCTGCTGTCAATATAACTGTGTTCAGTATTACTAGATACACTATCCTGGAACAGATTCAATCTGGTAATCTTGGGGTTAAGGGTGATGTATTTTATTACCAGTCTCATGAGCTACTCCTTTTACTTTCTTGAAAAGTAGCTGATATTCATACATGCTGAAAAGTGCTAAGATGAGTATTTCAACACTAGTTGATACTTAGATATAAAGCCTCTTGAGACATCCAGAATATCAATTCAGTATTTGGTTATTTATGGGAAATTCTTGGCAGTGTCTCCTTGTATCAACAGTACTGTCTTTAAAAACTAATAAAATGAGAAGGTGCATCTGGTTATCTCTGAAGCCTTATCATCAGATCACTCTTTTTAATCCTCCTAATTTGCTTATTATTTAAATGCTAGAAATCTTTCTCATATTCATAGACTAACTTGAGAATCATTTGTATTTAAAGGTTTTGGTTCACAAGTTTAATTTAAACCTTAGTATAATTAATTTTAATTAATACCGTAGAGTTTAACTGAAGCGCTCAGTACTTACCAGTTTAAACTTTTTTTTATTTTTGAGACAGGGTCTCACTCTGTCACCCAGGATGGTGTGCAGTGGCACAGTCACCCTCACTGTAGACTCAACTTCCGGGGCTCAAGCAATCCTCCTAACTCAGACTTCTGAGTAGCTGGGACTAAAGTGTGTGCCACTACACCAGGCTATTTGTTTTGTTTTGTTTTTACTTTTTGTGGAGACAGGATCTCTCTGTATTGCCCAGGCTGGTCTCAAACTCCTGGTCTCAAATGATCTCCCTTCCTTGGCCTCCCAAAGTGCTGTGATTATAGGCATAAGCCACTGTACCTGGACAATTTAAACCTTTTAAAATCTATACTTGCTGTACCATAGATTTGTCAGGTTAGAATAAAACATGGTTAAATACCCTTGGTGGATAAAAGTTCTTCTGTTGTTTTGTTACACAATACGGACATTGAAAATGTTGTTTTTGGCTGGGCACGGTGGCTCATGCCTGTAATCCCTGCACTTTGGGAGGCCGAGGTGGGCAGATCACTTGAGGTTAAGACTTCGACACCAGCCTGACCATCATGGAGAAACTCCGTCTCCACTGAAAATACAAAATTAGATGGGCATAGTGGTGCATGCCTGTAATCCCAGCTACTCGGGAGGCTGAGGCTGAGGCAGGAGAATCGCTTGAACCTGGGAGGCGGAGGTTGCGGTGAGCTGAGATCGTGCCATTGTACTCCCGCCTGGGCAACAAGAGTGAAACTGTCTCAAAAAAAAAAGAAAGAAAGAAAAGAAAATGTTGTTTTTAAAAGTCGGAAATTGAATAAAAATTGAAGAACACCAAAATATAGTTTGTCCAAAAAAGAAAAGTGATTTTTTTTTAAAGTAACTTCTTACAGGCATTTTGTTTAGCTCTAGCTAGTCAATGGTGACCAAAAATGAAATGATTCTTGTCTTCATGGAAATTCCAGGACAATGGGAGGTGAGAGGAACCGGGGGGGGGGGGGGGGGGAAAGAAAATAAGCAACTAGCCAAATAAATAACTTTATGCTTAATTTTGACAAGTACCAGGAAGGAATTTAGTCAGAGCTGAGGGTTGAATTACATGTGGATATTACTGGGCAATATGCAATGGTGGGGTGTCAGGATCTGATTTACATTTTAAAACATCACCTATGTTGTACCTGAGTGTTACATGTGTAGAGAATGAGTTGCATAATAGTCAGAGGACATCAATTAGGAGGCTATTCTGGTATTCCAGGCAAGAAATGTTGATAGTTTGAAGCTGGTGGTAGTAATAGAGATGAAAAGAAAAGAGAGGATTAGATTTGGGGACCAAAGATTTGGCTTAATTTTAGAGAGTTAAATAGTAGAAGTTGAGATTTTGCAGGAGATGCAATTGATGACAAGGTCAAGGTCAAGCCTATGACTGCAAATGGAATTGGGAGTTTGGATTAGGATTTGTTAGCTCAAAATGGCTTATAGCAGTTTGGTATGCTTCATCCCATCACCATCCCGAGAGAGAAAGTATACTTTCTGTTTTTCTCTTACCTGGAATGTGCTCTTCTTCCAAGTCCACCTGTCACTCTCTTATTGTAGGCTTAGGGCCCCCCTTTCCCAAAACCATGATGTGGCCAGTGTACTGGGTTTAGCCTCTTGCAGTCTGTGCTCACATGGCTCCCAGCACACTGCCTTAAAATGCAGCATTTGTCTTTTCATCCCAAGTGCCTAGCACCATGCCTGGCCTATTGGAAGTGAAGTGATCTAACATGGAACTCAGAAATATTTTACTTCCTGTGTGATGAACATCATAAGCATCATAATGCCACATCAAGGAGCAGTCTAATCTACCTTTTTCACTCAATTCCCAACAACTTCTTTGTATAGTTAGGGAGTTTGCCTGCTCTCAAACACTACTTTGAGAGCACAGGATTTAGAAAACAGTCATCAGGTACTATTTCCTTAGGAGGTTTTATTTGTTTTGTTTTCTTTCATTCTGGAATATTTAAGTATCTCTTTTGGGGATAACATTACTTGCGGAATTTAGCTGACTTCCAGTAATACGAGAAGCCAAATGAATTGCTTTTAGGCTCTGATAAATGTAAAGCTGTCTTTCTAAGTGTAGTGACCCTTCCGTGCAATCTCAACCTGTGTTTCTTACCCTGATGATCAGTTAATAGACCATGAAGAGGATTCAGCTCTTCCTAACTGATAAGGAAATTGTTTCTCGGTCAAGCACAGTGGCTCATACCTATAATCCCAGCAGTTTGGGAGGCTGAGGTAGGCAGATGGCTTGTGGCTCAGGAGTTTGAGACCAGCCTGGGCAACATGGTGAAACCCTGTCTCTACAAAAAAATACAAAAATTAGCCGGGCGTGGTGGTGCATGCCTGTAATCCCAGCTACACGGGAGGCTGAGGTGGAAGGATTGGTTGAGCCCGGGATGTGGAGGTTGCAGTGAGCTGAGGTGGCATCACTGCGCTCCAGCCTGGGCAATAGAGCGAGACTCCATCTCTAAATAAATAAATAAATAAATAATACTGGAAAAGAAATAATTTCTGCGTTGACAGTGCCTGAATTTCCTGAGGTTGCTTGAGACACTTTACATATGCAAAACAGGACCTAGCAACCTTTACTTTCTCTTTTTCTGCCTGGTAGGGGATAAAATACACACAATGACAGGACTGTCTTTATAAATGAATAAAATGGAAAGGTGCATCTGGTTATCTGGGGCCTAATTTTTAATTCAGTATATCTGATGTTTAAGTCTAATCTCAGTCTCTTAGTCTCTAAAGTGAAAATTGTAACTTCAGTCGCATTTTAAATTGTGTTGTATTTAACCCAGGGTTTAAATTGAAGTTTTAATGGTGCAAATGACATTTTACATTTGTCAGGAGAAATAAAAGTTTATGATCAAGTTATTTAGTATGCCTGAATGAGAACATTTTAAATCTTATCCAGTAAATTATGGAGCAAATTCAGAATAAAAGCTAAAAAGTTAAAGAGAAAATGGGCAAAGACACCACCTCCACGAAAGGATTTATATATCTCGATCTCTCCCCCTCCCCGACTCTGTACATATTTACCAGGTAATACTGTCCTGTATGTAGATTTAGTCACATTAAGTTACTCTTTTATCAGATTTTTATCTCAGTCAGGCACCATAAAAATGGATTAAGAGCCAGCATTTAATGTAGAAGGACCTTTAGAGCATTTTAATTATGTAATTCAGCACTTGTCATAGCTTATGAGAGTGTTCTCAAATGGAAGTGTAGTACAGGTTGCAATCTCGTTGACTCTTGCTTAAAGGCATTCTTGGAAAATATGATTTAGAATATTTTCCTTTGGGACCACCCCTGGGAAGAAACCAGTAATGAGTCAATAACTGATGAAAGAGGAACAATATTTATATGACCAGTGGATCGAGAATCTATGGATATTTGCTTTTCTCTCTGCTTGCTTAAATCACGCAAAGTAGCCCTAAAATTCTGTGTTTGGACTCTAACATTGGTAGGCAATAAGGTCAATTTCTTAACATTTTTCTTTTTCTTTTCTTTTTAAAAAGTAATTAACACTTAGGTCACTGCATTGTCTCCCATTAAATGAGTTCTTTCTGGACCATGTTGGTAATAATTCTTAAAGCCTCCCTCAGAGTTCTAATCAATACATTTCTTATGAACTGTTCTAGAAGGCGTTTTGTTCTGTTTTAGTTTAATGGGTTTTCTTAACCCTATCCAGTGACTCCTTTCTGTAGTGGACATTGTGGATACTCTTTTTAGTTACAGACAATTAATTCTGTCATTAAGTCAAAACAAATTTTGTTTTCAACAAATTTAATAAATGATTATTTAGTACAGCTCTGTGATCTTGCTGAAATTATTTAGTCTCTGTGTGTTTCAGTTCTCTTACCTGTAAAATGGGGATATGAATTATGCTTACCTAATAGAGGTTTGGGAAGGATTAATAGTTGGTGTATCTATAGTGCTCAGAACTGTGCCTGGCTGACAGCAGGCAGTATGTGTGAGTTGTAGCTGTTGTAACATCTGCTGTTTACTATGTTAGGCTCATTCTTCGGTTGATTCCTTCCATGTATATGGTTCCAAAGAATGTGTCTCTTCATTTCAGAAAGGCAAATGCTGAAAAACTAATTCCATGTATAGTTACATTTAGAATAATCTTTCTTTCTCCTGGGTTAGTCATCTTCTCATACATAAGTCCACATAATTATTGTGAAAAGATATGTATTCTTTATATATCAGTACATGGTCTGTGTTTTATGACAAATATATCTTTGAAGGTTTATAAAGCTGCTGTTAGTGGCCTGGTTAACATTTAGATATTTCACTGTGGCCTTTCTCAAAATATATACCAATGAATTATTATTTTGGCAGTTAAAAAATAATTTGGAAAATACTTCTTTAAAGAGACTTTTAAACATACCTCTTTTCTGCAAGACTTCAGTCTCTAAAATATTCAAAAATGATATGATACACGAGTAAGGGATCTCAATTAGTGTGACTTCCACACTTATATGAACTGCAAAAACATTTTGTATGAATAATCTGTCTTGTTTTTCCCAGAAAATGTTTTGGGTAGACATTTTGTGTAATATTTCATACTCTGTGGAAGAAAATACAATTTTAAAAGTGCCTCGGTATCTCAGGTTTGGATGTGTGGTTATCTTCGTGATTCCTTTATTTGCAGAATGTAAGAGTAAGAATAGAATGTACTGTTCTGTTTCCATTTTGTCTTCCAGGAATGTTTTCTTCTATCCCGTATTGAAGAATATAATAGGAGCCCATTCAAGATTTTAAACATAGGCAATTCAAATATGGAGCTTTACCGACATTTTCCAAAGAGATGCTTAGTACCATGTGTGGCCTTATCCCACTCTCTCACTGATATCCTGTTACTCTTAATGGCCTTGATCTCAGCTTTCTAAACTTTGCTTTTTATAATGGATATAATTTACCTCTTGTCAATAATTGACATAGTTGACCTTCTTTTTTGAAATATTCTCTTTCCTAGAATTTCATGGCACCCAGCTATATCAGGATTGCATCCAACTTTCATGTAACCGAAGTTAGGACATTTAACCAGATTGGTTTAAGTTTAATGCCTGAGATAGGCCATATAGAGAATGTATAGTGGCTTTATATGATTTTCCTCTTATTCATCTGGCTGAGTCTTTCTTGGCCTATAGCTAAAATATTCCATTTCTCGAGGATTTGTCATAGGCTCTGTTTTTTGCTTTATGACTTACCCTGAATGACCACACCCACCTCCTTGCATTCACGTACCAATTTTGTCCTGATTCACTCTCTGTTCTCTCATCCCCAGCCTGAACCTCTACACTCAGCTCCATTTGGAGGTCCTGGTGGTACCTGCAGCTCAAATGTCCACAATGCAACTTTTCATCTTTCTTCTCATTCCTGACTTTCCTCTATTATTTCCTAACGATGATAATGATACCATCATCCATCCAACCCTCCAGACCAGAAACCTGAGATTGATTCTTCCCTCCTTTCTTTACACAGCAGTTGAGCCTCAGGTCTTGCTGATGTTTTCTCCTGAACAGCTTCAGTATTTTCCCACTTATCTCCATTGCCTTTGCAATTTGAATCAGAATCACCATTATTTCTCATCTTAGTAACTATAATACTCTTTTGCAAGTACAAATCTCATCAGTCCCTCTAGATGCTCACTCAGAGACTCTCAATTGCTTCTAAAGTCTTAATTTTTAAAAATGACTTCCAAGGATCTATATGACCCTGGCATTGTGGCCTAGAATTCAACCCCATCCCTTTGGTCTAGTAAAATGTATATATTGGCTGGGTGTGGTGGCTCACGCCTATAATCCCAGCACTTTGGGAGGCTGAGGTGGGTAGATCATGAGGTCAGGAATTTGAGACCAGCCTGGCCAACATGATGAAACCCCATCTCTCCTAAAAATGCTATAATTAGCCACGTGTGGGGGTGGGCACCTGGAGTCCCAGCTACTGGGGAGGCTGAGGCAGGAGAGTTGCTTGAACCTGGGAGGCGGAGGTTGCAGTGAGCTGAGATGGCGCCGTTGCACTCCAGCCTGGGCAACAGAGCGATACTCCGTCTCAAAAAAAAAAGTACATTTTGCTTCAGAGTTCAGCAGAGCCATCACTTCTGCCCAGGCTCTTTTTCTTTATCCCCACTCCTCCCACACCCACCACAAGTTAAAGGTAACCATAAATGGACCACCCCCTATCCCTTTATCATAGTACATCACTCCTGCATTGTGAGGAAATCTTCATTCTTCTGTATTTGGCACTTACTTCTCACCACTGTGTATACCTTGTAGTACCTGGCACAGGTCACAAAAGTATTATTATTAATTTTTTGTCAATAAAAGATTGTATACAAAGATTCTCTTCAACCAACATCAATGAGAAAAGGTGTTTTTCGTTATATTTGAAGGGTAAGGTACAATTTGCATTTTGTTCCCACAGTGGAAATGAGCGATTGCGCACAAATTATCCATATTTTTATACCTGCTCGGCCTTATGCCTCATTTTTTTCCTGTTTGGAAACAAATAATTTTTTTCTAGAATAAACTAATTAGAAGTTATATTTGTGAGTGTCCAATGCAGCTCAACTTTTTCAAAAGAGCTTCAAGTACAACATTATTTAATACATATTCTGATCATTAGCTCAGATGATAAAATTTGACTATAAAATTTAGTGAACCTTAAGTAGAATGAAATTATGTTTCAGAATCTATACTAAACAGCAGATATTACACATAGGTATTTAAAGGGGAATATGCATTGATGAACATCACTAGAAATAAGCACAAGTTTCCCTAAATTGTTACATAAGCAGAAAAAAGTATTCATTAACATTGTAGCTAAATGTATAGTGTAAAAGTTTACCTCAATGTTTACTTTAATAACCTAACATGTACTGCTTGAAAATCAGTTAAAAGGCATGACAACATAGAACCTTGAAAATAATTTGGAATTTAGATTTTTAAAATATTAAATTAAAAAAATAATAGATTTAAAAACAATTGCTACTTTATTTTTAAATTATCAAAATTATTAATTTAAGTATTTTTAAATATAAATATTTCCATGTAAATGTAAAACAATTTACAGATATTAAATATTTAAGACTCTAAATATTTAATTATTTTTGGAACACTCTGCTTTTGTTTAAAGTGAGACACAAAATTCAGAAACTAGAATGTCACAGCCTTTGCCATTGCAGCTTGCTTCCTTTGACTGAGATGTGCTGATAGTAACCATTTTCTAAGCTATAATGATTAGTGCTACTTAGGGGAGGTAGGAAAAAAGTTAATTTAACTGGAGTGGTTCAGTTTTAAAGGGATTTTATTGAACACAGAAAGTATACACAAACACACACACACACTGAAGAAATATTTTAATATGCCTGTTACAGATGCAGTTACAGCTCTTTTTTGTTTTTCAGTGTTTTTAGAATGTCAGATCCAAATATTTTTTATTTTTTAAAAATAAAGTTGAAACATATGATTTATTCATGAAATTTCAGAGGGGGAAAATATGAACAAAGGAATCCCTCTCCCTCTAACCTTGCCCTGAAATGCTACAATGACTGTAATAATTAGCTCCATGTTATTATAGATTATTTCTCTTATAAATAATTTATATTTCAGTTTGCTTTAGTTCTTTAAAAAGGCAAAGCATGAAATTGATTAGATATAATTGTACATTTGATTAATATTTAATTTGAAATTATTTTGCAGCTTCAAGTTTAGATGTAACTGTCACATTTTAGAATACTAAGTGTATATTAGATAGCTTGATATAAATGTCTTCCTAATTATTCACTTTTTTATTATTCAGAAGCACCATTTCTCAGAGCTATACATCATGTTTTATAATGTGTGTATGTATACATACTTATACATGTATGTGTGTATATGTATTTATATATGTGTATTTTTTTTTCTTTTGTTGGATAACAGGATTGACTCAATTTAGACATCACCTTTTTTTTCTTCCCTAAGGAGTTCAGGTCATAATTCAATAATACCACATATATAACAAGTACTGTTATAAATGCAAGTATTAACCAATTTGAAAACATAGCTCATTCATTCCACATAAAACACAAGTTCCTACTTTGAGGGACTGTTTGCATCGCCTCCTTCGCCTTCTCAGAGGAACTCAGGTAATCAGTTCACCTTCTTAGAGGAACTCAAGTAATCAGAGCTGTTGCTCCACTGAAGCTCCTGGAAGGGTAGAGGCCAGAGGACCTCCTATGGGGACAGATTTCTCGGGCAGCTTGAGTTGATGAGCTGGAGAGGTGGCTTGAGGAAGGAGTAACGTCCTCCGGAATGAGAAGTTTCTCACTTCTTCCTCTTCTTTCCAGTCACATCATTTCTTTCTTCCCTTAGTGGCATTTCAATTTTCTAGAAAAGCGGAGACTACTATAGAGTAGCATTACACACACCATTTAAAGCTTTTTCTCTGATTCAGCTGAAGTCTCTGGAATCTGTCCGGTGGCAATCTACAATTCTATGGACAGTCACTCTGGTCCTGGGGAAAGGGAAGATATTAATCAGTCCCTTTCCACTTTAGAAAATGACTTGCAAAAAATAAATGAAACAAACCAGGGATGGGATCATGTGAATAAGATATTTTTGCTTACCATTGAGTTTCCTTCATGGAATATCAGTTCCATGAGGATAAGGACCTTGTAACTCCTAGTAACTGCTGATCTAGAACAGTACCTGGCACAGAAAAAGTCTCAAAAATGTTTAGCGAATGAATGGACTCTGAGCTTAACTCTTGAAGCTGATTTTCTGGGGCTGAAAGGTAAGGACCTGATAGTGTCTCTGGAACTCTGTGACTTCATTTTCTTGTCTATAAGAGGGCAATGCTATATGTTATCTTGCCTAATAATTGTGTAATTGGATAACTATTGGAAAATAATTTGCACTAGTCAGAGATAGGCATTATCCAGATAAGAGATAATTATCTTTATTAAATAGTCAATGATGTCCTTAGAACTTCTGATATTTCTAATGGTTTTGCAAAACTGCAGTCTTAGTGCCTGAAAGAAAATCAGACAATGAGTCCAGATGCAATAGCTCACACCTGTAATGCCAGCACTTTGGGAGGCAGAGGTGGGTGGATCCCTTGAGGTCAGGAGTTCGAGACTATGGTGAAACCCCATCTCTACTAAAAATACAAAAGTTAGCCAGGTGTTGTGGTGCATGCCTGTAATCCCAGCTACTCGGGAAGCTGAGGCAGGAGAATCGCTTGAACCCAGGAGGCAGAGGTTGCAGTGAGCTGAGATCGTGCCACTGCACTCCAGCCTGGGTGACAGAACAAGAATGAGACTCTGTCAAAAAAAAAAAAAAAGAAGGAGAAGGAGAAAAAGAAAATCAGACAGTGGTTTCATAAAAAAGTAATCAAGAGAGGATAGGGAGAGGAAGAGGGAGAAGGAGAAAGACAGGGGGAGGACTTTAAATTTGTTAGCTCTGACTACCATGCCTATGAACTTTTCTTTGAAATTATGCTTTTCTATGAGAATTTGTATATTTTTTGTTGATGTTTCTAGCCTTTTAGCCTGATGATAGGACCTTTGAGTGTCTATCTAGGATACATTGGTAGGTAAAGGTAGACCATGATCATTTTTGGCAGAAATGAAGCCTGTTTCCAGAAGGCACGTTCCTCCATGATTTTCTTGAACATTTTTGGTTGATGACTTGGGGGTCGGGGAATCCATTCAGGTAAGAGGTTAGTTTTTTGGTCTTCAAATTTGGAAGAGCACCTTTAGCCTTTGATTTGAATTATCTTCTCACAGCAACTATTATGTTGACTGCCTGTACATGGCTTTAATACCATATAAACCTAGTTTATCTTTTGTATATTTGATTTCTTAGATGGTTAGAGCTGCCTGTAATCCCAGCACTTTGGGAGGCCGAGGTGGGCAGACCTCATGATCTACTAAATAAGAGAAATTTTCTCTTATTAATAAGAAAAACCCGTCTCTACTAAAATAAGAAAAAATAGCTGGGCATGGTGGTGCACGCCAGTAGTTCCAGCTACTCGGGAGGCTGAGGCAGGGGAATCGCTTGAACCCAAGAGGTGGAGGTTGCAGTGAACTGAGATCGTGCCACTGCAGTCCAGCCTGGACAGAGCAAGATTCTGTTTCAAAAAAAAAAAGGATTGTTAGAGCTCTTTTCTATTCTTTTATATGTGTTGTGTTTTCCTTGTACATAATAGTTTGAAAACTTTAACTATTCATGCCAGATTTTGTTCCCTGTTTAAAAGTGTGTTTCTGTGTCAGTGAACTTTTACATATTTTATATACATCATACCCATTTGTATTGTTACTCAAAAACTTTTGAAAAATGCTTGTTACTTTCCTAAAATAAGGTGAACTTATATTGCGAACAAAATCGTATTATTTCAGAGGCATTCCATTTGGGACATTTACTGTACTACAGGGAATCTCTCATTTCAAAATGACTTGTGTTGCACTTATTGTTTACAAAACTGTTCATTTATCTGACATAAGGGGCTAATCAAACTGCTTAAGTACATTCCTGGATGTTTGGAAGATTTTTAAGCACCATAGAGAGGGTACTTATGCTATGGAAATTGTGCTTATATATATATGCATAATTGCCACTGAAATTCTGAACAGACCCAAAGGAAGAAAAATACTGCGATTTAAATAGTCAAGCTAACATAATTAATTTATATCTATTTTATATTTGACTTAGTGGGATAAATTGTTTTGTGGAAAACCATATTATAAAATAGTCTAAGTTTTTTATAGTTGAGGAAGAATTTGAGGTGAAAGATCATGTTAATTGTAACAATTGCCAGTACTTTGTGTTTACTATGTGTCTGACACTGGTTTACATTTATTAATTTACTACATCCTCAGAACAATTCAGTGTAGTAGGTATTACTAATATTCTTACTTTGAGATTATGAAACCGAGGCTCAGGTAGTTTAAATAAATTTGCCATGTCACCTGTTATAACCAACACTTTGGGATGCTGAGGCAGGAGGATTGCTTGAGGCCAGGAGTTGGAGCCCAGTCTGGGGAAAACATGTTGAGATCTTGCCTCTGCAAAAATAAAGTAAAATAAAATTTAAAAAAAGTAAAAAAATAAAATCAGCTGAGCATGGTGACATGCACCTGTGGTACCAGCTACTTTGGAGGCTAAGTTGAGAGGCAGTGATGGGAGGATCATTTGACGGCCCAGAGGTTGAGGCTGCAGTGAGCTGTGTTTGTGTCATTGCACTCCAGCCTGGGTAACAGAGTAAAACCCTCTGTCAAAAAAAAAAAAAAAAAGAAAGAAAGAAAAAGAAAGGCTGGGTATGGTGGCTCATGCCTGTAATCCCAGTACTTTGGGAGGCCGAGGTGGGCGGATCATCAGATCAGGAGTTTAAGACCAGCCTGACCAACATTGTGAAATCCCATCTCTACTAAAAATAAAAAAAAGTTAGCCGTGCCTGGTGGCACCTGCCTGTAATCCCAGCTACTCAGGAGGCTTAGGCAGGAGAATTGCTTGAACCTGGGAGGCAGAGGTTGCAGTGAGCTGAGATTGTGCCACTGTACTCCAGCCTGGGCAACAGAGCAAGACTCCATCTCAAAAAAAAAAGAAAAAAAATTGCCCATGCCTATGATCCTTATGTTATTTTGTCTCTAACAGTTAAAGCCTTTCATTAATCATGAAGGATTCTTAATCATGAAAGTGAAATGTAGGACAAATTCATTTTGTGTGTAAGACAATTACCTTCTCACTAAATAATGCTAAGGCATGATATATTTTATTTCCTTTGGGAATATAATTGTTACTATAGTAGTCAGTATGTTGCAAAATATGCAGTTTTTAATTTACATTTTCCTATTTGTTTTCCGAATTCACACTGAATCATAGATAAGAATCAGTACAATGTTAGGATTGTTTTACATTTAATTCCTTCTTACACATGAAACTGTTACATTTTCACCCTGCCACAGGTAATTGGTTCCAGACCTTTATGTTTTGCATTTAGGATTAAGCTGTGGCTTTGATATCTATGCATTATTAGCAAATCAAGTTATCACAAGATTAGTATACTAAAAAATGGATTCCTCCAATAAAATTTGAGATGGGCTAAAAGGAGGTAAACTGCTAGTTGGTTGTTTCTTCTTTTTGCCTTTATTGTCCTTTATTAAGGCCTATAATTTTAAGCTCTATCGATTTACCTTCCTCAACTTTTTCTGTGATGTAAAGACAGAGTAGCTTTGGGTAAAGAAACCATTATTTAATCTGGCCCTGTAAAATAACATGACCAGGGAGATCATGTCCAGGCAGGATCAATACTGAGATCTTCTGACATGGAATAGGTAATCTTTTAAAGCCTAGATATTGACAGGACAATCCACTAAGTAAATAGCTGGGAAGCAGTAAAGCTTCAATTGGCTTACCGTGTTAGCACATACTATTTCCATTTTCTTGCAGTGACAAGGCTGTTCTTGGGCCATGTTCAGCTTTCTTTTAGGCCCATCTACTTTCATTCTACTTAATTGATTCTCAACCTTGCTTGTTTTATATTGTCAGAATCACCTTTTATTTTTCAGTGTTAAAAAAAGACAAGAAGCTACTCATCTCTGGCCAGTAACTTTCAGTGATGTGAAAGTACCAGTATTTCAGTCTGGCTTTGCACTGTCTAAGCTAGTCTGTGTGTGAATTCCCCTGTTCAGAGGATCCAGTGAGTCACTTTGTGAGGATACACTTGAGCCTGTTTGAAGCTCACGTAACCATAATCTCCCTATGGTCTGATGTAATAACCGGTAAGAAAGTCAAGCACAAATTGATATATGTCTGAGGGTTGTAGGCATAATTATCTTAATATGACACTTTAGAAATAACATATTGTCGATATGTCATTGACCTTTTTTCCAAAATGGGTAAAATATTTGTAAGTGTAGATAAAATTATGACATTGTGGTACTTTCCTTTGCTCCAGAACCACAAGAAAGAATCAGTAAATTGGCTGCAGAAACATGTGTTGAAGAATTAGGTTACCTAGATTAGGACAATTGCCAGAATGCTTCCTTTTTCATATCCTTTTTCATTCCTTTTTTCATAAAGTACTCACTTTATGGTTGTGGGCTATGAGTATCTGTGAGTATTGTGTTCTACATGAGGTTTCCTAGAAGTATGTGGGACATATGGATATTTGTACTTAACTTCATGGGTACCTTAGAAGGCAGCTGAGAAGACCAAAGAAAAGCTGAAGTTGACAGTCTAAACTTGGAAATTTTAAGAAAGAAAGCCAGAATCTAATTGAGCCAGTCTTTTATTATTTTTGGCTGTCCTCTAACAGACTACCTAGAGATTGTTTTTTACCCTAAAGAGTATAAAACGCAGAGCAAACACTAAGTTAGGAAAGATTGCTGTAAACTAACTGAAACAAAATCCCCAAATTGCCAAATAAGGGATAATGATTCATATAACTAATTTTAGTTCTCTGAATTGAACAAAAGTTACCATACCATGTTAGAATCTTTCCTGGGTTAATAACTTTTCCAAGCTGCTCTCTGTCATGGTTGGTTTTCATACATTTTTTTCATCCTGTGAGCACTCTGGGTATTTTATAGACCATAGACATTCCAAATTTTTATATATTTCTCTTTGCAAAATGGGCTTTTCACTCTGATTTCTTTTACATCTATAGATGTAAATGTCATCAACACAATTTAACCTATGTCATGGGAGAAGGAATAAATTAGAATTATTTTACAATTTTCCATAAATGGTTTACCATATATATGTGTTCTTTAAATAGTTGATTAAAAATCTACTATTCACAGACTTGAATGCTCACAATCTAATGTTTTCATGTTTAACTTATTGTCAATTGTTATTCAGCGTCGGTTAATATGTACTGAAAGCCTTTGCATGGCATTTCCATATGCATTTCTGGGCTACATACTTAAAGAAATACAACAATCACAAACAATGTAGGTTCTGTGTCGTAGTAGCTTCTGTCCTTAAATATTAATATGAATTCACATAGGAAAGTGTAAAATGAAGGAAGATATTTTCTGAATGGAAGCTGAGAGTTGTGGTTGGAAAAAAAAAACACTCATTTCCTTCTTCCTTGCTTTCTTTTTCAGGTGCTTTGGATTAGAATTGTTAATAGGCCAGACAAATCTGTCTAAAATAAATCCTTCAAAGCTGAGTGAGCAATATGTCCCCAGAGAAATTATCTTACTGGGACATGATCTGGGTTTATGCCAAGTTCCGCTTAAAGGTTCCGGATGTTTAAGGACTTCTTGACACTGCAGTTTTAGTTCTTTCTTAAGTATGCCTTCTTTTTCTTTATTATAGCTGATGATTCATGATGGAAATTCATATTTTACAAAATTAATTATTTCTAGATGCAAAACTAGTGAGTTTACCATGTTCAACAAATTACATTTATATTTAAGATGGCCTCACAGTCAAAATAGCCTAAATTTGTATAATTTAGCTTAATTTTTCATAATTATTTCAAAAACGTTTGTTATTTTTCTAAAAGATGATGTCCCTGTTAATAAAATACTTTATATTTTTAAAATAAGTAAATAGTCATTTAAAAATAAACTCTAGTGGATCACAAGGTCAGGAGGTCGAGACCATCCTGGACAACATGGTGAAACCCCATCTCTACTACAAGTACCAAAATTATCTGGGTTGGTGGCGGGCACGTATAATCTTGGCTACTTAGGAGGCTGAAGCAGGAGAATCGCTTGAACCCGGGAGGCAGAGGTTGCAATGAGCCGAGATCGTGCCTCTGCACTCCAGCCTGGTGACAGAACAAGACTCCATCTCAAAAAAAAAAAAACAAAAACAATGAAAAACAAAAAAACAACTCTGACTATACTGACATTAACCATTATTAAGTGGGAATAAGAATTTAATAATTTAGCTTGAGAGCTCATAATGAAATATTTTAATTTCAGACTTATCTGATTTGCTAATGCTTAAGTCATTTCTTTACTCAACCTACACTTATAAAGTTGTCGGTGAAAGTTTTCCTGGTCTCACTAGTTCAAAGAAGATGGTTATGACAGTTTTTAGCCACCATATGGGCTTCTTTTGTTTTCTTCAAAAATAGAATACCTGAATTCACGCAGTAATGTCTATCCAGACCCTTACCCACGTGAACTAAGCTAGATAGTAATTTCCAGAAACTACATTATTTAACCAGACTAAAGAATGTAAATCGAATGATTATAATACCATACTTACAGTCAAAATCACAACTATAATTTTGCAGAAAGCTTCCAGTTTTGATTAGATATAAGGTAAGAAATATTGATAAAAGATTACATAAATAAAAAACAGTATTGCTTACTAATTCCATTTTTTTCTTTTTTTTTTCTTTTTGAGACAGATACTTGCTCTGTTGTCCAGGCTGGAGTGCACTGGTATGATCTTGGCTTACTGCAACCTCCGCCTCCCAGGTTCAAGCAATTCTCCTGTCTCAGCCTCCTGAATAGCTGGGAGTACAGGCACCCGCCCCAACACCTGGCTAATTCTTGTATTTTTAGTAGAGATGGGGTTTCACCACGTTGGCCAGGCTGGTCTCGAGTTTTGACCTCAGGTGGTCCGCCCACCTCGGCTTCCCAATGTGCTGGGATTACAGGCGTGACACTTTAGAAAAAGAATAAAGTTGTTTTTTTTTTTTTTTTTTTTGACGGAGTCTCGCTGTCGCCCAGGCTGGAGTGCAGTGGCGCGATCTCGGCTCACTGCAAGCTCTGCCTCCTGGGTTCACGCCATTCTCCTGCCTCAGCCTCCCGAGTAGCTGCGACTACAGGCGCCGCCACCACGCCCGGCTAATTTTTTGTGTTTTTAGTAGAGACGGGGTTTCACCGTGTTAGCCAGGATGGTCTCAATTTCCTGACCTCGTGATCCGCCCACCTTGGCCTCCCAAAGTGCTGGAATTACAGGCGTGAGCCACCGCTACTAGCCCAGAATAAAGAATTTTTTAGGCTGGGCACAGCGGCTCTCGCACTTGCACTTTGGGAGGCCAAGGCAGGAGGATGACTTGAACTCAGGAGTTCCAGACTAACCTGGGCAGCATAGTGAGACCTCATCTCTATAAACATTTTTTAAAAATTAGCCAGGCATGATGACGCACACCTAGTCCTAGCTACTCGGGTGGCTGACGTGGGAAGATTGCTTGAGCCCAGGAGGTGAAAGCTGTGATCATCCCACTGCAATCCAGCCTGGGTGACAGAGCAAAACCCTGCCTCAAAAAACAGAAAGAAATGAAGGAAGGAAGGAATTTTAAATGCATATCTTCAGTAAATTTTACTAAATTTTACGTTAATAATTAAACTTTATGTCTCAGTAAGTATTATACAAGATATTTATAAAAATTGGTATAAATAATATACATAAAGTGGTAAGAGGAAAAGCTAATCATTCTTAAAATGTGTGGAAATACTGGAAATATGTTATATCAGATAAAAATCTATGTTAATCTGCTCTATATTTTTATTATGATTTCATTTGGAAGTAAAAATGGAGGATTATGAAGTTAATTTGAAAGTAGAAATTGAATATAAATATCTTTAAACTTTTGTCAGAAGCGGTTAAAATTAAATCGGAAACACCTGGTGGTAATTTTTCTTTTTATCTCTTCAAATTTTGAAATATTTTCAGAATTAGGAAACTCTTTGAACATTCTTGATGTTTCTTACTATTAGGTGCCTTCATAATCTTAGGTAAGTCTGAATCTAAACCACTGTCAGTTTCATATATTTGAGCATTATGTTTCCAGGATCCCAGAGTACAAAGGCTAAGTTTGACTTTGTCACAATAGATGATAGTGTTTCATTACTTTATCATGCCATATGCGGAATAAGAGTGCCCTGATAGGACCTGTATTTTCTATATCCTTTCTGTCTTCTCAGTTTGCCACTGTTTTTGTTTTTTAATTTGTATCTTAATTTTAATCAAACACCTAATAATGCAAAAAGGGAGCAGGCACATTTCCAAGTTTTCTATGCTGATCCTTGAGAAAGTACATTCATATATTATATAATAGATAATTGATATAGCATTTATTATCTTACCTTAAGAATGTATTTTCTTCATGTATGCATTTATTTTCATTTTTACCTAAGGTTTTAGTTAAGTTTAAATGGGTAAAATTAAAAGCATATTTATATAAATATATATATTATAATTTATAAAATGTATACATGGTATAATATATAAAATTATAAATAAAATAAAATATATACCTATAAATATAAATTATAAATAAAATATATAAATTTTATATAAAAATAAAAGCAACTATTTTCAAAGCTCTTGTTCAGAAACTAAGCAAGTTATGTGTAATAAAAACATTGATTTATAGTTTTGTTTCTTGTGACCATTCATTGAAATTTGGAGTAGTGTCAGGGAAATACTTGGAGCCATTGGAGCCCAAATAGGATGTTGATTGGACATTGGGCATGTATACTAAATATACACAGATTTTTCATCTAGTTCTTAGGGGCATTCTAACCTTAAACCTTTTCAACAAAATTCCTTATGTCCACTGAATAAACTAGGGTTTGAAAAATAATGTAATTGTTAATCTTTGAATTTGCATATGTTTTTCTTTATTATGGTTTGTTGATATCAAATATTTGGTAAACTCGTCTACTGTCTATTTCTTTCCATTTTTGATGCAGTATGGTTTATATAGCCTTTATGATTTTTGAAGAGATTTGAATAATGTAATATGAAATTATTGTTGCAAATTGTGAAGCACAACATATGTTTCTGGCATATTATATAGTCAGTGATTTATGCAAAATGAAATTTAAAAGTGAAGAAATAACGGCCCATACATTAAAACGTTTTAGCCATATGGGAGATTCCATTTTCTTACTGCCATTTGTTTCTTTTGAATTGGTTTTCCCTTGCCCTCAGATAAGATGAAAATCACACCCATGTCCTCATACTTTGATTACTGAATCTTAGTGCTCAATGAATGAATTGTTCTCACCACAAAACTCAAGGCCTGGGGCCGTGAAGTTTTCTTAGTCTCTAGCCTAGGGAAATACGACCCTCTCTAGAAATACTTCCCATGTGCACACATAAAAGGGCTCTGTCTTTAACCATTATAATAGCTTTCTGCTTTCTTTTAAGAAAAGTTTTGTAAATCAAGAAAGCTTTTGTAATGTGTTTCTTTAATCTCTACTTGCTTCTCTTTATTCTTTTTATTTCAAAGTTTAATCAGAAACTCTAACATTTCACAAGTTGAAAAAAAATAAAATGTTTCAGTAATACACAACACCGTAAGACAATATATTAATACATCTGCAAACATCATTCTATTATTTTCCTTTGTGAGGACTGGAATTTATTACTATTTACAAAGGAGAGATTATATTTGAAATTATTTTTCTCTTTCTAATCCAAAATGAATCAATGGAATTTTAAATATTTTTTTTACTCTTTTTTAAATAAATGATTTCTCGTTGCTCTAGATTATTAATCTTTTGGATTAATTTATATTGGCTTGACATTTTAAAAATTGAAAACTAAGCAAAAGAGGCACTGGTAAATCTCTTGTTACGTCCCTTGCTCAGTTGACTGCAATACATAATGTAAATATAAAAGGGCCACAATTTTGGGTTTGATTTCTATTTAGCTGGGTTAGCCCTACAGTCACCAAAACAGAATTCACTATCTCATCATCCATACTCTACATACTATTGGTGACATATTAGGCTGGCCAAGTATATAAATTCATTTGAATATGATGCACATTTCTACTCCATTTATTCCATCGTAGAAATGCACATTTATTTAACCATCTCCATTTGTTGGCTGGAAAGTTAGTCAAAGAACTGATATAATGGTAAATATACATTTTATTTTTCAAATAAAGGTAACATTTTTCAGCTGTCGTAACAAAAAATCATATCAAAAAATCTGTGCTTCTTTGCATATACTATTTCTGTTGAGTGCATTCAACAATATAATTGTTTTGTTTAAGTGAGGAGGAGAAAATTGGACGTTCAAGAGGGCAGTAACCAGCAGAAACCCTTCTTGTGACTCATACACAATTCTACATTTTTATTCTTCAAACTAAAGATAACGTTCTTTTTGTTAAACATCTGATGTTTACTCACAGATTATGTATGTGATCATTTGAAAAATTAATGTTTTTTAAAAAGGGTAACCTAGGTTTTAATTTATTGTGACATACAGCCTGAACTTTCTACGGCTTTGAAAATAAACTCACAGTTTTCTATTTGCACATGGATGCTTCACTATTTAGCTAAAATTGATGATATTATCACAAATACTATAGCTTGTGCAAGGTTTCAAGAACAAGGAAGGAAGTTTAATAAAACAGAGGCTGAGACTCAGCTTTAACACCCTGTCTCCCATGCTAATCTCCTGTTTACAATGATCCATTACGAATATTTAATGGTAGGCAGCATGCAGACCAGAATTAAAGGACATATGGGTACAGTTATCCTGGTTAAAATGGCCAACGTGCCTTGTATTGTGTATGGAAGATAACAGGACAGGTGGTAATCCGTCTTCACGGAGTGGAGACAGCTGGTATTTTCTGTAAGCTGAAGCCATCTTTTTCAATGTAGTCTCACCTCGCAGCTGATATGTTGCTTATTAGTATAATTTAAAACATATATTGATGTTAAAAACCATGCTCTCTTTCTGTCCAGTATAAAAATGCAGCTCGTGGCACAGCATAAACAGGTGAAAAATATGTATGTATATTCCAGTATTTGTAATTAAAATCATTCTGCTTAATTTAACTGTTTTTTTAACTGTAAAATCAATATTATCTTTAGGCTCATCTATAAAGTATTTTTTCTTTAAGCTGTGTAAGGGAACTTTCTTCCCTGTGTTCCATATTCTCCAGACTTACGAAGTTATTGGGGGAATTATTAGTTCATTACCATCAAAATATTTTTGTTAAATTTCATTTTAAAAAATATTTCTTCTCTCTTGTTTAAACTACAGTATGTTTCATTTCTTATACTAAAGAAAGACTCACTGGACATGTATTGGAATCAAAATAGCAGACTATCTCAGCCTTTCCTTGGGAAGTGGTGTTTAATAGTTTTGCCTGCTTTGCGTTATAGAATATAAAGAAGAAATGAAATGTTGTTAGATTCTGTGTATATTGAAAACTGTAGTTCTGTGTAGTTTACAGGCCATTTTAGATTCCAATTACCCCCTTTGAAAACTGGAAAAAATTTGACAAGTCCTTCGATTGCAATGACCATATCAATTGATTTAGTGCTTCTCAAAATTCCCCAAAGGCAAGTTCAGATTAAAGGTCGGGTTACTAGTGCATGACACCTTACTCAGTAAGATCAAGATCAGCAGTTTCCAACAGCACAACGGACATTATTTCCATTTCTCCTGTCCAAGTATTGCACAGACAATTTCACGAATACAGTTCATATCTATAAAAGAGGTAGGACTAGTCACAAAGTAACTCTGAATGAAAGAGTTTGGGGGTTCAACACGTACATGAAATCCATGTTTGCAAGAATTAGATGCTCTGCTTTTTAAAACTTAACCACTCAAATTCATTTTAATAAATTTCATGGCCTGAATTCTCCATACATCAATTCCATAAAAGCATTTATGTAACTATGCTCTACAAAAGTGAATTTAAAAACTACAGATGTGAATATCACAATTATTTGCTATAGATTGGATTTTGGAGCTTCTCAAAGTATGGATGCAATTATCTATTATTTCCTTTAGGTTCTTTCATGTCTGTGGTTCCATGTTTTCTCATTGTAAACTTCTGTTACTTACACATTATCAGAACAGTTGGCATTATTTAGTGCTGTGACAAACTCAATGATCTCTTTGACTTAATTTTCTCCTCAGGGTATAATTACCCCAAACCCTGTTTTCTTGAAGTCTAGAACAGCAGCCCTTAAACTTTAGTGCGTTTCAGAATCACCTAGATGTTTTTTTAAAACCTAGATTGCTAGGCCTCACTCCCAGATCTTCTGATTTAGCAGATGTGGGATGGGACCTGTTAATTTGTATTTCTAACAAGTTCCCAAGTATTGCCCATGTAGCTGGTTCAGAGAACACACACTGAGAACCTCTACTCTAGAAAATATACTTTAACATTGCTTTTTGCATATGTCATTACGCCTTTCAAAACTGTGATCTTTAATGCAATGGAGAGAATGTTGTACCCAAAGTAATATGTAAAATATTTGCCAAGCATATGAGCAAACCATTGTAAAAACATTTGCTTAGTTGACTTGAGAGGGTCATTTATGTAGACCACGGTCATATCCTGTCATTTGCCATTTCTCTCTTTTTCTCATTTCTCTCCATCCTAATCCTCTTTATCCACTTTGGAGTTTTCTACAAGATTGCCCTAATATTTGATTCTGGTTAACTCTTACGAATTACCTGATGACATTTCATATTATCATTGATCCCTTCTAGGAGTTGAATCAGATTTGGTATTAGTAGGATTAGACATAGTAAAACATTCCCACGTTTTCTCCTGTTTCCACAAATTTGCCAGTCCTCGGGTGAGCCTAAGTATGATTTGAAGTAATTTTGTATGGAACAGTAAAAAGGTTACAGAAACTAAATAAAAACAAACACAAAACTTTCTGGACGTTTGTATCTGTTATGTATATAAAAGATGAATTTATAAAGTGGCTTGAAATGTGAATTTAACAGCAGCTTTATTTTATAGGAACACGCAGGATCCTTAAGAAACATATACTGCTAAGTATTTTATATATTGAAGATTATTCATTTTCAGCTGCAAAATTATTATCCATCATTTGTTCTTGCATTCAAAATAAAGAAGTCCTTTATCCTTAAGTAATATAATGTTAAGATTCAGGAATATTTTAATACCCATATTCATCTTCTTAATGTCTTTATGAAATGTGTCTACGGAAGTCTGACTTTACATTAATTAAATTTTGAAGAATTTCAGGGTTGAATAATTTCATTCTTTTATTACAGCATCATTGATTTTTATAGCTGGAGATATTAGAATCAATTTAGGATACCAAACAGTTAATCAGCAAAAATATTCATGGTTATTAAAATTATCTTTTATATCATTTCAGTTGCATAATTCATGATCATAAAATTAAATAACTGTTTTACTAAAATACAGTGGTGGTGTAAAAAAAAGACTTTTTTTCCTAGATTTTTCTCTTGGAATTGCTCTTTTATCTTTGACATCATGTACATAAATATCAAGTGATTACTTTTTTCAAAAGAAAAATGAAATAAAAATAGTAATTGATTAGTTTTCAGGTTGATGATTTATTTATTAGGAAACCAAAATATTCACCACCACAAATAAATTATTATGTTACCAGGAAATCAAATTATAATCAGAAGGTTTCTTGCAAAAATGTAGTTAGATAAAAGATGCTTGTTATGCTTGAAACATGTCATCGAGTTTAATGTATATTCCTTTTACCCCCAGAAAAATAACCTTTGTGTTTGCAACTCTTGTGCAAGACTCTCATGCTATTAACAGTAGAAGACTCACATTGGCTACATATTCCTTTCTGACCAACTAAATACATACTTCTAAACAATAGGAAAATTATGACATAATACTTGATGTGAACATAAAAATTATTATTGTATATATATGCAATTTTTGTTTTTATTTTGTAACAATTTTAAATTTAATGTGAATTTTTTTTCTGTTTAAAGAAGAATGTCTTTGATATTTCTAATATATGTAGGCCAACTGGAGTTTGACTCTCACAGGGCGTAGGGAACTTTAGATAAATAGAAATACTCATGCTAAACATTATTTTCGTGTCCCGCAATGGAGAGCTCCATAAGTCACCATTATTAAAAGAGACATGAAACATAATCATATTTTCGTTCTGCCTCACCATCTGTATGCCTGTAATTTAAATCCTTTTTGTAATTAAAGGTAATCTTTAAGTTGCTTCAAACTTAATGTTCATATTTTTTATTCATTCTAGTTGTTTTTAGTGCTTTTATCAGTATAACTTTAAAACAGAATTTTTACAGTAGAGTATGGAATGCATTTTAGTTTTCATTGTATCTATATTGAAAGGTGGACAAAGTCTGTTAGAAAGACTAAGGCCTATTAAAAAGACTAAAGACTAAACTATTAGAAAGGTTTCTAAAATCTCTAGAGTACAGATTAATGTGCTACACAGCCCATGTGTGCTTTTCATCTGTGGAGTAAAAACTGTGCTTACCACTGCTGCTGTATTACTATACTTTTCAATGGCTGTAGCAGTTTGGTTTAGAAGAAAGCTGAGGTAAACTAATGCTATAAGGAATGCAATAGTGTCTATTTCTCCATAAGGGAGGAATTCGCATAGCATATGATTCTAATGAGCACAGAAAGGGGTAAAGGAAAAAGAACCACAATTAGTGCCAAATACAGTAATTTTTCTATAACCAGCTTTTAATATGTTCATTTTAAATGGCTACTCAGACTGATTGGTAATCTCCAGTACATATGAGTCATCATTTATGAACCCTATGTTTTACAAAATTGCATATTTACCGCAACGCACAAGTCTCTAAAAGACCTTGATGATTAGCAGTTCCTTAGTTTTGGAATTGTGCCCTCTGGTCACCAGATACAGTGGGAAATAGCTGGTTTTCTTGATGGTAGGTTATGTTGGTAAAAAATTAGATTTGTATCGTAACTAAGTACAAATAAATTGAATAAGGGAGTGTTGTGAGTCTGGGAATTGTTGCAGGATGCTGGATAATTAAAAGAGCAATGAAATAGAAATAGATTTTTTTGTTGAATGTTAATTCAGTTATACATATATATTTCTTCTTTGATATGTTCTTTACTTGATGCAGGCCAGTTAAAATGAGTGAGTTCAAGTGTTAGAGAAATACATACCAATGTCAGTTTATAATTATTTTGTTTTTTATACAATTTACTATTTTAGAATCTCATTCATATTTCATTGTATTTCCATGAATGATACTTTGGGTGGCATACAGCTTCTTTCCATTAGGAAATAAAGTCAAAATGCTTAGAAATTTTATTGTTATCTTTCTTAACTGAAGGGAGTTATTCACTTTAAAAATTTTTCTTCATATTAAGATTTAAAAATAGATTTTCTTCTCTTTTCATGTTTTTCTTAATGTACCTTCTTTTTTCCCATATAATTCACATGTTATGAAATGAAGACACTCAGCCAAGACCTGATATTACTTTCTATTGACCATGATTTTTACTGTCAAACTTGTCATGGATACACTTCTGAAGTGAAGGAATGAAAATTAGAAAATAACGTAAATTATATCAGACTGTTATGACTCATGAGTATAATATTTATTTTTCATGTGAATTGCCATCCTTTGTTTATCAAATGTAACTAGGACTACCACATATAGTTGGTAGTTTCTTCACTGCAAAAGGTCATCTGGTCAAGGGAATAAATGAAGGTTATAGTCCAACTCACTGTACATCCCTGGGTCAGATTTGAAAGGCGGAATCTCAAAATCTCAAGGAGGGGCTCTTTTCTAATTTGCACAATGCTAGTATGAACTAGCCAAGACCTTGAACCTTTCTGCAAATTACTTGTATAATTCCACATCTTCCCTTGTCACTGTGCTAGATTCATTCATAGTATTTTCAGAGGTGGTTGATTTTTTTTGTGTGTGTGTGTGATTCTCATTGTTTTTAAAAGATCTTTTCAGGGGCCAACAAGGTCAAAATCATGCATGGGTAAAGGACCTATTCAAAGTTCAACACAGAACAGTGGATTTTAACATAACATTGCAAAATGCTGAGTGATGTGGTTTTAGATTTCATTTTGACACTAACCTTTAAAAATCTACCACATGTTGAGTGTTAGTGTAGTATGAAAGGAGAAAATCCAAATTATATGAAAAGGCTATTCAAATACTTCTCCCTTTCCCAACTCGATGTCTTTATGAAGCTGAATAGTCTTCATACATTTAAACAAAACAAGTTGTAACAGACAGAATAAGGAAGTAGATAGAAGAATCTGTCTACTCATTAAACAAGACATTTAAATAAATTTGCAAAAATGTAAAACAATGTCTTTTTTTTCAAAAAATTTATGTCTTGGAAAATACAGTTATTTTTCATGGAAGTGTTACTTACGTTAACATGTAATGGAGTTATTTTTATTTTACAGTATATCAATAAGTATTTACATTTTTCTACATTTTAATTTCAAACAGGCTAAATATCAATAGATATAATTAACTAAGTAAAAGAACTTTGGGGTCCTCATAATTGTCAAGAGTGCAAAACTGTCTTGACATCAAACCATTTGAGAACAACTGCTTTTAAAGTATCAGAATGTTTAATGTTCCTTTGTTAGAATAATGATGTACTACATGTACTCATACATATTTGGTCCAGGAGAGTTGCTTGTCTTAAGAAAAATAAGTCTAAACCTCCTGATTTTTAAGGATCCCTTCAGTTTTCACATTTGATTCATCATAAGACAGCTTACAGGTGCAGACATGTTGACTTAACTGGGCAAACATGGAGAGAAGCTGCATCATAAAGGCCAAGTCAGTGGCTGTCAGGATGGTTTTAATTAACAGCAAGGCACCATTGGTCCCATTTTGTGTGCACTTCAAAATGTTAGTTGTTCATTGAGGTGGCTCACAGATGAGGCACTATTTGAGCCTAGTTGAAATGCAGCTGTGACATATGCTTTTTAAAGAAGACAGGAGAGAGGAGTTTGGGGCACACGATTCCGTGTGAATTAGAAACTGTTTTATGAGAGATGGAGTACAGCTGGTCTGTTCATAATAAATGTTAGAGAAATTCTAATATGGCAGGAAAAATCGTAGGATTCTGAAATAAGAATGTTGTTAGCAATAGCAATATATATAAAACAAAAATGAAAAACAACAAAAAATATTCACATTTATAACATTCTTAGACTTTGATTAGAGTTATCTTGTTTTGTATGCTCTACCATCATACCTCACCTTGACAGTCATGCTGTTAGCTGCAGAAGACAATCTGTCATAGTGGTTTAAACACTGGCTTTAAAGTCAGACGTACTTAGATCCAAATCCTGCCCCCGCCACTTAATGATTGTTTTAATGTTAGCAAGTTACTTTACTTCACTGAGGCTTCATCCCTTCATCAAAAAATGAGTAATCGTACTTCCTTTAAAGATTTATTGTGAATATTAAAGCACATTTAAGTATGAAATATAGCACCTTGTTTATAGTGAGTGCTTAATTATATTATTATATGTGAATGTGTATATATACACATTTTTTCCAGGTATAGTCATCTATCAGTTTGTTTAGTATTTGATATCAACAGTAGAGTTTGTGTGTGTGTGTGTTTGACTTGCTCTGTCATCCAAACTGTAGTACAATGGCACTATCACAGCTCACTGCAGCCTCCATCTCCCTAGCTAAAGCCATCCTCCCACCTTAGCCTCCTGAGTAGCTGGGACTATAGGTGCATACTACCATGTCTGGCTAATTTAGGGTCCCTCTATGTTGCATAGGCTAATCTTGAACTCCTGAGCTCAAGTGATCCTCCCATCTTGGCCTCCCAAAGTACTGAGATTACAGGCATGAGCCACTGCACCCAATCCCATCAGCAGAGTTGTAATGTTGGAGTAATCTCTCTTTCTCTTTCTCTTTCTGTCTCCCTTAGTCCTGGACGCCCACTCACAAGCCTCTCAGTATCCCAGCGTAGTCTTAGATTTTAGAAGTACACTGTGAAAGCAGAAATAATAATAACCTTTTAGAAGAGCTCCTTAGGAAGAAGTATGCCAGCCAGTTCAATTCATAATTAAGGATAAAGGTGTAATCTCTCAAAATTTAATATTTCTGGTGTTTCTATATTATTCCTGCAGCATCTTTATGTTTTAATTACTTTTAAATATGGTAGAAGCAACTTAGGAAATTATTTAGAAATAAGACCCCAAGTAAATATGACTTTATTATTGGTGTTATAGTAAGTTACCCACCAACAGAAAAGAATGGAATTGGGTTTATTTGTAAACAAATTTGATTCCATGATATTGGTATAGTAAGGAATCATTTCATTAGTTTAACAATTGAGAAAATGAACTGTTGAATAAATAAAGATAACCACACTTAAAGTAGAATTTCTTCTATTAATTTCTATGTTTCATTATTTTGCTGAATTCCAATATCAGCAAATGTATACATATATACATATACATATATATACACACATATATACATATACATATATACATATACACATATACATATATATATATACACATATATACATATGTATACGTATACATATACATACACACAGACAAACCCAGAGGACTTGAGTTCTCTTGGATGATTCTTGCCATTTTTTCGTTCACTCCAACCTTTACTGAGAGCATGGAATTCTGAGCTACTTTTGCAGCTTATTTATCCAGCCCCAATTCCTAATGGACATAAATGCAACTGGAGTAGAGAATGACATATTGACGTTTGGGAATTTTTCTCCCCTAGTTACATCTTTGCCAGGGATAGTCTTAATAGCCAGAAGAAAGAAATGGAATTTGGTCCCAGTGTAAGAAACTGTCTGATGTAGTACCTGTCATGAATAATTACAATGGATTAATGCTATGGTGTATAAAACTTTGTAAAATGGATTATATGTTCCTTTTAGTATTGCTATTAGTTGTATGAGCACCTATGAATTTCTTCTAAGTGAACTTCAACCTACTGAATGGATTCACACCCTTTGGGTATGATACAGACAGACACACATACAAATAAGTGTGGCATATGATTGAGAATGAATTGTTGAATAACTGAATATATGTGTATATATATTGTATATATATGTATATATATGTTGTATATATACATACACTGATAATAGTCATAGTTATCTAACTAATATACTCATGTCTAATGTTTATTGAGTATCCAGTGTCAGGTGCTGTTATAAATGCTTCATAAAGAGCCACTCTGTTATTTCATACAACAGTGTTCTGAGATAAGAAAATTTTTTTTCTTCTATTTTGTAGATCAGGAGAATACCCTCAAATGATTAGTTAACTTACCCCAATCACTTAATTATTAAATGGCAGAGCCTGTATTTGTACCAAGACAGTGTGGTCTCTTCTATTTTACTCAGTTCTTTTATTATGCGGCCTAAGAGATTTAAGCATTTAAATATCTCTTTGCAGACATATAGAAAAGAATGGAATTGGGTTTATTTGCAAATAAATTTGATTCCATGATATTGGTATAGTAAGGAATCATTTCATTAGTTTAATAATTGAGAAAATGAACTGTCGAATAAATAAAGATAACCACACTTACATAAAGTCAAATTTCTTCTATTAATTTCTATGTTTCAATATTTTGCTGAATTCTAATATCAGGAGAGCAGCAAGGTGTGTGTGTGTGTGTGTATGTGTGTGTGTGTGTGTGTGTGTGTGTGTACTTCTTTTATTGTCCCAGTTTTCTATTAAAGTAAATCTAAATTTGTTCTTTTTATACTTTTTTTTATTAAAAGTGGAGATTAAAACAAGCATGGGTGTCAAGATTTTTTTCCCTCTTTTCACACGCTTTTATGTGAAATATCTCTTTGAAGTTAAGTTGGAAGGCAGGTGTTGGGTATGGGTGTGTCACAGGGCAAAACTTCAAAAGTAAGAGACAAATTATGGAGAAAGTATTTAATTGTTTAATAGTTAAACTTTCTGTTTCCCAAATTGAAAGACCATAATATTTATAGTATAGGATGTGTGTGGCATTTGAAGTTGCAAAAAAGGATTAAAAATGCACCTCTTTGAGGATTATATTAATAAAAACTGCCAAACATTAATTATATCATTTATAATTTTTACTGATATATTTGTAAATATTTGAAGAGAATCAAATATTTGAAGAGAATTGTGTTTCTGTTTGCCCTATTAAATTGTGGTTGCCTCTTCCTATGAGAGTAGTTTTCAAAACTCTGTATTTATAAACAAGCAATTTTTCAAAACCTTTTTCTACTTGACCATAATGACATCTTTCTGTGGCTTAGGTGTGAAAATAAATTAACTAAAGGAAAAATGAAACTCTATAGCTTGGAATTTTTGGACAGTACCAGTAAATGTTTCAGTGCCAATGAATATGTTTATTTTATTTTATTTTTATTTTTGAGGTGGAGTTTCGCCTTTGTCACCCAGGCTAAAGTGCAATGGCGCGATCTGGGCTCACTGCAGTCTCCGCCTCCTGGGTTCAAGCGATTCTCCTGCCTCAAGCCTTCCGAGTAGCTGGGATTACAGGTGCCTGCCACCACACCCATCTAATTTTTGTCTTTTTAGTAGAGATGGGGTTTCATCATGTTGGCCAGGCTGGTCTCAAACTCCTGACCTCAGGTGATCCACCGGCCTCTCAAAGTGCTGGGATTACAGGCATGAGCCACTGCACCCAGCCTATTTTTTATATAAAATTTTTTTTATTAATATGCCTTCTTAAGAAAACACAAAATGAACATTTTATTACACATGTAAGTAAAAATTTGCAGTTTGAAGCATACTTAAAAGCTATTCTTTGTGTATCAAAGCCCATAGAGCATAAAGTGAAAGAAATCAGTTTTGAATTAAAAAAAGCTGTCACCTAACATTTGCAAGTCAAGAAAGAAATTTAATCTCAATGGAGATAGCAATATGATAGGAGAATCCTTTGACCTAAAATGGAGCTTACATTTATTCTTTAATTTCAAGCATGATTTGCATATTAAAAACGCCTCTGCTTTACCACATACTAAAAATATAAGCATATATTTTCTTACATTTATTTATTTAGAGCTTTCTATAAAATTCTAGATATTTATTTCATACATCCTAGAAGATATTTTACCCCTACAATAGCTTTAAAAGTAATCAAAGATGCCAAAATGTCAAGTGGTCATGGATTTGTGACACTAAGTGATGGCCTGAGTTCCATTGCTTTCTAGGCTGGTATTTATCAAGGACTCCAGAGGTTGAGATGGATGTGGTCTATAAGAAAATAAAATGTAATATGCTGGAAAGAAAATAAAATTTTGAAATAAACGTAATTTCCTGGAAAGAACTATATAGGATACTTATATTTCATCAGACCAATCTTCCCCTCCCTACCCCAGGACTAAATGACAGAAAGAAAACAATGGAAAAAGTAGCCACTCTAATGGAAAGATAGGCAATCACAAAAGTTATTAGTGTAGACATTTGATGGGGTCTAATCTACCTATGGAATACTGTGTTCTGTCAAGAAAAGAGAGCTAATGCATCTTCTAAATATCAAAAGACAGGAGCCAATTTATGCCTGTCAAGGCCTCACTTTTCACAGATTTAAATCGCTCCTGTTAGGGAGAGACACATTACTCCCACTGCAGTCAAATTTCCCTCTTGATTTTAGTCAAAAATAATTTTAAAAGCTTTCTGACAATTTAAAAGAGCATTTTAAAATAAATGGCATTATTTTAGAAATCCCTACTGGATACCAGGAATTACCTATAATTAGTGATAAGTTTTAATATTGTACATTGCTCCTGTTTTATATTTACTATATTTTAAAGTAAAATGTCTTTAAGGCATACTCCCATCCATTATTAAATCATTTTCTTTGTACATGTTTAAGAGTTATATAAAACTTTTGCTGTCTCTAATCTAAGTGAACTTTATTATTTTTGTTGCCTGAATGAAAATTCCTGATGATATTTCGTGGGTCAATTAGCTTCCTAATATTTGCAGGTGTGGCATCTGCTGTGTTCTTGATTGTCATGGCATAATAAAATTGTGGGCTGGAAGACATGAATGTGATATTTCCCTACACATTATATTTCTTACACAAGCAATATATCCTAGTTACTTCAAGTCAGCATGACATCGTGTGCAAAATTGCATACTGCATTGGGCCAGATGAGACATTGCCATACATTGCTCATGTGGATGCAAATTGCCACTTATCTGGAAAAGATTCTCACAATAAATGAACAAGCGCAATTTCTCTCTCTGTACTGAGGCTGTTCCTGTCTTGGTGGATGGGTAATGAGAAAGAGACAGATGAGATGAATAAAGGTGTTACATTTCATTTTCTATTTTATCTTCTTTTTTGTAACTTCTGTCAAATTAATACTGTAAAATTATCTGTTTCCAATTTCCATTCTTTCCATCCAAGAACATGACATTTATTTTGCAGAAAAAAGTAACATTTTAATTTATATTGGAAATTGGTTAACATATTCTGGGACTCAATATATATATATTTTTTGTTTTAAAGATAATATTAAAAATAAATTTGGAAATATTTTCAGTATTCAAAAATCATAGCTGAACATCTGCACAGTTGAGCATTAGTGCATATACACTCATTAAGCAAGTATGTAGGCAGAGATTAAAGGAATGGAATGTTTTTCATCATTGAAACTGCTGTGTTTATGTAGCTAAATCTAAGACCAATTAATTTTAAAACATCAATGTATTTGTTAACATAAATATTTTTTGTAAATTTGGCAGCCAGCATTTTTATTAAGAACGTCATGCAAGTTCTTCCATTAGAGCTGCAGTGTAAGAACTGAAAAAGATTATATTCTTAGGTCTGTCAAAATATTCTGAAATGTTCAATGTAATATTTTTAAGACCCAGGAATCTATTCTCCTATTCTTTGGGGAATTAAATATTTAGCCACAATTTTCTATTTTACATGATATGCATATAAAGACATTGAGGAATATAGAAATTACGAAATAATTCAGAATTTATTAAGAATTCCCCTAGCAAACCAAATTAAATATTAATTTAACAACTAGTTGTTAATATGTTACTATTGATTCTATCTTAGAAAAGTGCAGTTATGTGTAACTGAACTTTTTGTTTTCTTGTGGTTGAACCCTGAATTACCATGTCTTCTGGTTTCAGTGTTTTTCCTGGGAAACAGATCGTATTTCTTACTGCCAAAGCCCAGAAATTAATAGCCTCACACATCCATCCATAGCCCCAAAGGCTTTTCTGACTAGTAACCAGAGAGCAACTGCAGTGCTTCAGACTATTTGTGGACAAGAAATCCTAAAACATCAGACACTGTGGAAAGCAATTTCATTTCATTAATACAGTTCCTAATTATCTGCATTTATTTTATTGTCTAAGTTCCAAATGCTAACCTATCATATCAATGGATTCTTCAAAGTTGCCTTTATTCGATAGGATGTGTTTTTAGGTAATATTATTTTTAAGGAAAACCATCGCCGTTTTGTAGTAAATAGGCAGAAAATGAGAGAAATAGTGATTAAAAATCTGTCAATATATGCTATCACTTGTGTTTCTTCTTCCTACCATCTAAATGAAAGAATGATGTTTAATATTAACTTTTGAATATAAGATCTTAATTTATTTTTGAAGCATATTTTTCCTGTTACTTTATAGCAATGCCATATTTACGGTTGTTTAAAAATTTTGTTTGAAGAGTAAACATTCCCAGTTTTCCCAGTTTCTAGATATTGCCTAACACAAAGATAGGATTATATAAGTTAGAACTAAAGTAAACTACCTCAAGTGTGGCATAACCATGCATCCTTTTATTGAATATTGAATTGCAAAGAAATAACTATTTACCATGATTTAAAAACATATAACCATTTAATAGCAGTCACTTCTATTAATTGCCTAATCAGATTATAATAGTTTGTTTTCTTTGCAATGAAAGGTCCCTACAATTTTAATGGCTGTGAGGTACATGAAGTCACACAGCATGACATTTTTATAGGAGCCGAGGTTTCCACTTCACAAAATGCACTTACTTATTTAAGTTGTAGGTGAGAGGAAAGAACAAATACAGTGACTCGGGATGCCTGGAGTTTGGGGATGCGCTATATACACGGTTGGTACCTCTGGGCTTTCTAGTCTCTCTTTGCCAACACCTGGATCCTACCCACTTCACCCTTTGGTTTCTTCATTCTGTTTACAAACTAACTGAAAACAGACGTGGCATGTTATAAGAAGAAAGAAAAATCACTTTACATATATATACACAAAATTTATATATGGACTTCCATGTATACCAAATTTAAATATACATGGACTTCCATATTTATTTTCATATATGCCAAATTTAAATATATACAGACTTCCATAGATATATAAAAATATATGTTTTAGGGCCAGGTGCGGTGGCTCACTCCTGTAATCCCAGCACTTTGGGAGGCCGAGGAGGGCAGATCACGAGGTCAGGAGATCGAGACCATCCTGGCTAACACGGTGAAACCCCGTCTCTACTAAAAAATACAAAAAAATTAGCTGGGCGTGGTGGCGGGCACCTGTAGTCCCAGCTGCTCGGGAGGCCGAGGCAGGAGAACGACGTGAACCCAGGAGACGGAGGTTGCAGTGAGCCGAGATCACGCCACTACACTCCAGCCTGGGCGACAGAACAAGACTCCGTCTCAAAAAAAAAAAAAAAAAAAAACCCTATCTATCTATCTGTCTATATATATATATATATATATATATATATATATATATATATATATGGTCCATAGAGGACTTGTGTATTGCACTTTTGTTATTTTGAGAGCATAAAAAATTAACAAAAACACATTTCTAAAGCGCTATCAGTATATTTTTTATATTTATTATAGTGCACTATAAATTTATTTAAAGCTAATTATTTTTAAAAGAAAATTGTAAAGGGAATCAACATATATATATATATATATGTTTTAGGACTTAAAATATATGTTTTAAATTAAATATATATATTTAAATTTGGAAGTCCTAAAACATCAGAGATACTGTTGAAAGCAATTTCATTTTGTAATACAGTTCATAATTATCTGCATTTATATATTATATTTAAATTTGGAAATGAATAAAATAAGCACTCTGGGTTTTTTTTGTATTTTGGTTTACTAACTATATCACATGAGTTCTACCTTTCACTATGTAAGTTGTAGATTAACAAGCATTTCGTAAATCCAAATGCAAAATGTGAACATCTCTTTGTTATATCATCTTTTAAACTCAAGAAAGAAAGATCTATCAGCAGTAGAGTACTTTTTAGTTTTCAACAATGGGTATGAAGTTTTCTTCTTGTTTAGATATGTGGGAATTATGAGTAAGCAAATGCATTGAAAAGTAATGATATAAATGTTGATTCCCTTTATAATTTTCTTTTAAAAATAATTAGCTTTAAATAAATTTATAGTGCACTATAATAAATAAAAGGGCTGATAGCCCTTTAGAAATGTGTTTTTGGCAATCTTTTATGCTCTCAAAATAACAAAAGTGCAACACACAAGTCCTTTCAAAATGTGTCTCATTAAATTAAGATTGTAATTAAATGTTTTTTAAAGTTCTGTAAACTCAACTGATGAACACATCAACCGAATGACAAAGGTGCTAACTACTTGGGATATGTAGGGATATATAAGAGCGATTCCAAGTCCTGACTTCTAAACATGCTACCTGCCTGGAAATTGCTTTTGATGTGTTTATGGTTCCCAGACTGTCTGCACACTGGAATCATCTGTGGGGTGTGGGTGGAGGGTGGTGCTTCAAAAAATACTGATGCTTGTGTTCCTTCCCCAGAGTCTGTGAACTAATTGAGTGGAGGTGTGGCCTGAGCTTTGAAATTCTGAAAAGGTCCCAGGTGATTGTATTGCTCAGCCAAGTTTTTGAATCACTGGTCTTGACTGTGAAGGTACAGAATAAGGAGGGTGAGATACTGTTCACTGTCACGACACCAAATTGTTTCCTTACAGAAACATAGCTATAGAGAGATGGCAGAGCCTAATGTGTGTGGAATTGTGTGTGCATGCATGCACATTCATACACAGCTGATATGAGTAAATCATACAGTTTTGTTGCATTTTCTCACCTCTTGCTATCCTGCCTCCGTTGATTGTGAACTAAGAATTATTTCTGTGTAGGCAGATGTGTTCATTGTTAGGATTAGTGGTGTATGCAGCAGATACTTTAGAGCCCAAGGAATTCCTCTTTCTTGTCCCACCCTACCCCCACCTTCTTTACCTATATGAACACAAGATGAACAAATACAAGAAACTGACTAGAAAAGCATTTTCAAAGCGCTGATGAAATGATCACATCTATCAATATTTTAAAATTTAGACAGACACATGGCAATATTTATTGGGCACTTATTAAAATAACTTCTTTTTTTTTTTTTTGTGAGCAACAAGGCTGTTTATTTTACTTGGGTGCAGGTGGGCTGAGTCTGAAAAGAGAGTCAGCAAAGGGTAGTGGGATTATCGTTAGTTCTTATAGGTTTGGGGATAGTCGGTGGAGTTAGGAGCAATGTTTTGAGGGCAGGGGGTGGATCTCACAAAGTACATTCTCAAGGGTGGGGAGAATTACAAATAATCTTCTTAAGGGTGGGGGAGATTACAAAGTATATTGATCAGTTAGGGTGGGGCAGAAGCAAATTACAGTGGTGGAATGTCATCAGTTAAGACTATTTTCACGTCTGTTGTGGATCTTCAGTTGCTTCAGGCCATCTGGATGTATAGGTGCAGGTCACTGGGGATATGATGGCTTAGCTTGTTGAGTGTTGTCAGTATCTCCATTTTACAGCTGAGCAAACTAAGGCAAAGAAAGGAGAATGTAATTCTCTCTGAGTGTATTCTCTTATTTTAAATCCAGTTACAATTCCTGGTACAATCACCATACCTATATGAATAACTTTTTCTGTTTTAATGGGGAAAAAGAATTGTTTGAGTATTATGAATCTTGACAGTCCAGAACATAATTGACCAAAAGCAGCTGTTTCTTGTAGTCTTAAGTCTCTGAAGGTTTAGATGTCTTGTGTAGTTGATGATATGTGAATGGTGATGAATAATTACTTTTATCTAAAAGGATTAATTAAACACCCGTTCTTCCAACCTCAGACATTTTGAGGATTGCTTCTAAGTGTACAACAAAAGTATAATTCTTATTTTCTAGGAGAGTCCCAATTCAGTAAAATTTACTTCTCTTGCCAAGTAGGTCATCTGAAATACATCAAATGTTGTGTCCAGATTTTTGTTTTAAAATATGTGATTGTTACTTCTAAAAATGGCTTTTGGTCCAAAAGAAATTATGTTGAGAATTAAAATGACAACCACAACACAACCACTGTTTCCTGTTCAGTGACTTCACTTGATCAACTTTTGTGATAGCAATGCCAAATCTTGCCAAAGAACAAATCATTTTTCTTCCAAGGAAAATGTTGCTTTTCAAAGAAACTACTATGTTTATGTTTGGTCATCCAGTTAAATAAGAGGATATTTAATTAGTGCAATGGAGTGATTTTAACATTTATGCTTAATTTTACATTGGATTTATAATTTCTGGCACTTGACAAGGCAATGGCCAGGTATAGTTTTCTTTCCAATGATAGCATTTCAAAATATATTCTATAAGCAAGGATTTAGTTCAAAAACTTAAATAATTTTGAAAAACAACAAGGCCTTTTAAAATTGATTACAACCTGCTCCCCCTTGAATTTTACTTTTTTTCTCTTTCTTTCTCTCTTTTCTTCCCTTTTCTTTTCTATTTATGTTTAAAGCTTCTGCATTTATTCTTTGACCAAAATAATACATTTGGTCTTCAACGAAAGCCTGGATATTTGTAACCCTAATTGTCAGCAGCAGTATCTTTCTGACCGCTGAAGGGAGCTGATTTGTGTCTGCATTAGCACCCTTCACACTCCAAATTATACTTCCCCTTCCCCCTCCAGTGGCAGTTTCCAAACTCTCAACTTGTTTCATGTCAAATGCATGTTGGGCTCTGTAATAAATCACTGATGAACAGCCAACTCTCTGTTTTGGAGGTGCAGCCTCTGAACATTGATTAATGTGATTCTTCAAGAATGGAACAATGGCCAGTGTGCATATGCACAGAAAAGCTCATCCACTGCAATAGACAGCTTTGTTCCATGTGCTCCAGCCTCTTTGCTTACAGTGTTCTCTTTCTGGCCTTAGCAGGGACCTCAGCTAATTGATTAACAGAATCTTAGGCTGCCTGAGGTGGGCCTAAACCAGGGATATGATCAGAAGTTTTGAAAGACTCTATTCTTGTCTTCGGGGATTCCTGCAGCCACATATGGCAGCCACAATGGGCAGAACAGCACGGATTCTTATTTTGGGAAGTTTTGGTGGATTTCAATGATAATTTGTTTCTGCTGTATTATTTCTTCTTTTTCTTTAACCCAATTGGTTTTTCAGTAGTTGACAGGTATTTTTAAGACAAAACATGTATATGAGATTTTTCCTTCTTCTTTATTTCATCTTTGTTATTGGTCTTCGTTTCATTAGCTGTGCTAGAAAACACATTTTTTGTTTTAAAAGTTGTTCATGAATACATTAAACATATAAATATGATTTCAAAAAGCAGATTAGTGTATCTTTTATCTAATATCTGAGGACATTTTATAATTTGCTAAAAAGGTGAACAAATATTGGGTATTTGAAAAGCATTCAGTACTGTTTATTTTAAAATGTAAATTACCTATGGTTTTTTCATTTCTTTAGATTTAAAATTTAGTAGAAATATATATAACATAGTGATAAATATGACACATTAATTGCTGTTTTACTTGCTTTTCATGGCTTTGAATTTTTGTAGTTGTCACATGATCTCTGAAAATGAATGATGTGTTGGCTTAGGGAGATATTAATGTATGTTCCTTTTTAATCTTTTTTCCCACCGTTAGAACCATATATTCTTTTAATGTGGTTTTTGGCTTTTTAAGAAAAACTAAACTCTTTTCATTTTCAGCCAAGGAAATTGAGATTCAGCTAAGTGTTGAAAAGATGAAACATTTCTGGCAAAACCTTATCTCTGGGTGTTTCAGAAATCTTACAAGAAGTTTTATAGATTAATTCTTCCCATTTTATGAATAGGGAAGCTAAGGAAAGCAAATATGTCAAAATTCAGAATGAAGAAAGGAGCAGCAGCCTTTTGTGGTCTTTCCTATACTAATTCATGATGGCTTTTCAAAAGAGAGAAGTTTCTAGTACCAGATCCTAGAGGAAAATCTATCATAAAAATGTCTTTATAGAAATCAGTTTTTTTTTACTGTGGAAAAGCATCTACTTGTATGAAATTCGAAAAAAAGCCATCATTTTTTATTTATAAAGTAGAAGTTTATTCACAAAGTGTAATACAAGTGCATTGTTTTAACTTAGACATTATTTCCTCATTAAAATCTATAGTGATTAATTTTTATATCTGCTTAGGAAAATTATTTAGCTAATATTTATACATAAGATATGGGATTAATATTAATAAACAGCCAATATGTCTTAGTCTGTGCTGCTACAATAAAATATCTAAGACTGAGTAATTTATAAGGAACAGAAATTTATTTCTCACAGTTGAAGAGGCTGAGAAGTTTAGGGTCAAGGCATCAGCCAGTTTGGTTACTTGTTGAGGGCTGCGCTGGGTTTCCAAGATGGCACCTTATTGTTGCATCTTCCAGAGGAGAGGAATGCTGTTCCTCCACATAGCAGAAGGCAGAAGGGCAAGCCAATGGAATATTGTGTGAAGTCTCATTTACAAGGGCCTTAACTCTTTCACAGAGAGGAGCGCTCATGGCCTAATCACCCCATAACAGCTTCGCTTCTTAATGCTATCACATTGGATGTTAAATTTCAGTACCTGTATTTTGGAGAAGACACATTCAAACCACAGCACAATACATGAAGCCTAGCAATGAATCTATGACAAAAGCGTTCAGAATTTTATCTTGAGATGTCAAGAACAAATCTCCTAGTACGCTGTGCTTACCACAGTGTGATGGCAATGGGATGGGAGAAGGGAGAGGTCTTTCCTCCTGCCAGTATGAGGTTGCACTTTCCTGAAATCCAGGGGACTAAAGTGGGAGAAAGAACAAAGGTCAGCAGTGGTTACCTGATGGAGGAGAGGACCAGGAGTCCTGAATTTTAAGGAAATGGGCGATATTTATCTTTTGAGAGCGGAATGGGAAAAGGAATTCCTGTGACTATGTAGTTGATTTTATATAAATGATATCAGGCAAATCAATGATATGAAGCCAACTAGAAATGGCTTGATATATCTAGATGGACCATTTAGGCATAAAAATTAAGAGAACTAAACTGTTCACAAACATGAACTAAGTATTTCTTCACTGATCCACCTACCAAAAATATTGCAGCCTTTTATCCCAACTGATTTAAAGTGAGACTCTTTAGCCTTTCATTTGGAACTCTGAATGATGATGATGATGATGATGATAAACACTTCTTGAGCTATTATTACTCTTAACACTCACTGTGCTAAACACTTTGTAAAGATCCCTACAATTACTCTACACATCACAATGCAGCATATATTATTTCCATTTCAGATGCTGCTTACAGTGATTACATCACTTGCCCAAGGTGATAATCTGGCCAATCAGGGCTGGGCTTTTCACACCAGGTATTTCTTCCAGAGTCCGTGCTCTAACCCGGTGGTCCCCAACCTTTTTGGCATCAGGGACCAGTTTCATGAAAGACAACTTTTCCACAGATGGGGTGGGAAAATTAGATTCTCACAAGGAGGATGCAACCTAAGTCCCTCACATGTGCACTTCACAATAGGGTTTGCACTTCTATGAGAATCTAATGCTAATTTTTGTATTTTTTGTAGAGACAGGGTTTTGCCATGTTGCCCAGGGTGGTCTCAAACTCCTGACCTCAAGCGATCTGCCTGCCTCAGCCTCTCAAAGTGCTGGGATTACAGGCGTGCACGGCCCGCATTTTTTATTGAGGTAAAATTTACATACAATGGAGTATCTAATCCAATGACTATTGGTGAATATACTCACAAACCCGTGTAACCACAAGTCAAGAAATAGAACATGTCCATCATTCCAGAATTTCCTCATTACTTTTTCCAGTCAATCCCTATCTTGAGAGGCAACCACTGTTTAGACATCTATCACAGCAGATTAGTTTTGCCTTTTCTTTAGCTTCATATGAATGTGATCACTAGTGTATGCTATTTTGATGTGGCTTCTTTGACTTAACACGTTTTGAAATTCATCTATGAGTTTACACACATCAATAGTTCATTCATTTTTTATTGCTGAGTGGAATTCTATGTGTATGAATATATCATAATTTGTTTATTCATTCTTGTACGAACGGACACTTGGATTATTTTCAGTTTCAGCTATTATGAATATGTTGCTAACACATTATCATACAAGCATTTTTATGGACATATGTTTTTATTTCTTTTGGGTAGTTTTGAGTGGAATTGCTAACTCCTGTCTTAAGTATATGTTTAGCTTTATAAAAGACCAGCCAGACAGTTTTCCAAAGTGATTGTACCATTTCTACCAGCAATGGAAGAGGGTTGTTTCTATTTTTGCCATCTGTGGTGTCATCATTCTTTTTACTTTAGGCAGTTGAGTGGATATGAGATATCTCTCACCGTGGTTTAATTTGTGTTTCCATTATGCTTCATGATGTTGAATTTTTTTCAAATGTGCGTATTGGCCATTCTTATATCTTTTGTGAAATGTCTGTCCAAGATTTTCCTTCTCTGAAGGTTGTAGCCTCTCCATTTCTTTTGCCTATTGTTTTTAGTCACTCTCCAGTGCCTTCTAAGAGTTTTTGTATTTTTTCCATTGTATATAATCATTACTTGCAGGTGGGGTGGTCTAATTTAAGCTACTCAGACCTTACTGAAACTGGAATGTAATCACATCTCTTTGACTCATTATTTATAGTTGTGTCAACCTGTCCCTGCCTTATTTTCTCCTAACATTCTTGTGTAATAAAACTTTATTTCTCAGGGTGGAAATTACTGTTTTAATATAAAAAAAGGAATGATCGGAAGGCTGAGATGGAGGACTTGCTTGAGGCCAGCCTGAGCAACATAACAAGACTCCTTGTCTGAAAAAACATTAGTTGGGCGTGGTGGTGCACACCTGTAATCTTAGCTACTCTGGAGGCTGAGGCAGGGGGATCACTTGAGCCTAGGAGGTCAAGACTACAGTGAGTTATGATTGTGCTATAGCACTCCAGTCTGGGTGACATAGTGAGATCCTAGCTCTAATTAAATAAATTAAGTCAATAAACAAATGAAAACACGAAATGAAGCCACTTATTTAGATTGCACAGGAACATAACCATCTTTAATATAAATGTATTCAACATGTAAAGTATTCCGATAATTAAAAATCCAACTAAAAAAGTAAGTTCAAAGTATGTCTTAATGGACAAAAAAATATCCTTTTGCTATTTCCCAGTTTACCATTTTCACCAGTGAGAATTTGTGCTGATCAGTTTGGGCTCCTATAACAAATTGTCATAGACTGGGCAGCTTAAACAACCAACATTTACTTCTCAAGGTTCTGAAGTCTAGAAGTCGGGTTCCAGCGTGGTCAGATTCTTGATGATGGCCCTCTTCCTGGTTATGTCCTCACCTTCCTTTGGTGCATACAAGCAGAGAGAGAAATCGCTTCTCTTCCTCTTTTATAAGGGGATTAACCCTGTCCCCAATTATCTCTCAAAGGACTCACTTCCACCTACCATCACATTGAGGATTAGAACTTTATCTTATGTATTTTGGAGGGACACAAACATTCAGTCTGTAGCAGAATTCTTTATTTATACATGGTTATTAAATACCTAGTCTGGCCATGAAATTTCTGAATCCTGAGTATACAGCAGTGAACACACCTGAAAATACTCCTGTCCTTACAAATCTTATACTGTAATGGGAAAAAGATGGCTATGAAGAGCTTAAGCAAAATATATGCCATGTTTGATGGTAATGAGCTCTATGGAGGAAAGTCAAGGAGTAAGAGGGCATAGGGAGTGCAGTGGGATAGAGACAGAGAGGTCCCAGTTTAGAAGAGTCAGGGCAGGCCTCGCTGAGAGAGTGACATTTGAGTACAATTTGACAGAATTGAGGGAGCCAGGGAGATGGAAGAGCAACAGTGAGTATTGTCTTAGTATCATTAATTTGGAAAGTTGTATTTTTATCAAAAATTTATTTCTTCCAGTCTAGTGTCTTTTAGATCCTGTATTATAATTGTTAATTTTTAAGTTTCACGTACTTCTAAATATATCCTTTTTTACTGACTGACTTTCCCCACTCGTTTTTTTTTTTTTCTTGGAGTTATTTTCTATGTTCCTTCCACCCAAATGAGGCTTGTGCTGTTAGGAACACATAGTTCACAAGCAGGAATCAAAACCCCATATTGTCAAGCTGCCCAACTGGCAATATACATGGCAGTCTCTGTTCCCACCAAATTGCTGACTTCTAGCATTTCTGCCTAACTAGGAAGAAACATCATGTGTGCATCAATCACTGTAAGACTGTGTCTATGCTAATGAAAATCACATTTCTATGAGCGTACCCTTACGCACATGTGTGCTTTCTTCCTACTTACGGCTCTCTAAAAAAGTCAAGTTGGTGGATTTAGTTTAATTTTAGGGTTCTGTGTACAGTAAACTTGCAAATGTAATTTAATGTGAAAAGAAGGAATGTTTGTAGCCTCTAGGGTTCCCCTGATATGTTCCTCTGGCATATGTGAGAAACTGTGCTGTCCTGGCTCATCCTTCATTTTTTAAACATGTATGAACATATATTGGGGAAAATTGCTTAATATAACTATAGAACAGGGAAACAACAACAATATTTTACCAAAGCACCAACACATTTTATTTTCATATTGAATTCATTTATGGTCACTTCTTAATGTGTCCTAATAGTTTCACTCTTGAAATTGCAGCATCTATGAAGGTAAGATCATGTTCTTTGAAACCTGCTCTCTGTATTGCCTTTAAGAGAGTGTATCTTTCTACACAATGCATCTTGTCTAAAAGAGAACTGTAGTATTGTAGTTTTTAGAGGACCCATTGTTTACATTCTGTTTATATTCAGTATGACGTACAAAAACATCCAACCAAGGGTGAACAGTTAGTTTTTCAAATGACTCATATATCTTAAATCAATCTTAATGTAATAGCTAGCTATTTTACAGCTACTAGAGGGAATTTTTATCAGACTTACACAGTTTTTAGTATTTTTGGAGGTTGGATCACCATGACCTGAAACAGAGCCAGGACTCATTTCTCATCATGCAGTATGCCACTGCAAACTTGATCTAAGCTTGTATATCTCTTTGAAGTCAAGACAAAAAAGCAACCCAGAGGGTTTTATGAAATGTAAAGAACTACTGTTTTAAGGTAGAGAAAGGACTTCTATAATCATTTGTTTGCTGACGATATTCATTTTAAGGTTGAAATGGTTCTTAATTTTAACTAAACTAAGTTTCTAAAAATAGTGTGTATATGTGTGTCTGTGTGTATTTCGAGCAAGAAAATGAATTTCTGAAATCTGGCTTGTTTTAAGAATACAAACATTAGATATTTTAAGTCTCTAACCACACAAGACTAGCAGTAGCTTTGTTGTAGTAGCTCAATAGTTTAAACTCCACCTTCCCGTGATCAGCCTAAATATTGAAAACACTCATACCTATAACAATTCCAACTTTGTAAATCAATGGCTAACCAGTAGTAAATGGGTTACATTAGAACTCCTTTTACTTTAATATCAGGATTGGGATATTGTGATTAATCAAATACAAGATTATCTAGAGAAATACTTTTTCAGTAGTTGACTTTGTCGGAAACTTTTAATTGATCAAAACTGCATTCTCGAAAGGATGAACTGATAACAGGAATGAATTCCTCTGTCCTCAAATTCCCTTGGATGTGAGGCAGTGTTCTAAGAAATACAATGTCTGTTGTTTAATTGGAAGTTGTATGCATTTGTGCAATGCAGTTTCCTTATGATCTTTTCACTCGTGAGACAAGAGAATTAAGAGCATTAAACTCACAAATGCTTTCTGGAAAGGTTTTTTTTTTTTTTTTTTTTTTTTTTGAGGGTGTGTTCTTGTGAAAACCTGGGGAGAGGCTGAGTCTCATACTTGGTGATGCAATATGAAACAGAAACCACAACTGCTGAAGCAGGATTCAGTGATATGGCTTAAAACTTTATTTAGGATTTGACTTAGAAGGGAGGTTTGAGCTGATTTTATTCAGATCTCAAGCAACCAGGTGAGCCTAACATATCTATGTTACACCACTTAACTGTGGGATAGAAGCAAGCCAAGCAACACACCCCTTCGTTAGTATGTGAGGCTGGTCACCATGTGGTTTAAACATACCTGCTAGGCTTCCCCTTTTGCAACTCTTCACTCCTCTCCTCCAGGGATACTTACAGATGCTACTAAGTATCCTTGGACTTAAATATCTCTATAACTCTGTCTGTGATCTTTTGTTTTTCTGAAATATGTGATGCCCCCTGAAATCATCTTGATGAAATTTAGCTCATGCTTTAAGTATCGGCTCAGCTGTCATTTCTGGGAAATCTTCTTAAATTTCATAACTGTTCTACATCTTTATAGCTTACGTTAAGCATTCATTTACATGTGCATGCAACTTTATAGAGCATTGGAGGGGCAAGAGAATTATTGTAGACTCAAGGCTAGTACTGGATTTCATCCAGTCCTCTCAACAACCCTTTTTAACAGATGAGTCCCAAACTAAGAAGTGATGGTGCAAATTTTTCATCCAAGGCCTGTGTGACTCACAGCATTCCTAAGCCAACCTGCTGCCGTCATGCCACATTGTGTGTTTCTCATGTCTTTCCTCTCTCCTTTACTCTCCAAGTTCTGATTTTAATTTTATTGTATCCATATTAATTTCTTTCTTCAATACTAAGAACAGTATTATTGACATAATAAGGTGGTCAAAATATTTGCTAAGTTAATTATTGATGGATGTCTTATATAATACAAATTTAACTGAAATATGCATACAGAAAATTACATAACTAAAGATGTATAGCTAAACAGTTATTAACAATTAGGCACATTTATGTAACTACTATGCAGAATAATAAGCAGGATATTACTAGCAACTCAGAATCTCCTTGGAGCTCTTTTTAATCATTATCCATTCCTGTCTCTCCCAAAGTCATACTACCTGGAATTCTAACACCATATATTAGTTATATTAGTTTTAATGGTTTTTTATCTTTGTATAAGTATAATCATATAATATGTATTATTTCAATGGGGCTTCATATATTCCACATTATGTTTTGGAGATTCATAAATATGGGTATATGTAATAATAATAATTTATTGACTGAACGCTTTTTGAAAGGCATCCTCTTTCTTTACTCTGGTAACATAATTTACAAGTGCAGAGTACAATTTTTTTTTTTCTTTGAGATGGAGTCTCACTCTGTCACCCAGGCTGGAGTGCAATGGCGCGATCTCAGCTCACTGCAACCTCTGCCTCCCGGGTTCAAGCGATTCTCCTGCCTCAGCCACCTGAGTAGCTGGGATTACAGGCATGCGCCAACACACCTGGGTAGTTTTTGTATTTTTAGTAGAGATGGGTTTCACCATGTTGGTCAGGTTGGTCTCAAACTCCTGACCTCAGGATCCACCTGCCTCGGCCTCCCAAAGTGCTGGGATTACAGATGTGAGCCACCGCGCCTGGCCACAGTACAATTTTTTAATGAACAAAACTGATAAAATGTGTTGGCGGTATATGAAATTGAGTTAAGAAGCCTCGAAGTATAAGTATTATTCGTTTAATCAGCTTATTTTTGTATTGTTTCTTCCTCCTAAAAGATATATATTCTAAAATACTATAATTTTGATTACTCATGTTTAACTCTTTATTGTAGGAAAAGCATAACTGATTAAATATTTGACATAACTATTTGATGTTGTTTTTTTATAAACAAAACTAAAAGATAAAGTCTTATATATCAAATGTTAGAAGATGTTTTACAAAAATATAAACTTGTTCATATATAGGTAATATTATTCTTCAAATGAATCTTTAATTACTTTAAAAAATATATATGTATATATATATAAAATTTTGCTATCAGTAGTAGGGTCTTGAAAATGCCATTTTACTTCATTTATTCATCTGTAAAATGGGCAGGGTTGTATGAACATAATTTTTCTAAAATTAAACAGTCCATGTAGGATTTACAGTCAGGCTGATGAAGTTCAAATCTAGTCTTTGAATCTTTGTAGATGTCTGCTATTACACATGTGAGTAAACCTCTCTGTGTCACATTTACTAATATACAGTGAGGGTAATAATAGTATCTACCTCATATAGTTGTGAGGATTAAATGAGTTAATACATGAAAACAATGTAGAATATTCCCTGGCACATAAATATATATATTTCTGTGTCAAGTGTTCTTGCTATTGTTATTGTTATTTCTTTACCAATATAACTACTTTGGTTTGCATAGATGGAAATTTCTTATTTGGCAAATGGAATTTGGGGAACTTTTATTTCAAGAGAAATATTTTTGAGAATGCTCAGTTTTTTTTTTTTTTTTTAGTTTTAAATTCGGTTACAAGTGCAGGTTTGTTACATAGGTAAACTTATGTCATGGGGGTTTGTTGTACAGATTATTTCTTTATCCAGGTATTAAGCCTAGTACCCATTTAGTTATTTTTCCTGATCCTCTTCCTCCTTCCACCCTCGACCCCACTGTGTGTTTTTTACTTCTATGTGTCCATGTATTCTCATCATTTAGTTTCCACCTATAAGTGAGAACATGCGGTATTTGGTTTTCTGTTGCTGTGTTAGTTTGCTAAGGATAATGGCCTCTAGCCCTCTATCCATGTCCCTGCAAAGGACGTGATCTCCTTCTTTTTTATGGCTGCATAGTGAGAATGCTCAGAATTCTTCATGATATTATTTGATCTTTATGAAGATTATTTCATAAGACATCTTATAGATGAGGTCAGGTTAGAGTGGTATAAGGGAGGGACTTAAACATGCAGCCTTCGTACAAAGCAATGCAATTGAGTTTCATGATGAGAACATACAGAAGAGAAATACACACACACACACACACACACACACACACACACACACACAGAAAGAGAGAGAGAGAGTCTATTTCTTCTTTTTCCTTATGTTGTTATCTCAATCCAGGAATACTTTATCATATCTTATCTGGACTATTAAATTTTCTTTCTCTTTCTTTCTTTCTTTCTTTCTTTCTTTCTTTCTTTCTTTCTTTCTTTCTTTCCTTTCTTTCTTTCCTTCCTTCCTTTCCTTTCTTTCTTTCCTTCTTTCCTTCCTTCCTTCCTTCCTTCCTTCCTTCCTTCCTTCCTTTCTTTCTTTGTTTCTCTCTTTCTTTCTTTCTTTTTTGAGGGGCAATCCTCCCATCTCAGCCCCTGAGTAGCTGGGATGACAGATTTGTGCCACCATGCCTCGCTGATTTTTAAAGAATTTTTTTTGCAGAGGACGAGTTCTCACTATGTTGCTCTGTCTGGTCTTGAACTCTTGAGCTCAAACAATCCTCCCACCTTGGCCTCCCAAAGTGCTGGGATTACAGACGTGAGCCACCACACCCAGCCTGGACTATTGCTATTTGATAACTGGCTTTCTTGCTTTTAGTAACATCTCACAGAAATCCATTTTCCACTGCATTGCTTCTATAACTAATTTCTAAGATGCAGGTCTGTTATTGTCATTCTCTTCATTATAATCCTATAGTGATTCTTCATTAGCTGTATAATAACATTCATGTTCCTTTGCTTGGCATCTAAGTGTTCATTTTTTAAAAAATGTATTGAGTGGCTACCATGTGTCAGCAATACACAGGAAAAGTCCCTTATGAGCTCACCTTTGCCTTTCCTTTTATCTTCATTCTCCCCACTGTTCACTTGCAGTCCAAAACTACCCGGCACACTCTGGCCACACATGAGGGCTGCATCAGGCTCTCTGATTTTGCACATGCAGCATAATCCCCCATCCTAGCTTTGCAGTGAAACATTGGGCTGGCCCTTTTATTCTCTGAATTTCAGGCCTCTCATTCTCAAAAGTGTTACACTCTGAAATCTCTTCTAGATCTAAACTCTACAAATCTCAAAAACTTTAGATGTCAGATAGGAGAGAAAGCAGGTCTTTAGATGGATATTGGACTCTTGAGCAAACCCACAAAAACTATACTATATTTAAAATATACTATATAGTAAATTATTAACAGTATAGTAGAATAGTACAGAATTTAAATATCATATGTTTAGCAGGGCACTGTAGCTCATGCCTATAATCTCAGCACTTTGGGAGGCTAAAGTGGGAGGATCACTTGAGGCCAGGAGTTTGAGACCCTGTCACCACAGAAAATTAAGAAAATTAGCCAGGCATGGTGATATGCACCTGTAGTCCCAGCTACTCAGGAGGCTGAGGCGGGAGGATTGCCTGAGGCCAGGAGTTTGAGGCTGCAGTGAGTTTTGATCATGCCACTGCACTCCAGCCTGGGCAACAGAGTGAGAGCCTGTTTATAATACATATCTGTGTGTCATGTGGTTGAAGACAAGCAGGTGTAGTCAGGTCAGTGATTATTGATGTAAAGAAGCATTTGGAAGTCATGGGGAAATATCAGTACATTTTACAAGTATACTAAATTCTGCTGTGCCACCTATGTATTTTTTTTTTTTTTACCAACAGAAATTAGAAAATTAAAACCTTGAGTACCAATGCCCAATAAACAAAAATCTGTTGAAACTAAACACAACAACTTGTTTCAGTGCTTCTGCCATAGAGAAGAAGATGAGAGAAGAGATTGGGAACGGCCCAGCACAGTGGCTTATGCTTGTAATCTCGGCACTTTGGGAGTCTGAGGCAGGAGGATCATTTGAGGTCAGGAGTTCAAGACTGGCCTGGCCAACATGGTGAAACCCCATCTCTACTAAAAATACAAAAATTAGCCTGGTGTGGTGGTGCATGCCTGTAATCCCAGCCACTTGGGAGGCTGAGGCAGGATCATTGCTTGAACCTGGGAGGCGGAGATTGCAGTGAGCCAAGATCACACCACTGCATTCCAGCCTGGGCAATAGAGTGAGACTCAGCCTCAGAAAAAAAAAAAAAAAAAGATTAGGAAGAACAGAGGTGTTATCCCAAAGGTAAAGGAGCTAAGAAATATTTTCCCCAAGTAGTTGGTAAAAATAAGTAAACGAATTAAATATATAAATGACAGGGACAGATTAGAGGGATACCTGGAGGCAAAGGAGAAAGATGGAGAGATAGGAATTGAGGATGGATACATTGACATTGAGTAGCAGAAATTGGAAAATGTGGAAAGAAGATAACATGTATGATCCCGAGGTGACAGAAAGATGCAGTGGAGAAGAAATACTTAGCAGATATTTCATTCAGCATGATGGCCTTATGCTCAAAATGTCAGCTCAAAACAGCTTGTTGTATTTTGAAGTAGGAAAGGGTGTGATCTCGAAGATGAGAACGGAAACATAAGGGACGGCAGTACACAGTGGCGTTGTGAAAGTGCAGGAGGTTCACATGGTCTTTGTAAGGCAGATGAATACATGATCCAACTTCTATCGTTTTAGAAAAAAATTACTTACTACTTTCTAGTTTTGTAGTGGTCTCATTTCACTATCAATTTCTTGACGCCTTTTACAATTACAATCCAGGAAATTGAACAGAAAATTAGCATTCATACTAGACTCTATTGGCCATTCTTGTTCCACCTTCTCCAAATGTAGCCCTGTATCTCTACTATTTTTAATATATAAAACTGTTCCTAAATTTGTAATATTTAGAATTTTGGAACTTTAAAATAAAAAATAAGAAAAGGTATCCAAAATCTACTTTTTTAACATACTATTAGCTTTTTTTAAAAAACGGAGAAACAAGGCTCCAAGGTACATAAACATCACATCTAATGACATAAAATTTACCCTCAAATCCATGTGTTACTTATTACTATTCATCTAACAGTAATTGCAGAGTTAAAATTCGTAACCTCTATGTGTTTTTTTCCATTTGTTCTATTAAGGCCATGTCCATTAAAAGTATAATATTAAATTAGTAATTCTTATACAAAATTGAGTAACTCTGATCTTATTGGATGCCCATAAGCTAATTTAAAAGGAATTTCTAGTGAAACAACTGGAAAGTATTTCTGTTTCCATCCTTGCTTCTCCCTTTCCTTTGGGTGTTGCTGTATCAGGCCACGGGCCTGATGCAGTCGATAATAAAATCTGCCAGTTTTTATTTCTGTGGAGGAAGAATCATCAATAGGAAGTAAGAGAAGAATATGAAAAATAGTGGCTCTTGTTGGGAAATTAGCTCATCATAGTTAAATTCAATAAAACAAAGTACTTATATAAGATGCTGAGTGTCTAAAAATAACCATACTCTTCAAAATTAGCCAATGAAAGAAAAATGCTTTTAATTGTTGCTGTTTGCAATTTTTGTGGCATTTTTATTGTTTTCTTCAAATTTTTTAGTGCCAGATATAAATATCTCCATACATGAGACTAACCATTTTCACTGTAAATAGAGAACAAAGAACTGAATGTTTGTTGTGAAAAGCGCAGTCTATGAGGTGAATGCCCTAAGGGGAATGCGGACTTAAGAGGGGCTCCGTAACACACTTTCCCACCAACTTGGAGATGCTAAAATGAGTTGGTGAAATTTCCAGCAGTCTCTTCTCCTTCGTACAGCTCAGAATCCTCTCATCAATATTTCTTCCCACTATTAGAGAAACAAATAAAACTCATCTCTGCTGGGATTAATTTGCTGCAGCCTGAAGCATTGAGCCTCTACTGGCAACCACTACTGAGCTGAATAAGCAGCATCCCCGCATCTGTTGACAATATGAAATTGTTGCGGCAGCCAATATTCATAAGAAATGGCCTCCAGAATCCAAAGAGAATACGCTAGTCCATAACTATCAGGGTCTGACCACTGAAAGAATAGCATGTAATTCCAGATTTTCTAAGCTATATTTAAATGAGGGCTTCTTTTCTCTTTGGATCAGAATGTGGAGAAATTGTGTAGACCCGATTTTACTTGAACAGACCTAGATACAGAGCTGGTTTGGGCTGAAAATGCCTGAAGTTATTTCCAGCTGGACATAGACCTGTCTTATGAAACTGTGACATAAATAGCTGCTCTTTAGCAGACTGGTCACTCCTATTATGGAGCACTATTGGAACTGAAATAGAAAAAAAACAGATAAAGGGTTAGATCTCCAACTGCCTAATGGTTCAAAGAGCAGCGGCCTGGTTGTGGCGCCATTTAAATTTGCAATTTTCTTGACATTTTGCATTTTATTTTAAATGTAAAACAATTTTCTTGTGTATGTTTGTAACAATTTGGGTGGCTTAACTGATTTACTCCTTTCTTTCAATTAGTGAGTCTGTGATTATTATTATTATTACCATGTTAATTTTTTTTTAACTTTGTGCCTTGTGGGGAGGACAAAAAGTTACCCTATTCAGTAAGTGACGATGGGTTCCTGCTTATTCATTAGCCTCATTTTCTAAATTGAAAACCTTTTAATCTACAAAGTATATATTTCTTTTTGGTTATGAAATACAGCAACATTTCACTGCTCTTGTTTTGTGGACATATTTAATTGTTAACATCTTAAATAACTGTGTAGGAGTCAATCTTCTGATCCTAACTGGTAGGACTGGTAGGATTTACCACGTATTAAATTACATGGTCTTTAAAGTTTAAAGTTTTAGCATGCTAATTTTATTGGAATTTAAGGTAAGAAAAGCAATCCTAATAAATGAGATGTGTTTTGACTTTTCTATGTGAACTCAGTTTCATTAATTGAGCTTCTAGAATTAATAGACCCAAAATTACCATGGTGCTTTAATAGGTATTACAGGTTCTATTTTACATATTATGTAGGGTCATGTATACATTATATATCACTGTGGAGTAATGATTGTCTTTCATTTATTTTCTTTCAGACCAATTTAGAATTATTAATTTTTCTATTATTGGTATCAAATCTAGGAAACAATTGTCCCTACAGTGTTGCAGACTTTAGATACAAGTCTTCTGTAAAATGCTGTTTGAACTTATTTAAACCTAATTCATGTGATGCCAAGTTTATCCTAAGGCTTGTGCTGGGGCAGGCATGCACATCAAGGAAAAACAAGAGCCAGTTCCCAAAGGGAGTGCAGACAGCTAAATTCTGTGGGGTTAGTTAACGCTAGGAGTCAATGCGGAATCCAGAGGGATGCTTCCGACTACGTTTTTATTGTTCTTTTTCTTTTTTTTTCCCTGAAATGGTCAAAGGGGCATGTGCTTGAACATGTGAGCCAGCAAAGCGTCTGCGGTTCTAATCCCCTAATTAGGCTATCATGCACAGATGGTATTTAGTTCTTTTTTTTTTTTAAATGAATGAAAGCATGTGGTAATGATGTTCATGAATTTTTATAAGATAAAAAATGCTACTTCAGTTTTGCTCATATTTGCCTAACCTCGTATATAGGTCAAGCCATGAGTGGAAATATGTGAAACTTAATATAAATAGATGATGTCATTATATGCAATCAGCTTGTAGGCATGATATATGTGTAGACATACACATGCTCCCTGTCACACATATATCAACTTAGATCCAGTATACATGATTTAAAATTTGAGTTATTTTGGTAGAGAAATGAGACTTTCTCATGTCTTCAACCCTGCCTGTAATATCATTGTGTTATAAATATCTGCATCCAGTTTTTAGTTTTATGCTTTACTAATATTTATTAAGTCCAACTTAGCATAAATAAAAAAATTTGTTACACATACCATTTAGTTTAGTTTAAAATGTTTTAGGCAGAAGTATAGTAGAACACAGTGAATTAAGGAAAGAGCAGACAACTGCAGGAGCAAGACAGTGAAGAAGTTCAAAGAGCAGCAACAACAAATACAGTGACTCGTTTTTCCCCACGTTGAAAGGATAATATTGACACAAAATATCCAAGTATGCACTTTAAAATTTTGGTTTTTGTAATTGCACTATTTTATTTATTTATTTGTTTATTGTCATCTGCTAACTATATAGGGAAGTAGGTACTTTTTACCTAGACTGTAAAAGGTGATATTCAACTTTTGGTCTACAGAATCTCCTATGACTTTCCTATTGCATTGTTTGTGGTTTTTGAAAATAAATGAGAGTTTTAGATAGATAAGTTGCTTCACATACTCTATTTAGCTTAAGTATGATACTGTTAACTTTTTTATGATTGAGACAGTAACTTGTCTATTTTATTTTGGCTGGTTATTTCCAAGGTAGTTAAAAATACAGGTGCCCATTATGCAGTTTTTTTTTTTTTTTGAGATGGGGTTTCACTCTTTTGCCCAGGCTGGAGTGAAGTGGTGTGATCTCGGCTCACCGCAATCTCTGTCCCCCAGTTCAAGCGATTCTCCTGCCTCAGCCTCACAAGTAGCTGGAATTACAGACGCCCACCACCATGCCCGACTAATTTTTGTATTTCTAGTAGAGATGGGGTTTTGCCATGTTGGCCAGGCTGGTCTCGAACTCCTGACCTCAGGAGATCCACCCGTCTCAGCCTCCTAAAGTGCTAGGATTACAGGCGTGAGCCACTGCGCCTGGCTGCAGTATTTTAAAATTACACATCTCACAGCTTTTTAGTATCTTGCAAGGTCTGTGGCATTTAGACATTGGAGTTTTGCTGAGGTTTGGGTTTGAACTGGAAGGTGGGTTTGGGAGTAAATTGTTTTCATTGTGACAGCCTGGATTACTCAGCATTAGAGTATTGTTGGGTTCTTGGTATTTTAAACAAGAGCATTCCTAAAGTACTATCATTTTTAATTGAGAACGATGGCCCTCAAGCAAAAGAAATCCTTAGTGAAAATTGATAAGGTGATGGGAGGATATGCATAGGAAACATGTCATCCAGCAGGTTCAAGAGGCTGTCGGAAGCCAGATGCCTGCACAAATATATGCTATAGTCCCAATTTGGAAATCCTAGATAAAATGCATTTTTAGTTGAAGTAGGTGTAAAATTTTCAATGTGGCACAAAATTCAAGAAGTGTGAGACAATTTTATACTAATGTTACCTTTTCTCAGCTCTTATTTTTCTCAGCTCCAATAGCACATATTGGAGGCTCCTCCATGAATATGTTACTTTTAATTGTTGAATAATATTTCATTGTATGAAAGAAAAGCAGGAAGGCTTACCTTGTATTCAAAGACACTTTTTAACTCTGTTTACAGAGATACTTTAGGAATGGTCTGATAGATACTAAAATTAAAAATCTAGTTAGAAGTGTGCAAGAATGCTCACATTACTTTAAACTATTTAAAAAGTTAGACCTATGCTATTTTTTAAAATATACCAGACTTATTTTTCTTAAGTATTTCTTAAGATATCTGAATATCTGTTTGATTTTTTTTTCTTTTTGAAATTCAGCCTAAGCCAATGTACTATTTTTTTTTTCATTCAATTAGATTTATTTTAGGGATGTTTTTATTCTTGTTGTTATTTCATATCAGAGAATTGTTCTAATGAATAGAACAGTGTTCACTGACCTTCTTTTGTTATTCCATTGTCCTCCCATTCTCTTTCACATGGAAATGTTAGTTTTACATCAGAATTTCTTGTTCTCAATAGATGTATTCTTGGAGGTCTTAAAATGTTCCACAATAATTTCTTTTCTATGTTCTTTTTCATTTATTATACTTTAAAATGTGGATATTATATGTATGTCCCAAATTACCAAGTCTAGTATTACAAAATGTCAGTAACATTGATTGCTTTTGTGTTTATCATTTTAATTTTCATTTATCTGTTTAATAAATTGTATTCACTGGCTACTACATGTCAGGCCCTGTTGTAGGTCGCTGGATCTAGCAGCGATAATACTTCTTGCTTATGTCCCATTGAATGTGCAGAGATTGTCATAGACACCAAGCCACATAATAATTGGCCTTAAACAAACTCATGCAGTCACACCTAGTTAATCCCAAATGATGTTATTACACTTTGAATAAAGGGTCTTAATAGTTCAAATAGAAAAAAAAATGCTAGTGGAATTTTAAAGATACACCTTTGGTTTAGAGTCTTCACGTATCTATTCTTGTATTTATCTGGTCTGACGAAATGTATTTTTGTATTTTAAATGTAACACAGCAGAGTTTTCCCAGGATGTATTCCTATAGACTATTCCACAGTACGTTCTTTACCATTTTTCCCGTGTTGACGTTGAGTGGTTGTCATCGGACAGTTGTATTAGTGACTGGCTTATTTAAGAGTATCTTGACTTTCTATTTGGTTTAAATGTGGAATTTTCATGTATTCTTATGTGGTTTTACTTTATCTCACATTGGATCAATTGAATTTATTATTCTAACAATCATCAGTTGTATCAATTGCAATGCATTACGTGTGTAGCAAAATATTTGAAAGCCAAATGCTAATTTTTTACTAAATTTTTTACTACCTTAAGATGAACTTCTCTGAACTTATTAATAGACTATACAACAATCTCAATAAGCACAAGAAATAATCAAGTTAATTGGTCTTCATAAAAACAAGATACAATTATGGCTAAGTTGATACAGTTTTTTAAAGATTTTCTTTCTTCAAGTATAGTTGTCTCTAAATCCATGCACTAGTTTATGTTTGGTTACACTCTGTAGAACTATTTTGAATGCTATAAAATTTATCTTTCTTTTGAAAATTTTGCATATGTTACTATGCAACTTGATACTTTTCAAAACATGGAAATAGTTTTGAGTTCTGAAAATACAACATCATTCATCCTTGAAGATTATTATTTTTTCTTGACTACATAACTGTGAGTAACCTTTCCTTTCTATTCCTGGCACTTTGTGTTCTCTAGTCATTTTACTGTTCTTATAACGTGAATAAGTCTTGCACGCTAATTCTGCATTCTTTATTGGTGAATCTTCATTAAGTAAGCCCTGATTTATATTTACTGTGCTGATATAGTTCTTTTGGTAAATGATGATTGATTTCAGGTAACAAAATCTGACACTAAAGTAGATTTTAAATTGTACAGATTATACATGTGAAGGACTTACTAATAACTCCTTTTTCTTTTAGTTGTTAGTTCCTAACATTTGTCAGGTAAGGGCTTGGTATTTTTCACTTTGATTCTGCTTTTAATCTCCAGGTGGGACAGATTTTCATGCTTCTCTCTGTAACGTTTTGCTTCCTAAAACCAAATTGAATGAATGTTCTGATGTTTGGAGAATGCCAGGATACTTGGCCAGAATTCTGATAGTTTTCAGTTGGCAACATACCCTCTCTTCAGTCTTTTTTGGACTGGTGGACGTTTTGTAAATATTTCCATAAGCTATTCCGAGTGCATGCAATTAATTTTTTTTTCTATTCTAGCTTTATAAGTTAGTAATCAGTGAAACCAGGTTACCTTAACTATAAGGCTTCATTGTTTTTCAATTTACATTTTATCTATATCATTTATATAATGTCACAATCCCAGACTTTATGGTTTATTTCTTCATTTTATTTTAATTGTGTTGAGTTTGCTTTTGCTCTCAAGCTTACTAATTGTCTCTCTCAGTCTTTCTCCATGTCATTTGATTTTTATCACAATTGCTGATCTACTATCCAGAAAATCTAATGGGTGTCATGATTTATGTTAGTGATTACTCCTTTCCTTTTCTAATCATTTATAATCTATTTTAAAAATGAATCACTTCATAAGAAGTCCGAAATTAGTGCCAAGATCATTTGTGTACAGACTGAAGACTCATCTGATTTTGTTTTTCAGAACTTTAAAATAAAAAATTTCATTTCCAAGTTTTGGAATTCTCTAATTTTCCCATGACTTTTCAGTAGATTTATGATAGTTTGGTTTAACATTGCAGTACAGTTCTACACACCTCATCTATGTTCAGATTTCTATCTTTAAATGTATGTTGAAGCTCTCATTTGTTACTGGATTCATTTATTTGTGCATTCTCAAAGTGAAACAGATGGGTGTTGAATTTGAATATAAAATTATTTATTTGAATCTAATAAATAAATAGAATAGAGGTATTTGTTTTGAGGTAGCTATTATTGAGGTAACAATAGTCTTATTGTTATTTTGACAACATAAATAATTTGAGACAACTATTGTGGTTTATGAATTTTCACTGAGATTTTGATCTGTTATAGAAAAGAATTACTTATAATGGTTGATGCTAATAGTAAAACTGACTAACTTGTTAGTTTAAATTTTTTATATTTTAAAATTCTAGTTCAATTTTTTAAATAAATGTTTTTGAGCTAATAATTAGTATAAAGCAAAAGTAAACCATAATATAATGAATACTTGAAAGTGTATGACATAAAGTTTTCAAAGATTTATTTGCCCCTGCATTTTTAGCCTCTGTAGTACTGGTTGTTAAGACCTCATATTGTAACTATAATATATGTATTATTACAGTGTATTAGTATTATATACATTAGCATTTGCATTGTGATAAGTTATAATGCAAATTTTGAGGTAACATTTTATATAATTTAAAATTAGTTTTAAGTTGGCTTTTAAAAAGTTATTAAAAGGCTATGAATTTTGAGAAAAAATTATCTTACCTCACCATTTTTCACAACATGGAGTTTTATGTGTGTAAAATAATACAGCATATTAATGAAATAAAGGTGTATTTTAATAAGCAGTTGCCTAGTAAACATTTATTTAGTACCTACTATGTGCTTGCTAAGTATATTTGCACTGGCTAAAATTCGTTTTCTTAGAAGTGCTGCAATTTGATACAGTGATTGAGTATATTTTAGTACCTAATCTGATTCAATATATTGTTTTGAAAATGCAAGATGAAAAAATCTTTGCTTATGCCCGTTGCTCATACTTTAAGGTTAGTAATTGAAGTCACATATCATTAAAAAAAAAAATCCTCTCTTTAAATTTCCAAGGGTGTATGTGGTAAATGGAGTATGGGTTACAGAAACAAATTGAGTTTGAATCCAAATTTAGACAAGTTGCTTGATTTCCAAAGTCCTCGTTTCCTCAGCTGTAAAACTGAAATGAAAGTAACTATATTAGTCATAGTATTGCTGTATATATTCAGTGAGACAATTGAAGTGTAAACTATCCAGCATAAAGTTATGGCCCAAATAGAAGTCACGTGAAAAGAAACAGATGAACACAGAAAATGAATATTCATTAACTCTTCAACTTTTCTTCCCAGGAAAGCATTTTTAAAAAATTTCCTAACCTCGCTCAGGAATATACATGATAGTAAGTATTAGTTTTTGAAGAAGTATTCCTTTATCATTTAATTTTATATTAAGCCCTTTATATGATTCAAATATTAGAAATTTTTGTAGGAATATTTTCCAAAATTGGCTTCGTATTTTTTATTTACTCATAGGTAAGAAGAGGTTTACTTGGTCGCAAGCACATGACAAGTAATAAAACATGTTCATACACTATCACTCTGGAAAAAAAAAATTGGAATTCATGTTTTTGATGTTGTTTCAGCTGGGATTTCAATTCATGGACAGAATTCTGTGGAGAATCCAGAAGTGAGATCTAACAGTTTAGCCAGCTCATCTATTTTCTTTTTGAAGGAAGAGATAGGACAAAATTGGATATCTCCAGAGGGAGGTCCAAGTACAGTGGCACAATACATCCCCTTTTGACTGACGGAACTACCTGAGTTCCCTTGGAGAGACAAAGGAGGAAGGAAAAGTAGGAAGTAAAGAGAGGCTGACTGATTTAGAGACTTAAACATAACCCTTTAATATATAGAGGTGAGTTTTCAATATTCCCCCTAAGACTGTTTTTGGGAGGGAAAAGAATTTAAAGTAAATAAAATAGAATATGAGATTCTTAATATTTATTCCACAAAGGGAAAGAAAGGAAAGAACATTATCAGGTAAGTCTTGTTGAATCCAGGCTTTTGTTCCTTTTCTTAACTGTAAATGATATACTATTTTTCCTGAGGTAAGAAATATAAACAGATTACAATTTGTAAATCTTACAAAGACCTATTCTTTTGAAACACTCCTTACTACTTCATATTATAAGTATTTCTTCACTTAAGATTTCTGAAGTGAGAAACATTGTTTTGGGAATTACCAGTATCATGGGAATTTCTGTAACTCTTATACTCAAGCTATTGAATTAAATAAAACCTTGGAAGGACAAATGCCTTGATTTGTCCAGGGAGCTTACTGATAACGTGAGTGTTACAACCTGAAAACTCATCTGCTTTTAAATACCTAGGCACTGCCCCACTTCCTCCCTGACACTTTGTATTTAATTTTGAATTTTTAACTAAACAGAATTTCTTCTTCATTGTGCTTGTTTGATACAATGTTAGGGTTGCAAAGGCAGTTAATGATTGTTAGGAAAAGAAACTAATCCTTCTCACTGTCAAACATCAAACAGAAGGTCATAAACCTTGTAACAATAAAAAAAATTCTTTTGTTCTTTCCCAGTCCTTTAGGATTCCAGAATAGATTCAGATTGCAGCAGGGGAAGTTGAAACAAGAGCAGAGTTGGAAAGTCCAGACAAGATTATCAAACCAGACAATTGTGCCTTCCCCCAAACTCAGCGGAGCTGGGAGTCACTTCCCTATCAAAGCACGCAGGCAGTTCTGGGAAGGTTGTCTGTGTTCCCCCAGGAGTGGCCCTACTTACTGTAACATCAGTCAGGTTTGGTGGAGGATGGGTTGAGGAGAAATGGAGGGGGATGGTCAGAACAAGTAGTCACAGAAAAGAGTATTTGTTAGAAGTCAGAAAATTCCCCAGGCTAGAGTATATGTAATCACAAGTCTCAGAAAACAGTGATATGCTAGGCAACTTATGCTCACATCTTATAAAACAGTTGCAATAAAATAAGGCCCAGAGAGACCTAGACTCAACCTAAAGTCTCATATTGTCGATAACATAGCAAGTGACAGAAAAGCTCTTGTGTTTAAAATAGATGGGTCATGAATTTAAAGCAAAGACAGATGGTTTTCTTTCATTTTTATTGTGTTTTTTAATATAGTTGAGCATCAGCAGCATGATATTACAGCAATAGGTGGGGCAATTCCACTTTTAGGTAATAGATATAGAAATTCTTAAATAGGTGTGTGTCAGACCAAAATTTTTCATTACTTGGTTACTTTTTTATAAAACCAGAAACCTAGCTTTACAAATTCATTTTTTTTTTTTGCTGTAAAAGCTTATAAATGCAAATAATGTCTTTTTCTAGTACTGAGATCTATGAAAGGACAGTAGATTCAAAAATTTAACTTGCATTCTTTTCACACATTGTAAAAACAGAATTAGAAAAATATAAGTATAATACAAAGAAAATTGTGCAAAAGTAGCAACTTAATTTTTATCAGATCCATAGTAAAATGTATGTCATCTTATTTAAATTAAGTAGCACTGTGAATGAAAACACACACACACAACATCATCTTGTAGCAAAATCAACTGATGCCGTAGGAAATTAGAGCTAAGATCAGAAAGCTCTGTTTTTCATCTCTTAAAAGGAATTTAATAAACCAATAGAAAGGATGAAAACCTAAAGCATAAGATGAAAATCTAAAGCTCAGTGTATTCTAAATTACATAATAAAAATGAAACTGACTCACATGAAAAACCACAGACCTTCCGAATGACTGGCTCTGAGAAATGTGGGCTCATATGTAGGGTTACAAAGGTAAACCAGGCTTTATGACAGTTCCCTGTGCCGCTCTCCATCCCTCTCCAAACATTCATACTCGCGTGGGCATCAGTGTCTTCACATGGCTTTGGGTTTGCTTTCTTTCAGAAGGTGACTCTTATAATCAAACAAGCAAGTGCAGGTTTTCTTAACAGAGGTGATGCAGCATCTCGTATTTTTGATAGCACCCTAACAGCTAATGAGAAATATAGTTTACTGGGTGCTTTCTATATTCCAGGAATAGACCTAGTACTTTACACATATTATATTACTTGCCCTTTAAAATAATTTTATGAAGCATGTGTCGTTATTTTTATTCCTATTTTGCATATCTGGAAACAGGTTAACAAAGGAAAGAAAATTTCATCAAGGCCATGTAGCTAAGTTAAGTAGAGGGCCAGGTCCAAAGATTCAGGTACTGTTGGCTTGTGACACTTCTCGGTCTCTGCTCAATGGTTTTTCTTGCTAACAGTATTTTGAAATTACCTCAAAAGCCTTGTGTTCACTCCCAGAGGATAAGTCCTGATTGGCTCAGCAATTTTCGCAATCCTTTTAAAATCCTTGCCATTGATGATGGGCTCAGCCATGATTCCTGTTTACAGAGGAAGTTTGTTCTAGTGCTTCTGGGAAACATTTCCTTTTGGTAAGGCAGTGCAAGGGAAAGCCTTTTATTCCTACCAATTTCTGTCCTTTTGAGGACATTCTAATGTAAGAATCATTTCTTCCCTGTAAGGCAATGCAAGAGAATGCTTTTTTACTCTTAACCGCTTCTGTCCTTCTGAGAATACTGTGTGAGAATGAGACGCTTCGATCTGCAGGATTCATCTTTTGCTTACAAGAGGAAACATGGAAAACACACTTGCATGTAGAAGTCGTAAGTGAGAGTCTGGGAGCTTGAAGATAGTATTGAGTATCAGAACAAACCCTAATATCAGCAACCTCTGGAATTATTACTAACTTAACTTCATTACAGTATTCTGTCACTTTTAGGCAAATGGACGGGGTTGGGTCAGGACCTCTAAGGCAAATCAAGTGAACAAACCATGAGAGAGACAAAGGTGGTATACAGATTTGGTGCAGATGAAAAATAACAGTGAATACAAATGAAAGACAAAAATGCTCCTTAAAAATAAGATTGTTATTTGCTTTAAGTTTGTGACCTATATTTTCCATAAGATTTTGTTTTCTGTTGCCATGGTATCAACTTATTTCCAAAAGCTATAGAAAGGCCAGGTGTGGTGGTTCTTTGAAAACCATATTATAAAATGCAATCCAAGTTTTTTAAAGTTGAAGAATTTGAGGTGAAAGTTAATCTTAATTGTAACAATCACCAATAATTTCTAGTGCTTACTATGTGTCAGGCACTGGTTTACATTTATTACTTTACTAAATCCACAGAACAATTCAGTGAAGAAGGTATTACTAATATTCTCTCTTTGAGATTATGAAACTGGGGCTGAGGTAGTTTAAATAAATATACCAGGCCAGGGATGGTGGCCCATGTATGTAACCCCAGCACTTAAGGAGGCTGAGGCAGGAGTATCACTGGAGCCCAGGAGTTTGACACCAGCCCTGACAACATAGTGAGACGGCCTCTACCAAAAATTAAAAAAAAAAATTTACCTGGTGTGGAGGCGCACTTATGGTCCCAGCTACTCAGGAGGCTAAGGAGAAGGATTGTTTGAGACCAAAGAGGTTGGGGCTGCAGTGAGCCATGTTCATGCCACTGTAACTCCAGCCTGGCAACAGGGTAAAATAAGCCATAGAAAGCATCTGAATCCTTGAAAGAATGACCAAATGTTGATGAGCTATACACTAAAGTTACTCCTCATTACATTGTTTCACTGTAGCATACATAAAGATCAACGTTTGTTTAAAATCTATTGTTTGTGGGTAGAAAGCAAATATAAAATTTTAAAACCCTTATCACAAAAAAAAGTTGGTTTAAATGGAGTCAACCCATATGATATTACACATAGGTTTAATTACTGGGTAAGTTGATCAGTTAAAGAGGCAGATGAATTCAAATTTTTTACCCCTAAAAATATTGGGGTTATAACGGTGATAAAAATTTGAATAAGGTAAATAGTTAAACTTCAATTTCATTGAATTGTTTGTTGCAATAAAAAAGTTTCTTAAAAAAAACTATAATGCTTATTTGTCCCAAGTTAAAATTTTATTTAATTTTTTTATTCTTACTCTAAAGCAGAAGTAACTATATAACTTATTGTCTGATAGCAAAAATTCCTTATTGATCAATATGTTTAACATCACTTTTTGCAAACTTGAGAAAATAAAAAGTTTATAATACAGACATAAGTTGTTCTATCTACACTTCTTTAAAAAATAACAGGTTACATATTTAAAGGGGAGTATTGCCTTTTTGACATCTACATACCCATTGTTCTTTCTAAGCTTTTGTTCACTAGCTCAGGCTGAGAATGGATAATTATATGTAATGGAAGACAGCTGTGATGTACCAAGTGTGTTTTTTCCCCTTTTATGCTGTGCTTGAGTGCATAATTCCCTTCCTGCTTCAGTGTTATATAAGGCTCAATTTTCCTGTGTTTATTTTATCCTGAAATTTTAGCATGCAGATTTTAACAATCAAAATCAATTATAGTTTTGTCTCTACCTTTGGCTAGTGCCTTAAGTTATGGATTAAAGTGTGTGATCTCTAATATCAGACTATGTTGTTAAAGAAGGTGGTAATTCTTCTGTGTATATTAAAAGCGATGCCACTATTTAAAGAAAAGACAATAACATTTTAAACACATATTAAATTTATTTCTGTTATTATTTAAGTAGGGTATTGGGTAGTAATGTCAACTTTTTTGGTAGTCTTTTTTTTTTCTTTTTCGATTCCAAATTAGACCTTGAATTTATTTTTTCATTAAGACCTCCAAGGTTTGCACTCACATCATTCATAGTATTTAAAGTAATCTTGTTACTGAGTATGTTGCAATGTTTACCATATTCATTTTCTTCTGTGCTCTGATCTTTTCAGTACATTACTGAAATAGGAATATGGTATTATCACATCTTGGCAGCTCCATGTGCTCCCTTTCCTCATGCCCTTAATTCTCTCCATATACCTTACATCAGTAGTAATTGGGTAATTAGGCAGAAATGCTGTCGCCTGAGTAAGGGTGTAAGAAATGTCTCATTGAACAGAATAATCTTTCTTTGTACTCATGATTCATTTTTGATATGCTACAACTCTATCAGCAGGGAAACTTTCCTCCCTGTCGAGATTCTAACAGGCCTTTAAGACAAGAATAGACGGAGAAGTTCTGTTATTAGTCTCAATTCTGAGGCAAATTGTGTTATTCTTCTATAGTCACATTTTCTGCCCCACAGTATGAGATTTTAGGAGATGGCAGAAAAGTCTTCTGTTGAGGGTTTTATGAATCACAAGATAAGGGTTCTATTGTGGGCCACTTGAAGAAAATTTGTAGCTGATTTGGCTTTTAAAAAAGCTGGAAGTCATTTCTGGAAGTCTGAAGAGCCCACTGGGTTATTTGGTTTCAACTCCATTTTGATGCAGTGTATAGATATCCGGAGCAAAATGCCCTTCCGTGGAGAAAATTCTGTTTCTGGCTATCAGTTGCATCATGATTCCCAAGCAAATAGCTGAGTAAAAGAAAACATCCCTTAAAGACTCTACTGCATTCTTGTAATAAATCACAAAAACATTGGTATCAGCTTTCTTAGTCATTCTGTGAGACTATAGTTAAGAATATTTCCAGATGTGTCTTACTGAAAAGAAGGTAATTTTCTTTCATGCACAAGAGATCCTTTCTTAACATAGAAGGGGAAAAAAATCAAACACTTTTTAGTCCTCTGCAGGTGACAAAATTTCAATTTCCTGTATTCTTAGACTGCTAGCATTTTGCTCTTATCCCATGAGAATGAAAGGAGATATAATCATAAGTCAACAAATACTTCTAAGGTAATAGAAATGAAGGAGGCAATTTTCCAGTTTCCTGACAAGGTAGCTTCATGGAACAATAATCTGAAGAAAAGAATGCACAGGAATGGAACTGATTGCTTGGGCTTGTGGTAAAGAAACGATCCCTTCAAATATTCAAGTTAAGGGCAACGAATTTCCTTAATGAAATACTGAGTTGTTATCCAGGATAAACAGAAAATTCAATGGAAATAGTGTCCCAATTTGTCAAAATTAATGATAGACCAAGCCTTTCAAATACAAATGGCAAACGTAGTGGAAATTTTTGTCTTCTTGTAATCGCATTCTTGGTTAGTGGTAACTGAAGCACAAACGGATCTATTACAGTCTAAAACTCTCCTGCGTAAATTGATGCTACGTGTAGTATCACAGTGTGACACCAGTAGAGATCTTTCGTGGTCTAGAATTACAGACTATATTTATTTTTCTCTCCCATTATCCTACTCCTGCCCCTCTATTCTCAAGAGATAAATGCAATATAGACAGAGCCTTATATGAACTATCACTGTACATCTCCATTTTAAAACCATGTAAGTTAAGGTGTGTCTGTATTCCCCAAGGATTATGTGAATACTTACTAAACAGTATAAGAGTTCAGAGATTCCCAAATGTATTTTATTTTAGTCACCTGGACTACTATGCAAATTTACCCTACAACAATGCATTATTACAAAATAAATCTCTGGTTCTAGCTCTATATAATGTTAGCTTCTTTATTTTATTATTTTTTAAACCATGTACATTCAAGGAAATGGCATGGGAGGGTGCGAATGGAAAGAAGGGTTCTACAGTCTATAAATTTGGCAAATAGAGGCAAAACAGATTTCTTAATGGTGGCATTTAGCAGTCCTATCTTCTCTACCTTATTTTGGGCAAGGCATCCCTTTTTAGGCACTGGTGATCCGAGGGACACCCATGGGAAATGCTGTCCTGTATGAATTTTTTCACTCACACAAATATTAGTATTAATAAACAATGAAATAGTTTTCTAAATGCTCTATTGCTTTTGGTTGACAAATGATTGTTATTCATCTATAATAATTTTGTAATATTGTTGTCTTTTATTCCCTTTTCCTGTTTTAAATTTAATTATAAGCAGACTGACAAATACAAGTATACAAATATTCATATAAAATACAAAGAAAATAAGTATGTTTATTTTCCATCATGCACAATATTTTGAGTTTGCTTGATGAACATGAGACAGATTTTCCAAGAAATATTTTTGTTACAGTTGAATTTGGCTGAATCCATCTGTTACATATAGATATTGATACAGATATTAGGAGATCTATATGTATATCCTCTATTCGAGAGCTATGTCCAGTGTTTGAATGTAAGGCTAAATATACTTTATATTGGAATGTTGGTTTGTCAACTAAGGAGTCTCGTCCTTTTGAGTTAGCAAAGTGTAACTCTAATGAGCTGTAAATGTATAACTGTATTATACAAGACAATATGTTATATGTATAGTAAAAAAGAGTTCATCCATGGCCAGGCATGGTGGCTCATGCCTGTAATCTCAGCCCTTTGGGAGGCCAAGGCAGGAGGATCACGAGGTCAGGAGATCAAGACCATCCTGGCTAACACGGTGAAACCCCGTCTCTACTAAAAATACAAAAAATTAGCTGGGTGTGGTGGCAGGCACCTGTAATCCCAGCTACTCGGGAGGCTGAGGCAGGAGAATCGCTTGAACCTGGGAGGCGGAGCTTGCAGTGAGCCAAGATTGTGCCGCTGCACTCCAGCCTGGGCGACACAACGAGACTCCATCTCAAAAAAAAAAAAAAAAAAAAAGAGTTCATCAAGCCATGAAGTTTTCGTGGGACATTCTTAGGTTAAAACTAGAACAACAGATTTATGTAACCCCAAATGAGTAAAGCATATGGTGGTGAGAAAATATTTTATCATTTTGATATTGAAGTATACTCACTAGTTGTGATAAAAATCAAAACAATGTAGCATTTTCACCACAGAAGTATTGCTGTGACATTTATGGCAATTTTCACAGCAATTTATTGTTATTTATTTGGCATTGATTATACATTTTTTCCAGTTATTTGTTTTTCCCCTAAGTACTGCTCAAAGGGATCTGTGGTTGAGTACTCCAGTTCAAATTAATAAGTCAAATATGAAGACATACATCCTGATCTAAACAGTTTCCCACAAGCCAGGCAAAATAGTTGTGTAGTATCACCAGTCCAATTCAAATAATGTATCACATTTGAAAATGAGTGAATGGTAATGCAAAAATAGAAGTCTGTTTTAGTAAAGATATTGCCATCAAATACAAAAAAGTAGTGATCAAACGTGAAAATTTATCAGGTGAAAGAAAATTATAGCCATTTTTTCAAACCATTTATAATCACAAATATCTTATAATTAAACATTGGGTAGTAGTAACCCTTTTTCTTTATACTTCTTTTTTTCTTGCTCTCCTCTGAAAGAAAAATCTTTTTTTGTGTGTGTGTACAAATAGGGTTAAACTAGAGAGGTGACTTAAAAAAAAGATCTACAAAAGAACATAGTGTATGTATGTATATATACACACATGTGTATATATGTATATATACATACATGCATTACAGTTAAGATGAGAGGTATAAATTCTCATGATATTACCATTAGATACTAAAATGGTTACATTTAATTCAAAATACATCTATTTACTTCATCCAATTTTGAAAATGAATTCCAAGGTTAATTTAACTTCAATTTAGTAAGTAGGAAATTAATCAATGTTCAAATATTATGCATTGCTTTGTAAAAAGTAATGCCTTCTTTATTCCCTTTTTTTGTGCCTGAAAAATATATTTGCATGTATGCCATCTTATAAATTAAATGTTATTAAAATTACTAAGGTATAGGACCCTCATGTGTATGCTTCCTTGGGGATATGCTATATCAATTTATATAGAAATTCCATCAAATTATATTGCTTCCACTAGGCAATTAATTTGTCTTCACTTTAATAAACATTGTGGATGCCAGAATTATTTCTTTTGGCTAAGAGCTACCATCATTCAAGGCAAAGGAAAGAGTTCAAGAAAAGGTAAATGGCATTCCCGTATAAGCCATGAAGCCAACTGTTTGTTTTGTTTGCTTGTTTTTAGGAGGAGAGGGGTGAATAGGATTGATTAGTGTGGTTTGGAAAGTAATAAGTTAACATATTCCTCCTGATGAAGAAGGAGTAAATGTAATTGTGAACTACGCAAATAGCATAGAATGCAGCAAGCAAGCTATCTGAAGGCCCTTATATTGCTATGATGGCAGTAATCCCTTAGCACTTTACAGGCAACAGGTTGCTGTAACAATAAATTTTAATTGCAGAACATAAAAAGTTATGTTATTCTCAGCTGAATCAGTGTGCCATGAATTCTTCCATACTATCCCAGATGAGACATATGTCAATCTAGCACTCGCCAAAAATGATTTTGACGGTGGAGGGACTCTCCCATCCCTAACTCTTTGAACTCCTGGTAGTTGGACCAGAAATAGCTTGCAGTGCAATGCCGACTGCATTTGTTGGGTATATTTTGGCTTATTTCCCTAGCCTTCTAACTAAAAGCAGCTGAAATTTAACTGAAAGAACATGGTGGACTGAAACCAAGTATATGAAATTTCAGATTCAAAGAATCCCCTGAAATGAAGAAACTATAAAACAAGTGTAATTTTTGGCTTTAGTCCTGCAGTTTCTGAGAGGAGCTGTTGGCTCAGTGGTAGGGAGATTACCTTCCCCAACCCCATGCATGCAGTTGACAGTCCCTCTGCAGAACCTCCTTTGCTGGCTTACCCCTGGCTAGGTTTCTGCATTCACACGGTTTCTTCACACATAGTTTGCACATTTCCCCCCTGGCTGCTCCTTCCTACACTTAGTTGTAAAAATCTGAAAGTTGGTAGGGAAAAATACAAGTATGGGCTATATAAAATAGGAGAGAGTTTCAGTGGATGTCATAGGCTCGTAGAGTTCTAAATGGATCAGATAATGATAATATTTGTCTCTAAATTGCCTATGGCCTGTACCACTTACTAGGTGTGAGACACAGGGCACATTAGTGAACTCATTTTTCCTGTTTCCTCATCGGAACAATAGAGACTTAGAGAGACCATTCTATGGGTTTACTGAAAGAATTAAATGAGATATGCCATACAGAACATTGCCTGGTTCAGAGTAAGTACTCAATAACGACTTTCCGTTATCGCTGTTGTTGTTTTTCTAGATATTAAACTGCTATAGAAGTAGTCAGTTATTTCTTCTGAAAACTGGATCTTATTAGGGCAGCATTAGCTTAAGCTTCATTAAATAATGTCTTCAGAATTCAGAGCTGGTCCTTGATTCTAAGCTGCTATTTCTCAACTAATTGGAGTAGAGAAAGTATGGAGGGGAATTTAGGGAAATGGTGTATCAGAGTTACCAAAATGACATGATGCTCTGGAAATTCTGATATAAACATTCCTCACCCAAGTACTACCCTCTGCTAATTGCTGAGAGGTTTATATCATATCTCTGAAGTATCTTCAGGGTAGAAAAAAACTGAGGACCATATTTATAAATGATTAACTTTTAACATATTTAAATTTACCAAGGCTTTCCTTGTTGTTAAGTTGACTTTTCATGGATTAATCAATCCTATGGTACTCTAATACACTCAGATCCTCACATCCTTGACAGTACTTCTGCTTTTAATTTGTTGTAGTATTTTTCTATTGCTGCCCTCACAAATTGCCACAAATTTAGCAGTTTGAAACAACACAAACTTAATATCTTACAATTTATGTAGGTCAGAAGTCTGAGCGGGTTCAGCTGGGTGTTTTGCTTAGGGTCTCATGAGACTGGAAAGAAGGTGTTGATAGGGCTGCATTCCTTATTCAAGGCTATAGAAAAGAATTCACTTCCAAATTCATTCAACTTGTTGGCAGTTCAATTCCTAGTGGTTATCGGAATGAGGTTCCTATTTTTTTTTCTCTCTCCTGTCATTCAGAGGCTGGTCTTTTCTCCCTAAAGATTGCCTTTATGCCTTCTCTTGCTTTCCAGGTGGCTTCACTCCAGCCAAGGTGGTTGAGTCTCTGTCACACTTAGAGCCTCTCTGACTTCTCCTTTTCCTCCATCTTGGGGTCTAATGCAAGCAGAGAAAATTCTCTGCTTTTAAGAGCTCCTGTGATTAGATGGGGCCCATCTAGATAATCTAGCCCACTCTTCCTATCTTAAGTTCGGTAACCTTAACTACATCTACAAAGTTCCTTTTTTTCATGCAAGCTAGCATATTCACGTGTTCTAGGGATTAAGGCATAGACATCTTTGGAGGGCTGGTCTGTCTATTACCCTTAGGTTGTTGTAAATCTAAATATTCTAAATATAAGCCATAGGCAGGCAGCCTTTCCCTGTTCCCTTTTCTCACTTGTTTGAGCAGCTTGTATTAACTATCATAGGATGCTTAAGAAACTTACAGTCTATTTGGGGAATAAAATCTATATATTTCTAGATATAAGGGATTTCAGAGCTATAAACAAGGTGGCTGAGGACACAAAGGAAATTGCAGTTATTTCTAATGGGAAGAAAAGAAGATCAAAGAAAGAAATCTCTCTTGAATAGGTAGCTTTTGAAGTATGTCCTGAAGGATGAGTAAGGGAAAGGTATTTGTTGTCTTATGAACAACATAACATGAGAGCAAAGACATACACTGTGTTCAGGAAGTGGCATTTTCCTAAGATTCATGGCAATGTGTAGTGAAAATAGGAATTTGTATAACCTTGTTAGGAGGTTAGAATTCTATAATAGGAGGCAGTGAAGCTTTTAAACCCCAGGAAATAATGATAAAAGTCATGTCTTAGAAAATTAAAGTCTAGTGTCAATGTGGGAGATGACTGGCAGGCAGGACTGGTTGGAAGGCTGTTGTGCAGAAGGCGTATTAGAAGCTAGGATTGTGCCGGTAGACATGGAAAGAGGCAATTATGTTATAAAACACGTTCAGGATGTTGAATTGAATGTGCAGAAAGGTAAATGTAGAGTCAAGATATGACGCTTTCTAGCCTCAGCAACTGGGAAAGGTGAGGCCATTATTCCAAGATTATGGAGATGTGATGAATAGATTTTCTGAGTGAGAAGATAAGGAGTTTGGATCTGTGCATTTAATACAGATGTTCGTGGAATGTCCAAAAGCAAAAATTTGAGAAGGAAATTGAAAGAGTTTCAGGCCAGATATATCTATAGGAAATTCATTAGCATAAATATGATAGTTGAGACAAAACAATGGGTAAGGCCATTTAATGAAAAAGTTAAGAACAAGAAGCCTGAAAACTCATATTGAGACTAAGTAAGGCTAAACCACATATGAAAATGAGGTAGAAGAAATTTAGTGGATAAGGGCAATCCAGATGAAACCATCTGGGATACCTGAGAAAAACTCCCACAGTGAGACTTCATAACTGAAGATGGAATTTCGGGTGAAGGTGGGAAAGTTTCCTCTCTAGGAAAAGGTAGCATTTGCTGGAGTGAGTGCAGCTGCAAGTAGTAGTGGACAGCTAAAGATTATACCTCAAGGGTTCTGGAAGGTTCTCGCATGGGCTAAAAATGTACCTCTGGTGGAGCCGAAGGCCACATGGGATGCCACATGGGATCTGGGCAAGGAAAATGAATCAGGGCTGATGGCCCAGTACTGGTTTCAGCCATGTCAATCTGTGGTTAGACTAGTTACTTACCTTGAGGAATCTTTCTTCTTTAAGCTCATTTACTTCTATCCTTATATTATTATGATGATTTTGTTTTGGTCATCTCTCTTAGTCTCCTGGTAAAAATTCTTTGAGGGAAAAATCCGTGTTTCCTCTGAACCAAGGAGAAGGTCTTTACTCACAGGTAGACTAGAATAATTAGGGACATCATTTAATTCTTGAAGCAGTGGTTCTCCACCATTTTCCACTAGAAACACCTTATGAGTAAAAAAAAAAAATATATATATATATATATATAGTATATTTCAATTTTCCTCTCAAATTTTTACTTTTGCACATTCCATGAACATCTGTATTAAATGCACAAATCCAAACTCCTTATCTTCTCACTCAGAAAACCTATTCAGCAATCTATCATCTATCTATCTATCTATCTATCTATCTATCTATCTATCTATCTATCTATCTATCTACCTATGTTCCCTTCTTTCCTAAAACCCCTTGTGTCTTTTTTTTTTTTTTTTTTTTGAGACGAAGTCTCGCTCTGTCACCCAGGCTGGAGTGCAGTGGCACAATCTCAGCTCACTGCAAGCTCCGCCTTCTGGGTTCATGCCATTTTCCTGCCTCAGCCTCTCGAGTAGCTGGGACCACAGGCGTCCGCCACTACGCCCGGCTAATTTTTTGTATTTTTAGTAGAGATGGGTTTCACCGTGTTAGCCAGGATGGTCCTGATCTCCTGACCTCGTGATCCACCCGCCTCGGCCTCCCAAAGTGCTGGGATTACAGGCGCGAGCCCCTGCACCGGCTCCCCCTGTTTCTTTGAAATGCACTTAAGCTGACTTTATTTCCCAATGCCCCTTCTTATTGCTATCACGTACTGAGGCCCAGCCCACCCAGTTCCTCTCCCTCATGCAGTAATAACTTTAATAGCTTGTTTATTGTTTTTATTTCTAATTCAATGTCTGTCACCATCTTGGAGATTTAAACACCCAGTGACACCTTCAACACTTTGGCCTTTCAGTTGGCTGACCCCCTTAGCTACAAAAATCTCTTCCTCTATATTCCCTTGGTCCTATTCTAGATATTATCACTACAGGTTGAACAACCAACATTCAAAAATCTGAACTTCACAGTATGAAAGTTCATATTTTGAACTTCACCCTCCAAAATATGAAAGTTTTTGAGTGCCTACATGCAGCCTAAATCAGATTTGGGATTTTCAGATTTGGGATGCTCAGCCAGTAAGGTTAATGCAAATATTCCATAATTTCTTTTAAAAATTCAAACTCTGAAACACTTCTAGTTCCATGAATAAGGGATACTCAACCTGTACCAGCAACTATACTTTCTTCAAAACCTAAGCTTCAAACTGTCTTTTCTTACATTTATTCTATTGACAGAACTTTACTTCTAAACACACTCCAGCTCTATCAGTAATATTTCTCTCCACCTCCACTACTGTCACCCTGGCATGACTCACTTCCTCCTGCAGTACTTCAGGGGTCTCTTTCCAGTCTCCCTGCTGTAGTCCACTTGGAAACCCTACATGGCATAGGACAAGAGTTCAACAGAGAGTTGTGGAATTAGTGAGTGATTTACACACGTTGAGAAAAAAGGAGGTTTGAGATCAAAGCAGTTCACAGAATATGTGCTGAGGTAATAACAGTCACTCTTAGACAGTGCCTTCATTACTTTTTAAGTCCTAGAACACCTGACATCTAGATTTGGCTATTCATATTTATTTCATTAGATGAAGTGTTTTGGATACTCACCTACTCTCATTTCAGGCTCCCGCTTTCTATTTTCCTTTTTCTTCTTTTTTATGTTTTCTGGCGGGGGGTGGGGTGGGGGAGGTGGACGGAGTGGGGGTCAGGGTCTCACTCTGTTGCCCAGGATGAAGTGCAGTGGTAAGATCTGCAGCATCCACCTCCCGGACTCAAGCAATCCTCCCACCTCAGCCTCATGAGTAGCTGGGATTACAAGCATGCGCTACCATGCCCAGATAATTTTTCTTCTTCTCCTTTTTTTTTTTTTTTTCGGTAGACAGGGTTTTGCCATGTTGCCCAGGTTGGTCTCAAACTCCTGGGTTCAAGTGATACACCCACCTAGACCTCCCAAAGTCCTGAGATTACAGGTGTGAGCCACTGCATCTCACCCAGTCTTCCACTTTCTAAGGATCTGCAGCTGCTGAAACTGGCCAACACTGATTCATGACATTGTTTGGGCTAGTGACAGCAGTTTAGGTGACAGCATAGTTCATCTTCAACAGTCTGCCTTTGGTCCTGGTGAAGGAGGGGTCTGAGATGACTGAAGAGATGAATGAGAACAGTTTTAGGGGTTTGGGAATTAATCTCTTGCTCCTGATTTCCTGTGGTGTGTCCTGTAAGGGAATGACTGTCCCCGGTTGTTCCTGCTTTCTAACTTTATTTAAATAAGTCTCCTTATGAGCTAGCCACACTTAAAGCCCTGTCCCCCTACTCCTCGCTGTTTAATGATGAAGACCTGTTTGTGGGCTGACAAAGGTGGGGTGGTGAGTTAGCTGGGAGCTGGAGGCATCCGATATTTCAGTCTCAAATCTTGACAATATATCAGGAATTTCCTGTGTTCTACATGACAGTTGAACATTTGTCAGAGTGATGACCTTGAGGCATTGTAAGATTTGGTAACATCAGAGCTTCCATTATGTTCAGTACACTCTCTCTACTGAAAGTAATCTTTCTAGAAAGTAATACTGATTTCAGAGAAAAAGGGTCGCCCTTAACCAAAGGCCTTCTGAGTTAACGCCTGGATTTCAAAAGAGGGAGACCAACCTGGGTTCCCATCTAGTTTCACCAATTCCTAGATGTGTATCCTTAGGCAAATTTCCTTAATGCTGTGAGTATACATTTTACTGTGCACCAGCGTCACCTGGAGGGCTTGATAAAACACAGATTGCTGGCCACGTCCAGAGTTTCTGAGTCAGCAGGTCTGGGGTGGGGTCTGAGAGTTTGCCTTTCGAAAATGTTCCCATATGATGCTGATGCTGATGCTGCTGGTCTGGGAAAAACACTTGGAGAACCACTGCCTTAACTTCTTTAAGTCTGTTTTCTCATATCTAAAACAGGAATATTTAGAGTTGACATCTTTGGGGCTATTGAGAATAGGGGACACTTCAAAATACCACACTCAGAATAAGGACTCAATGGATGCTAACTCTTAAATTAATCCTTATGATTAATTGTCTAAAGCATAAAACATTTAAAATTTTAAAATGTTAAGTTTTTAAGACAGCTGATTAACCTACTCTGATTGTAAGACATATTTCTCATATAATGTGTACCCATGTCTAATAGATAAAAATGAAACTTGCCTATGAGGCTACAACCTTTTTTATGTAGACGTTTTCAGTACTTTACCACATTCATTTGTTTTCACAAATTTGTTGTCTAATGATTATGCCACCCATTTGAAGCCTAAAAAAGCAATTTTTAAAAGGATGAATATTATGTGAATAAATGTCATAAGTAATATTTATCATCAGAGCTCTAATTGTTGATTTTTGAATGAGTATAGATACAAATGCAATTGTTTTAAAGACTGACTTGTCCAATAAAATTAGCCTTTAGTTAATGCTGTAAACATTGTTAGAAAAAGTCAAAGCTTAGTTTGAAATGAGAATTTTAAAAGATTAAAAATAGGCCTAGGAAGTGCTTGTTAGTATTAGAGAAAATAATGGTGAGACTTTTCAAATGTCTTTCTTTTATAGGATATTTTGGCTATCTAGAATGTGGAAATGTACTTTAAAAAAATGCAGATTATTCATTAAACTGTATATATAAAATATATAAAACATTGAACAGTGTTATATGAAATATAATTTTTAAAAAGAAAATACTTTTTTCTTTCATTATGTACTAAACATAAAATATATCAAAGGAGATTGGGTAATTTTTATTTTTATTTATTTTTATTATTTTCTTATTTTTATTAAGTTGGACTCCACCTAAAGGTCAGGGCACATAAGTAGATATAGACTTCATTTGATATAGCTTGGACTCTTGTAATTATTGGTTATATGCTAAATGTTGAGAGAATTAATTGCATGTCCTTACAATGTTTGGGTTACCTTGAAAAATTCAATGACCTTCAAATTTATGATACTATATTTTATCTCTCAGGATGACATCCTTGTAATAAGCATAGGAAAGTTATTTGGCTTCAGATAGCGTCTATAGTCTTCTGGTGACATGTTTATTCACTTTGTTTATGTGGTTGTTCTTGGCCTTTTCCCCTGGATTTTCTCATACTCTGTTTTTTTTTTTTTTTGCTAGGGTACGATATTTGTTGTAGGTTAAATGTACCTCTCAAGTTTAGCTCCAGTTTTTGTGTTCCATATAAAAATGTATAATGAGGCCTAGAAACAGTAATACAGATTTTGTGTTTAAAACTGATTTCTTATGCTGAAAACCGTAGAGGAATTACAACCATTATGTAGATTACTTAGGAAATAGATCTTCCTTTTAGAATGTAATTTGTTACTCTGAAGCTTGAAAAAAAAGAAAAAGGAAAGTTCTGGTAGTGTATCATTTCTGAATATTCCCTTGGAATTGGCTATATTTTGAGTTTTAAATTTTTCTCTTCTTAGTATAATAAAAACAGCATGTAAAAGTAATTTTTGATCCTGATAACGTTTCCTGGTTTCATTTCCGTTAGTATTTAAAGAGGAAAAAAAAATTCTCCAAAGTTTTCATAATTTTATGTTGACTGAGTGAGGTGTTTGTGATACTTTTTCTTTTGCAATTCTTTGTTCATATTAGGATTTTTTAAAGCAATTTTTTTTTGTTTAATGATCTTTAAAACAGACGTTTCTTCCTTGTTATTCTTGTCTGTGACCTAGTCTTAAAGTTAAGCTTCAAGTAATGCTAGTTTATCAGCTGTAACAGGATACAGCATGAAGTCTGAGCAGAAAAGTTTAAAGACACATAATAATAAGTAAAGCATAGCTTAGTGAGGTTATCTAAGAAATTTTAACTCTTAAGGACCATCTAATTTGAATACTTATGATATAAAATGTTAATGAAAAAATCTACATATCCTAGCAGTGCAGAGGTGTTTCATTTGTTTAAAGCAAATAATCTATCCAGGTATTGTGGCACTGGTGAACTTGCCTTGGTGAATTTACAGTTGCCCAGGCTCTGCCTGACTTTGCAGGCTTGGAAAACTGGTTTGCTAGCACTCCAAGAGCAGATCTAATTCTCAGAGTAGACTTACGTTAATCAAGCTCAGAGAGACGTATTAGTATGTGAACCAGAATGCTAACTTGGGCACTTAGGTTCTCCAGACACCAAATCTGTTTTGAATAGTCGAACTACAAATGCAGATTCCATTTGGGATACTGCTGGGTGAACATGAAATCAGCGTAAGTGATCAAGGTACCATTCAAGTGTTTAGTGGCTTCAGGCTTATGGTCCTTATGGCTTTTTTTTTTTTTCAAATCAGACACTCTGTGTGTCCCCAGGAAGGGATAAATCATGTGCTTATATATTGGCATACTCTTCAATGGATCATAGTTGGATGGTTAATCCCAATAAAACTTCTGTTCTATGACCTTCCTTTTGTTTGTTCTTTTGCTGACCAACTCACATCCTTTTCAAGATAAAACCATGTTTTTTAAGATAGGTTATATCATTCTATCGAAGTACAAATAAATTTTGGTTCCCTGGAAAACTCTTGTTTGTCCTATGTTTTCTAAAACCTTTAATATTTTGGCAAACTATAAAAGTTAGTTGAAATATGTGAAAGGAACCTATAATCTTCATCGCATTTTTTAGACAAATTTCTATATTAAAATTGTATGCAATTGCCAACGTGTATCACCTTGGAAAAATTTTAATATTTGCAATAAAATGATTTATTCATGAGTTGTACTATGAATTTCTAAGTCTTGTAGTTAAAACAGTTTGTTGCTTGTTTCTAATTATAAAACTAATACATGCTTTTTCAAGAAAATCATAGAATATAGACATGAATAAAGAAGTTAAAATGTATTAATAATCCTGCCACACAAAGAAAGCCCTTCTTAATATTTTTGCATATATATTTTTGACACATAAAAATATTACTTGACTGTTAAGTGATTATATTAGTCAGGGTTCTCCAGACAAATAGAACCAGTAAGATATATGTCTCTCTCTATGTGTACACACACTCCCACACACATATATATATTATATGTATGTATTTATATTTTTATATACAACATATTATATATAATAGTAATAAATATATACTAATAAAAATTATATTTATAGTTTTATATATAATACATCATATTTATTATGTATATAATATATATATTATATATATGTATGTATACAGGGGAACCGTAGAGAAATGGCTCACATAATTGTGTGACTGTGGGGGCAGGCAAACTGAAATTTACAGGGCATGCCCACAGATTAAGGACTCAGGGAAGAGTGGATATTGCCGTCTTGAATCCAAAGGCAGTCTGGGGGCAGAATTATTTTTTCCTTAGAGAACCTCAACATTTTTTCTTAAGGTGTTTGATATGGATTGGCTGTGTCCCCACCCAAATCTCATCTTGAATTGTAGCTCCCATAATTCCCATGTGTTGTGGGAAGGATCTGGTGGGAGATAATTCAATCATGGGAGTGGTTTCTTCCATACTGTTGACGTGGTAGTGAATAAGTCTCATGAGATCTGATGGTTTCGTATGGGGAAACCCTTTTCTCTTGGTTCTCATTCTCTCTTACCTGCCACCACATAAGATGTCCTTTTTGCCTTCTGCCATCATTTTGAGGCCTCTCCAGTCACGTGGAACTGTGAGTCCATTAAACCTCTTTTTCTTTATAAATTACCCAGTCTCAGGTATGTCTTTATCAGCAGCGTGAAAATGGACTAATACAGCGTTCAACTGGTTGGATGAGGTTCAGCCACATTATGGAGGGTAATTTGCCTTACTCAAAGTCTACTGATTTAAATTTTAATCACATCTAAAAAATACCTTTATAGCAACATCTAGACTGCTGTTTGAACAAATGACTGGGTACCATAGCCCAGCCAAGATCACACAAAATTAACCATCACAATATATAAATAAATACATACATACATACACACACACACCCCACACATACATACTATATATGAAATACAATATATATTATATATGTATATATACTGTATATATATGCACATATCCTATACTTAATATTTGTATGTATATATACAAAAATTACATATTTTCTCTCTCTAAATATAGAGAGTGTGTATGTGTATTTGCTGCTCCTCAGTTTTCTGTCTCCTTTATGTGCCACTTTTGCTTAACTTACCTCCTCCTTTCTTCCTCCCTTGCATCACCTCTCCTCTACTCCTTTTCTTCCATCCTCCTTCCTTCTTCTCCCCTGCTCTTCAAACCACTTATATAACTGATGACTCCCAGAACTGTCTTCTAAGCTACAGACTGATAAGTGCCAAATGTTTACTATCATTTCCACTTGAACATCCTGTAGTCACCTCAAAAAGCAAATGTCTGAAATGGAATGTCTAATTTCCTCCAATCTGTTCCTTCTTTTTTTCTTGTCTTCATGAATGAAATTGGCCCAGTTTTTAATGCCACCTTCTTTTTTATATGTATAAACCTATGAACCATTCTATTCCCATTCAGTGGCTACCGTGAATAGTATCTGTTGGCCAAATAGCTCACAATACATCACTACCATTTGTCTTTTCTTAACTGGTGCCTTGCCTATATACTTCATCCCTTTGAAACTGTTTGTCACACAGTTATTATGAAAACCTATTTGATATGTGAATTCAAACTTATCATTTCCTTCCTTAGGATCTCTCAAAGGGTCCTATTGCCTTCATGGTAAAATCCACATTCCTTAGCCTGTTACCCAAAGTCTTTCATGATTTGATCCCTCCCTAAATCCTTTGTCTCATTCACAGGAGCCTTCCTTCTCATTGCTAAAATAACAGGGCATAAAATATTGAGGACAAAGGATTAAACACTGGGCAAGCATTAAATGATTCTAATGAAAAATTACAACAAAAATGAATTAAATCATGATGCTGACCACAGTTTTTTAAATAATTTTTGGTTGGTGATTTCTTAATAATAACTGAATTGCCAGTTCTCCTGTTAAGGAGTTTTGTCACTGGAAGTATATTTAATAAGAGTTGTTATAACACACTACACTACAGGAAGTAGAACTGACATTCTCTTCCATGCCGAAGAGAGAAATCTCTTATAATGATAAAGATTCTCATTTAATTGGAGTCTCTAGATATGTTACAGAGGTTTAAAGTACTTCTTCCCACAAATCATCTTTGCACTTCTACTTAACATGTATTAAATTGCTTTGCTTAATTATAAATATCCTATAATCCTAAATGAGATCCCTAAATGGCTTTAGGGATTGATAGAAACCATTAAAAATGAACACATAATAAAAGTTATGTTTCATTTCCTAGGAACTGATTCTAAATTAAAACATGGGTTAAATTTCTCAGAATAACTATACACATTATTTAATGTGTTTCTTAAATTTAAAATATATGAAGAAATTATTATTCATAACCTTATTGATAACTGGCCATAAATGGCCCATAAGTGTTTGCTTATACTGTTTAATATATTATCCTAAGAAAAATCACTCAATTTTTAATAGTTTTTTTAATGTGTTAGCTGACAGTCTATACATTATTTTGGATTAAATGAAGAGAATTAACCTAAAGAAATCAAAATCTCAACAGCAAAGACTGATTTACCTATTATAAAAGTTATCCATGCTTTTTGTTGTTTTATTCGTAAATATTCTATTAACTTGCTCGTTGTATTATTTGTACTTTATATTGATGAGGATCAAGAAATGTTACTTGATAGTAGTGATGTACAATTTAATAAAATTGATTTATATATTTTCATCTGCTTTCAGGTGCCCTTTTTGAATAAGTTTTTATAGTTTATCTGTGAGAATTATTAACCATATTTAATAGATAACCATATGGTAATAAAACAGCTAACAGTTATTGAATGTATTCTGTATGCCAGGAAATGTGCCAAGTGCTCTCCATGGAGTATAATATCCACAGCTACTCTGTGATGAGGAAAGTGGGACCTGGTTAGTTAGAGTCCCGACTTACCCAAATGCCATAAGGACTGGTAACTCTAATCATTGTCTTTTTAATGACAGTATTCATACGTAAACTAAGAAGCATGTGCTTTTAAAATGTAATCTTATATGTTTAGAATTATTTAAAAGATGTCTACTTAAGAGCAAAAGGTAATAAAACATGTTATCCCTTCAGTTGAGGTGTTTTCCAGACCAGAAAAGGACTTTCCAGAGACAGAATCATCCTGTTTATCTTCTAGAATCTTCTGCAATTGTGTTTTCTACCTTATAGTTTAAATAGACCAATAAGAAGGACCAAAAACAACAACAAAAAATGACACAAAGAAAATGATAGGTGTGACCGGGCGTGGTGGCTCACACCTGTAATCCCAGCTTTGGGAGGCCGAGGTGGTGGGTGGATCACCTGAGGTCAGGAGTTCGAGACCAGCCTAGCCAACATAGTGAAACCCCGTCTCTACTAAAAATGCAAAAAATAGCCAGGCTTGGTGGCAGGCACCTGTAATCCCAGCTACTCAGGAGGCTGAGGCAGGAGAATCGCTTGAACCCGGGAGGCGGAGGTTGCAGTGAGCCAAGATAGCTGCATTGCACTCCAGCCTGGGCAACAAGAGTGAAACACCATCTCAAAAAGAAAAGAAAAGAAACAAAGAAAAGAAAGAAAATAATAGGTGTAATTTACTGCATTGAGTGGTACCCCAATCCAAGAAGCAGCATTTCTGTTTGACGTCCTTGTACTCCGCTATCATCAGTGCTCGTGCCTTCCTATCTTGAGGTTGTCTCATCACGTGGCCTGTTCTTATTCTCATAACCCTCCTCCATGTAACAGTTTCTATGGGATTTTTGTTCCCTAAAACCCACAGATATTTTTGTTATAATCTGTATTACATATTTGCTCCAATATTCTACCTATGACATTTATTACTGAGCAGCAGACGAGGATAACATAAAATAAGTTATTATTTTGTTATGTTTTTCTTGTTTATAACCATTATTTTCTGTGTGACTGCTTTATCCCTTTGTTATTAAACTTGTTATCTGGTTTTAAAGTTAATATTAAAATTGCTGAGAAATTTTAAAACATAGACTGGTATTACTTCCTTTCTTTTATTCAAAAAATTATTGTCCTTATTTAGCTACTCTGAAATAAAGCTTATTAACACACATTTGAAATTTTGTAGCCAAAAACAATGCTCAATGCCATCCCAGAGGGGTAATTTATAGTCATGTATCACTTAATGACAGGGATACATTCTGACAAAGGTGTCATCCGGTGATTTTGTGGTTTTCTGAATATTCTAGAATGTGCTTATACAAACCTGGGTGATATAGCCTGGAACACATCAAGGCTTTATGATATGACCTATTGCTCTAGGCCACAGACCTGTACAGCATGTTACTGTATGGAACACTGTAGGTAATTGTAACACAATGGTAAGTATTTGTTTATCTGAGCATATCTAAACATAGAAAAGGTATAGTAAACTACGTTATAATATTTTGAGACCACAGTTGTATATGTGGTCTGTCATTGACTAAAACATTGTTATGCAGTGCATGACTATAAGAGTGTGTGTGTGTGTGTTTGTGTGTGTGTGTGTATGTGTAATGGGAGAGAGAGACTGACTGTAAACAAAAACATGAAAGGCCTATTCTAGTCTTATCTGTCTGAAAGATATTTGAAAATCATGAATTAAACAGTAAAGGTTAGATGTTACTCCGAGAACATGCTTTGAACCTCCTGTCAAATCTCTTTACTCTTACATCTTATGTACCATAGCTACAAAAGGAAAATGATATGATGTGATTTTGTATATATATATATATAACTTATTTTTAAATGACACAAAGACAACATTCTGTGATATTTATTTTCAACTTTTCTTAGTTGTTATTGTTATAATAACTCCAGACTATCAAAAAGAGACTAACTGTTGCTTTGTGCGCCCCCGAAGGGGTGATAAGTAAAATTACTTTCACTCAGCCAGACATGTGAAAGTGCTGTCCTAAAAGGTCCTATAAAAATTTGACCATTTTTTCATATGTAGTTATTACATGATATAATGAAATGAGAGATAAATTGGGGTCCAAAATACCCTGGTTCCTGCCAAAAGCTCTCTAATAAACATGTGTTTATGAGAACATTTCCTGTGTTTCCCTACAAGTAAGTGAAGGGAGTTGGTTAAGATCCCTTAAACTTTTATAATTTCAAAGCATTGCTCCACGAAATTGCACACCCATCATGCCCACTAGAAGATCTAAAACACACCTCAAGCTTACTGTGTCCAAAACAAATATTTAAAGACTACTCCACTCACGGAATTCCCCAGATCAGTAAATAGAAATTCCATCTTGTATTTGCTCAACTTCAATCCCATGATGTCACCCTTGACTCTTCTCTTTCCTTTCATGCCCCCCATCCAATCCATCAGAACATTCTGCCATCTCTACTTTAAACATATGTCCAGCCTCTCATCCTGATTTTCCACCACCATTACTATGGTAGACCGAGCCACCATCATCTTTACCTGAAAATTAGTGCGATAACCACTTAAGTTAGCTCCTGGCTGGCTTTCTCTGCCCAGCCCCCACACCCTCTTTCTTCTCAAGGCAGCTAGAGTGATTCTTCTACAATGTAGGTCAGGTCATGTGCTACTCTAAACTTGGAGATTAGACAGACTTTAAGATAAAGTCTCACTTTATGTCAAAGCCAAGATCTGTGGAAGGATTACAAACCTGATAATGATCGCTGTCCTTCTTCACCCAACCTAATCCTTTCTGACCTCATTTTTCCCACAGTGGCTCACTTCTCTCTAGACTTGCAGGACACCTTCTGCGTGGACCGTTCTATCCCCAGATGCCCACTCGGCCCCTCCCTTCTCTAAGGTCTGTGCTGTACAAGAGTTGCTAAGACAATTCCCTGACCTCCTGTATAACAGCAACCTGCACCTCATTGTATACTTTCTTACCCCTTTACTGTGCTTTAATTTTTCTACTTAGTACTTATCACCATGACAGCAGAGACTCCTTTGTTCACTACCTTATCCTCAGAATCTAGAACAAATTTAGTTGAATGAATGATTGACTGAATGAAAATATTAGGTTGGTGCAACAGTAATTGTGGTTTTGCCTTTAAAAGTAAAGCAATTACTGTTGCACCAATTTAATATTTCTTAGGGAAGTTGTGATGTAGCTTTTTTAAAATTTCTACTTTTAAAAGTAGATAAATAAGTTAAATAAATAAACATCTATTTTGCCCTTTAAGATAGCTAATAGGCCAGTTTGAACTAACATATTTCCTTGGTTGTTGAGAAACTATAAAAACAGAATATTTCCTGTGTTCTCAGTGTTACTGCAGTTTGTTTTCAAAAAAGTAACAGTGTTCTTAGCATCAAAGCACACAGTTTGGTTTTATGTTACCTTTTGACAGGAAAACATGGAAAAAAAAGTCAGAAGGATTATTAGTTACTTGATAAATTTTATAGCCTATTGTCTGTCATATTTCTCTTTTTCTAAATGCACTGTTGCTACACATACTAAAACCATTTTATGTATATGAAGTGTCATACATTCCGTTATCTTAACTTTTCGCTTTACCTGAAAGCCTGACACATTGCAAATGAATGGTGAAGAATTTCTAGACCAAGATGAGCTGCTCTGGTTTATTTCCACCTTAACTTGCTGTGTGGCCTTGAAGAAGTTATGTGGCTTTAGCAAATTAGGGCCCTTATCTTTAAAATAATCGTAATAATAGGTATAATAATACCACTCTCTCACCTACCTAACTGGGTTGTTAAGGTTAATAAGATAATGGCTGTTTAGAACTTTGAAGTCCTTCGAAGGAAGGTGTTATTATTTGAAAAGGGAAGTCTTACATTTTTCTGATATTTATAATTATTTTGGAGAAGTGCTCCACCCAGATATTTTGGCATAGCTTCCCTTACAGGTTCCTGGAGGCATGTTTGCCTTCCTTAGACAACTATTTTGAGGTACAACTTCAGGTGTTCTACATTCTGGCGGAACTAATCTCCACGAGCTACCAGCTTTGCACATGCGTTCTGCAGTATAGCTGTTAAAAAGTAACACACGGTGGCCTGACACATTTCTGGTCCCTATGATGTAAGATACACATTTGCCAAACTTCCATTTTCTATTACAGTAAGTTGAAACTTTAGAAGTACCTGTCCAAGGTAAACTTAGTTTCTTAAGAAGTTATATTCCATCCTCCATATGATTTCATTTAGTCAAGATAATGTCTCAGAAGTGGATATCTTTAAGAATCTAAGAGGATTTCGCCTTCCCTTGCCTTTAAAAAAAATCATTTCATTTTGCAGCCTGGAGCCTAGATTTGATTAATCGATTTCCCTGTTCTATTTAAGGATTGTTTTTATTAATGCACTTTTCAAGCTGAGACACAGCATTATCGCCTTCTCCATCATTGTACTAAGTGTTGAGATCTGAGCAGGCCAGCTGTAGCAGCTGTGTTTCCCCTTGGATCTGAAAGCTAAAAACTTTCATCTCCTTTGCTGTCTCAGCTGCTAGTCTGAGGCTATGGCCTTCCCATAACTCAAACCAGTTTCAAAGCAATGTAAGTAACCTCTTTGGAATGCTTTTGGAAAACCACAGAAAGGTTCTTTAAAAGTACACCACTTATATACTTTAAATGAATGTTTCCATTTTAAGGTAATAACAGCATAATGTCAGGAGTCAACAGATGATATTTAACTACACTTGGACATAGTGTAGACATGTCTATATAGACCAATTATAAAAAAGAAAAGAAACACCAGAATCTTGTGTTGGTATCCTGAAAATGATCTGATAGTGGTGGAATGTCTGAATCAAAGATTATATTTTCAAATATTCTATTTATAAAGTGATATTTTCAATAGGCTTAAATGCTTTTTTCCGATACAAAATATAATGTGAAAAGATGCCATCATGAAAAATAAAGATGATACTGATTATCTTTACTGGTGAGAAGGCTTGAACTCACAGGGAAATGTCTAAGAGTGGACTTTGGTTTACTTGGGGTTTGGGGAGGATTTGCATCCATTTTAATTGCAATTAAATTATCAGTAAAATAAAAACATGGCTGCTGATTTATAAGACTGTAAGTCATTTGAGTAAAATTTGACATTTACCTCCAAGAATACCTCTGGACAAGAAGAACAGCCTTTGTTTTTTATATTTGTCTTGGCTTCATGAAGGAAATTACCACTGGAACTTCACTTGTACTGACTATGTGGTGACTTAACTAAAACTCCATGTTGCAGTTTTGTTTGTAATTACAAAAAAGATTACACATTAGATTTTACATTTATATCTTTCTTACCATCTCCCTAGTGTTTAGTGGCAAGAAGCCTCATCCTAGGGCAATTGGCAGAGGAAAAAAAAAATCTTTGGGGCTAATTTCTATGTGTACTTGAAATGTTATATAAAAATAAACCAGGTTTCAATGTTTCAGAGTCTCCAAGGGCCACCTTTACAAACCAGCGAAGTAGGGAACACTACCAGAGTACAGGAAGAATAATTTATTAGTCTGAAGAATTCTGAACACATTGTTTTTAAAAATGATTTACTGCATGGATTTCAAAGCTTTTCTTCATAATCACGTGTATTACCTTATCTGAAAAGGCAGCTTATTGCACTTCTCCAGAGCAACTGCTTGTGCTACTGGGGGATTAAAACAGGTAGACATGCTACCACTTTCCCCTCCGGGGGTTCCCCAGACATGATGGGCATTAGGCTTAGCTTCTAGTGACCTATTCTTGAACCTGTGCCATTCAAAGACAGCATTTGCTTGTATAGTATTTAGAGGGGCCTTTTAAAAAATTCTGTATGCTTTACGAAAATATTTTCTATAATTTATCCAATTTCTTTCCAGTAAATATTTTTCTTTTCATTAGGAAACATATGTGTGTCTGTATAAACAAACACATGTAGATATCACACACTAAAGTGTATACACATAAAATACAAGAGAAATATACTGTAAGCTACAAATATGAGCCACATGTGTAATTTTAAATCATAGCAACAATAAAAGGAAAAGGAAAAAGGTACAATCACTTTAAAGAATATCATTTAACCCAGTATTATGTGAGCACTTTAAGGTGTAAACAATTTAAAAATGTTAATGAGATCTACACTTTTTTCGTATTAAATCTCTAAAATCTGTGCACATTTTATACTTACACACATCTGAATTCATGAGAGATCTACACTTTTTTCACATTAAATCTCTAAAACCTGTGCACATTTTATACTTACATACATCTGAATTCATGAGAGATCTACACTTTTTTCATATTAAATCTCTAAAATCTGTGCATATTTTATACTTACACACATCTGAATTCATGATATTCACAGTAGTTAGTGGCTACTTATTAGGCAGCAAAAGGATAGGATATGTGCACACTCAAAGACTTATTTTGTAATAAATCTTAAGGTAGAACTTGAGGAATTCTAACCAAATCAAATTGTGAACATTTTTTTCTTCAATCTACAGGACTAAAGTTGATATCAGAGTGATCTTTAATTTAACATAATTACCTTAGTTATAGACATATGTCTTCAAATCCACAAATGTTAGGCACATGCTTATTTGGTGGTGCACTTAATCCTACACCCTCATTTTGTAGAGACTGCTTTGGAGGAATTTCAAGGTGTTACCTACACTCAAATGGAAGCTGGATTCACTAATTATTGAACCATGAGGCCATCCTAACGTCCATATTATTCACAGAATGTATACTTTCTTGAAAATATATGTAAAAATTTGCATTTAAAATATTTTCAGTGTTAGAATTTGACTTTAAACTTGTATTTTGTTATATTTATGTTTATATTGAGGATCAAGTGTATTTTCAGGTGAGGTAAAAGAGCAGGAAGAACAATGTTACCCAAGCACACGGTATCCCTGAACCCTCTAAATGATTTGCCCTTTGCTCATAAATCTTTTGCCATGGTCAACACAAAGCCTAGTATTGATTTACCAGCGAACCATCTTGTCATCTCTGGGCTCAGGTCCTTTGACCTTTTGTTTGTTCCTGTAAAATTACGGCATATCACAAACTTCTTTTCTAATAGGTCCTTTAAACTTTGAAAGGCCAAGAGACTCTGTGGGAATATATTAAACAGTTGGATAATCCAGAAAAAGGAGGTTAAAAAAATAATTGCAGACAGCTAAAGGTCAGAAAAATCTTTATTGAGTCCAAAAACACAAACAATTCTCTTAGAAGCAAATGACAGAGAAGGAGAAGGCCTCCGTTTAGTTTAGTTCTAACTAAATTCACTTTGAGTTTCTTAGAAAGGCAAATACGTATTTCCTTCATAGTAGCTTAGTAGGGTAAAAGCAAATTTTAAAGTGCGACTGCTTCTAAGCAATGTAAAGGGAACACAAAAATAGCAGTTTAAACAACTGTAATCCATATAAATGGAATGGTCACAATTTATTTCTCAAAATACCTGTATTGGCATAAAGTGATTTAGTGGAGTTAATACAGTCTTCTTGGTGCTATTTGTCACACACATATAGGCAGGTAAACCCTACAATTGCTGATTTACAGATAAGGCAAAGATAAGTTCAATAGCCTGCACCTTAATGAAATAAATGTGGGGAATTAGGATTTCCACTTTTGTTCAGCTTATTTCATATTCTTTCACTTAATTGATTGAGAGCTTAATTTATTACATAGGTCCACCACCTGATAATTCCTCTGCTACATATATATTTTATTGCCTGCAAAGAGATTCTTCTCGAACTTTGATTTCTAGGATTATTTTTGCTACAGTTCTATGAAAAAGAATGAAAGTTAGCTTTGCATTGTATATTGTGTCATTTGTTTTCAGATTATTACATATCTCTTGTTAAAACTTTTGGAGAAGTATATTACTATTGAAGGAAACTTTCTCCGAGACATACTCCGAAACCTTCAGCTGAGACAAACAGGTTCATCTGATACCTGTTTGTCTCAGGTGATGCTAAAATGCTGTTTTTTCTGCAAGTATAACCAAGTGATGGAACATCAGAGGGCTTTTGGAGAATTGAACTATATTTAAACAAGAAAGTTGGGCCAAGTATATACCTAAAAAATGTTTCACTCCTCCTTAACAGTCTTTTGCTGAGATCTGTAACACTGTTAGAAAAGGGAATTATGACTTTAAATTCTGCCTTATTAAAGGCGAGTCTCAGTCCCCAATCAGTGAATGAAGGAGGTATTGATTTTGAGTCTGAAAACCAGATTATTTATTTAAATTTTTAAATAGTTAAAACATTCACATAGTTTAATATTCAGAAATTTTAAAAAGGATATTCAGTAAAAGTCCTTTTGCTACCTAGCTCTCCTCCACAGGAAACCCCCAAATTACTAGTTTTAAAAAAATTCTTCCAGATAAATTTTAAGCACATAAAACAAATACATGCTTATCATATAAATAGTAGCATGTTATACATTCTGATATCAGTGCATAATAAACTTCATTCTGTATTGAGCTGTATAGTATTCAATATGTGAATTAAATACTTTATCCACTTCCTTCTTAATAAACATTTATATGGTTTCCAATCCCTCTAATGTAGCAAATAGTTCTGTAGTGAATAATCTGGTATAAATGTCCTTTTGAAAGTATGTAAAATTATCAGAAAAATAAATTCCTAGAGTTAACTCACTGCATCAGAAAGTATATGCACCTGTAATTTTTTTTTAGGTATTGCCAAAGTTTTCTTCCTAGTAGTTGTAGAAATTATTGCTCCAATAGCAAGGCAAGATAGTTCTCATTTTTTAAAATAAAAACTTAACTAACCAAAAGTTTTTTTTTTTTTTGCCTACCTGATATATCAATATACTTTTAATGTACATTCCCTTTATTATGGGCAATGTAGAGTATTATTTCGTGTGCTTAGGTGCCATATATAAAAATATATATATGGCTCATATATAAATATATAAATGGCTCATATATATACATATATATGGCTCATATATATACACATATATGGCTCATATATATAAATATATATATGGCTCACATATATAAATAAATATATGGTTCATATATATATAAATATATATATATAGTATGTGTGTGTGTGCAAAAAAAAAAAAGAAAAAACAAATTGGCCATTCATTCTGAACCATTTTATCTGCAGATGGCCTGAGAGGCAGCAGAGGAGATGGCATTTTGTGCTTTTGTTGCTGATGTTTGTGATCTAAGGCAGGAAGATAGTTCAAAGGAGAGCAAACTGAAGTGGTTCAGGAAAAGAAATGGTTTTCATATCCTTACATAGTGACAAATCTGAGATTTTCAGTCTATAAAGATTGAGTTTGAATTGGATATGATTAAAATTGATAAATCATGCTGTTGCTAGGATGAACATGGATGGATTTGTTACTAATGAAAGGGCTTTATTAAAATTTTAAAAGTTTGTTTTAGAAAATTTGTTTTTCCATGTTTCTCTCATTCGCCTTTTTCTTATTGATTGGTATGAGTTCTTTATATATTAGGGAAATTGGCTATGTCATAGGAATTGCAAATATTTTCTGCTTCTCATTTATCTTTTAATTTTGTTTATGGTGTTTTGTGCAGTACAGAAAATTGGGGTTTAAGTAATTAAGTTTATTGATTACTTCTGTTTTTTTGTGGGTCTGGCTTTTATTAGAAAGGCCTTCCCTATGCCCAGGGCTTAAATTATTTCCCCCATTATTATTCCACTCCACTTATGGTCAAAATCAGGTAACTGGGTCGAGTCAATTGTCAATAATTCTGGGCATTGTAACTGCTCTGCTGATTAATCATGGCCAACACACTGCGGAGACCTTGTACTTGTTCTGATTGAGGAAGGGAGGAGTTCTTCATGTTTCACAAGGGACTCAGCCCCAACATTTGACTGAACCTCCTTTAAGCCCAAATGGTCCAGCAGTAAGAAGCTGTTTAATTTTAAGGTCTGCTGGGGAAATAAGTGAAAACCAGATTTCCCCTCTGGCTTATTCATAGTTTGTGTATGGTCTGATAATTGAGAGTTGACAGTAATTTAGTTTTACCTGGGATTTCGGTTTATCCATGATTCTTATTCCTCATTATCCTGTTTTGAAGTTGACTCTGTGTTATTAGTGTATATTATTTTATTAACATACAACATTGCCTTATTGACATTAAAAATAATGAAATATACTATATAACTTACTTTTTTTTTTTTTGAGACAGAGTCTTGCTCTGTCACCCAGGCTGGAGTGCAGTGGTGTGATCTCGGCTCACTGCAAGCTCTACCTCCCAGGTTTATGCCACTCTCCTGCCTCAGCCTCCCAAGTAGCTGGGACTACAGGCGCCCACCACCACGCCTAGCTAATTTTTTGTATTTTTTCAGTAGAGATGGGGTTTCACCATGTTAGCCAGGATGGTCTCAATCTTCTGACCTCGTGATCCTCCTGCCTCAGCCTCCCAAAGTGCTGAGATTACAGGTGTGAGCCACCGCACTCGGCCTATAACTTGCTTTTGATAATTTCATTAGTAGAATTGGAAAGCTTGCTCTTGTTCTGTTTGCAACAGCATAAATAGAAATTGACTTTATATGTTAATTGTAGTTTAATATTCACTTGAACTAAGTGTTTTAGTCTTATTACTGAAAGGATGGAGGTTTGATAGTAGAGTGAGTCAGTTATTAGCCGTGTAACCTTGCACAGTTATTAGGTACATGGCTTGCAAATGTGACTTCTTGCCTTGGCTTTCTCATCTTTAAAATGTGAATATGAGTACTCTTTTCAGAAGATTGTTGTAAGAAATGAATGAATTAACAACTATAGAGCATTTATACTCATGCATGGCACTTTATTGAGGGCTCAGTAAATTTTAATTATTTTAAAAATATTATTACTCTTGTCCCAATTATGAAATCCAGATTCAGATAATTTGATAGAGGGTGAGTATAAGTGGTAGACTGGCTATAATCTATGGACTGTTTGTTTCATATGAAGGTGCAATTTTATTCACTTTCAGATATTACCAAATCACAGCATTTTGTTTTTAAACCTCTGAGACCATATCTATTTCCTTTGGATGATCAGGACAGCTGAACATCTAATCCATTCATTTTGGCCCTCATTGTGATTGAAACAGCTGAATTCATCATACAATGATGTGCTTTGATCATTAAGACAGCCAAAATGAAAGCATTGGCCATGCTGCCTAAGGTCCATTTATTTTGGAAATAACTTTTGACAGGTAAGACACAGTCCCGTATTGCCTTCCTGACATTTCATTGATGTCTTCTGCAGCTTCTGGTAGCATATTCACCATTTAGTTAATACACTTTTTGTTATCATTTGTTCGCTGTTATCTTAATAAATGTAAACAGATGATTCATGAATTCATAGGGCTGATTCATTCAGAACCATTTTATCTGCAGATGGCCTGAGAGGCAGCAGAGGAGATGGCATTTTGTGCTTTTGTTGCTGATGTTTGTGATCTAAGGCAGGAAGATAGTTCAAAGGAGAGAAACTGAAGTGGTTCAGGAAAAGAAGCGTTTTTCATATCCTTACATAGTGACAAGGCTGGGATTTTCAGTCTGTAAAGATTTAGTTTGAATTGGATATGATTAAAGTTGATAAATCATGCTGTTGCTAGGATGAACATGGATTTGTTACTAATGAAAGGGCTTTATCAAAATTCTAAACGATTTTGTTTTAGAAAATTATTTAATGAATATTACTATTTGTCTTTTTTATCCTAATATTTGTTTAATTAATTTACTATGATGCTCCATTAATGTTACCAATGGAGCATCATAGTAAATTAATGAAAAAAATTTCATAGTAATGAAAAAAATATTCTTTTTGTCATAGTAATGAAAAAAAGAATATTCAGTACCAACCCAAAAAAGTTTCTGGACTAGGGAAGGCCACCTATCATCACTATACATCATTACATCATACATTATTATACATCATTACATTATACATCATTATACGGATACATCATTATATGTAATGATACATATAATGGTAGTAGTAATAATTTTTTAAAAAATAACTTAGGATCAGGTGATCAAATATTCTAGCGATCAAACTTTTGTCTTGAATGTTGGACAACTGTGATGCAATGCAATGAATCTTAGCTTTTTACTCTTTGGTATCATCTGGAGAATTCAGCAACTCAGATCAATATGCCTTGGGCAAGAATTCTCAACTAAGGGTGAGAAAATGATAGACCTACAAAAATGATCTCTCTGGACATCTGGAATGAAGGTTTATTGTTTGCTTATCAAACAAGGTAATAGTTAAAAATAGTTGAAAACATGACACTAGCCCAGAGTAAACAATGTTTAACATCTAGATTTAGTCAAGGAGTGCCAGGTTTAATCTAAGAGTGCCAGAAATGTCCATGTCGGGGAGTGTGGGATGAGGAATAAGGTTGAGAGTCCCCTTCTCTTTTTGGCCATATCTTTTTGAGCAAAGACATGTCTAAGTGGAAGAACTGAAAATAGTGATAGGCTGCAAAAGTTTGAATGATTGTCCCCCAAGGCTAATGTAGTCTAATGTTGGACTTTGATCCCATTGTTGGAGATAGGGCGGGGGTGCTTCCCTCATGAGTAAATTGATGAACTTTCTCAGGGGTAAGTGAGTTCTTGCTCAGCTGAGTCCCTTGAGAACTGGTTGTTAAAAAGAACCTGGCACGTCCCCAATCTCTCTCTTGCTTCCCCTCTTACCATGTGATCTCTTGCACATGACATTCCCCTTTGCTTTTCACCATGAGTGGGAGCAGCCTGAGGCCGTCACCAGATGCCCAGTCTTCAACTTTTCCAGACATGAGTATTGTGAGCCAAATAAACCCTTTTTTCCTTTGTAAGTTATTACCCAGTCTTAGATATTCCTTTATAGCAACACAAAACAAAGACAGGCTTTGAAAGTCATTCAATCAAATAATCCACAGGAGGAGAGCCAGACAAGATTGTTGGTCATGTATTCATCCTGAAGTACACGTAGATTGTGATCAGTGCCAACCTGGGCTGTAATTATGATGGACAGCTTTTTTCATTTCTGCAGTTTCTTTTATAATGACCATTTATGGAATCACTGAAAAAGAGGCATAGAAAGGTTAACTTGTAAGTTCTTATCAATCTGAATTAAACTTTAAAAAACAGGAACTAAACCCAAGATGTTAGTATATTAGCTGTATTTATGATCAGCTTCCTTATGTGTGTAAATATTCAGTACTGTTACTAATATGGAAGTCACCTGAAATTGTGATGTAGTTTTTAAAGATAAAAGTGAAATGCTGAAAATGTTCAGGCATATTTACAAATGTTGGCATTTAATTGGATATTAACATTAAGTTAGTAGGTTGAGGATATTTGCCATATTTATAATCAGAATTAAGCATTATGCAACATGGCATGTATTTTCCCATCTATTCATCTTGTATTTGATATTTCTGTTTAATCATGTGTATATGTGTTGCTTTATATTGGCCCTGCGTATTTTTTTGTTAATTCGATTTTCATATACTTTATATTTTTCATGGCTTCAATGACCGGATTTTTTTGGTATTACTTAACTGGTACATATAGGAAAGGAAACATTTTCATTATTTAGTTTGAATGCTTTCTTATATATTCCCATGGATTTTCAGCTGATAAGTTGTCACATAAGTGCTCCTATCATCAAAAAATGATAGTTTTGCCATTTATTCTTTTCCTACTTAATTGCATGGGTATCTCATTTAGAATAACAAAAAATAATTTTGACAGCATTTTTTCTCTTAGAATTTAATAATTCTACCCACTGTTAAACGTTGTTAGCTATTGATTTACTAGATAGAAATACCTATTTTAAATCATTTTAAGCAACTATTTTTGCTACTATCAGTAATGCTGTACTAAGCAGAATGCATATTAAACAAAAGTCCCCATTGTTTGGTAGTATCATAGGAGAGGTTTCTTAGGCAGATTCATGACTGTTGAGAAATTTTAAATCATGCATTTGTCTATTAATTCAATAAAACCAATACCTTTTCTTTATTTGAATTTTGTGCTTACGTTAGGAATGGTTATATCCAACATTGAAAACAATATGTAGCAACTTAGAATGATTAAATGATTTTTAATTGTGAAGAAATTTGATGAACCAACACTTAATGTTTTAATTATCGTATGTCATTTATTAATTGATTTAAAAGTCAATTCATCTGTAATTATGATTTTATATCCATTTTATATTGTTTTTATTTCACACTTTTTACAATATAATTACAATGTGTTTAGGTTTAGGCCTGAAGATGTGATGAGCAGATGAATATATTCTTTAATAAATGGACAGAAAGTTGTATGGATGTGATAATGACCTCTTTTTGTGTTGCTCTGTGTCTTACAACAGGTGTTTTATGTGCTTCCCCTTTCTTTTAGTATGAAAAATGATTTTAGAAGTTATGAGATTTGAGCACTGTAAATTAAAATTGCTGTAATGTTTCTGTTTTCATTCTTACACCAAAAAGAAACATTGTTTACAACCCAATTTTAAGGAAGTAGGAATGAAAATTTTAGAAGACTATGATGTTTTTCTTTATTATCATACAGGTCAGTTGACCACCTTATACAAATTAATACAAAGTAAATGGTTGTTGTTCTGTGTCTTCTTGGTTTAGCCCTAGCAAAAAAGTTCTTCTTCTTCTTATTATAATCAATGAATTGTCTGCATTATACCTTCTAATGGAAACTATTCAATAGGAGGGATTTTATGTTTTTTGAATTTTTTTTTTTTTTTTTTTTTTTTTGAGACAGAGTCTCGCTCTGTGGCTCAGGCTGGAGTGCAGTGGCATGATCCTGGCTCACTGCAAGCTCCACCTCCCAGGTTAACGCCATTCTTCTGCCTCAGCCTCCCGAGTAGCTGGGACTACAGGCACCCGCCACCACACCCCGCTAATGTTTTGTATTTTTAGTGGAGACGGGGTTTCACCGTGTTAGCCAGGATGGTCTCTATCTCCTGACCTCATGATCCGCCCGCCTCGGCCTCCCAAAGTGCTGGGATTACAGGCATGAGCCACCGCCCCCGGCCTGAAGAAATTTTTAAATGGTAAGATTCATAAAAAGATTTGTAGAAAGCTTTGAAAAAAAGCTAAGCTTCTTTCTTATAACTGGAATATGAAAATTAAGGCATTTCTAAGTATTGATTTACAAATTTTACCATTAAGCATATTCTGTCAATCTTTGACAGAGTAAGAGACATCAATTGATTTAGGCAACATTGTTCAATCATGTATTTTATCATTTGATTTTACTAAAATCCCACATCACTAATTTGTGTACTATACATTTGGTGTAACCCAGTTGGAATAATTCAATTCCATGACAAAATAAGTGAAGTAATTTAAATTTTTCATTTAAGTGCTTAAGGAAAGTATTAAGATGATATCGACAATGTCAGCCCTAACAGTACCATTAATTAGACTTCTGCTTTTCTAAGATAGGAATAATTTTAGTTGAAACCCTAAATATATGACTATGGCTGTAAAATGTTCAATTTGGCGGTCTTACTACATTGAGATGTAAAAGATGAATATAGCAGTTAGAAAATACAGTGAGATATGCATTTTTCAGTCAATTAAATGTAAGAATTTATAATTCATAGATTGATCATTTTTTAGACAAATTGTCTGCTTAAAACTATGGATATATGCTTTCCCAGTAGGATTTTTACCTAGAAATTACTATTTTGTAATGCAATCTTAAGCACTCCCTATAGGAAATTTAGCAGACAACATTGTAACGTGAAGAATATAGGCTACTGTGTCATAGCAATGTCTTACTTATTTTCATTTGGAGACATTAATAATGTTGCTTATAAACCTGTGGCACTGAATCACTGTCTTTTAAAAATGTCATGTTCAGGTGTCTTGTCTGCCAAGTTATAAATTTCATCTCTGAGTGCTTTTCTGTGTCTTTACTAGCAAATGCTTATCTTGGTGTTTTCTTGGGATAATTTACTTTTCTACTGATTGCCCTTTGTTCCATCTAGAAAGCAAAATAAGACAACATTTGGAGAATATTATTAAATACATAATTTGTAATGACATTACTCACAGAAGAAAAAATATTTTAGTTTCTTGACATGTGGGGCTTGAGGGAGTGATTGTGATGGAGCCTCCTGTTCTGTGAGTAATGAAAAAACTAGATGACAAAAACATCTGTTTAATATAGAATGGACATTGATTCATCTCTTGGCTTCCCTCTGTTATGAAAGTCCGTCAAAAATGGAAAAATCCCACTAGTAAAACAAATTTAAATATATTGTTATTAAAGGTGTAGTTGTGGACTCAAGTTGGACTCTACACTTTTTAATTTCATGTCATTATATAAGCAAAAGTTTACATTGTAGAAAAATACTTATTTCTATAATCAGTATGGAAGAAAGAAATTTCTGTACCAACTCTTTAGTGCAACACGATTGTAGTATTATGGAAATATAATCCTTTAAGTAAAAATTTTTAGACCTGCTTTAAAAAAATCAAGTCAAGAATTTGGCTACTTCAGTTGAAAACCAGGTCAACCCCTCAGGTCAGCTTGGTTAGACAGTGCCTAGTCACTCAAGGCCGGATAAAGAAGATTGTCAGTAGATTTAGCAATATTTGTCTTTTAAACTTGGTTTATATTTTTCAAAGAAATTAGCTTGTCTCCATGTTAATAATAGTTCTGATCATTATATAGCTTATGCACCTTGATGATGAAATGAATACATATTTGTGGTTTTGATGTTAATATGGAAGTGCTGGAGATGTATTTCTAATAATCAAATATGAAAAGCTCACTTTATTGCTGTCTTTTCCTACATCTAGTTGCCTGCTCTAATATTTGTATTTACTTCCTCTGACCCCCGCACCATCAAGTTATTCTTTCCTTCTGTCCATTCAAACTCTCACTTCCTGTTAATTTTCTTCTAGTAAATACACCTAAGCCCTTCCCACCAAAATAACTTCCTCAAGAACAAAATTTATTCCCAGATTCTCTTTCTCCCTGTGCCCCTTCTTTCTCTCCTCTTTATTAGGACTTTTTGAAAGTTTAGTATATCCTACTTATTTTAGATATTAGCCTTCCATTATCTATAAAAACTGCTTTAATCTTGTTTCGGTCAACACCACTTCATTGTATCTCTTCCTAATTCATTCACTGTTGTCCTTCTCTTTGTAGTACATAAGCGATAATTTTCCATTTCCTACCTTACTGGATCTCCGTACTTTATTTTGAACTTTCATAATATTACTTCGTCAGATTCTGTGAGATTTTATTCTCTTAAATAAGCTTCCCATCCCCTTCTCTCTGCTTATCCCAGAACTGGTGTTTGCCAAAGGTCTGAATGTAGCCCATTGTTTTGTTATTGTTTTATTATTTCTTGTTGGTGCTTTTACTCTGAATATTCCTCCTGGTTTGACTTGTTCAGGATCAGAATGCCAAATATCATGCTGAGTTCTCTGCCCCCACCCCTCAGTTCTTTCTGTGTAGTCTCAGAATTTTTGTACCTAACTGCCTACTGCTTATTGGTCATTTCCACCTTTATTTACCATAAGCACCTAAATCATAGGTAAATGTATGGAACATTAATTGAAGGCCAGGCTCAGAACTAAGTACTTTATGTGTTACTTCACTGATTCCACACAACAATCCTAAGAAAATATCCTGGATTCTCTTTTTCCCTGTCCCCCTTCTTTCTCTCTGCCCCCATTTCTCTCCTCTTTATTGAGACTTTTTGAAAGTTTGATATATCCTAATTATTTTAGTACAATTAAATATATTTTCATTGTTTCGTACAATTAAATATCTTTCATTATTTGTTTTATACAATTAAGATTGGTTTCATACAATTAATTTTAAAAAGATTAAATCTCTTTTTCTTCAGTATTTTTTATATCTGTTGTGAGTGCAACCACCTATCTGGCCAACTAAGCTGAAAACGAAATAATCCTTGACTTTTCCCTGACTGCACTTCTGTCCTATTCTCCACCTCTAATTAACTGTGAAACACAGCTTACTTTATGAACTAGTTTTATGAATGATTTCTAACCTTTTTTCCATCCTTATTTTTCATTGCCATGCATTCAGCCCTTATGATCTCTCATGTGGACTATTCTAACAGTGCCTTCACTGATATCCCTTTGAAATCAATCCTGCAGAGAGTGGCCACCGTGATCTATCTAGAATGGAAATCTGACCACATCATTTACTTGTTTAAACATTTGGCTTCTAATTACCTACAGGATAAAGTCCAAGATCCTTAGCATGCGATGTGAGGCCCTCCATTATCGCGCTCCTGCCAGATCAATGGCCTCCTCTCTAGTCATCCTATACTTTCTAGCTTATTGTATATTAAAACTAAACTGTTAATGGTTTGCTGAATACAGCACCTTGTTTCTCTGCTCTGTGCTTCTACTTGGGTTGTGCTCTATACCAAGAGTGCCTCCTCTCACCTTTGTATTTCCTTTTGGACTTTTCACTGTTATCCTCAAGAAGTACCTCTAAGGTGTTCTTCCTACCTAGCCTAGTTTTTTCTACCAACCTAGTTCACCTAGTTTCCTGCCTAACCTAGTTAGATATCACTCTTCGCTGCTTCAAGAATACTAAAGCAACACTCCTGATATTAACCTACTACTCAGTTTTGTGTGGCAAAACAGAGATCACATCCTATTTGTCTTTGTGTCTCTGGCTGTTAGCACAGTTAGCACTTAATTCATGCTCTACAGTGTTTGTTGAATAAGTGAGTGACAGAGTTTGTTATCCTCAAGCATCACTATTTGTTAGTGAGAGGCAGATGTCAAGTAGCTCATGATGTTACCCCTCTTCTGAGTAAAGGAAAAGGAGTAAGATACACCAAGGCCTCTGTGGCCCAGTAATTTAGGCGGAGATCTGCTTTAAAGGCGGAGGCATATGCACCTGCATAAATATCTGTGTTTACACAAAGAACAAAAGATGAATCAAGGAAAATATTTTGAGTTTAGAAAGGAAAGAGACTGTGGAGAAAGGCTGAGAAAAGAACCAGCAATTTAAGATGTGTGTAACATTGAATTATCATCTGTGAGTTACTGAATGGAGAAAATGAATCTCTTTCAAATGAATAGAAAGATGGATGAGGATCTTTGGGTGACTCTTTTTTGTTGTGAAAATTTAAAACAGCTTCACAGGTAGAAAAAAATAATAAAATTAACCCCCATGTATGCATTACTAAGTGTTAACAGTTACAGTATTTACCAAAGTTGTTTCATTTATCATTTCCTCCCCCTTATTAATCTCATATATACCTGATATGGTTTGGCTGTGTCCTAACCTGAATCTCATATTGAATTGTAGCTCCCATAATTCCCATGTTTTGTGGGAGGGACCCAGTGGGAGATAATTGAATCATGGGGCCAGGTCTTTCCTGTGCTGTTCTTGTGATAGTGAATACGTTTCACAAAATCCGATGGTTTTATAAAGGGGAGTTCCCTGTACACCCTCTCTTGCCTGTCATCACATAAGATGTGAGTTTGCTCATCCTTTGCTTTCCACCATGATTGTGAGGCCTCCCCAGCCTTGTGAAACTGTGAGTCAATTAAACCTCTTTCCTTTATAAATTACACAGTCTTGGGTACATCTTTATGAGCAGTGAGATAACAGACAAATACAATACCACACACTTTTAGTGAATGGTTTTGAGTGGTGAATTAGTCACATATAAACTATCTCATGTCATTTTCTGATAGGTAGGATAATCTGCTATCTCCTCTATACTGTGCACAACTGAACATCTGTGCTGTGTATTTTATTAGTTAACAAATGCAGTAGGAGACACAGAGAGTATAATGGAGATGAATTCATTTAATATCTCTGACATGCAGTTTACAATCAAAATAAGTACCAAATAAAAACATAAACTACTATTTGCAGGATTTTTTTCCACTTATATATTTATGTATTTATGGAAGAACTTGTAATTTCATTTTTTAGGCAGGTCAACTTTGGTATTTGTGTCACCAAACCTTTACAAGTAATTATTATTGTTTATATCAGAGTTTCCCATTTGTCTGGGAAACACTAAATGTGGCTTTAAAACCCAGGGTTACTGGCCGGGCATGGTGGCTCATCCCTATAATCCCAGCACTTTGGGAGGCTGAGGCGGGTGGATCACGAGGTCAGGAGTTCGAGACCAGCCTGGCCAACATGGTGAAACCCCGTCTCTACTAAAAATAGAAAAATTAGCCAGGCGTGGTGGTGGGAGCATGTAATCCCAGCTACTCAGGAGGCTAAGGCAGGAGAATCACTTGAACACGGGAGGCAGAGGTTGCAGTGAGCCGGGACCCTGCCATTGCACTCCAGCCTGGGTGATAGAGCGAGACTCCATCTCAAAAACAAAAACAAAAACAAAACAAAAACAAAAAAAAACACAAAAAACAACAAAACAGTTACCAAAGTAGAAGCTGTGGAGTGGTAGTTCATCAGTAATTATCCAAGCCATGTTCTAAATCTATTTCTAGATTTATATGCTGGAAACTTTCTGCTAGAAATTCATGAGAATTTCTTTTCCTGTTGCCTCTACTAATTCACAGATTAACATAATGAGTCATAATAATCCCCACATGTGGTGGGAGGGAGCCAGTGGAAGGTCATTTAATTATGGAAACGGTTTCCCCAATCCTGCTCTCATGATAGTGAGTTAGTTCTCACAGGATCTGGTGGTTTTATAAGGGGCTTCCCCTTCACTGGGTTTTTATTCTTCTCCTTCCTGTCGCCATGTGAAGAAGGATGTGTTTGCTTCCCTTTCTGTCGTGATTGTAAGGTTCCTGAGGCCTCCCCAGCCATGCTGAACTCTGAGTCAATTAAACCTCTTTTCCTTACAAATTACTAGTCTTGGGTTTGTCCCTATTAGCAGCGTGAGAACAGATTAATACAGTGGATTATAATCTCCAGGGATTCTTCCAGCACAGGAGCATGCAACATACATCTGTGTTCAAGTCATGAAGTAATATGGTCAGTGATGAAAGAAACATCAGGAGAGAATATTCTGTTTATGGTAGTGGGCCTTTGTTCTGTTATAATTTGATGCTGAGAAATGTAGGGGGGAACCTTTTAACAATTTAACAGAGACCAAGAGGCAGAAGAGACACATAGAAAGAAAAGCGAGACTGGCTGCATGACTGAGCTTTTGTCTCTAGCCATCATGGGCGGATTTGTTTTTCTGACTTTTAATAGAAATTGGATGATGATTATACAAATCCACACTTGGATTTGTGTCACCTTTATATTTACAGCCACACCACACCTATTACGGCTATATAAATTGGGTAGTAAAACCCTGTAAAATTCACCCACAAGTTTGTGTTTATTCATCCTGCCCAATTTCTGTTTTTATGTTTTTAAAGCCCTAAGAAAAGGACAGTTTTAAACATGCCAATAATGATAACAAATATTTATAGATTTCCATCATGAAATATGTTCATACAGCCTGGTCCTTATTTACCCATAGAAACAAGTCACACAACCAACTTCTAACCAGTATTTCTCTTTGTAAGGGAGAATTAGAACTCTTATCTACAATGCTTTTCTCATCTCAAGAGGGAGCATTATGGTTTTCTTCAGGAGTGGAAACAGGCACAAATCTCAGGGCCCACTCAAGAGAAAACAGTAGAGGGGGAAATCATTAGTTCTTGTCGACATAGCCATATTCACGCTATCACAGATCTCCCCTCATGTTGCATGGTGGAGGGGGATGCAAACACACTGACTAGCTCTTATTAGCTACTACACAGATGTCTTGAGGGCGGAAAAATGGACTAGAAGCAAAAAAGGTACAAGACCAAGGCCAGACCAAGGCTACAGAGCTAATCTTGAGCTATCCCCTTAGATTGTGAATGATGCCACTAGTAAAGACAGAAAAAAGAATGAAATTTAACAAGTGTATCTGTAATATATTTTGTTTTCCAAATATATTAAAAATTACACTTGCTTTTTAAAAATGACAGTGTTATCATAACTGCAATTCTTCTGAGATAAAAGGGGAAAAAGCCCTTTTCACTTCATCAAGTATTTATCGAGGACTCACTCTGTTTCAGACACTGCTAGTTTTTTAAAGGGAATTAAATTAGACAATGTAATTACAAATTTGTTACCCTACATACTTGAGATGGAAGCTTAATATTATGTTTTTATTACATGACTAAAATCACTAGAATATTCAGATCTTTCTTAGTGTCTTCCCTTACCCGGCTGCAAACCACTGTGCTCTTATGTCATTGAACTTTGCCTAATGGTGCTCTGTAATCTACTAAATGATTCCCTGAGAAACATTCCACACCGCTTCTAACATTAAATAGTTTATTATGAGAATATATGAAAGTTTTTTTTCTATAGTTAGCTAGTTGGTAAACTGCCAGGTTGCACGATTTATATTAGGTAATATTTATATACTTGATTTGATGTATTCTTAGGTCAGGAGCTTTCCCAAATGGGGAGCCACCTATAATCATGGAAAGAACAGGAGACACCAAGATTTCTGACATCCTTCTATGCCTAACAAGCTGTTTGACCTTTGTCAAGGGCAACAGTTTGCTTGTCTTGAAAAATGAGGAGCAGAGATCAGAAATATTCTGAGAGCCAATAATGGTTACAATATTCCATGATTCTGACATACCCAAATGATCAAAATTATGAGATCGTGTACTTTGGGATTCAATAGAAAATTTTTATTTCTTTGTAATTAAATTCACACACCTTTCATTATCCCATTTCTATGATGGAAACATTTGTTTTAGGGTTAGTATGGTAGCATGAAACTTGCCTACCAGTAAATTATTGTTCTTTTGCTTGGATACATGCAAGATTTTCCTAGGTCATTAAGCACACACATTTTCAAATGAAGACTACAGCAATAAATTAATGTATTCTAGCAGTGCAATCTGTTCCACTGACCACCTTTTGCCCTATTGGAAATTCTCTGGAGCTTGTTAGAAAATTGGCCTTTAGACAAGATAAAACTACATTCTGGAAGATTAAATATGTGTAACATGGAACTAAAAAATGCAACATCAGTGAAAATCAACTTGCAGAAAATGAAGTTTATGCTGAGAAGAAGAGGAAGTAAAATTAATATTGCAGTCAGATTTTTTAGATACTGGATAAGCTAATCTACCTTCCCACTTTCCACACTGAAACTTCTCTGATTATACAAAGCAAACGAATCTAGCAACAGAGTTTGGATTTAATTTAAACATTCGGGTGGTATACATTAAAATGTTAATAGTATCTGTTTTTATTTTTTCTTAAATTGAGTCTTTCAGCATCATTTGATGGTTAATATTATGTGTCTACTCGGCTATGCCATGGGAACCAAATATTTGATCAAACATAAAAGTAGATGTTACAATGAAAGTATTTTTCAGATTAGATTAACATTTAAATTAGTAGACTTTGGTAAAGAAGATCAACCTCCAAATTGTGGGTGGGCCTCATCCAATCAGTTGAAGGCCTGAAGAGAAAAGGACTGAAGTTCCCTTAGGAAGAGAACATTCTGCCTCCAGACTGTCTTCGGATATGAGCCGCCACATTAGCTCTTCTCTGGGTCTCCAGCCCACTGGCCTACCCTGCAGATTTCAGAGCTTCGAGCCCCCACAACAGCATGATCCATTTGTTTAAAATGAATCTCTCTACAGATAGACAGATAGATAGATACACACACACGAACACAAGCACACACACACAACACATTCTTTTTCTCTGGAAAACCCTGAGCAGTATACACTAGAAAAACATGATTCCACAAATAAAGATTGTGGAATATTAGAAAGACCACTGGCATGCACCTGCTATATGAACTTGGATTAGCCTCTTTAACTTTAGAAGCTCAGATTTATTATTTATTAATTTCAGAGACTGAACTACATTTGTAAGTTTTTAGCTTTTTTATTCTTAGAAACAAAGTATTATGGTGTAGTGAAGTAGACTATCCCTTATATTTTCAAATGAAAAACAGATTTACATATAACAAGACAAGAACTTCCATTCCAAGAAGGCTAAAATATATAGTTTAATCATACTTTACTGTTTAAACATAGTATTTAGCAGTATTTCCCCACAATTTCACATAAGTTCTTTTATTCTTTTCCTACCCAATTGAAACACATGGATTGAGTATTCCATATTCAATTGAAATTAAAATTAACTTTCTACATGTCTATTTTAGATTTATAATTATATTTGAGGACTATGTTTATAACTACTAGTCAGCATTTAGTTTCCTATTTCCTCTTTGTTTTATATAATATAAATAAAATTTAAGTACATATAAGTATGTATATGCAAAATCATATATTAAAACAACTATAGAAACATTGTTGTCCAGTAAAGATGGCAGCTACCAAATTTGAAACATCAACTGTCAGGTTATGTTACCAGAAAGTTACTTCAGCCGAGGTCCCAATGTTTCAATTCACAATACAAAAACAACTGGAGGGTGCCAATACCTAATGTATAAATGTGTAGGTTGTATAAGAAACAAATATATCGAAGTGATAACTATAATAAACTGCTGTGGTTGAAGCCAGGATTGGAGAACTAGATCCTGCCCTATGCATATCTATCCCTTTACTTTCTTCTCCATAGCAACACTTGAAACAATTCAATGGAACATTTTGCTGTCCAAGAAGCATAGATTCTAAATAGCCTCCATGGTCAATTTCAGCTCTTACATTGATTTCAGTAGGGTTGTTGGTGAAGGCAGTATTTTATGCAACCATCTCTCGCCTTGTACACTAAGCAAATGCTTATGCCTCTCTGACTGATCTCTAACATCAGGTTTTTCCACCGAAGTTGAATTGTCCTGAAAAGAATCTCCTTTCCTCAAAAACTATTAATTTTAGTCCCAAATCATGGCATATTGTGGCCTCAAAATGAAGCAAATTACAGAGCTAAAACCATTTTTGAGAAAGATGATTCTGTAATGGTTCAATAAACAAAAAGTTCATTTAAGCAATAATGTGCCAGTACACACTAATTATTCTGTAGAATATAATGTGCGTTCTATATTTATTGCAGGATTACATGAGACTAAAGGAGTAATGCTTACAAACTAGCTAGTCTTTTCTGAATCTATTACTGAAGCAGAGTTCCTTTATGTCAGATGATGTGCTTCTGGAAAATTTAATTTGGCTCAAACAACTTCCTTAATGAATTACAGCTGACTTAAGATTTTTCAGGGAAAGTAAAATATGCTATAGCTCTGTGGCCATACTACAAACAGGGATATGAGTATGCTGATTCAGAGATTTTTGGATATCTGAGATGGTAGGCATTATGTTTTGAATGTAGAATGTTTTCCTCCAGTAGTAACCACAGCAAAGTAATCTTTGTGAATACTTCAAGTGTTTCAAAATCTTATCAGGAGTCATCATTCCTTTTATTTAATGAAAATCCTTGGGATATGACAGATTTAATTAAGGCATTGAGATTGAACAGTATCAGCACATTTTATATGAGATGATTGTCCCAGAGAGAATATCACTTTTGCACTTGATATCCAAATCAGATTTACATGAAGCTGCAGTTTCTTGAATTTAAAACAGAGCTGACATGTAGGTAAAGTATGTTGTCAGGTAGGGATTCTGTTAAACGTCTTATGCCAAGAGTGACACCTACTATGGGTGCATGTACCCAGTCTTTCTCTTCATAATGATAGGATTTAAGGGACAGATCAAACATTAACAGTAGAAAATGTATTTTGCTACCATCTTGCTTTCTAGAGAACTGATGGCCCAAGTCTTTATGAGCACCATCTCTTTGAAGACACACTTGGCTGTCTTCGAATAGAGTTCGGTTGGGACTGGGACATTTCTAACTCCTCTCCTTAGAAAGACTGGTTAAGGTCATCAGCTACCTGTTTTGCATGTTTTGTTTCAGGACTCTTTCTTTCATTTTTGGGTTCTCCTAGGTGAAATCCGGGCTCATTTGATGAGTAATATCATCTGGCCAGAGACCGTTTTGTTATGACATACTTTCTGCTGACACCAAACTGATTTGGCTTCCTTGGCATATTATGTTCCTTACTATCGGGGTAACTTTTCCAAGTTTTAGAAATGCCTGTATAAGTGTGAATGGGAACTATATAGGGTATTTTTAAACTATAATGTTTACCTGTATTCAAAGACAAATTATTTGTACCTAATTCACTCAGCATGTATTTGAAGAAACTCATGTTTTGTTAGAGTGATAGTGTTAAAAGGGATTTAAATTGAGTTTTGTAGAAAAAGAGGTTATTTAGAAAAGAAATTTTAACAGAGGGTTAAAAAAAGTGAAACAGAATTTAGGTGAAAGGAATACCTTTGTGAAGGAAGACTTATTTTCAAGATGGAAAGAAAGTAACGGACAGTGGGCGCAGAAGCAGAACAAAAAGGAGAGAAAATGGCAGGTTAGGGAATTCAAACATTGCCTAATAAAACAATAATAACCAGCATTACTATATCTGTGCTTTATTACTATGTGCATGCAACCATTATGTTATTTGCCTAATTTAGGATCTTCCAATCCTTACAAAAATATGAGGGTTATTATTATCCCTATTAAGTGGATAAAGAATAGGAATCTTCTTTTATAGATTCTAAATAATTTGCCCGAAGTTATTTTTTACACAGTTAAATCAGGACTTGATTCTAAGTTTATTTCATTCCAAAACTTATTTTCTTAAGTTTCATAACTTCTATCATGACTTCTATTACATCCTGATGTATATCATTATAAACTGCAGCTCCGAATAGTGTCTTGAGCCAATATTTGCCATTTAGCATGACAAATATATTTTGTTCAAAAAGAGGAAAAGTTTTACAATCAGCCTTGAATAATGCAAAAATCACAAACAATGAATCTTTTCTAACTAGATTGTTTAATGATTATTTATCAAATAGGGTCAAGAATAAAAATATGTGTTTTTAGAGAGTGGATGAAGAGCATTTATAATATTAGCTTGGTGCAAAAGTAGTCATGGTTTTTGCCATTACTTTCAATTGCAAAAACCTCAATTACTTCTGCACTAACCTAATATATCTCTTGTCACAGACTAAGGTTCTCCTTGCCACTGACTAATGTAAGAATTGGAAACTCACATGTCGTGCTCATAGATTTACTTAATTCAACAAACTTCTTTTTGTTTTACTACAGTATGGCACTGCTATAGGAATAAGGAAATAAAAACAAATAATTCCTAGTTCAAGCTCTTGAGAAACTAGTGTGATGCAACCTCAAGGAATGCAGCAAGTCATACCTGTCATTAATGTCAGTGAATAATATGTGTATAGATCTCTATTTATCTCAAAGTTCTAAATAAATTAAGTGCTACTCATTTATTCATAAGGTACACACACATGCATGCTCATGTGCCACATACATACATACACACACACACAGTGACAAAATTTGAGAAAAAAAGAAATTCATACTCTGATAAAGGGTGTTCATAGGGACCTATTTTAAATTTGGTAATCAGGGAAAAGAAATCCCTAATGAGGTGACACATATCTGAAACAAAAAGGGTAAGTATGGATTAGGCAAGTGAAAAGCTGGAGATAAGAGTATGCTAGGTAATGTTTAAAAGCTTAGAGACAGAAAAAGGCAATGTATGTTCAAAGACCACGAGGTAAAAGTGATGTGAGCTGAGGCTGAAAATGAAGGCAGGGTCAGACCTCAGAGGTCATGTCCTCTTGCAGGTTTGCATTGCCTGGACACATGCTTTCCGCCACACGTATATATGGACGATCCTTAAAATTTGTTAACAAATGACTGGAGTTAGCCTGTTTGCTTTGAGTTATTTGATGAGCATGTTTGATATTGTTCCCTGTCTTCCTTATTTCCCTCTTAGATCTGAGACTTGTTATTAGAGAAATAGGATAGTAAATTAACTTAAATTTCGAGTACTCTATTATGTTACAGATATTTGCTTGTCCAATGAGAAATCCTTAAAATATGGCCTTTTCTGTATTTATAGATTGTCTTTCATTAACAATAAGGCACAAAGGCATCGCAGAAACGATGGGAAAATGTGATGAAGAGCATCCCAAGAGCTGAAAATGCATTGGCAAAAAAAAAATCATTTTAAATCATTATAATTATGTTTTAAAAGTTTTCCTTTAACACAAAAGGCTGAATCTTCACTATTGAAGACATGTCAAAAGTAGCTTGATTAAAGACAGCAGCATTTCAGTTTTGCCATTAGAATAAAAAGACTGAATTGTTAGTGAAAAGCAATGAAGTACAGAACTCTGGAATTTGTGGTGAAAGGAAATTGAAAAAGAACAGAACATTTGGATTCATGTTTCATGAAATAATTTGTGTGACAGAATAGGAAGGCAGTCTGAGGGAAAATTGACATAATTTTTTCCTAGGACTGGGAAAGGCCAGATAAATATGTCACTGTTAACAAATGCACTATTGTGCATGAATAAAGTATATTCTACTCAATTTGTAAATGTTAATTTTCAATCATTGGAAAATATTTGCATGCTTTTCAAAGTATAAACAAAACTCTCCTCCTTTTGTTCCTTTTCCATTTTCTGTGGCTAGACATTAAGTTGGACCAGAATGAGGAAGGCAGAAATAATTTTTAACTCATAGAAATGTTGCTTTTTCAGAGGAAACCATGTATTCTTATATGTACTTTGAAATATATAATATGTGGTATACCTATGGTACTTTCAAAGTATCTATAATCTGCTTTTTTCAGTTTAGAGAGTGTGTGTAGAACTCATCCACCAGATTGTAGGATCAGAAAAGCTCATTCTCTAGTCCCTTGGATGTGCCGGGACTGTGTCTTTGTATCTTCAATATTTGTTTTTCTCAGAGTGCCTAATATAGATTTTGTGTTCAGCAGGTGCTTATAGAATATTAGCTTGATTCAAGGCAGCTGGCACAAGCAACAGGACCAGGCACAGAGAAACAGAATCTCTAGATTTTTTCCTTGTACAGTTTAAGGATGTTGTAGTGGATGATACTGGTCCACCCCACACATCCCCTTTGTTTTCACCGCTTCTCTACATTCCAAGAGCTTCATTTTACAAATATCTTTGACTTTTTTGTGTGTGTCCCCATGCTTGTACTGTGCATATAGGTTCCTGTGAATTAGCATTTCCAGAATTAGCCCTGAACCAACACCGTACATTTGTGTGTGTGTGTGTGTGTGTGTGTATGTATATGTGTGTTTTCCAGAGACTGATGTATAATTATACATCAGCTTTTTCTCCTTTCAGATGGGACAACTCTGAAGGCTATACCAAATAGTGTCCTGGAGGGCTTGGGTGGCATTGGCCCGTTGTCTACAATGATAATCTATCTGCTCATGAACACTACCACTACTGCTTCTTCTTCTCTGTCTGAATTTTCCACTTCTCTACAGGTGATGGCACTCAAAGCCTGTCTCAGGATCTGCTTCTGGAGCAAAGAATAAGGACCCAGGTTTTGGGATTATGAGATTAGGCACAGATGTCTGTAAAAGTTTGTTGAAAGGAATTGAATTATGTGAAATTTAATTGAATTAAATTAAATTATCCTGCAACCTCATCTCTTTGGGCCAAATCCAAATACTCATTATGTGCTGTTATGAGAGCTGGGAAAGAAGGGGTGGGGCATGTTATTATTATCAATCTGTTGACAATTAATTTATAAACAATCTTAACTAGTTTGTAAACTGGTATCTAAAATCTTTTACATGTGAAAAGCAAGCAATTTAGAGGGGAAAAATGAATCCCTAAGGATAGGCACATCTGAACAGGTAAAAGTGACTACACAGATGGGATGTCATAAGATAAAACATCAGTATCGGCTGGGCACAGTGGCTCATGCCTGTAATCCTAGCACTTTGGGAGGCTGAGGCAGGCGGATCAAGAAGTCAGGAGTTTGCCACCAGCCTGGCCAACATGGTGAAACCCCATCTCTACTAAAAATACAAAAATTAGCCGGGCGTGGTGGTACACACCTGTAATCCCAGTTACTCGGGAGGCTGAGGCAGGAGAATTGCTTGAGCCCAGGAGGCAGAGGCTGCAGTGAGACGAGATCGCACCACTCTTCTCCAGCCTGGGTGACAGAGTAAGACTCTGTCTCAAAAAAAAAAAAAAATCAGTATCATAAAATGCACATATAAGCACTTGTCTCTACAGTAATAGAATTTGAAGTTTCACCATATATATTTTTTCCACTTTCAGATTAAAAGATTGAATTGTGCTTTATATAATTTGTACACAAAAGGAGAAATGAACTAACTGGCTTGAATTATCTTCTTAGTAGGCCAGGTAGATGAAGTTTCATTGTAATTAGAAACATTTTAAATCAAGAAAGATCACAACACAGTTTAGATTATATGTTTGTGTATGTGTGTCAGAGAGAGAATTTTTTTTTTAACATTCTTGAAAGGGTGCTAGAACAAATCTCATAGCTTCCAAATCAGAAAGAAATTGTGATGGCACATTGCCACTGAACTTCTGGTGTGAATGATATAAGAGTCAGTCTGCCCAGCAGTTATTTGTAGCAGTTTTAATATAGTTACAGACTAGTATGTGAGGCTTCTCGGACTAGCTGAGGTTATTGGCATGAGAAACCAAGCATAGATCTAGCCACAGCTGAATGGAATAATTCCAGAGTGGAGAACACAGAGTCTGGTGTAGACTGGAGCTATCAACAATGAATGATTTGATTAAATAAAATCTCAGTTAATACCATACATCTTTAATCATTTAAACAGTAGCTACTTTGGTCTCTTACTAATCTGAGTTTGATTACCATTTTTTATACATTTGACAAGCATTTGTGCTACCTACGTTAACATTAGTACAAATTTGGCTTTGAATCCAGGCCTTGACATTTCCTAGCTGTCTTTGGGTAAGTTACTTAATGTCTCCAAGAGTCAGTTTCTGTGGCTGTAAATGTAGATAATAGTATCCATCTGATAGGATTATTTGGAAGCATAAAATGACTAAATATAAAATAATTAATTGCTAGTCATGTCCTACATAGACACATACAAAAAAATTAAAACCATCAAAAGCAACAGTGCAAAATATAAGTATGAAGAGTTTTCTTAGAGTGAGCAAATTGTTCTCTGTCTTAAAGAAATTTGCCTATAATCAAACAGATAACACGTTTATAGACCCAACCTGAAAGACGTAGAGAAATTGCCAAGTGTAGGCAGAATGTGAAAGCCCTTTGTTTTCAAATTGGATCCCTTTTTCGATTGTACTCTTTTAAGTTTCAGCAATTTGGGTGCATTATAAAGACCTATTTATAGACACGGAAAACTGAATCAAAAAGTTTTAAAAGTTCTATCCCATTGGGGATAATGGATCTTAGCTTAGGAAAAATGGAGTCATTTTTCCCTCATGAATTGAGAATAAGGATTTTATTTCTTTTCTTTCAATTCTAATAAAATTCTCAACAGGTTTGTGTGTGTCTATGTGTGTTGTGTGTATCGGGTTGGTGGCAGAGCTGAAAAACTGACATAAAATTTTTACATGATGACAAGAAACCAAAATAATCAAGACGGGCCTAAGAATATGAATTTGGTAGAAGGCCTTGCCTTATCACTATAAGGCTGTAGTAATGAAGATAGTTGATATTGGAGTAGGGATAGACAAACAGATCATGGGAGAGAGTTCTGAGTCCAGAGTCAGACACACAGACATAAAACTTGATTTCAGACACACAGACATGAAACTTGATTTATCAGACAGCTGATATTACAGGTTTAGAAAAAAAGATGATCTTTTCACTAAAAAGTATTAGGACCATAGATTATCTGTATGGAGAAAAGAAAAAAAAAGGTTTGTTTTTTTTTTTTTTGTAGAATATGGACACCTATTCCATATTCCATATTCTACAAAGAAATTAGTGTCAGATAAAGCCCTACATGTGAAAAGAAAAACTACAAAAACATTTAGGACACAAGTTAGAAATGAAGTTTTATGACTTTGGGGTAATTAAAGATAAACAAGAGTCAGAAAGCACTAATCATAAAGAAAAAGAGCACTAAATTTGACATTAAAATTAGAATCGTATGTGCATCAAATACACTATGGAGTGAAAACACAAGATAAGAATCAAGAGATGTTCACAACCTCTGTGACAAAGGATTAGCATCCAGAATATATTACAATGCCTTACCAGAACAACAAAAACCAAACACTGTAGTTCCCTGTTGTCCACGGGGCGATATGTTCCAAGACCCCCAATGGTCGCCAGAAACGGCAGATAGTACCAAACCCTTTGTACACTATGTTTTTTCCTGTATATACACCTTCATGATGAAATTTAATTTATAAATTAGGCACAGTAAAAAGAGATGAACAATAACTAATAATAAGGTAGAATAATTATAACAATATACTACAATAAAATTTATGCAAATGTAGTGTCACTCACCTATTTTCAGACCGGAGTTGACTGCAAGTAACTGAAACCTCCGAAAGCGAAACTGCTGGAGGGGGACTGCTGGAAGCTCAATAGAAAAGTGAAAAAGAGAGTTGAACAGGACGACCATCCCGGAAGCCAAGGCCGAGGAACTTGCAAACAAATGCTCCAGCTCATTCGCCGTCAGTGCCGGCCACCATATTCCCAGAAGCACTTTTGGCTTGAGGCAAGAATGCTTCAAGATGGCTGCTGGCACCCAGGGCCTTGCCCCACCAGTTCAGCCTCCAAGGCGCTGACTGCGTGTACTTCCGTTGGCCAGGAAGACATTATCATGGCCTCCTGCTGCTCAGTGCATTAGTCCCCTGCTGGGTCCAAGCCCAAGTGTGCATCATGCCATGGTGGCAGCAGGACCCCGGCTTCCACAAATCGTCATGGGCAGTTGTAGTCTAGTAGAGGATTGACGGAGGTCACTGTGGGCAACCTCCCAGAGGCACAGGGGATGAATAATGCTGCTCCAGGGCGTCTGGCGTGGGACTTTAGGAACCTGGGTCAGCCCAGCTATACATGCTGCAGAGCACTGGCCTCACAATCCCCACAGTACCAGCGGCAACCTAAATGCCAGCTGAGATGCTGGACAGGCTGGGCCAGGCTTCAGTCAAGGAACTGGATCCACCGTCTCCCCACAGACCATCATCCCTGCCTGAGGCCCTCTACTGCTGGTTAACTAGACCCCTCCTTATAAAAGATTGAGGGAGAAGAGGTAGGAGAAAGTACTGCAACTGATGCAGTTGAATTCCATCTTTTACTCAGTCACCTCTTTCTGGCTGCAAACGGTAGCTGTTCAAGTGGTTTTGGTTGGAAGATTCCTGCACAGGTTTTAACTGTATTTTGATATAACCAGTGGGGACTAATGTCCTCCACTGCTGAATTACTCTCAACTCTGGGATATAATATGGAAAAATAAAAGCTTCAATAAAGAACACCTCCACCTAAGTCTGAGATATTCACCCTGGACTCCCATCTTTTTACTTAATTTACCAGATTCCAGTTAGGAACCACAGTAGTTGGAACTATGACCATTGAAACTCTGACTAATGGTTGAAATTCTTGGCAACTTTAACTAGCTCTATTTTTTAGGACCTCCAGAACAATGTGATGCTAAACTTCCCTGTCTTATTTTTTATTCAAAAAAATCTTTGAGTATTTCCATGTAAATCTTCTTGCTTTAAATTTTCTCTTCTTAATTTTCTGATTTTTTTTCTTCTCATAAGTGAGTTTTGAATTATATGAAATGACTTTTCTGGATCTATTGAGCATGCCATTTGTGTTTTTTCTACCTCATCTTTTGATGTAGTGAATTCACATAGAGGTATACCTCAGAGACACTGTGAGTTCATTTCCAGACCATCACAATAAAGCTAGTATCACAAGAAAGTGAGTCAGATGAATTTTTTTGTATTCCAGTGCATGTAAAATTTATGATTATACTATACTGTCATCATGTGTTCCAAACTGTTATCTTAAAAAAAAGTATATACCTTAATTTTAACATATTGCTAAAAAATGCAAACAATCATCTTAATCTCAAATGAGTCACAATCTTTTTGCTGGTAGACGGTCTTGTCTTGATGTTGATGGCTGCTGACTGATCAGGGTGGTGATTGCAGAAGGCTTGGGTGGCTGTGGTAATTTCTTTTCTTTTTTTTTTTTTTTTAATACTTATAAAACCTTTTATGTCAAAGTTAGGATTTCACAACATAACACCCTCTGCTCGGCTGTGGTAATTTCTTAAAATAAGACAACAATGAAGTTTGCCATACTGATTGACTCTTCCTTCCCCTAAAGATTTTTCTGTAGCATGTGCCACTGTTTGATCACATTTTACTCAGAGAACTTCTTTCAAAATGGTAGTTAACCCTCTCAAACCTTGCCACTGCTTTATAACTAATTCAATCTAATGTTTTAATAAATCCTTTGTGGCCATTTCAACAATGTTCACAGTATCCTCACTAGGAGCAGATATAATTTCAAGGAACTACTTCCTTTGCTTATCCATAAGAAGTGACTCTTGATCTGTTCAAGTTTTCTTATGAGAGTGCAGCAATTCAGTCGCATCATCAGGCTCCACTTGTAATTCTACTTCTCTTGCTACTTCCATCACATTTGCAATTATTTTATCCACTGAAGTCTTAAGCCCCTCAGTGTCATTCATGAGGGTTGAAATAAACTTCTTCTATACTCCTTACAATGTTGATATGTTGGCCTCCTCCCATGAGTCACAAAATGTCACCTAAAATGGTGAATCCTTTCCAGAACGTTTTCTATTTACTTTGCCTAGCTCCATTGGAGGAATCATTACGTTGTATATAGCCTTACAAAATATTAATGTATTTCTTAAATAATAAGGCTTGAAATCCAAAATTACTCCTTGATCCAAGGATTATAGAATGAGTGTTGTGTTAGCAATCATGAAAACAACATTAATCTTTTCGTACTTCTCCATCAGAGTTCTCAGGTGACTGGGTACATTGTCAATAAGCAGTAATATTTTGAAAGGAATCTTTTTTTTTGCATAGTAGGTCTCAACAATGGGCCCATAATAGTAAACCATTCTACAAACAGATGTACTGTCATCCATGCTTTGTTTCATTTATGGAACACAGAATAGCTTTATCATAATTCATAATGTCCCTAGGATTTTTATTAATGGTAAATGAACATTGGCTTCAACTTAAAATCACCAGCTGCATTATCTCCTGCCAAGAAAATCAGCCTGTCCTTTGAAGCTTTTAAGCCAGGCACTGTCATCTCTACAACAATGAAAGTCTTGGATGGCAACTTTTTAAAATAGAATGCTGTTTTGTCAACACTGAAAATTTGTTGCTTACTGTAGCCACCTTCATCGGTTATCTTAGCTAGGTCTTCTGGATAACTGGAAACGTATATAGTAACTGTGTGTCTCTATATGCATTATCAACATTACCAGGAGTTTGGAAGAAATTTATTTCAACCCTCATGAATGACACTGACGGGTTTAAAACTTCATTGGAGGAAGTAATTGCAGATGTGGTGGAAATAACAAGAGAAGTAGAATTACAAGTGGAGGCTGATGATGTGACTGAATTGCTGCAATCTCATTAAAAAAATTAAACAGATGAGGAGTTGCTTCTTATGGATGAGCAAAGAAAGTGGTTCCTTGAGATGAAATCTACTCCTAGTGAAGGTGCTGTGAACATGCTTGCTGTCTCACCTTGTACTCTCAAGTTCTAGAGACTGCTTATTTTCTTAAATGCCATGAACCAACCTCTGCTAGCTTCCCACTTTTCTTCTGAAGCTTTCCTCATCTCCCTCAACCTTCATAGAATGGGAGACAATTGGGCCTTTGCCCTAGATTAGGTTTTGGCTTAAAGGCATATTGCAGTTGGTTTGACTTTCTATGTAGATCACTAGAACTTTTTCCATATCAGTAAAAAAGCTGCTTCATTTTCTTATCATTTGTGTGTTTACTAGAATAGCACTCCTAATCTCTTTCAAGTACTTTTCCTTTGTATTCACAGCTTGGCTAACTGTTTGGCATAAGAAGCCTAGATTTTGATCTAGCTCAGCTTTCAACATGCCTTCCTCAGTGATCCTAATCATTTCTAGCTTTTGATATAAAGTTAGAGACTTGCCACTCTTCCTTTCACTTGAACACTTAGAGGCCATTGTAGTATATTTAGTAGGCTGAATTTCAGTATTTTTGTGTCTCAGGGAATAGGAAGGCCCAAGGAGAGGAAAGAGATGTGGGCAAATGGTCAGCTGGTAGAACAGTCTGAACCTGAACAAACATTTATTAAGTTTGCCATCTTACATGGTTGTGATTCGTCACATCCCAAAACAATTACAATAGTTACATCAAAGAACACTGATCACAGATCACCGTAACAATATAAAACTGATGAAAATGTAGAAATATTGCAAAAATTACCAAAATGTGGCACAGAGACATGAAGTAAAGCCATGCTCTTGGGAAAATGGCCCTGACAGACTTGCTGCTGTATGATTGCCATAAATGTTCAATTAGTAAAAAGTGCAATATCTGCAAAGTGAAGCACTATAAAATGAGGTATGGCTGTATGTATATATTTTCTAATGTTAAACCAACTGTGAATTGGTAGAATATAACAATTCGACATGATTCCTTATATTTTTATGAATACGGCTTGAATTCAGTTTGCCAAAATATTGCTTAGGAATTTTTTACATCATCGTTTATGAGCGGGCTGGCCTGCAATTTACTTTTACCTTACAGGTCTTGTCTAGCTTTGATTTCAAAGCTATATTTTTTTAACACAAGATGAGGTAGAAATTATTTCATCCTTTTTTATTATCTAGAACTATGTCATCAATAAGGTAGACTCTGGCCACATGAGGCTCTTGGGCCCTTGAAATGGGGCTAGTGTGGATTGACATGTGCTATAAAATGCACTAGATTTCAAAGACTTCATTTTTTAAAAGTATAAAATATCTGATTAACAATTTTTATTATTGATTACATATTGAATATTTTGATACATTGAGTTAAATAAAATATAAAATTAATTTCAACATTTTATTTTTATGTGATTACTAGAAAAATTTTAAATTGCATATGTGGCTCACATTATATCAATATTGGGCAATGTGGACATAGATAATAATAATTTCTTTCCTCAGAATCAAAGAAAGAACATTGTTATTAAAGGTACCTTTTGTTCAAGCTGTTGAAGAGTAAAAAAGGTCCATCAGTAGTAGAGTAGGTATACCTGAGACACCCTGGACCCTATTTTAAATATTAGCCTCAGAAACTCACACTTGCAATCAACTAAGAAGAAAACTGGCATATACCAAAGTGAACAGCATGGTAAGCTAATGAGACTAGGATTTGGGAGAAGCAGAACATTTACCTGAGTGAATGAATGAAGAAATATTATTACTCTGGATCCACTCTCACAGGACAAGATCCCTGTAATTAATATGTTGTTAAGGCTACCTCTAAGCCTTAACAACATATTAGTTAACTTATCAAGCAAGCTTTGCCTGTAGTGGACTTCAATAAATGATAACTATTATTATGAAAAGAGTTGAGAGCTAAAATGAATGTCACTAGACTTAGGCCAATACTATAAACAGGCAGTATAAAGCAGTCATTGAGAATTGACTCTAGAGTCAGAATGCCTGCGTTGAGGTCTCTGATCCACCAACTATGTAAGCTAGAGAATGAAAGCACACATGTGCATGACATATTTTTTTTTTCTGTAATGTGAATGACAAAAATATATTTTGGTTAAACAGAATGATTCTGAGAATTCTAAGTGATTGCTGATTAACAGGAAGTAAGGATATTAATGTTTCAATATAAAATAAACTAATTTAAGTTAAGAAAATGTAAAAATTCTTTTTTGGTCCAGTTGAATAAAGACACGACAGTTTTTAGATCTTTATACATGTATTTATCCCTTGTAAAATCCAACAAAACCAATAAATGATTTTCAAATTGACTAATATTTTACAAACATGAGCTTTCAGTTCAGACAAGATGTGAATTTCAAGCTTTATGACTTTGACAACTTTCTGTATTCATTTTGTTATCAAAGTGGTGTTCGTGTGTGGGTGTGTGTGCATATAAAACTTCTATAATAAATGAGTAATATGTGGAATACAAATTATTTTCTTCCTTATTATTTGAATATTGGCTAAATTGTGTTTGTTTTTCCAAAGATTAGATGATATGGCAATTGACAAATCTGTATGTGTTTTTTAGTTTTGTTAATGAATCACTTAAAATGTCGATATCTGGAATAGTTCATAGTTTATATTTTTTCTAAGATCTAAAGAAAATTTTATATGGAAACTCTTCTATAAATTTTTATAATTCTACAAAGATGGTAAAAATACTTTTAGAAGTTCAAGTACAAGATAGTTAATATTTCATTCTTGTCAGTTTTTAAATTCTACCATGTAAATAATTGCAGTCGTGATTATGTGATTAAATAATAGTTAAGTTCAGGATTTTAGCTTATTTTAGCATAGTTAGATATCATGCTTAGAACTAAAATTATAGTTCAATTGTATTATATTTATCATACACTATTCAAGTGAATATTAATTTAGTATCCTTTTAGTGGCAGTCACTATTCTAGGTGCTGGGGTGACAAAAGAACAAAGCAGATTTAAATCCCTGCTCTTACTGTTTATAGTAAAGAGGAGGAGCATACATTAAATAATATAAATAAGTAAAATGGATGGCATGTTAGATGCTGAAGAAGCAAAACAGAGCAGGAAGAGGGGATAAGGAATTCCAAGTACCAGGATATTTATTCCGTTTTAAATAAGGGGATCAGGATAATCATCATTGAGTATGTGACATTTGAGTGAAGATCTGAAGGAGGTGAAAGAGGGAGCCTTGTAGGTATCCATTATCCAAGCAGAAAGAATTGTAACTGCAACAGCCCTGAAGGAAGAAAAACGTGCCCGAGGCATTAAAGTAAATGGCAGGACTCCAGCATGGCTGGGACTGAGTGAATTAGGTGGAAGTTTATTAAAAGAAGTGAGAGAGGCAGTGGGGTGAACAATGACATAGACCGAGTCTTGAAGGCCACAGTTTGTCTTTTACTCTGCAGTAGGAGATTTAGAGAGTTTCTGAGTAAAGGAAGAGTGTGAGAGAAACATGATTTGGTAGGAGGATTCAGGCCGGAGACGTAGTTTAGGGTGAGTTCACTTTAGAAAACTCACTCTTGATTTAGATGCATGGCCTCCACATAACAAAACGTGTGCTGGTATTGTAGGTGCAAAAGAATGTTCACTTCCAAGCATATTATCAAAGGACTCCTAAAATTCAGGCACCTTGCTAGGAAACGATTCCACAGTAACATTAAATAGTTCCTACTGTGAATGAGGTTGGGCGTGACTGACAGGTGCAATGTATTATGCTGTAGCAGAAGTTAGGACTATAATGCGAACACATACAAATGAGATTTGCCTCACCTTATATTGATGAGGCAGTGATAAGGAAGTAAATGCCTTGGGAAGAAACGAGATAGAGAAAACTTATAGATGAAAAAAGGATTGAATTTGAGACACATATAACAAATAAGAGTTAGCTACTTAAGATTCTGGCATGTTGGACACAGTATACTATTTCCAAATTAGTGGCTAGAGGAATAGTGACTAGTTTAGGAAACTGAGATTGATTCAGTGGGCCTGGAATATAGAGTGTTATGGGAGGTCAAGAGATGGAGAGGAGAGGTGAGCAGGAGAGGAGCCAGATCATAAAGGTGCTCATCAAACGAAAACATGGATTCTATTTTCAGGGCAATTGAGAGATATTGTAGGATTTAGCTGTTTCCACAGGCCTGGGAGAGCAGTTACAATGTCAAAAGATCACAGTAGATATGTATAGTGAAAGAGTCTTACAAGGTTACTATGCTTTGTTAGTTGGCTCCTATAACATGGAAATACTTCCAAGTAGCAAACGTTTTTCAATTAAAGAGTGAATTACAGAAAATTCCATTAGGGCTTTAAAACTTTCTTGCCTCTAATTACACTAGAATGTGCAGACTTTTTGAACTTGAACCAACTTTAGTTGAATTTGTTTTTTTTTTTTTTTTTTTATTATACTTTAAGTTTTAGGGTACATGTGCACATTGTGCAGGTTAGTTACATATGTATACATGTGCCATTCTGGTGTGCTGCACCCACTAACTCGTCATCTAGCATTAGGTATATCTCCCAATGCTATCCCTCCCCCCTCCCCCCACCCCACAACAGTCCCCAGAGTGTGATATTCCCCTTCCTGTGTCCATGTGATCTCATTGTTCAATTCCCACCTATGAGTGAGAATATGCGGTGTTTGGTTTTTTGTTCTTGTGATAGTTTACTGAGAATGATGGTTTCCAGTTTCATCCATGTCCCTACAAAGGACATGAACTCATCATTTTTTATGGCTGCATAGTATTCCATGGTGTATATGTGCCACATTTTCTTAATCCAGTCTATCATTGTTGGACATTTGGGTTGGTTCCAAGTCTTTGCTATTGTGAATAATGCCGCAATAAACATACGTGTGCATGTGTCTTTATAGCAGCATGATTTATAGTCCTTTGGGTATATACCCAGTAATGGGATGGCTGGGTCAAATGGTATTTCTAGATCTAGATCCCTGAGGAATCGCCACACCGACTTCCACAATGGTTGAACTAGTTTACAGTCCCACCAACAGTGTAAAAGTGTTCCTATTTCTCCACATCCTCTCCAGCACCTGTTGTTTCCTGACTTTTTAATGATTGCCATTCTAACTGGTGTGAGATGATATCTCATAGTGGTTTTGATTTGCATTTCTCTGATGGCCAGTGATGATGAGCATTTTTTCATGTGTTTTTTGGCTGCATAAATGTCTTCTTTTGTGAAGTGTCTGTTCATGTCCTTCGCCCACTTTTTGATGGGGTTGTTTGTTTTTTTCTTGTAAATTTGTTTGAGTTCATTGTAGATTCTGGATATTAGCCCTTTGTCAGATGAGTAGGTTGCGAAAATTTTCTCCCATGTTGTAGGTTGCCTGTTCACTCTGATGGTAGTTTCTTTTGCTGTGCAGAAGCTCTTTAGTTTAATTAGATCCCATTTGTCAATTTTGTCTTTTGTTGCCATTGCTTTTGGTGTTTTGGACATGAAGTCCTTGCCCACGCCTATGTCCTGAATGGTAATGCCTAGGTTTTCTTCTAGGGTTTTTATGCTTTTAGGTCTAACGTTTAAATCTTTAATCCATCTTGAATTGATTTTTGTATAAGGTGTAAGGAAGGGATCCAGTTTCAGCTTTCTACATATGGCTAGCCAGTTTTCCCAGCACCATTTATTAAATAGGGAATCCTTTCCCCATTGCATGTTTTTATCAGGTTTGTCAAAGATCAGATAGTTGTAGGTATGCGGCGTTATTTCTGAGGGCTCTGTTCTGTTCCATTGATCTATATCTCTGTTTTGGTACCAGTACCATGCTGTTTTGGTTACTGTAGCCTTGTAGTATAGTTTGAAGTCAGGTAGTGTGATGCCTCCAGCTTTGTTCTTTTGGCTTAGGATTGACTTGGCGATGCAGGCTCTTTTTTGGTTCCATATGAACTTTAAAGTAGTTTTTTCCAATTCTGTGAAGAAAGTCATTGGTAGCTTGATGGGGATGGCATTGAATCTGTAAATGACCTTGGGCAGTATGGCCATTTTCACGATATTGATTCTTCCTACCCATGAGCATGGAATGTTCTTCCAATTGTTTGTATCCTCTTTTATTTCCTTGAGCAGTGGTTTGTAGTTCTCCTTGAAGAGGTCCTTCACATCCCTTGTAAGTTGGATTCCTAGGTATTTTATTCTCTTTGAAGCAATTGTGAATGGGAGTTCACTCATGATTTGGCTCTCTGTTTGTCTGTTGTTGGTGTATAAGAATGCTTGTGATTTTTGTACATTGATTTTGTATCCTGAGACTTTGCTGAAGTTGCTTATCAGCTTAAGGAGATTTTGGGCTGAGACAATGGGGTTTTCTAGATAAACAATCATGTCGTCTGCAAACAGGGACAATTTGACTTCCTCTTTTCCTAATTGAATACCCTTTATTTCCTTCTCCTGCCTGATTGCCCTGGCCAGAACTTCCAACACTATGTTGAATAGGAGTGGTGAGAGAGGGCATCCCTGTCTTGTGCCAGTTTTCAAAGGGAATGCTTCCAGTTTTTGCCCATTCAGTATGATATTGGCTGTGGGTTTGTCATAGATAGCTCTTATTATTTTGAAATACGTCCCATCAATACCTAATTTATTGAGAGTTTTTAGCATGAAGGGTTGTTGAATTTTGTCAAAGGCTTTTTCTGCATCTATTGAGATAATCATGTGGTTTTTGTCTTTGGCTCTGTTTATATGCTGGATTACATTTATTGATTTGCGTATATTGAACCAGCCTTGCATCCCAGGGATGAAGCCCACTTGATCGTGGTGGATAAGCTTTTTGATGTGCTGCTGGATTCGTTTTGCCAGTATTTTATTGAGGATTTTTGCATCAATGTTCATCAAGGATATTGGTCTAAAATTCTCTTTTTTGGTTGTGTCTCTGCCCGGCTTTGGTATCAGAATGATGCTGGCCTCATAAAATGAGTTAGGGAGGATTCCCTCTTTTTCTATTGATTGGAATAGTTTCAGAAGGAATGGTACCAGTTCCTCCTTGTACCTCTGGTAGAATTCGGCTGTGAATCCATCTGGCCCTGGACTCTTTTTGGTTGGTAAACTATTGATTATTGCCACAATTTCAGCTCCTGTTATTGGTCTATTCAGAGATTCAACTTCTTCCTGGTTTAGTCTTGGGAGAGTGTATGTGTCAAGGAATGTATCCATTTCTTCTAGATTTTCTAGTTTATTTGCGTAGAGGTGTTTGTAGTATTCTCTGATGGTAGTTTGTATTTCTGTGGGATCGGTGGTGATATCCCCTTTATCATTTTTTATTGTGTCTATTTGATTCTTCTCTCTTTTTTTCTTTATTAGTCTTGCTAGCGGTCTATCAATTTTGTTGATCCTTTCAAAAAACCAGCTCCTGGATTCATTGATTTTTTGAAGGGTTTTTTGTGTCTCTATTTCCTTCAGTTCTGCTCTGATTTTAGTTATTTCTTGCCTTCTGCTAGCTTTTGAATGTGTTTGCTCTTGCTTTTCTAGTTCTTTTAATTGTGATGTTAGGGTGTCAATTTTGGATCTTTCCTGCTTTCTCTTGTGGGCATTTAGTGCTATAAATTTCCCTCTACACACTGCTTTGAATGCATCCCAGAGATTCTGGTATGTTGTGTCTTTGTTCTCGTTGGCTTCAAAGAACATCTTTATTTCTGCCTTCATTTCGTTATGTACCCAGTAGTCATTCAGGAGCAGGTTGTTCAGTTTCCATGTAGTTGAGTGGCTTTGAGTGAGATTTTTAATCCTGAGTTCTAGTTTGATTGCACTGTGGTCTGAGAGATAGTTTGTTATAATTTCTGTTCTTTTACATTTGCTGAGGAGAGCTTTACTTCCAACTATGTGGTCAATTTTGGAATAGGTGTGGTGTGGTGCTGAAAAAAATGTATATTCTGTTGATTTGGGGTGGAGAGTTCTGTAGATGTCTATTAGGTCCACTTGGTGCAGAGCTGAGTTCAATTCCTGGGTATCCTTGTTGACTTTCTGTCTCGTTGATCTGTCTAATGTTGACAGTGGGGTGTTAAAGTCTCCCATTATTAATGTGTGGGAGTCTAAGTCTCTTTGTAGGTCACTCAGGACTTGCTTTATGAATCTGGGTGCTCCTGTATTGGGTGCATATATATTTAGGATAGTTAGCTCCTCTTGTTGAATTGATCCCTTTACCATTATGTAATGGCCTTCTTTGTCTCTTTTGATCTTTGTTGGTTTAAAGTCTGTTTTATCAGAGACTAGGATTGCAACCCCTGCCTTTTTTTGTTTTCCATTTGCTTGGTAGATCTTCCTCCATCCTTTTATTTTGAGCCTATGTGTGTCTCTGCACGTGAGATGGGTTTCCTGAATACAGCACACTGATGGGTCTTGACTCTTTATCCAACTTGCCAGTCTGTGTCTTTTAATTGGAGAATTTAGTCCATTTACATTTAAAGTTAATATTGTTATGTGTGAATTTGATCCTGTCATTATGATGTTAGCTGGTGATTTTGCTCATTAGTTGATGCAGTTTCTTCCTAGTCTCAATGGTCTTTACATTTTGGCATGATTTTGCAGCGGCTGGTACCGGTTGTTCCTTTCCATGTTTAGCGCTTCCTTCAGGAGCTCTTTTAGGGCAGGCCTGGTGGTGACAAAATCTCTCAGCATTTGCTTGTCTGTAAAGTATTTTATTCCTCCTTCACTTATGAAGCTTAGTTTGGCTGGATATGAAATTCTGGGTTGAAAATTCTTTTCTTTAAGAATGTTGAATATTGGCCCCCACTCTCTTCTGGCTTGTAGGGTTTCTGCCGAGAAATCCGCTGTTAGTCTGATGGGCTTCCCTTTGAGGGTAACCCGACCTTTCTCTCTGGCTGCCCTTAACATTTTTTCCTTCATTTCAACTTTGGTGAATCTGACAATTATGTGTCTTGGAGTTGCTCTTCTCGAGGAGTATCTTTGTGGTGTTCTCTGTATTTCCTGAATCTGAATGTTGGCCTGCCTTGCTAGATTGGGGAAGTTCTCCTGGATAATATCCTGCAGAGTGTTTTCCAACTTGGTTCCATTCTCTGCATCACTTTCAGGTACACCAATCAGACGTAGATTTGGTCTTTTCACATAGTCCCATATTTCTTGGAGGCTTTGCTCATTTCTTTTTATTCTTTTTTCTCTAGACTTCCCTTCTCGCTTCATTTCATTCATTTCATCTTCCATTGCTGATACCCTTTCTTCCAGTTGATCGCATCGGCTCCTGAGGCTTCTGCATTCTTCACGTAGTTCTCGAGCCTTGGTTTTCAGCTCCATCAGCTCCTTTAAGCACTTCTCTGTATTGGTTATTCTAGTTATACATTCTTCTAAATTTTTTTCAAAGTTTTCAACTTCTTTGCCTTTGGTTTGAATGTCCTCCCGTAGCTCAGAGTAATTTGATCGTCTGAAGCCTTCTTCTCTCAGCTCGTCACAATCATTCTCCATCCAGCTTTGTTCCGTTGCTGGTGAGGAACTGCGTTCCTTTGGAGGAGGAGAGGTGCTCTGCGTTTTAGAGTTTCCAGTTTTTCTGTTCTGTTTTTTCCCCATCTTTGTGGTTTTATCTACTTTTGGTCTTTGATGATGGTGATGTACAGATGGGTTTTTGGTGTGGATGTCCTTTCTGTTTGTTAGTTTTCCGTCTAACAGACAGGACCCTCAGCTGCAGGTCTGTTGGAATACCCTGCCGTGTGAGGTGTCAGTGTGCCCCTGCTGGGGGGTGCCTCCCAGTTAGGCTGCTCGGGGGTCAGGGGTCAGGCACCCACTTGAGGAGGCAGTCTGCCCGTTCTCAGATCTCCAGCTGCGTGCTGGGAGAACCACTGCTCTCTTCAAAGCTGTCAGACAGGGACATTTAAGTCTGCAGAGGTTACTGCTGTCTTTTTGTTTGTCTGTGCCCTGCCCCCAGAGGTGGAGCCTACAGAGGCAGGCAAGCCTCCTTGAGCTGTGGTGGGCTCCACCCAGTTCGAGCTTCCCGGCTGCTTTGTTTACCTAAGCAAGCCTGGGCAATGGCGGGCGCCCCTCCCCCAGCCTCGCTGCCGCCTTGCAGTTTGATCTCAGACTGCTGCGCTAGCAATCAGTGAGATTCCGTGGGCATAGGACCCTCCGAGCCAGGTGTGGGATATAGTCTCGTGGTGCGCCGTTTTTTAAGCCGGTCTGAAAAGCGCAATATTCGGGTAGGAGTGACCCGATTTTCCAGGTGCGTCCGTTACCCCTTTCTTTGACTGGGAAAGGGAACTCCCTGACCCCTTGCACTTCCCAGGTGAGGCAATGCCTCGCCCTGCTTCGGCTCGCGCACGGTGCGCGCACCCACTGACCTGCGCCCACTGTCTGGCACTCCCTAGTGAGATGAACCCGGTACCTCAGATGGAAATGCAGAAATCACCCGTCTTCTGCGTCGCTCACGCTGGGAGCTGTAGACCGGAGCTGTTCCTATTCGGCCATCTTGGCTCCTCCCAGTTGAATTTGTTAATGATACTTTCTTACATTTGTTTTAGAAACAAAATTGAAATCCAAATCATTTTGGCACTTTAGCCAGCAGACTCACAGGGTAATAGGCTTTAGGGTTTCCATTTGAATCCCATTAAGGATTTCTGGGTAATCTTGAAAGATACTAATAAGCTGTATAGACCGAGAACAGTCCTTAAAAATGAATACTTAGTATTTCCAGTGAGAGAGCATAATTTCATGTAAAGCAAACTGCCCAGTTACAGAGGGTAACTGGTTAGGAGTGAACACATTTGGCCTCACTGGAAACAATCAACTGGCACTTTGATTTCTTCCCAGTTTTGTCCTTTTTCTTGAGAAGGTTGATTGAAAGTAGGAAAATTACTAAGGTAAGGAAAGGCTTTATTTTATTTTTTAAGATCTTTTTTGTTTTCTTTCTGAAGGTGAAACATTCAGTGTTTAAATAAACACTAACAAGAGTTGTTTATCTCCAGGCAAAGGTGATCTTTTAAGAACTTTAGAGCAGCAAGAATGGATTACAAGGGTGGGGGAGGAGGAATGGAAGTGAATTGACTAGGATAGTGTGAAAATTTTACAGGGTGATTACTTTTTTTTTTTCCCCATTGCAAATCAGAACCAGAATAGATTTACCAACAATGTACATCAATATAAGCAGGGTTAGAAGTCAGATAAATAAAGGTTTTGTCAAGTCGTTAATCCTTAAAATAAAATGCATACTGTGTTACTCAATATATGTTTACCTACCAATAGTATACTTCATTTTTTGCTTCAGCAATTTGGCTGGATGATTTTTTTTCCTTCAATAATGAAAACCACCCTCCATCAGTTTCTAAGAGAATTTTTTTTCAAAAATATACAAATGCTGGCACTCACTTTCCCATGCATACAGCAAATTGGTGCAGTATCTATTCCAAAGGAAAAGCTTCCTTTCTCTTTCTCCCTGTGTAAAAAAAGAAATGAATGCTGCAGTTGTTGGACAAGGGATAACAGTTGATTTGGAGTGAACCAGCCAAAAATGTCCCAAACAAATTAATAGCATAGAAACATCTGCTGCTGTTTTATTAGAGTTTCACATAAGAACCTAGTTTGCAAGCTGGCGCTTGGAATGCTTTTCTTTACACTGAACTCTTAACGTAGCTGCGAAAGGCAATCAAGACCATATGTCTTCCATTTTTGCGTCCAAATTTTCCTGCATCTCACTCCAACCTGGGACAGTTGCTTGTAACATGAACACTGAATTATTAAACCCATTTTAAAAATCAGGATTTTTTTTTTTTTTTTTGCTATACTTTAAGTTCTGGGATACATGTGCAGAACGTGCAGGTTTGTTACATAGGTATACACATGCCATGGTGGTTTGCTGCACCCATCAACCCGTCATCTACATTAGGTATTTCTCCTAATGCTGTCCCTCCCCTAGCTCCCACCCTCAAGAGGCTTCGGTGTGTGATGTTCCCTTCCCTGTGTCCATGTGTTCTCATTGTTCAACTCCCACTTATGAGTGAGAACGTGCAGTGTTTGGTTTTCTGTTTCTGTGTTAGTTTGCTGAGAATGATGGTTTCCAGCTTCATCCATGTCCTTGCAAAGGACATGAACTCATCCTTTTTTGTGGCTGCATAGTATTCCATGGTGTATATGTGCCATATTTTCTGTATCCAGTCTATCATTGATTGGCATTTGTGTTGGTTCCAAGTCTTTGCTATTGTGAACAGTGCTTCAATAAACATATTTGTGCATGTGTCTTTATAGTAGAATGATTTATAATCCTTTGTGTATATACCCAGTAATGGGATTGCTGGGTCAAATGGTATTTCTGGTTCTAGATCCTTGAGGAATCGCCACACCGTCTTCCACAATGGTTGAACTAATTGACACTCCCACCGACAGTGTAAAAGCGTTCCTATTTCTCCACATCCTCTCCAGCATCTGTTGTTTCCTGACATTTTAATGATCACCATTCTAACTGATGTGATGGCATCTCATAGTGGTTTTGATTTGCATTTCTCTAATGACCAGTGATGATGAGCTTTTTTTCATATGTTTGTTGGTCACATAAATATCTTCTTTTGAAAAGTGCCTGTTCATATCCTTTGCCCACTTTTTGATGTTTTTTTTTCTTGTAAATTTGTTTAAGTTCTTTATAGATTCTGGATATTAAGCCCTTTGTCAGATGGATAGATTGCAAAAATTTTCTCCCATTCTGTAGGTTGCCTGTTCACTCTGATGGTAGTTTCTTTTACTGTGCAGAAGCTCTTTAGTTTAATTAGATCCCATTTGTCAATTTTGGCTTTTGTTGCCATTGCTTTTGGTGTTTTAGTCATGAAGTCCTTGCCAATGCCTATGTCCTGAGTGGTATTGCCTAGGTTTTCTTCTAGTGTTTTTATGGTTTTAGCTCTTACTTTTAAGTCTTTAATCCATCTTGAGTTCATTTTTGTATGAGGTGTAAGGAAGGGATCCAGTTTCAGTTTTCTGCATATGGCTTGCCAGTTTTCCCAACACCATTTATTAAATAGGGAATTCTTTCCCCATTGCTTGTTTTTGTCAGGTTTGTCAAAGATTAGATGGTTGTAGATGTGTGGTGTTATTTCTGAGGTCTCTGAGGATTGCTTTTAACAGTATAATTTAAGCCATTGAAGCTATGACATTTGCATCTCTTTGCTTTGGTTATTTCCATATAATTTGAAAATCTTTGTACTTTATTTTTATCCGTCATTTTTTCAGTGATTTGGGCTTCAATTTGATATAACATTTAAAATCCACGTTTCAGGCAGGGCATGGTGGCTCATGCCTGTAATCCCAGCACTTTGCAAGGCCAGGGTGGGAGGATCACGAGGTCAGGAGTTTGAAACCAGCCTGATCAACATGGTGAAACCCTGTCTCTACTAAAAATACAAAAATTAGCTGGGTGTGGTGGCTTGCACCTGTAATCCCAGCTACTCAGGAGGCTGAGGCAGGAGAATTGCTTGAATCTGGGAGGCAGAAGTTGCAGTGAGCCGAGATTGCACCACAGCACTCCAGCCTGGGCAACCGAGCGAGAGTCTGTCTCAAAAATAAAATAAAATAAAATAAAATAATTCTCATTTCAGCATTAATTTTGGATGTGTTGAACCCAGTTGTTGGTTAGGAAAAGGAGTTCTGATTTTTGTGGAGATAATAGCCTATGAAATAAGTTATTTTTTATAACAAATTTCCTTATTGTATTTTAACCTAATTTTACTTAACTCTCATAAAAGTCTCATGAAAAATGGACAAGTTTCAGTTTTTACATCATGAGGGCTTCATTATTTATTGCTGTTCTATCACTGTTATGTGACAGAGAACTCTAATGACAAATCTTGTTAATGTGTTTAACAGTTTGAGCAAATGTTTGTTCAATATTAATGCTAATAAGAATGCTACTGCTTATTTTTGTTTGGTAGTATTAGACACCATCTCAGTTCCCTATGCTTTTCCCTCTCTTCATTCCCTCATCTTCCCTTGAGAGCTTCAGTGTTTATGCACACATACACAAACACACACATGCATGTGCTGTGTGTATGCATACAAATGTTTAAATTAAAGTTAAAAGGATGCAACCATATGTTCTCATAAGCTTTTGTTTTTATACAACACTCTTCACTATTGCTTTGGTTCTGACAGAAATGTAAGAAAGTTGCCTAGTAACTTCACCTTTTCTGTAGTTTTAGTGTTTGTATTACTTGTAATACTGTTCCTTTTATTCACATTTAACCATTCTGAAACCAAGGTAAGTTTTGCAGTTAATGGCATTTTAGATTCAATGAAACACAGCAACATTTTTCACCAAAAGAAGAAAAGAATGACAGACTCCTTTTGCCTATGGAATTTTTTTTTTCTCTGAAATCCAGTTTCCTATGTTATTCCTCATCATCTATAACTTTTTAGTTTTTTTGAGAAATACATTAAGTTACAAAAAGGATCAAATGTCCAAAGATAGGGAAAATGTTTCTTGACTTCTCTGTGACATTGTTTAAACTTTAAAATCTTTGTTAAAGAGAAAAATAGTAATAAAAATGAATGAATACAATTTCCTTCTGTTCTTTTGCATTACAGAATTCTTGATCCTACCACTCCTTGTACATTCCTCCTTTATAGATTGCTCTGATAGCAACTCAGAAAAGAAATGCAGTGTCCTTTATTGAAAAATGATTTTTAGGCCGGGCACGGTGGCTCACTCCTGTAATACCAGCACCTTGGGAGGCCGAGGTGGGTGGATCACTTGCAGTCAGGGGTTCAAGACCAGCCTGGCCAAAATGGTGAAACCCCATCTCTACTAAAAATACAAAAATTAGCCAGGTGTGGTGGTGTACGCCTGTAATCCTAGCCACTTGGGAGGCTGAGGCACGAGAATTCCTTGAACCTGGGAGGCGGAGGTTGCAGTGAGCTGAGATCATGCCACTGCATTCTAGCCTGGGCAACAGAGTGAGACTCTGTATCAGGAAAAAAAAAAAAAAGATATTTAAAAAAGCAAGGTCTTTATATATAGACTAAGACACAGTAGAATATTACATTGTCCTACTTTAGAAGATCTAAATCATTAAATGATTTTCCATATTTATGCAAACGTGGTTTTGTAACTTACCCGCTTAACGTACCTGCTTAAAACAAAACATAATAGAATACTTCAGGGTCTTCTCAATTCCTAAAATATAGAGTTCAAACTTCTTAACATGACTTATAAGTGTTACTTCATCTGGCCCTATGCATATCTACAGTCTCTTCTCTTGAAACCTGCTGCCCACGTCCACACTCATTACTTTTCCAAACATACTATTAAGTAGGCTCTGTCTCCTTTTTCACAAGTGCTGCTTCCCCATCACAAAACACTTTTAGCACTTTTTATCCCAACTCTTTCCCCTCATCCTCAGTTCTCCATTTAGATACCGCTTCCTCCCAAGAACTTTCACTGACACTGGTACCTCAAACCTGAATCAGGTGCTGCGTTGGTTAGCATTAGGGTCAGCTACAAATAATTTCAAAATTAGAGCAGACCAGGCAAGGTAGTGCATGCCTATAATCCCAGCACTGTGGGAGGCTCAAGGGGGAGAATCACTGGAGGCCAGGAATTTAAGGCTAGCCTGGTTAACACAGTGAGACCCTGTCTCTTAAAAAAAAATAAAAATTAAAACTAAAAATTAGCTGGATGTGGTAGTGCACACCTGCAGTCCTAGCTACTTCGGAGGCCTAGGTGAGAGGATCGCTTGAGCCCAGGAGTTCAAGTTTACAGTGAGGTATGATTGTGCCACTGTACTCCAGCATGGGTGACAAAGCCAAGACTCTGTCTCAAAAAAAAAAAGAAAAATTAGAGATACCAAATTAAAAGTTTTTTTAAGTCTATTGAGAATTTTTATAAGTGTAATATTATCAATCTGTATAATAATTTTATAATTTTAGCACAAATGTATCACTGGCTAAAATAATGTATGTTTACACTATACTATGTATTATGAACTTTATTCTTTAGTTTGTAATATTATATACTAACTAATAGATCTAAATATGCTATATCTAGAGTATATTTTAACATACAGAGAGCCTAAACTTTAGCTAAAAATAGTGTGAGTTTAAAACAATATGATAATATTGAAAGATATCATGGAAGTTTCCTCATTATCAACTGATATATTTTTCCCCAATAGACTTAATCAGTAACTCTTAAAATAAAGATGCTATAATGAATGTTATTCAAATTATTTTATTTTCAAACTCTAAACCCTATTTTTATTTGGATACTATTGTGAGTATAAATAACTAGAATTAGAACAAAAGATACATTTGTTTAGTAAAAGTCATCACAGAATTATCTAAGTAGTTGTAAATATGGTTTACTGACATTTATGTATAAGTAATTAAATGTAAGCTTTAAGGAGAGATTTATAATTCTACATTTTTTAGTGACTTTCTCATGTGGTTTGTGTCATTAAGAAACAAAAGAAGGAGGGAAACTAAATTAGTCACAAGAAACCTCAGGGAAATATATTTCACAATATTTTAAAGTGTAAATACTTGGAAAGAAAAAAGTTCATAAATTCTAAATATCTCTTAATTTCATAGAAACTTTCCCACAGAAAACCCTAGTAGTGCACTAGTGAGAAAGTATTAATTGGGCAGACAGACCTTCAAGTGATAGAGAAAGGATAGGACCAACACCGATTCTTTCCAAGCATTTGAAGATCAAATGAATCATAATGAATCCTGTAAAAGTTCCAACAGTCAATAGTTACTTGGAAAGGGGCATTTAATAAACAGGCACAAACAGGAAGCCATATAAAGGAACAAGCAGAAGGAACTCTTGTGACCAAGGGAGATTCTTTAAACTGAACCTTCAAGGAGCTTTTACAAGCCCAAGAAGTGCTGAGCTTAAAAGGGAAGTGCCTGAAGCAGATGAACCCAACCAATAGACACTGGAACTCTTAATAGATGTACAGCAGTTGTGCCGCAAGCCAATGGAACTTGTCCAGAGGAAAAGTTGTTTGCCAAGCCCTAAGTGGATTTTTTTTCTTTCCTTTTGCTATTTTTTTTTTTTTTTTGCCTTTGCTCCAGTGAGTTGACTCAAGGAACAGAAACCCAATTTCCCACCCAGTTGCCAAATTCCTGACCATTCATTAATGAAAATAAGAAGTCTGCCCAATAACTTTATTTTTTTCCCTCTACACTATTTTTTCAGAGTAAAAAGAAGTGGGGGATGATGGATGATTGAGAGGTGCAGTGAGTTTAATAAAAGACTCTTTTGCCAGAAAGGGGAATAAAAGGAAGCCACTTTGAAATAATAGTATTTGAAACATCCCCACTGGCCAAAAGCAACTGTTGTGGTTTTCCCTAATTATGTTGTATACACAGAAGATGTTTTAGTGGAACAAAGAAGAAACCTAACCTAAAACGCTTGAGAAATGAGGGTAGCTTAACTCCATTTTAATATAGAAAGAAAATCTCTTATATCTTTCTGGAGAAAAAAAAATCAGAGCATTTCATAATATTCCATTGCTATTAGTTCTTAAATTTGGAACAGAGTTAATAGTAAAAGTCATCAAAGATAAACAGATACAAGTCTCCAAACAGTAGTTCAACATGTTTACCAAATCTGAATGCAATTATTTGTGTGGAAAGATATATTAATGCTATTATTTTTTAAAGAGTATTTCATAGTTCATAGTGCTGATGAGCGGAGATTTGTTAGCTTCAATTAAATCTGAAAAATACAAACTTTGCAGGAAAATGATTTGTTGTGCTCTTAAAGACACCACACTTTATGGCACAAGAGACACATGGTCTAGGTGCATATGATTTTTATACAGAGGAGAAATCTTTTAAGTATACCTTACAGTACACAGTGTCACTTTGTACAATTTCAAATCTTTTATAATATACACATACATTTAAGAATTAATCATTCTGAAGATATGGTGCCAATAGTTTTCTTGTTTAAACAGACCCAATAACCTCCTTCTTCCTTATCCCCTTTGCTTTTTTTTCAAAAGAAGCTATACTTTGTTCTGCTAGTTTTGTAAGCAGTGGGTAAGCCCATTGGCTGACTTATTCCTGTGTTGTCATTCTTTATCCTGTCAATTGCCCTCCTTTCTTAGCTTACAGGAAAAAAGTGAAGAACAAGTTATCATGAATTTGTTGTTTCATGGAACTATCTCAGAAAGAAGACCAGATACAATGGTCTTTAAAAATGTTGTTTAGAAGATTAAAAGACGACTTACTCGCAGGAACTAGTAGAAAGTGACGAAACTAGGCCACTTTATTTTCTGTCTAATCTAACATCTCATAATAAGAGTTATTCATGCCTAGAATTTTTAAAAAAATCTATCATATTTTCATGATATTGTTCTCTATTATAACTTGTTTCCCCATTGATGAGCAAGGTCAATATGACTTTTCCCCTCAGGTATGGGGTATGTGGTGCAGAATGTCATGATGTTAGGAGGAAAAGGAAGAAAGTTTTAAAATGTATATGCACACAGGATTTTCTAGACATTGCATTGAACCCTTGTCATAATTCATTTAGTCTTCACAGCAACCCTATGAGGAAGAGAAAGAGAGACATTGTTTCCTATTTGCAGATGGAGAAGCTTAAGATCAGGCAGGTTGATTAGTTTGCCAAAAATACACAGCTAGTAAATGAAGTGGGATTTCAACCCAAGTAAGTCTGATGCACGAGCCCATGTTTTATCTACAATGGCAAATTTTCTCCCATTGGAGTTAGATGATTGCACAGATCAGAGAGTACTCGTTTCTTTTCAATAAAGTTACAATATAAATACTTCCTAATATGGAGTGAAACTAGCCCTTATTGAAGGCAGTATCATTCAGAATACTTACTGGCTATGTCTCTTTGGTCAAGTCATCATGACAAATGTGTATACCTTTTCTGTAGTTCAGTTTTTATATTTACAAAGTAAGAACATATATATGATCTCTCTACTTATAGAGACATTATAACTTAAAAGGGATGATTTTGAAACAACTTTGTAAATTCTTTAAAATGTAAAGTCTTATTGTTGATAATGTTATTGATGATGATGATGATGATGATGATGCTAGACCGCAGGCTCCTTCTATAGCATTCTCTCCAGAAAAGTCTTATGTGGGATTGAAATCACATACTTATGGAAGAAAAATTAACTAAGTAGTCTCAGCAAAGAGAATTCAGGTATATCTCAGAATTATCACGTGTTTTTGTTTTGTTTTGTTTTTGTACTAGTTTAATGGCCCTGACCAACCTTTTAGATGTATCTTGGTTACATATTTGGAGTATTCTTGCTTCAACTTAGTACAGAGATATTTCAGTTTTGCATTGTCTTCTAATGATTAAGAATGAAACATGCTCCTTCATGTGCTAAAGATTTTCATGTCTAGTTTGTGTTTATTTTAAAATGTGAATAGTTAAATCTGGAAAGCCCCTTTGTGTTTATGTTCTTGCAACTAGTTTCCCAAGGATCAATGTGTTGTATCACTGTGGGAATGTTCTTCAGAAAGAGATTGTAAAATTAGTTTGATATAGAAAGCATGCTTTTGTAGAAAATTAGCTAGAGGAGTTATCTAATGAAGAAAGTCTTTTAAATTCAGCTGACACCCTTCAATGTCTGTGTAACTTTTCTGCTTCTCATGCAAAATCTCTTCTTAGTATAACTTCCTAGCCTGTTGAATCATCTGATGTTAATTGCATAGTAATGGAAATAAAGACCAGAAAAGCTGCTTTCTCTTTGGAAGGACTTAACATTCATAAGACCTCTTTAAGGGAAAAGATCAGTATGGGAAAAATCTCTTTTAAATGTATTTTAATATAATCACACTAAAAAGCAAATACATTGATTACTACAGGGACAACAAGCCCTACAAAATTGTCACAAATCCACAGGAAGTGTTTCCTGTTCTTGTTTTTGTCATGCCTTATATATCACATTTGTAAATGTCCCACAAAATGTTTTCAGAATATCCCTGTTTGTAAATTATTTAGAGGCATTCCATGTTCAAGTGAGTTGTATTCCTATTTGTTATAATCGTATGAAAATATAAATTAGTTAAAAACACTTATTTGTTAAACAAATAACTTATAGAAAGTACCCCATGTTATATTTAAAACTCTGAATGAGTTTTATATTTGCTTCCTAATTATCTACAATTAGCTACTTGTTTTGCATTTATATTTTCTATAATCCATTTACAGCAATTATATTTTTTCTATTTAAAAATTTGTAGCCCAAATATGACATTTTCATTTTATGTCTGTGTATTTTTTAGTGGCAGAATTAGGATAGAAGTGTAAGGAGAATTAATAGAGAAGATAATATTGGAATTTTAGACTTTGATATTAATACTTTTATATAAGCTTTTGTATATTGAAGCATTAAATGTCTAGAAATTATGTCTAAAAAGATGTAATAGGTTCCGGATTAAAAAGATGAACAAAGTATCCTATATTTTTAATCTTTCAAAATTATTTCATAATCGAATATGCCTTGAACAGAGTTTTAGCAAAAAGAACAGAAATGTTAAGGACTAATTCATCCAATCCAGAATCCTTTCTATGGCAATACATCAACGACCTTTTATGACAAATAGATTGGAAAATTCTTAACTTTCTTTAATAATATGTTCTGGATCTATATTTTATGAGCCCTAAGCCCAAGGTGGATTGTCTATTATTAGCCATACCCTGTCACACAATAATGAGTGCTCTAATTTTGTGTTCAAGTGAATAAAATAATGAACTCTATGTTTGCCACCTGAAGTGGTGTGGAATTCAGCCTGTGAAAGAGCATAGATTATTAAGATTATCCGTATTTATCCTATTGGTGAACTATTTTATATTTCCTTGATTAGAGCCCCTCAACTTTTATCTGAATTGAAATCATTTTTTAAAAATTTCATTTAGGCCAGGTGTGGTGGCTCATGCCTGTAATCTCAGCACTTTGGGAGGCAGAGGTGGGCGGATTACAAGGTCAGGAGTTCAAGACCAGCCTGGCTAACATAGTGAAACCCCGTCTCTATTAAAAATACAAAAAACAAAAAAATTAGCTGGGCATGGTGGTGGGCACCTGTAGTCCCATCTACTTGGGAGGCTGAGGCGGAGAATCGCTTGAACCCAGGTGGCGGAGGTTGCAGTGAGCCGAGATTGTGCCACTGCACTCCATCCTGGGCGACACGGTGAGACTCTGTCTTCTAAAACAAACAAACAAACAAAGAAATAAACAAAAAACAGCTTCATTTGGCCATCCTCACAACTGTGGATAGTATTATTTTTAGTATTACGGGTGAGGGTAAGTCATCCTATTCTGACAGTGAGGGCAGGGAGATTTGGGGAGTCCCTTTTCATTGCAGCTTAACTTTCCTGAGCATACACATTAAAATTGTTCATTACTCGTCTTCTACTTTATAATTAGGCCAATTCTTTTATGAATTTAATAAGGGATCAGAAATTCATCACTATTTTCTTGATTACCAGTGATCAGATCTTGTTAAATACCTTAGTTATCTTGTTGTTATTTTTTGTTTCTGGGCTGCTTTCTAAATCTACTTTTATCCCCCAAATATGCAGAATTTTAAAATGTATTTTAATAGAAAAAGAAACAAAATATACCCCACCATGAAGATAAATGAGAACTATCAATGACAGTCATTAGAATGCCATGATAAAATCCTCTAGGAATGTGAGCAGCACATTTTTACTGTGAGCAAAACATCTGTCCAGAATGTCTACTTTAAAACCAATTATACAATGTGTCATGAGGCCCTGTAAGGAGGTACTGGACTGAATTGTTGCCCCAAGCTTTCAGACTGGGGTGACCATGACTTGAATCCTAGACAAGCTCAACAGGGCATAATAATATGATAAGGGTGAATCTTTGAGCAGAAAATAAAACTGAGTCTGGATAAGTGACTCAGAGTAGTTCCTGAGGCAAGTGATTCATGGCATTAGGAGAGTCCCACTGGGGAGCCAGGGAGGTAGAAGTAGCACAAGAAAATCTTGAGTGAAGGAAATGATAATCCAATCATAGACGCAGTAGGTGGAGGAAATCCAGTAGATTAGAAAAAGGAAGACCAGGACTCAGATAGAGGCAGAAAAAAAAAAGCAAAGTATTCAAAAATGGTAGAGTAGGGCCGGGCACAGTGGCTCACGCCTGTAATCCCAGCACTTTGGGAGGCCAAGGTGGGTGGATCACGAGGTCAGGAGATCGAGACCATCCTGGCTAACACGGTGAAACCCCGTCTCTACTAAAAATACAAAAAATTAGCCGGGCATGGTGGTGGGCGCCTGTAGTCCCAGCTACTCGGGAGGCTGAGGCAGGAGAATGGCGTGAACCCGGGAGGCAGAGCTTGCAGTGAGCCGAGATTGTGCCACTGCACTCCAGCCTGGGCGACAGAGCGAGACTCCGTTTCAAAAAAAAAACAAAAAACAAAAAAACAAAAATGGTAGAGTAGGTGAACTCACTTTCTAAAACTAGAGTAGGACATAAGCTTGAATATAAAAGCAGGCCAAAACTCAGTTATGGTACTGAATGTTTAAAGTCAAAATGGAACACACAGTAAAATTGATTGGTTTTATCCACCAAAGAATGGATTCCATACATGCTTTATGTTTCTCCCACCTACAATAGGGGTTTAAGAAAAGCTGTGCGAATTTGTAGCAATGAAAGAGAAGAATTCCAGGACCATCATTGGAACCCACTATATGATAATAATCTATCATATCATCACTCTCAACTCCAGTATAAAATCATCCAAGCTGATTCTTCTCATGGCCCCAAATATAACATGTTTCTTTCCACCTGCATGCTTTGTTTTGTAATTTTTCTATCTTTCTGGAAAGCTAAATGTCTCTTCCCAGCTTATTGATGGTCTGTGCTTCATCTTAGTCGCCATTCAAATCTTACCTCCAAGTAACTACTAAATAAATTCCCATGAATAGCTTCACCTGTACATTGTCAGATAGGAAAGTATGAAAGTACACTAAACTACTCTTCATGGAAGTTTCCTTGAACTGAAAATTTCCAAATTGTTGTACCTTTGGATTACTTGATGTTTTGACATGTCTGTGTTCCTATATGTTTGCCTAGTCAGAGATCTAAAAATATATGATGAAATCTCTTTTGATCTCTTTTGTTGAACATCTGAAAAAGTTTACTTAGCATGTGGTAACAATTTTAATTTGGGAGCATGCTGATAATAAAAAGATGTGTGTGCATGCGTGCATCCACAAGTTAAAAATGAGTTCACATATATTTGTTCTTCACATTCAGCTTGCCTGACATTGTTTTTATAAACAGAACTATTAAGCTTGTGGCTTTGGTAAGTAAATGCAGAGTAAATAAAGTATGAATCACTCAAAAATTTTGATAGCATCAAATTTAATCCATACTACTTAGTAATTTTAGGTATTTGATGCATCTGCTCTACCATGCTTATTTGACACTTCAGTGAAAATATTATATGCAGGGCTTATTAATTAGCCATTCAGAAAAGTAGCTTTTTGCTACAATAGTATGTTTTCCTCAGGAAAAGCCATTTTATTTAAGTGTAACAGTTACTGAAATAAATGATAATACACTATATTCTGTACTTGAAAAGTCCCCATCACGTCTTACCTCCAAATAACTACTAAATAAATTCCCATGAATAGTTTCACCTGTACCCATATGAACTTTATAGTGTGTTTTCTAAATAAAATATCTTCTTTATACTGAATTTTGTATGCAAAATGTGAGGAAAATAGCATGCATTTCTCAACAGTTGTGGTGGGTTTAGATTACTTCATACCTTTATGGAGGAAAAAAGTAAAATATCTAATACCTGATAGCATATTACATTGCTGTTCCGTTTCCTCATATCATAAAGAACAGTCATTATATATGCAAACAGGTCACCTTTTGTTTTGTTTTGTAATATCATCCCAGATATTCCATGATTTGAAAATAAATATCTGATTTTCAGGGTTATTTTATTACCATATTTCTAAGCTATGGTTATAATTTGTCATAATAGTGGTCTTTAGAAAAAACTGAAAACTGTTCCATTTTGGTGTAGAATCAAGCATTTCATTATACCAAAAATTACTTAATTACTGTTGTCATCAGTACCACACCCATCCCCGACACATACAAGAAAAAAACCCTCTGCTTATTGAAAAGTGGCTAAAGAATGTTCTCTCATTATTTTTGATTAATTAAATATCCTCTTGGGACATACTCGGTCTTGCATTTGGGTAATCATGTCTCAGAAGCAGGCTGGAAGATGGCTAGCTAAGGTACAGCTCTAAAGGGTGCTGCTCCTCCGTTACACCTGTGATGGGTACCTGAGCCTTAAGTGCAGTTGACAGTAGAGCCTTCCCATTTCATACGTACGTTCATAACAATACTGTGTATTAACATGAAGATAAAGGAGGACTAATTCAAAATAACTGAGCCAATACCAAGTAATGTAAACAAGTGCAATCTGATTGAGAGTTGTTCTGCATTTTACAGTGTGACTGGCATTAGACTAGGAGTTAGGAATATACCAATGAACAATGACAATGTCCCTAACTTACGAAAACTTTTAGTGTCATGGTACACTCATTTAAACATGCAGGTACGATGGCTAGTTATAGTTTAGGAAGGGAAATATAGGTTGTTACCAGAGCACAACAGAAGGGGCACCTGTCTGAAAGTTTTAGAAAGTTAGAAAATCTTCAAGAGGAAGAGATATAGAAGCTGTAGCCAAAGACTAAGTAGGAGCTAGCTAAGCAAAAGAAATACATGAGGTGAAAAGTAGGTCAGATGTTGGAGAGATTCGAGTACAAGAGATAGAAAGATGAGAGATGAGGTTGGAAGACAAAGGGTCAAATTACAAATCATAACTATGCTAAAGATAACTTTTTTCTGAAGGAGATGAAAAGCCATTTGGATTTTGACCAAGGTAGTGACAGTTTTCAAAGATTCATTAAACAGAACACTCATGTTGCAGAGAGAAGGAGAAATTAAAGAGGTGAAAGTTTGGAGACACAGGGAGTTAGTTGCTATAACCCAGTCAGGAGAAAGGAAGGAAGAGCTTTAGCAAAGGGAACAAATTGAGAACTAGATTAAAATTAAGATTGTCAGGACTTGATGGTAGATTGAAGAGACTTGAAAGTAAATTGGTAGAGAACAGGATGTGGCACCACGGAATTAGGGGAAGTTAGGGGAAGTAGAAGTAGAGGAGGGTGAAAATGATTAGTTCAGTTCAGTTTTGGGTATAATGAGTTTAAGATACTTGTGGAACATTGAAATGAGGATTTCCAGCTGGCTCTTACATCAAATGGCTTGGAAATATCTAAGTTCTATGTTTGGTTGTAGTATGTTGCACTGTAGACCCAAGCAAAGAATGTGTGTGCATGTGGATATGAACCAGCAGTACTGCATGCGGTTCTGGTATTGAATTTCAGGCTTTCATTAGTCTTTTTTATTTAATTTTTTTTTTAGCCAGAGGTGACTAAAGGAAATGTCTCTTTAACTGTAGGCAGATATTTCTTATTATTTGTTATGCTTTTCTCTAATGATTAGAGAAATAATAATAATGGCCAACACATATTGAATATCTGCTGGAAGGCAAGCCTTATCTCACTGTACCTAAATTACTTTATTTAATCTTTATGAGTACCATGTGAGGTAGCTACTATTATTATTATCCACATTTCATACCGAATGTGGATAATAATAATCATAAGATGGAGGGAGGTAGTGTAACCTGCTCCAGATCACTTTGCTAAAAAGTGGCAGAACTGGGATTCAAACCTAGACAGTCTTGTGTCAAAGTCTATCTCAAGAATTTGAAATTCAGGTTAAACTTGGCTCCATTAAAGCATTAAAGGAGGTTGCTCGTCAGGAATGCCTTTTCCTTCCTTTTCAGTAGGGTCAAAGTTCTGCTCTGGGACCATGTATCTCCTTCCCAGTTCCTTAGGGTAGTTCCTGGTGCCTGTCCCACTATTCCCTTTGGCGATGAAGTGTATCTTCCACAGGAGCTGACTTGAAAATCCTCTCCCATTTGCAAAAACATAGACTCAAAGAAATTTTCTGTGTAGCACTTTTAAACATGCCTCCGCAGCTATAAATTGACTTTTCTTCTTTTTTGGTTCAGGATTGTACTTCTGTGTTATAACTCCCTTTTATATGTCTTAAAAGAAGTTATCAATCATCTTCATGTTTATAGTTGTGCCTCCCACAAGAAAGTGTTGCATTACCTGAAGGAAGCGACCTTGGCATTTTCTTCTGTCTTCCCATAGGATGCTGTTCTTTGAGATCTCAATAAAGATGGCATCTGGTTCCCTTTCTTAGTGTTGTTCCTGTATGCAAAGCTGTCCCTTAAGGGTATGGAGTTTTAAAAAGTTTTTTATCAAGAAATATAAACCAGGGTGTTACATATTTTCTGTTATGGGAGGGGGAGGCTGTAATTTTGTTTCTTGAGATTGTATTAAGAAAGAATCCATTATCTCCTTTGAGAAATAGCTTCATATTTACTAATGGAGATAATTAAATGGATGCCTGGGGTATGAGTTGGTGCTCTGACTTTTATTATGTTTCATTGTTTTCTTGTGTAATTGATCAACTTTGTAGTTGGAGAATAAGGTTAGATCAGTACAGTATTATCTAGGGTAGGTATTGGAAGGCAATGTTATCTTTTTACAGGCCAAATTTTTTTTTCTGCAAGGAAAATATCAGTGATATATCAATAACTTGAACACATGACATAATTTCAGTTAAATCATTTTCAGTATGAATTATTTTCTGTTAAATGTAATTACAAGTACTAGGCTGCTTATAAGATACATTTCTGAAATTATTTGAAATGAATCATTTGGAGTTACTTTGTTTTAAAACTCCCAGAATGCAATTACTGGTAAAGACTGTCATTGCGGCTGGGTACGGTGGTTCACACATGTAATCCCAGCATTTTGGGAGGCTGAGGCGGGCAGATTGCTTGAGCCCAGGAGCTTGAGACCAGCCTGGGCAATATGGCAAAACTCTGTCTTTATTAAAATACAAAAATTAGCCAGGCATGATGGTACATGCCTGCAGTCCTAGCTACTTGGTAGTACATGGCTGAGGTGGGAGAATCCAGGAAGTTGAGGCTGCAGGGCTGCAGTGAGCTGAGATCACACCAATGCACTCCAGTCTGGGTGACAAAGTGAGGTCCTGCCTCAAAATAAATAAATAAATAAAGACTGTCATAGCCACAGAACAGCTGTTGTGCTCCATTCAACACTCTACATCCTGGTTGTTAGTATGCCTTGTAACTTGCCTTAGAAAGTCACCTAGGCTTTTCTTTTCTTGCTTGTAAAATAAGGGCCCCCTTCCAACTCCAAGGTCCCATACACCACTATTAGAAATTGAAGTTTTAAAAATTTAAAATAAGACAACAGTGGTTATAGTAAACATTTATATAGTGTTACTATGCATTGAGCTCTGTTCTATTTTACATATTTTAATTTTATGTGATTCTCATAGTAATCCAATGAAGTAAGCATTATGATTATTGTGTCCATTATATTGATAGGGATTTTGAGATAAAGAGAGGCTAAGTGACCTACCCGGGGTAACACAGCTAGCTCAGATAAGAGCCAGGATCCAGCCCAGACAGTAGGATTTCAAAATCCATGCTCTTAGCCAGTGTACCATATGACCTCCCATTGTATTTTTATTTGCTGTGTTTTTGTGAATTTATGATTAAAAATAAAGTGTAGGTCTTTGATGATATGAAATGATTTGACCAAATCTTAACTTTTTAAAAGTCACAAAGTTAATTAACATGATTCTCATTTTTTTAGATGAGGATCTAGTTAAAAACAATTCTACAGTCAATATACTTTAAATTTAAATATTTTAAATTAATTAAGTGCTTCTTTGAAGAAAAATACATTTCAATGATTTAGTCTTTTCGGTCATAGAAAATTGCCTGTGTTTAGGAAAAATAATATTTTATATCTGAATATCAGTTGACACATTCATATGGCCAAAACTATCTCAAAATAAAAAAAAACACTAAATATCTTATTATTTTCAGTTTCTACTTCTCCTCTACCTCCCAATCTAAAATTTAGTATATCTTTAGCATTTGTATGTTAGACTCTATTTGATGTCCGTACCCTAGGGTTCAGTCATTAACACAATTGCTATTGATGGTTTATATTGTCACTCAGGGCAGAGGGAAGAACCTTGATCTGCCATATTTTAACAGGAAAGCAAAATTGTTGGATCATGTACCTGCAATTAGACCCACATTTAGCACATTTGTTTTCTCCTACTTGTCATCACTTAGGTGGCATTTTATGATTATTCTTGTAAGGCTAAGTATAATCAGAAGGTTCCAGTTAAAAGTGTTTATCAGAATTACTCAGAGAATAATTTTAAAATGAAGGAACCAAATTCTAAGGCCAAATTAGTGAATCTGACAGATATCAGTATCTTTTAATTCTGCAGGAGATTCTGCTATGCATTCTTTGTTAAAAACAAGGAATTAAAATGAAGTTTTTGAGATTTAATGAACTCGTATTTGTATTACAACTCCACAAATTATTAGTTCTAATTGATGTTAACTTAGCAAATTTAAGACTCTGTTCTTTTCCTTTCCCTTTCTCTTTCTTTCTCTCTTTCTTTCTTTCTTTTTTTTTTTTTTTTGTTTTGTTGTTGTTGTTGTTGTCTCACTCTGTCACCCAGGCTGGAGTACAGTGGCAAGATCACTGCTCACTGCTACCTCCCTCTCTCAGCTCAAGTGACCCTCCTGCCAAGTAGCTGGGACTACTTGGGACCACTGAGACTACAGGCACTTGCCACAATGCCTGGATTTATTTTATTTTATTTTTAGTAGAGAGGAGGTTCTACTCTGTTGCCCAGGCTGGTCTCAAACTCCTGAGCACAAGTGATCCTCCCACCTTCGCCTTCCAAAGTGCTGTGATTACAGGCATGAGCCACTGTGTCTAGGTAAAGACTGTTTCCAATATAGAAAGTTGATTTATTACTTATTTTATAATGTGATTATAAGGATTAAATATGAAAATATACAAGAGGATATTATAAATGCTCAATAGATAGCAGTCATTATAACTATTAATTTAAATTTGTTTTAATTGATATAAAATGTTGAGAGAAGGAAAGTGAGGCCACTGTGGGATTTGTCCTGGGTGGAGTACATGATTTTCATCAATGCTGTGGCAATGGTCAAGACAGATATAATCCTTTTTATTGAAACACAGGCTGCTCATTCCTGTACCCCTTGATAGCTTTCTACTTGCTATTGTCCATCCAATTCTTGCAGCACTCAACCCCTGACTGCATAATTACTTGTGAAATTGCTTGTTACCCAATTCTGCTACTTCAGCAGCTCACTATCTAATAATGGCACATTAGTAGATAAAGTAATAAATCATATTTTAAAACTCATAACAGTTGCAAGAATGACAGGATGATGAAAACAAAGAAGCACATTCCAGATCAAATTTAAAGTCTACAAAGCTATTGTGCTGTCTGGTCTTGTTTATAGAAACGACACCTACCATCACCACATTCAATTATAAGACAAATTCTATCAGCATCTTTTAGTACCACGCTTCACACCAGATGGTAGGGCATAGTTCCCCACAGTGAGGTCCCAGGACTCATGCCATCCTGAGAAGTTGAAACCATCCTACGTGAAAGTCAACTCCCCAGGGTTAGAAAGGAGTGGAACACATGCCAGGCAGATGAAACCCTATGAGGGTCCCCTGTAGCACAGCCTGAAGCAATGTAACATCACAGTGGATGGCTGGAAAACACCTGCAGCTGAATGGGTATTCTGGACAGCAATCAGGGATGGCTCAGCTCATTTTGAGCTTAGCTCTTGTCATATCCTGGAGACAAACTGGCAGGAGCAGATGCAACAGCAGCCTCTCACTGGAAAATAGCAGCCACAAGAGAACACTGGATATCGATGATTATCATAATTACACGGAACATTGCTACGTAGCACTTTTATGCATGCATTTCTGATCCTCATCACAGTTGTGCAAGAAAGGTAGGGCTCCTTCTATTAAACCAATTTTTAGGATAAAGAAATGGATGTATAGAGAGGTAAGTGACAAGCTCAATAGCACACAGACAGTAAAGGTTGATGTATCAGCAGACGCAGATACGAATTTTTAGGAGTCTGAAGCTCATAAAAATTTCAGTCTCTTTTTAAAAAATAATGTAATACCAGAATGCATAATCAGAGGGTATCGATGAAGCCTGTCTCAGCGAAGGTTTTTAAAGCTTGAACTTTATTAGATTCAGGATATATCCATTCTCTGCATATTGGTTTTTAAACTTGGTGGCTTTCCCAAGGGCAGAAGTGTCAGTATCAGAGCTTAAATTATGAGAGAGAAGATTTTGTTGTTTTGTTTTATTTGAAGCAAAGGACTTTTTTTGCCATGCCTTACTGCTCTTTTTATTAGACAATTTAGCAAATTGGCATGAATTCCTATTTTAATCTATAGGAGAGAGGAGGATCTTAGAAACCATGAAAATTATAATACTTCTGATTCTCTCCTAACCCTATAGTGTACCTATGACAACAACACGTAGGAAACAAGCATGGCAATAGGAAAATGAATATTGCCAAAAAAGTAGAGAAGTAGACACTTCTGGTTGTCTGTCTGCCAGGAATTCTCTTTGTTCTCACTGGCAGGGCCTCAGGTTTGATCTGGTCTTTCTGTGTCTCCTCCATGAGATTGAGGGAAGATGGATCCTCTTGCTAGCTCTAGGGTAAATCCCTATTTGTGTTATCCTATTTCCTTAACAATAACTGGTTTCAAAAGTGATGCTTGACCCCTTCCTTGCAATGAAATATGAAGACAAGTCTGATGGGGGGACTACTTTATAAGGTTAAGATGGCATTTTCCTTCCCTGCCCCATCCGTTGGAATTAGGTCTACATATGTGACCTAGAATTACAGCAGCTGTCTGTCAACCATAAAAGGGAATCAAATGCAAAATGTGAATATTGGACAGTGGAAATATGAAGGAACTTGGGTCCTAAAGGACATGGCTGACTTGGAGAATGGACAAGTCTTGCAGCTTCCTTACCTTGGGACTTTATGTTTTATGAGATAATACCTTTTTCTTAGTAGGGAGTGTTGGCAATCTGGAGCTGAATGTCTTTACTGATACAAATATTAAAAGCAATGAACCAGGGAGATGGTTAATGGTACAAAAAATTGTTAGTAAGCATGAGTAAGACCTAGTATTTGATAGCACCACAGGGTGATGGTATTGAATAATAATTCAACTGTACGTTCAAAAATAACTAAGAGAGTATAATTGGATTGTTTGTAACACAAAGGATAAGTGCTTGAAGTGCTTGAAGTGATGAATATCTCATGTACTCTAATGTAATTATTATACATTGTATGCCTGTATCAAAATATATAATATACTCCATAAATATATATATGTACCTACTATGTATCCACAAAAATTAAAAAATAAAAAATAATGAAAGCAATGGACCAAAAGTTCTAAGCTGCACAGGAAAAGCTGTAAGTCTAGGAGATAAATGATAAAAGCAAAGGTGGGGTGGAGTGAGGTCTAAGACATGGATGTGTTGGTAACTTTTGGTGTCCTGACACCAGGTATAAGAAGAACAAGAAAGTTAGAAAACAAAGCTGTCAGACATCTGAGAGAGGCCTGAGAGATTATGTTTTAGGACTCCAACAGTCCCCAGTATTTGTCAAGGTTCATGGTATGTGGACAATAGAAGACAAAGCTGCAATAGAGGAGATTAAATTTATTATAAAAGATCTTTTAAAAAAGCTGTAAGTTTGCATGCCTCGTCTGTATAGATATTGAGCTAGCCCAAGATGTTGGTCCAATTTGGGAGGTCATGCGGAGGATGTTTGAGACTTAATTATCCAAATTCTGATTCAACAAAGGTAGTGGCTGAAAATGATGAAATGGCATAGCCAGTTGTATATATGAATGGCTTGAGCTCTAAAGAGGGGACAGTTTTTTCTCAAAAGTATACATTAATGAACTAAAAGTCCCTGTGAGATCAAGAAGAAAATGTTAGCACTCCTTCTAGCACTGGAAAACTGAAGCAGTGAGAGTCGCCCCGTGTTCTCTCAAGTTAACCAGATTTTACGTAAGACAAAAGTTATGAAGAGTGTGAAAGAGATTGAAGGTAAAGAGTAGATCATTCATAATTTCCCCCTAACATGTAGGGAAAACAGAACATAAAGGATTTCTGAGACCATAAAATGACACTTATCATTTATATTTTAAAGGCATTATTTATTTTTATTATGTGTGAAATATAATTTATGCTACTCAAAATGTCAGTCGCAAATCATTACTGAGAGTGAATCTATTACTTCTTTATTCCAAAGTGCTGAGAGATTATGGAAAAGTCCTCATTCTTAGTCGTTAAAAAATTGTTCATACTTGAACCCTAATTTCATTTGTAAATTTGAGCGAAAAGTTGAAGTCGGGTCCACATTAATGCTTTTGAAATGAGAATGCTATTATCAATATCAATATTTTAGCTTTAATCTTTCTCTTATTTTTCATCATTAAAAGTGATAATCTTACTTTTATTCATTCTGTTCCCCCGAGGCACAAAACCAGTGATGACTTGTTGAATTTTAGTTATGGGTAGTCTATTTCTCTAGATTTGCCAAGATCAGTCTACACTTATGAGAAATAGATTTTAGCGCTGTATTCGGACTTACTAAGAAGGCTTGTTATTTTGCATAACAATACTGATCTTTCATATCTTAGTGTTTGGCCCAGCCTATGTGAGATTAGTGAAATGAGTCAATTCATAATTCTTTTACTCTTAGTTCTGGGGGTAATTTTCTACACTCCTGACTCCAGCTAGTTATGGTATTATCCAACTTGTTTAGTGTGCAATCTAACTCTAATTAAGATGTGTTTTAAAAATTATGAACTTACACTACATTAGAGATATCATTTTTCTAATTTATTGATTAATTTTGATATTTTATAAATTTTGGATTTAATTTTAGCTGTGTCAGTTTTGCCAATTTGAATAAAAAGCTCTAATATTTTGTAATTGTAGAACTAAATGTGCTAGGGATTTCAAATGCTTTTTTAAAAATCGAAACAAATCAAAACTAAATACCACTAAGATATGGTAAACTATTAGATAATTTGGAATTATTTCAAACTGTAAAAGTGATAGAGTTGTTTTCAGAGGAAGTTAATATATAAAAGCCCTTTGGAAAATAATCAATATAATTGATTTCAAAGTGGAGAGCTAAATTCTTATATCAGACTTTATTATTTTATTTGGCAATACTGAATATTCTAGGTCCTAAGAGGAATCTTTTTTTTTTTTTTTTAGAAAAAAAAAAAAAAAGAAAAGAGAGGCTGGGAGCGGTGGCTCATGCCTGTAATCCCAGCACTTTGGGAGGCCGAGGCGGGTGGATCACGAGGTCAGGAGATCGAGACCATCCTGGCTAACATGGTGAAACCCCGCCTCTACTAAAAATACAAAAACAGGCCGGGTGCGGTGGCTCATGCCTGTAATCCCAGCACTTTGGGAGGCCGAGGCGGGTGGATCACGAGGTCAGGAGATCGAGACCATCCTGGCTAACATGGTGAAACCCCGCCTCTACTAAAAATACAAAAACAGGCCGGGTGCGGTGGCTCATGCCTGTAATCCCAGCACTTTGGGAGGCCGAGGCGGGTGGATCACGAGGTCAGGAGATAGAGACCATCCTGGCTAACATGGTGAAACCCCGCCTCTACTAAAAATACAAAAACAGGCCGGGTGCGGTGGCTCATGCCTGTAATCCCAGCACTTTGGGAGGCCGAGGCGGGTGGATCACGAGGTCAGGAGATTGAGACCATCCTGGCTAACACGGTGAAACCCCGTCTCTACTAAAAATACCAAAAAAAAATTATCTGGGCGTGGTGGCGGGCGCCTTTAGTCCCAGCTACTCAGATGGCTGAGGCAGGAGAATGGCGTGAACCCAGGAGGCGGAGCTTGCAGTGAGCTCAGATTGCCCCACTGCACTCCAGCCTGGGCGACAGAGCCAGACTCCGTCTCAAAAGAAAAAAAAAATACAAAAACAAAATCAGTCGGGCGCGGTGGCAGGCGCCTGTAGTCCCAGCTACTTGGGAGGCTGAGGCAGGAGAATGGCGTCAACCCGGGAGGTGGAGCTTGCAGTGAGCCGAGATCGTGCCCCTGCACTCCAGCCTGGGAGACAGCGGGAGACTCCGTTATAAAAAAAAAAAAAAAATAGAGAAGGGGTCTAACTCTGTGGCCAGGCTCAAGTGCAATGGTGTGATCATAGCTCACTGCAGCTCACTGCTCAAGTGATCCTCTCACTTGTGTAGCTGGGTTTACAGGCTCACAACACTGTATCAGATTTTTTTTTTTTTTTTTTGGAGAGACGGGGTCTCATTTTGTTGCCTGTGCTCCTCTCGAAATCCTGGCTTCTGGCTTCAAGTGATCCCCCTGCCTTGGTCTCCCAAAGTGCTGGATTATAGGCATTAGCCACCGCACCTGACCAGAGTGATCTTTTCCACTGTAATTTTTAAACTAGCTGTGGTATTATATGTAAGTCTAATAGGTAAAACCCGCACATAGGTGATAGCTTGTTTTACTGAAATTTTTACTTACAACGTGGATCACCAGACCCAAGATAAAACACATTAAAGTGCTTATGGTTATTATGTACCCTGGATGAACTCATTCTCTTTAATAAATCATCGACATCTTGCTTCCAACAGTTAATATGGGGTAATAAAAAAAATTCTGATTTGCTTCAAAAACATAAATAGTATTTGAATTTCACTGTGTAAAATACTGCTTTTTATGTCCTAAATCACATAAATACTATAACATCATGAATAGTTATATTATTAATACAACAATTTTGAAATACTGGTATATGCCTATATAATTACTGATTAGTGTTATTATAGATTACTGAATTAAACAGTCAAAACAGTATATTTAATAATTTAGGCCAGTGATTCTCAAAGTATGGTTCCTTGGCTATGCATCATCAATATCACCTGGGAACTTATTCTCAGAAATCAAATTCTCAGGTCCTACACTAGCGTAACTGAATCAAAAACTTGGGGTTGGGGCCCAGCAATCTGTGTTTTATCAAAGCCATCTAGGTGATCCTGCTATGAACTGAAGTTGGAGAACCACTAGTTCAGGAGGTCCAGCCCTGGAGTTGCATACAACTAAGTTCGAATGCTGGCTTGTTGACTCATTAACTGTCATTTTGAGTGAGCTGCTTACCTTCTCTAAGACATGCAGTTCACATTTGTAAAATGTTAAAATGATGTATTAGTCCATTTTCATACTGCTATGAAGAAATACCTGAGACTGGGTAATTTATAAAGAAAAAGAGGCTTAATGGACTCAACAATTCCACATGGCTAGGGAGGCCTCACAATCCTGGTGGAAGGCAAAGGAGGGGCAAAGGCACATCTTCCATGGCAGCAGGCAAGAGAACATGTGCAGGAGAACTGCCTTTATGAAACCATCAGATCTCGTGAGACTTATTCACTATCATTAGTGAAGGAGAACAGCATGGGAAAAACCCACCCCCCCATGATGTAATTACCTCCTACCGGGTCCCTCCCACGACATGTGGAGATTATGGGAGCTACAGTTCAAGATGAGATTGGGGTGGGGACACAGCCAAACCATATCAAATGATAATACTTGAATCATGAGGGAGGGTCATGAGGATTAAATAAAATAATAATCTGAAATATGTATATAATAGCATCATCCAGACTCATACTAAGCACTCAATTAATGATTTTAAAAGAGTGTCAAGAAATATTTCTTGAAATTTACTGAAACTTGTTTTATAAAGCACTTTTCCATAAATGTATTTTCTGATATTTATTGCTCATATTAAACTTGGTTATATAATATAAGTAGCCATGGCAATAAGAAGTCACTTTTTTAAGACACACGCAAATCAAACTCAGGTGACAGAAACTTTTATTAATCTTACTTTCAAAAGGATAAAAGTGTAGCAGAGAAAGTAGGTAGAAGTCATGGAATCAATTTCAAACCCAGAAGTCTGGTTAAAGGACTTCTGATCTTATGTATTTCTCTTTACTAATTTTATGTTTTTCAAAATAAAGGTAGTTCACATTAATTTAATTTATAGACTCTTGATGGATTGAGAGTTTTATAATAACAACTAGTTGTTTTTATTGGTACCTTAGAAATATTGGTTCTGATTTTGATTTAGCAAATTCACCTGTTAAAATACAACAGCCCTCTTTGGACTGCTGCTTGTTGTGAACTGTAGTGAGCTAAGAAGAAAGCTAAATAAAATATCCATGATTTGAAGAGGGTGTTTAAATACTAATAATAACTTGCAAAACAAAACTAAATGAATGCAAGTACACAAAGGATAATTATGCACCATTATATTACTCTACTACAATGAAAACGTACGGTGGACAGATGTAGGAATTACTAGGAAGAAAAAATTGTAGGAATAATTGCAATCATGTGAATCTTGAACCAGCATGTAAGAGGGAAGGTACTAATAAGTGAGGAAGGATTTTATTTATCTTCAGTTAAGAAGGAATTGAATCATAGCCAGAATTTGTGAGGAGATTTGTCTGCTTGGCAAGTATACAAGACAGGTATGTATGAGTATTAGTAGGAATAAGAAGACAAAAACAGTAAAAAAGAAAAATCCATCAAATAAGCAGCCTACAGTTTAGTGTTTTGAAAGCAGTGAAGCAGTAAAATAATAAATGATAGCGATTTTGTACGGGTAGGTAGTAAGTTGAGAGCTAGGAGCCTGACAAAAAGAGACTGTCCACTTTACAGAGGGTTAAGATCCCCACTGCACTGAAGTTTTCAAAATGAAAGGGAATAAGTACAGAAACTAAAGAAAAAGACTCAGAAGAGTATTCTAATTGTTTTACAGATTAAAAGAATGAGTCATATACCTTAAGAGTGAGTTCATTGCAATGTGTTCATAATGCACCTCTCTTTAACACAGGATTATAATCTTAGACTTTGTATCGTTGCAGCTGATGCAAAAGCACTCCTTTTTCTAGGCAGTCATGTATCTGAGCACAGCTTGGCAAGTGGAGGTCCAGTTACATTTTAGACCCACTTGCCTTTGAACAATGAATAAGCTGTGCAAATTGACATGGTACACAATATGCTGGATGTACTTGTGCAGTGAATAACCTGTGCAGCTGTACTTGGCAGTCTGCTTTAGTAATGCTTTTTGTGTTATAGAATGGGAAGAGAAGTTAGTAATCATCTAGATGAACATGTTCACATTAAAGGTGAGAAAATGAAGCTCAGGGACAAGAGAAAACTTTTCTAAGTTATTGAATTAGTAACCCTGATAGTTGCAAATGGCTAACCATATTTAATATTACTCTATTAAAGAATGAAGACATAACAATAATTTAATATCCAGGACCAATGTTGACCTATGCAAAATAAGTTTTTTTAAGATTTTTGTTGCTACTATTCTTTGGACAAATAAAATATACATTTATTTTATTCCATGTACCATAAGAACTCTAACATTCCTTAAAGAACCTGTCCTTTTTTTCAATTTACTTTTAAGTTCATTGTTAAAATTTCCTAGATTAATCATATACATTGTCATCATCATTTAGTAATTTACAGGCATGTAGTAACCATGCATTCTATACCTAGACAGTATTGTGGACTTTTTAAAGCTGTACAGCTAAACATCCCGAAACAGAAGTTGAATTGATACCCAGTGGAACTCAGTGCCTGTGCTCTTGAACATTTGTCTGTATTAATTTCTTATTCATTAGATAATCAAAGCCCTCATGACTAACTTTCTATTAAGTGTTTTAGAATATGCCAGGTGTGATATTTAGAGTTTTTATGGGTAATATCATTTAATTATAACAGTTAATAATTATTATTCCTATTCTACAGATTAAGTGATTGAGTATTTAGAAGGTAGTTTGTGAATAGTCTCAGCCTCACATAACCTACATTAAAACTATTATTGTTATATGACTAGTTATTAATGTTTTGTTATAATTGTGATATATGGATATGCTTACCTCTATAAGGTAGCATATTTAGGGAATTATAAATCTATTATTTAAAAATGTCTTTTTTTTCTGCGTAGTTACTTATGTACTCTTTCCTAACAATCACTTTTACCTCAGATGCTTAAAAACCTGCTAGTTCAAAGCCACTTAATATTTCATAGAGCCATAATAATGTTTTATATTTCTCAAGTTTCACTACATTTAAACATTGAGAAGCAATGTATTATTCATAATAACATCCTGTTCCTTGGATAGTGAAGTGTAATTCAGCATGATTTAGTCTGCAATCAGATATCCTGGTTCACCAAGAGAAACCACTTTGGCATAGTCTAAGGAGTGCTAAAAAGCAACCTTGGGAGATGTGATTTATACCATTGTTTTGGTTATTAACTAGTTGTGTGACCTAAGGTGAAACACTTGACTTCTATGAATTTGTTTTCCCATAGGTAGAGAGAGGAATTTATCTCCTCCAGCACTGTTATTCCACAAGTCTAAAATTTTCCTGAAATCAGAATCTTACAAAATGCCATAGAACCTATGTATAGTAAATGTACTTTAATCTTTGATTAAAATAGCGTTTTAGAATCTTGAATGTCCTTAGCATCACTATTATGATAATAATTTATCATTATGTAGTAGATATGTATACTTGCTATTAATAGTGAATTCATCTTATTAGAAAGAAAATTAAATTGATTGTAGGTATAGATGAAATCCTTGGTCTGTGGTAAATGTTGAGCTGCTCTTGTTTGTTTTAGTAATGGCTAGTTTTGCTTTGGTTTTCTTTGTAACAAGCAACACTGATTGACTTTTTAAAAAAATATATTGTTCCAATGTGTACACATGGACATAGAGTGTGAAATGATAGATAATAGAGACTCAGAGGAGGTGGATGATGGGAAATTACTGAATGGGTACAATGTATGTTAATGGGGGAGGATTACACTAAAAGCCCAGACTTCACCACTATGCAATATATCCACATAACAAAATTACACTTGTACCCCTTAACATTTACACAAATAAAAACCAAAAATAATGTTTAAAAAGGGAAATAAATAAACAAAAATCTATTATTCCTTTGTTCTTTAGTCACGAATTCATGTTTTCATTGTTACTTTCACAGTGCCTATATGATTGCCCAGCACATAGAAATCAATAACTATTTATGGAAAACCTGAATGAGTTTATTCAACAGGCATACGTTAAACCACTCTTCTATACTTAGTTCAGTGCCAAATATTGGAAAAATATAAAGATGAAACAGTCAAATTTAGTCCTTGAGCATCTCAATATTTAATGAAGACAAACCAACATGTATGATAATTGCAGTATAAGGTGATGAATATTCTAGTAGACATTTAATTAATAATCCTAGAATATGTGAGAAAATATCTGTTTTGTCGTTTGCAAATTTAATGAAGGTTTAGAAAGTAGAAAATAAAAACAGTGGTGTTTATAGATTCAGGAAAGCCAGTGTGAACAGGGAACTAGTGAATTTTGATACACAGGAAAATATTTCAGCCTAGGATATGGAATGGACTGGGGAGAACTAAGGTTGCAGAGTTTGAAGAGAAACTAAAGGTGCTTGGAAGCGACATTAAGAATTTCAATTTATGGGCCAGGCACAGTAGCTCATGCCTGTAATCCCAGCACTTTGGGAGGCCAAGGTGGGCGGATCACTTGAGGCCAGGAGTTCAAGACCAGCCTGGCCAACATAGTGAAACTCCATCTCTACTAAAAATACAAAAATTAGCTGGGTATGGTGGTGGGTGCCTATAATCCCAGCTACTTGGGAGGCTGAGTCAGGAGAATCGCTTAAACCTAGGAGGCACAGGTTACAGAGAGCTGAGACTGTACTGCTACACTCCAGTCTGGACAATAGTGCAAGACTCTGTCTCAAAAAAGAAGAAAAAAAAAAGAATTTCAACTTAATTTTAATAGGTTATTTAAACAATAAACTTGAAATTGAGCTAGATAACTTGGAGTTAATAGACATTTTAAAGCAAGAAAATGACAGGTTCATATTTAGTTTCCAGAAGATAACTACAGTAGAATAATTACTTGGCCTAGCAAAATGAGCAGGCTAGATGAAAAAAGACCAGTATGTAAACAGTTGCAGTGAAAGATAATGAGCTGCTTTTTACAGCAAATAATTTTAGACTTTTTGGTTGTTTCATACCTACTTATTTGCATGTACACTTTTGTACATTTACAACTTTTGTAAATGTTTTTATTTACTATATACTACTCTATACCAATGACAAACTATTATGTATATTTTAAACATCATATGTGATTTTATTAAAATTTTAAGCACTAAGATTAAAAATACATATTGTTAAATTTTCTATTATTATCTTACACCAATGGATTGTTTTCTATAGCCCTGGAATGTTGTTCACTCACTCTAGATAGTATGAGTCTAGAAGAGTTGTTCTCAACCTTATCTGTATATTGGAATCACCAGGCTGCCTTTCAAAACAATTATTTCTGAATCTAGGTGTGAGACCTGGACATTGAAATTTTTCTATCTCCCCAGGGGATTTCAGTGTGCAGTCAAGGATAAGAACCACTTAAAGGGATTAGAGGAATGATTTTAACCCCTGAGCACAGAGAAAACAAGGGAGAGGAGTGGTATGTTATGTTAGAATCACATGGGAAACTGTCGAACTACACCCACTGCTTCACTTTTCTGAAGCTTTTATATACCCACTTGGGGTTAGAGTTTGTGCTTTGAGGCTACCTAGATAGAATTAAATGTTAGAGTTAATCTAGATGAAGAAGTTGGCTAGCATCTAATTTAACATGTGAAATTGGGGTCGGAGAGAAGGTGACTAATTTGAGAGAAAATTGTATGATAAATCTGACTATTTGGATATGGGGCTGATAGAGCAGGAGAATTACAGATTGACTCTAGGGTGTTCTGGCTTACTTATATATACTAATAGAGGAAATGGATAAGGGCGAAAAGTGGTTACTGTGCTGTTTTGTTGTCATTGTTGTTTTAGAGTAGTGATATTGCTGAAATCCGTTTGTATTTAGGGTTCAACTATATGAGGTATCCAAGTGTTTATGTACCAAGGAAGTGAGAACTATTTGTTTAGGTTTTGGTAGAAATAAATCTGAGCTGTGATTATAGATTATGGAGACTCCCAAATAAAGACAGTGCCTAACATCATGGGGTTGAATAGTATCATTAAGTCAGGAACAATATTCTACATAAAAAGAAGCAGGGGTGAGTTAGAGAACCTAAAAAATCATAATAAAAAAGAAAACACAGAGAAAAATCCAGTCAAGAAGACAGAGAAGGAACAGCTGGAGATAAGGGAGGAGAAGCAGCAGAAATGAATGTGGTAGGCACCAAAAGAGACTAGAGTTGCCAAGAAGAAGCAGGTCAATAGTAATGAATTCTGCACAACAATCAACTCATACAAAACCTGAAAATAGGCTTCCTGATCAGACAAATTAGGAGATTTGTAAAAGCTGATGTGAAAAGAGTTTCCACAGGGTGAGCAAATAAATTGAGGCAATCTGTCTCAACGTTAAAATTATTTTGGCAGTAGAGGAAGGCGTACAATAAGAAAGTACCATCAGGGAAAGTTTGGGGACATGACAGGAGAGATAAGGGCATGCATGTATATGGAATGAAAAAAAAAATGTAGAAATACAAAAATGGTGCCATGTAAAATCAAACTTGTACCTTGCTCTAACTGAGCCCAGATTACTTATTGTTAGTATTTTCTTTATTGGCTAAGGTATTTTAAATTTTGGAAATTGTGTCTTATTGTAATATGCTGCTTTAACACGTAGCTGTGGCATGCAGTCTCAGTTAATAAGACTAACATATGTGAATTTTTTTTTATACTTTAAATTCTGGGATGCATGTCCAGAACATGTAGCTTTGTTATACAGGTATACACGTGCTATGGTGGTGTGCTGTACCCATCAACCTGTCATCTACATTAGGTATTTCTCCTAATGCTATCCCTCTTCTAAGCCCTCAACCCACTAACAGGCCCCGGTGTGTGATGTTCCTCTCCCTGTGTCCATGTGTTCTCATTATAAAACTCCCCCTTGTGAGTGAGATCACGTGGTGTCCGGTTTTCCGTTCCTGTGTTAGTTTGCTGAGAATGATGGTTTCCAGCTTCATCCATGTCCTTGCAAAGGACATGAACTCATTCATTTTTATGGCTGCATAGTATTCCATGGTGTATATGTGCCATATTTTCTTTATCCGGTGTATCATTGATGGGCATCTGGGTTGGTTCCAAGTCTTTGCTATTGTGAACAGTGCTGCAATAAACATATGTGTGCACGTGTCTTTATAGTAGAATGATTTATAATCCTTTGTGTATATACCCAGTAATGGGATTGCTAGGTCAAATGGTATTTCTGGTTCTAGATCCTTGAGGAATCGCCACACTGTCTTCCACAATGGTTGAACTAATGGACACTGCCACCAACAGTGTAAAAGCATTCCCATTTCTTCACATCCTCTCCAGCATCTGTTGTTTCCTGACTTTTGAATGAACACCATTCTAACTGACGTGAGATGGCATCTCATTATGGTTTTGATTTGCATTTCTCTAATGGCCAGTGATGATGAGCTTTTTTTCATATGTTTGTTGGCTGCATAAATGCCTTCTTTTGAGAAGTGTCTGTTCATATCCTTTGCCCACTTTTTGATGGGGTCGTTTGCTTTTTTCTTGTAAGTTTGTTTAAGTTCTTTGTAGATTCTGGATATTAGCCCTTTGTCAGATGGGTAGATTGCAAAAATTTTCTCCCATTCTGTAGGTTGCCTGTTCATTCTGATGATAGTTTCTTTTGCTGTGCAGAAGCTCTTTAGTTTAATTAGATCCTATTTGTCAATTTTGGCTTTTGTTGCCATTGCTTTTGTTGTTTTAGTCATGAAGTCTTTGCTCATGCCTATGTCCTGAATGGTATTGCCTGCATTTTCTTCTAGGGTTTTTATGGTTTTAGGTTTTACGTTTAAGTCTTTAATCCATCTTTAGTGAATTTTTGTATAAGGTGTAAGGAAGGGGTCCAGTTTCAGTTTTCTGCATATGGCTTGCCCATTTTCCCAGCACCATTTATTAAATAGGGAATCCTTTCCCCATTGCTTGTTTTTGTCAGGTTTGTCAAAGATCAGATGGTTGTAGATGTGTGGCATTATTTCTGAGGCCTCTGTTCTGTGGTCTGTGTATTTGTTTTGATACTAGTACCATGCTGTTTTGGTTACTATAGCCTTGTACTATATTTTGAAGTCAGATAGCATGATGCCTCCAGCTTTGTTCTTTTTGCTTAGGATTGTCTTGGCTATGTGGACTCTTTTTTGATTCTATATGAAATTTAGTTTTTTCTAATTCTTTGAAGGAAGTCAGTGGTAGCTTGATGGGAATACCGTTGAATCTATAAATTACTTTAGGCATTATGGTCATTTTCACAATATTGATTCTTCCTATCCATGAGCATGGAGTGTTTTTCCATTTGTGTCCTCTTTTATTTCCTTGAGCAGTAGTTTGTAGGTCTCCTTGAAGAGGTCCTTCATGTCCCTTGTAAGTTGTATTCTTAGGTATCTTATTCTCTTTGTAGCAATTGTGAATGAGAGATCATTCATGATTTGGCTCTCTGTTTGTCTATTACTGGTGTATAGTAATGCTTGTGATTTTTGTTGAATTCTACCAGAGGTACAAAGAGGAGCTGGTACCATTCCCACTGAAACTATTCCAAACAATAGAAAAAGAGGGACTCCTCCCTAACTCATTTTATGAGGCTAGCATCATCCTGATACCAAACCCTGGCAGAGACACAACAAAAAAAGAAAATTTCAGGCCAATGTCCTTGAGGAACATCGATGCGAAAATCCTCTATAAAATACTGGCAAACCCAATCCAGCATCACATCAAAAAGCTTATCCACCACGATCAAGTCAGCTTCATCCCTGGGATGCAAGGCCAGTTCAACATACACAAATCAATAAATATAATCCATCACATAAACGGAACCAATTACAAAAACCAAATGATTATCTCAATAGATGCAGAAAAGGCCTTCGATTAAATTCAACACCCTTCATGCTAAAAACTCTCAATAAACTAAGTATTGATGGAACATATCTCAAAACAATAAGAGCTATTTATGACAAACTCACAGCCAATATCATAGTGAATGGACAAAAGCTGGAAGCATTACCTTTGAAAACCGGCACAAGGCAAGGATGCCGTCTCTCACCACTCCTATTCAACGTAGAATTGGAAGTTCTGGCTAAGGCAATTAGGCAAGAGAAAGAAATAAAGGGTATTCAAATAGTAAGAGAGGAAGTCAAATCGTCTCTGTTTGCAGATGACATGATTGTATATTTATATATTTCCTTAACCCAATAAGCAACTTCAGCAAAGTCTCAGGATACAAAATCAATGTGAAAAAATTTATAATACAAAGTAAGCCAAACTTTTTGTTTTGGCTCCTCCTTTAAATTAAGTGCTGTTACATAAAAATACTCACTTAAAAGGATAAGGTATGTGCTCAAACAGTGGGTGTGATTTTGATTTGTTTACAACCATTTCCCATGACTTTCAACTACAAACAAATATGAAGAATGCTGGTTTACATTATATCTATCAGTTTCAGTAGCAATAGTGATAAGAAAAATGATGGGGTACCAGATGGCATTGGTTGTATATATACCATAAGGAAATTGTGAAACAGACAAAGTACATCTTCATGAGCCCATACTTCTGTCTCAGCGTGTCTTTTGTCTCTTGTTTCAAAATGGTCTTTAAATTGACATCACTAGCTGTATACTGTCTTTGAACCTTCCTCTGGTCATCAGAAGTTAATGTTTGTGAGTGGAATCAAATAAGTTAGCTTATTTATATTCAGATATTATTGGTACTGTTTTAATTAGTAACCAAAGATGTCTGTTCCTGTAACTTATCTGTATTCTAATTAGGTTAGCATATTTCAGAAGTTTGCTATTTAGTTTGGCATAAACTTTCCATCCACTTAAGGACAGTCAATCTCTTGGGGGTCCAGTTCAATCTAACCAAATACCCAATGGAGTTAATAATAGTAGTAATTATTATAGAGATGACATCCACAAATATTTCTTATGCAGATCATGCAACTATATTGTTAACCATAAAAGCTAATAGTCCTAGGTGTTACTCAGTGTACTGGGCACCTTTTTAAGTGTGTCATGTATAATTTATTTAATCCTCACAATAATTCTCTCATAAAGTTTTAATTATTTGTCACTATTTTATTATCCTCCTTTTCTATATGATTAAATTCAAGCACAAAACAGTTCAGAAACTTGTCCAAAGCCAGACACTAAGTAAATGACAGAGCTAAGTTTTTACCCAGGCAGTCTGACCACAGTGTCTCTACTGTTAAAATAGTACCATTCATATTTCTACATTCTAACATACATTAATTTGCATAGGAATTTTACTTAGTGAATGTAGTTCTTGCCAATAATAATGAAAGATTTACTTGTTATTTATGGAATCATATCGAAGGCCACTAAAGGCAAATTCCTCATTGAAACTCCATTAAAGCATTTTGGCTGGGTGCAGTGGCTCACGCCTCTGATCCCAGTACTTTGGGAGGCCAAGGTGGGTGGATCACGTGAGGTCAGGAGTTCAAGACCAGGGAACATGGCGAAACCCCGTCTCTACTAAAACTACACAATTAGCTGGGTGTGGTGGCACTTGCCTGTAATTCTAGCTACTTGGGAGGCTAAGGCAGGAGAATCACTTGAACCCGGGAGGTGGAGGTTGCAGTGGGCCGAGATTGTGCCATTGCACTCCAGCCTGGGTGAAAGAGCAAAACTCTGTCTCAAATAAATAAATAAATAAATAAATAAATAAATAAATAAATAAGAATTTCTTCACAAGTGTCTGATGGGGGATTTGAGGTTCATTCAGTTAGTCATTCTTTGAACAGTACTTATTGAGTGTCTACTATTCCCTTAAAACTAGTCTTTGTGCTATGGATAAAAATCTTTTTTGGAATGCATAGAAGGGTAGGGAAAAGAAACAATAAAAAATAAGCAAATATAGCATGCTATATATTACATGTAACCATAAAGATGTAATTCTGAACCCATAGGCATGCTTTATATTTAGAAGGACAGAACTATGCATACATGGAAAGCTTATGTAAGTACTGAGCTCTGCACTTGCCTCCTTCCTCAATTCTGTGAAATAAAATGCTGAGGTCAACTACTGAGAGCACTGGTCAGTCAGAGTCCGTAGACCTTAGCAGAAACTGGCTAAAGCAACAGCTAAGGCAACTGGGAGAAAAGCAGTTTTCAATCAAAGGCCAAAAATGGTTCCCAGACAGTAAGCCTGCTATACACAATAGACCAGAACTTGGGGTAGAAGACTAATGTTTAGTGAAGTATCCTGAACATGCACTGAAGAAAATAAGGCAAGCTTGTTAGAGAGAAAAGCTCTGAATGCTTTAAAGCATGTATTTTTTCGCTCAGCAAGTTGAAGAAAGATCTTTGCACATATTTAAAGACAGGTGTCATTGCTTCTTCTTCTGTAAATTTGCCTTTGTATAGCATAGTGACTAAATTACTGGATGTTGAGTGAATTGTTATTGCAAAGTCAATAACTGCAATCCTTTAGTGCATGCTTTGAAAGTCTTACTAATCTCATTTTATTTCAATTATTTGACTTATTTTTAAATTAAATACACTAGAAATATATTTAATAGAATAAAATGTATTATATAAATAGGAATGAGTGTAGAAAAACACATTTTCCTATTTTGTTTGGTTAACTGGAAATGAACATCTGTACCTTCAGCCTTGCTGCAGTTTTCTACCCTAACAATTACACACATGAGCTAGTGGGATATAACTAGTCAAGGTTTGTGTTCATCTAGGTAATTTAGTGGAAAAAACTCCTATTACACTGAGCTGGCCAGAAGATAGCATTTCACTGGATGGTTTACCACTTGATCATCTTTGTTTTGTCATGGGTACAAATTGACATCTTATACAAGGGAATATGTGCACATATGCATTTCTTCAAAGTGTATGATATGCAAAAATCAGACATGTCAAATCTACTAAATGTAAGAGTTTGTAGGAAAACTGGAAAAAGTCTATTTTTTCAAGTAATGGAAATTATAGGTAAAGTTAAAGTTTTATGATATGCTATGAAGAGTATTACGAATTTACCAGTGGATATTGACTTAATATATATTTGGTAGAAGTCTATTAAAGGAAAAATACTGAATATGTTTTCAAGTCTTTTATTCTTAGCAAAGTGACTAAAAGATCATTTCTGAATGTTTTTATTTACATAGTAAATAGAGTCACATTAGAGACCATTGGTATCAATAATTGTTGCTTTTAAGAGTTTGTTCAAGAAGGGACACAATTTGAACAGCTTATTCCTATTGTTGTTTGCTTTGTAACATATAAAATATTGTTGCACAATATGAAAGTTAAAGTGAGTTTCCTCTGATACTTTCAAGTGGTAGATTTTTTTTGTTATTATTAAAAACATTTTAGCGCCTGTAATCCCAGCACTTTGGGAGACCAAGGCTGTCGGATCACAAGGTCAGGAGATTGAGACCATCCTGGCTAACACAGTGAAACTCTGTCTCTACTAAAAATACAAAAAATTAACTGGGCGTGGTGGCAGGCGCCTGTAGTCCCAGCTACTTGGGAGGCTGAGGCAGGAGAATGGCGTGAACCCAGGAGGCGTAGCTTGCGGTGAGCCGAGATCCGGCCACTGCCCTCAAGCCTGGGCGATAGAGCAAGACTCCATCTCAAAAAAAAAAAAAAACTTTTAGCAAATATCTTTAAAGAATAAAACATTTAAAGGAGTTTTCAATGTAAGCCTAGCTTAAAGGATCATGACTCTTGAAAACATTAAAGATGGTGGGAAAATTTAAATTGTACAATTATTTTAGATTATTGCAGTTTAATAGCTGAACTAAATGACTAATAAAAGAATAAATGAAGAGGACTTGGAGGAATTTCACATATCCTGCTTAGGTTCTCATCTGCCACATACTATCAACTATTCTTTGGGCAAAATTCTTATATTAGAAAATGAGTAAGAAAAGGAGTGCATCTCCCAAGATTGTTTCATGGATTAAATTAGATGATTTTCTTTATTTAAAAAGTATCTATTAAGCTCCTTACTGTGAGGGAAACAGTGACAGAGCCAAGATATCCAGAGATAAACAAGACATTGGCACTTAGTAGAGCTACTTGAATGCAAATGAGTCATAATATTAAAGCAATTCAGTCTTAAAACTAATATGATGGGTAATAAAGATATTTGGCAACCAACATTTTTGTGCACCCACTGTGTACCAGATACAGTTTGCTATATATGAGTGACTAGAGGGAGGAAGGTGGAATCAATGAAAAAGGATGAGTTTTGGGGATTATCTAGGACATGACAGAGTGTAGACTAAGTCAACGCATCACAAAGTGTCTTTTTTTCTTCTTTCCTGTCCAAATACATCAATAAAAAATTATGGAATATTAATGTATGATAGTTTTTAATCATTTTATTCTGAAGATATATGTTTCTTTAAGGAGATGTTTTAAAAATTATCAAAATCTTAGATGATTTATGGTATGGATTTTTAAATCTCTTTTAGGCAACAGTTTAATCATTTTAAAATACAAATGAGTAGAATGAATGCAGTTCTGTATGTTGATGTAAGAAATTTCAACTAATGTCTTCTAAGTCTTTTTTCTTTTAAAGAACTCAATTTGAAAATGGCATATTAGGATAACAATGCATTCCTTATGTGGTTTTATATTGATTTAATGGGTACTGATTTTAAAATTAAACTAATTGATACTGATTTTAGAATTAAACCAATATGGTTTGTATCTTGATTTTTTTGTACCTGTATATCTCTTTGTTTTCTCTCCAATAAAATGGGATAATAATAGTATTAAACTCATGGTTCTGGTGAGAATTAATGAGGTGAATATATAACAAATCCTTAACCCACTTCCTAACACAGCATACAATAATAATTTTTAACGTTAGTATTCAAAACATGTGCACCTTATAGTCAGTGAGTAAGTGTTAAGTATTACTTTTTCTTGAATATTATTATGTGGTACTATAATGATGTACTTTCAAAATATCTAATATAAAACATAATTCTTGCCCTCAGGGTTTCAACACAGCTCAGTGGTTAAAACTGTGGATTTTGACATCAGACAAACCTAGGATGGAATCCTGGTTCACCCATATAATAAGCAACTGACTTAACCTCTCAAAATTTCAATTTCTTTATTTGTAAAATAGTGAAAACTCTTCACCAATTCTTGTGAGGATTAAATGAGATTCAATTCTTAATACAAACCTTCTCCATACTAAATGTCAGGTTTTTACCTATTTGAGTGGAGGCCTGAGAAGTAGACTCATAATTCATAACTCACATGTATAGTTATATATGAAAATAGGGTCTACTGTCTCATTGGAGATTAAGAAAAAAATAGGATGATATTTAGTACAATATATTATTTTCTGTTTTGTAAAAAGAACATAGATTTACCTGTAAAAAAATCAGAATCTTAGAATTATTTCAAAGGAGAAAACTGAAATCATTGATAATCTCACTACTCAGAAATAACTATGCCTAACATTATATCTTTTCTTTTTGCCTGTTTTCTAGAGGTATATATTTTTAGTTACGTCCTTTTACAAAATTAGAAACATATTTTATGATGACGTTTTCCAAAGTGTATTACTATGGATTTTATTTCAGGAAGATGTCAATGATGTTCCTCAAATAATTTAGAAAAAATAACAAAATGCAGTTAGCATGGTCAAATGTGTTTGTTAAATATTAGAGCAATAAAGTCAAATGGGGTTTGTATACTGCAGAAATTCAAATTATCTTTAAAACGGTAATGACTATTGTAATCTCCAAAGGTAGACTATAGTAGGTAGAAATTTCCAGACATAAATGACATTTTTTAAGCAAATACATATTAGGTCATATTAGGCACTGGTATTTTATGGAACATAGATTTGGAAAATTTATTACATCTGTTTGTATATGGTTTTTGTCAACATTTTATCTTGAGTATTTATTAATTTATTTTTAAAAGAACATTATATTTAATGCCTATGTAATATTCCCTTGCAATGTAGTCCTTGTTTTAATAGCAATGTGAAATTCTCACTTTAGAATGAGTAATATGGCTATTGAAATTTAAAAGGATTGAGCCTAAATAGAAAGGAATAAAAGGCATCCAAATAGGAAAATAAAACACCAAACTATCTCTCTTCACGGATGATATGATTTCATACCTAGAAAACCCTAAAGACTCCACCAAAAGACTCCTGGAACTGATAAATGAGTAGTAAAGTTTCAGGATATAAAATCATTTTACAAAAATTTGTATACACCAATAACATTCAAGCTGAGTGCCAAATGAAGAATGCAGTCTCATTTACAATAGCCACACACACACAAATAAAATACCTAGGAATACAGCTAACCAAGGAGATGAAAGAGTTCAATAAGGAGATCCAAAAAACACTACTGAAAGAAATTAGAGATGATACAAACAAATGGAAAAACATTCCATGCTCATTGATTGAAGACTCAGTATTATTAAAGTGGCCATACTGCCCCAAAGCAATGTACAGATTCGACACTATTGCTATTAAACTACCAATGTCATTCTTCACAGAACTAGAAAAAACTATTCTAAAATTCATATGGAACCAAAAATTAGCCTGAATTCCAAAGCAATGCTAAGCAAAAGGAGCAATGCTGGAGGCATCATATTACCTGACTTCAAACTATACAATAAGGCTGTGGTAACCAAAGCAGCATGGTACTGGTACAAAAATGGACACATAGACCAGTGCAATGGAATAGAGAACCCAGAAATAAAGCTGCGCACCTACAGTCATCTAATCTTTGACAAAGTTGACAAAAATAAGCAATGGGAATAAACTCCCTATTCAGTCAATGTGAAACTGAACCCCTACCTTTCACCATATTCAAAAACTAACTCAAGGTGGATTACAGATTTTTTTTTTCTGATATGGGGTCTTATTCTGTCACCCAGGCCAGACTGCAGTGGTGTGATCATAGCTCACTAAAGCCTCGACCACCTGTGTTCAAGTGACTCTCTCACCTCAGCATCCCAAGTAGCTGGGACCACAGGTGGAAGCACCATTCCCAGCTATTTTTTTAATTATTATTTATAGAGACAAGGTCTTACTCTGTTGCCCAGGTTGGTCTTGAATCACTGGGCTCAAGTGATCCTCCAGCCTTGGCCTCATAAGTGGTGGAATCACAGGTATGAGCCATCACACCCATCTAGATTAAAGGTTTAAATGTAAAATCTCAAAGTATAAGAATACTAGAGGAAAACCTAGGATACACTATTCTGGACATTGGCTTTGCAAAAGAACTTACGACTATGTCCTCAAAAGCAAGTGCAACAAAAACAAAAATTGACAAGTGGAGCCTCATTAAACTAAAGAGCTTCTGTACAGCAAAAGAAACTTATCAACCCAGTAAACAGATAGCCTACAGAATGGAAGAATATATTTGCAATTTGTGTATCTGACAAGAGTCTTATATTCAGAATCTATAAGGAGCTTAACCAAGTGAACAAGCAAAAAGCAAATAGTCTTATTACAAAATGGGCAAAGGACATGAACAGACACTGCTCAAGAGAAAACATATAAGCAGCCAACAAACATATGAAAAATGCTCCACATCATTAATCCTCAGAGAAACGCCAATCAAAACCACAATGAGATACCATCTCACACCATTCTGAATGGCAGTTATCAAAAAGTCAAAAACAACAGATGCTGGTGAGATTGTGGAGAATAGGAAATACTAGAAGTCTGGGATTAGGTTAAATGACCAAACCTAAGAATAATTGGTGTACTGAGGAAGAAGAGAAATCTAAAAGCCTGGAAAACATATTTGGGGGAATAATCGAGGAAAACTTGCCCGGCCCTGCAAAAGACCTAAACGTCCAAATTCAAGAAGCAAAAAGAACACCTGGGAAATTGATCACAAAATGATCTTCACCTAGGCACACTGTCATCAGGTTATCCAAAGTTAAGATGAAGGAAAGAATCTCAAGGGCTGTGAGACAGAAGCACCAGGAAAACTATAAAGGAAAACCTATCAGATTAATAGCAGATTTCTCAGAAGAAGCCCTACAAGCTAGGAGGGATTGGGGACCTATTTTCAGCCTCCTCAAACAAAACAATTATTAGCCAAGAATTTTGTATCCAGCGAAACCAAGCATCATGTATGAAGGAAAGATACAGTTATTTTCAGACAAACAAAGGCTGAGAGAATTCGCCATTACCAAACCACCACTATGAAAACTGCTTAAAAGAGCTCTAAATCTTGAAACAAATCCTGGAAACACATAAAAACAGAACCTCTTTAAAGCATAAATCACACAGGACCTATAGAACAAAAATACAATTTAAAAAGAAAAAAAAAAAAACCAAAGTACACTGGCAACAAAAAGCACGATGAAAACAATGGCACCTCACATCTCAATACTAACATTGAATGTAAATGGCCTAAATGTTCCACTTAAAAGATACAGAGCCACAGAATGGATAAGAACTCACCAACCATCTACTGCCTTCAGGAGACTCACCTAACACATAAGGACTCACACAAACTTAAAGTAAAGGGTGGAAAAAGGCATTTCATGCAAATGGACACCAAAAGCGAGCAGGAGTAGCTTTTCTTATACCAGACAAAACAAACTTTAAAGCAACAGTGGTTAAAAGAGACAAAGAGGGACATTATATAATGGTAAAAGGCCTTGTCCAACAGGAAAATATAACAATCCTAAACATATATGCACCTAACACTGGAGCTCCCAAATTTATAAAACAATTACTAATAGACCTAAGAAATGAGATGGAGAGCAACACAATAATAGTGGTGGACTTCAATACTCCACTGACAGCACTAGACAGGCTATCAAGACAGAAAGTCAACAAAGAACCAATGGATGTAAACTATACCCTGGAACAAATGTACTTGACAGATATGTACAGAACATCTCATCCAACAACTGCAGAATACGCATTCAACAGCCCATGGAACATTCTCCAAGACAGACCATATGATAGGCTATAAAACGAGCCTCAATAAATTTAAGAAAATTGAAATTATATCAAGCGGTCTCTCAGACCACAGTGGAATAAAACTGAAAATCGACTCCCCCCGACCCCCCCAAAAAAATTCACAACCAGGCAAATGCATTGAAATTAAATAACCTGCTCCTGAATGAGCATTTGGTCAAAAACGAAATCAAGATGGAAATTTAAAAACTCTTCAAACTGAATGACGATAATGATACAACCTATCAAAACCTCTGGGATACAGCAAAGGCAGTGCTAAGAGGAAAGTTCATAGCCCTAAATGCCTACATCAAAAAGTCTGAAAGAGCACCAACACACAATCTAAGGTCACACCTCAAGGAACTAGAGAAACAAGAACAAACCAAACCCAAACCCAGCAGAAGAAAGGAAATAACCAAGATTATAGCAGAACTAAATAAAATTGAAACAAAAAAATACAAAAGATAAATGAAACCAAAAGCTAGTTCTTTTAAAAGATCAATAAAATCGATAGACCATTAGCAATATTAACCAAGAAAAAAAAGAAAGAAAATCCTAATAACCTCACTAAGAAACAAAACAGGAGATACTATAACTGACACCACTGAAATACAAAAGATCATTTGAGGTTACTATGAACACCTTTCCACACATAAACTAGAGAACCTAGAAGAGATGGATAAATTCTTGGGAAAATACAACCTTTCTAGCTTAAATCAGGAAGAATTAGATACCCTGAACAGACCAACAGCAAGCAGCGAGATTGAAATGGTAATTAAAAAATTACCAACAGGCTGGGCACAGTGGCTCATGCCTGTAATCCCAGCATTTTGGGAGGCCAAAGCAGGTGAGTCGCTTGAGGCCAGGAGTTCGAGACCAGCCTGGTCAACATGGTGAAACCTCGTCTCTACCAAAAGTACAAAAATTATCCAGGTGTGGTATTGAGTGCCTGTAATCCCAGCTACTCAGGAGGTTGAGGCAGGAGAATCGCTTGACCCCAGAAGGTGGAGGTTGCAGTGAGCCAAAATCATGCCACTGCACTCCAGCCTGGGTGAGACAGTGAGACCCTGCCTCAAAAAATAAAATAAAATAAATTACCGACAAAAAAAAAGTCCAGGACCAGACGGATTCACAGCAGAATTCTACCAGACATTTAAAGAAGAATTGGTACCAATCCTTTTGACACTCTTCCACAAGACAGAAAAAGAAGGAACCCTCCCTAATTCATTCTATGAAGCCAGCATCACCCTAATACCAAAACCAGGAAAGGATATTACCAAAAAAGGAAACTATAGACCTATATCATTGATGAACACAGATGCTAAAATCCTTAACAAAATTGTAGCTAACTGAATCCAACAACATGTCCGACAGATAATCCACCATGATCAAGTGGGTTTCATACCGGGGAAGCAGGGATGGCTTAACATATGCAAGTCAGTCAATGCGATACACCATATAAACAGAATTAACAATAAAAATCACATGATCATCTCAATAGATGCAGAAAAAGCATCTGACAAAATCCAGCTTTCCTTTATGATTAAAACTCTCAGCAAGATTGGCATACAAGGGACATACCTTAATGTAATAAAAGCCATCTATGACGAACCCACAGCCAACATAATACTGAATGAAGAAAAGCTGAAAGTATTCGCTATGCGAACGGGAACAAGACAAGGATGCCCACTCTCACCATTCCTCTTCAACATAGTAGTGGAAGTCCTAGCCAGAGCAATCAGTCAAGAGAAAGAAATAAAGGGCATCCAAATCAGTAAAGAGAAAGTCAAATTGTCACTGTTTGCTGAGGATATGATTGTTTACCTAAAAAAACCGTAAAGTCTCCTCCAGAAAGCACCTAGAACTGATAAAAGAATTCAGCAAAATTTCCGGATACAAGATTAATGTACACAAATCAGTAGGTTTTCTATACACCAACAGCGACCAAGCTTTATGTGAGTACAAATGTACTGGGGGTTGGGGTTGGGGTACTAAAGCAAAGCAGTATTTTTAAAATGTCAGGGGAAGCCATTTTTATATTCTTCTAGGAAGAATTGCTTCTGTTAATTTCATGGCTGCCTGTCAATCTGAGGCAGACGCTCTGTTCCCTGCTACATAAATAATAGACCTACTGCTACATGCCTTTTTCCTTTGTTCAAGATCATTTTGAAAGGATCATTTTTAAACAAAATTATTTCAACTGGGAAGTTGCAACGAGGAGGTTAGGAAAATTTATTCAGGCCGGCATTTTAATCAAAGAGGTATTTGTTGGAAATGTGGTCAAAAGTATACTTGGCCAAGTCATACAAATAGTAACTTTTTTCCCTTTGAGCTCTAGCCCAAGGCTGCAGAAATGAGTTATGAATGTAAATAAATACAAATCAATAGGAGTTCTGTTTTTATTATTTCACTGGGAATTTCTGTACAATTTGAGAGCAACTTGCTGAAAGTTCAGCAGATGATTAAGTTTAACCTTGATCCTGAGCCAGCAAGATTGGCTTACTATCTATCAGCAAGGGATGTAAATTTACTCGGACACATTTTAATTGGCATTTATGCAACATGTACACACAGATGCTGAATTCATTGAGAAATCCTGAGTGCCATCTGTTTAACTAGCTTTGTCCTCTATTAAAGTGCACGATAAAATGAGACTGGATCCCTTTGCCTTGCTCATATATTTACCTTACACTACACAGCATTTTGAATGACCACTTTATTAGTATGCTAGCCTGTTAGATATTAGTGCTCACCATAATAATCTAAAAATATACTTTATTTTGTTTCCCTCTTTGTGGGCAGTGTATCTCTTACTCTTTCCCTTAGTAAAAGCACTATCTTCATGAAGTGTCTTTTTTTCAAGTTTTAAAAATAATATTGTTTTACTTTAATGTAATTTCTTAATCAACTGAGGTTGCTATATATGTTGAATTAAAATATTTTATTGAAGGCAAGTTTATATTTAATAAATTTTATGTTTCTATATTTTTTAAAAAATGATATTTAAAATAATCATTTCATCCTTTTATGAAGTTTGACTTACAAATGAATGAATCTTTGAAAAATAGGATGTTCTGTCTTGTAAATATAATCAAAACTTTAGGTTGGACCCAGTTCCAAATAAAAGAGTCACCTGCCTTCCCTGCAAGACTTAGATTAAACAACAATATTCAGTCATGATCTGCATATAGAAACTTTGAGAGAAGGCCTAAAATTATCATATGAAAATTGATGGTGACGTGCTTCTCTTAACTTTGCAATACCTTACTTTTTAAAAATTCAGCAACAACAATAAAACCAAAGGTCTAAAATATACATTTGAAAAAAAAGTGTCTAAAATGTGTATTGATTCATTGATGAGTTGCTACAATTTGAATCAAAATCACGACTATAACTTCCTCATGTATTAAATCTTTTACTTAAAAAAATCACACAAACCATTATATTATTTTTGTACCATTTTCTTCTTAAGAGAGCTGTCACTTTTTAAAGCTGTCATGATGACAGAATGAACCATCTATTTTATCGGTAGAGGCCTTATGTCTCTGTGACAGGTAGTGATTATGATGACATTGTCTTCAACCTAAATTCATGAGCCTGAGAATAAAATTCCTGAGCTTGAAATGTTTTCAAAACTGAAAGTAAACTAACAGATATAGTATCAAATTTAAATGGTTGTAACAGGAATGGGCTTAATTTTCTCATGTGGTTAATGCTTAAATCAAGGATATTACTTACTATATTAAGATAGTTCTCTTCTAAGTGTTGGGTTTCTGGGGCTGGTCTAATGGGAAAACTATAAGATAAGCAGCCGCTCCACAGTGAAGCATCTTGGTCAAATCTTGTGGCTGCCAAAGACTTTCCATTAATATTTTACCTAGAGCTGCTTCAGAAATAGTCTCAATTCAATCTCAAAATATTTTTTAATTGTTTTAATAAAATGCTGTTTGTTTTCTTTGGAATCTGTTCAAGTAGTCAGTGGGTAATGATCATGAAATTGGGATTTAATGGGCTTTCACAAGCTATTTGGGTTATTACAGTATTAAACCAATTATTTAACCTAACTGGACTCAGTTTTTCCATCTGTACAATGAAGAAGAGTTGGACTAAAAAGATCTCTAAATTCCTTCTAACTAAAACATGCTATGATTCAAAATAATAAACAAAAAGATCATAGAATATAGATTAAGTTGCTTATCTTTTCTCTCTCTCATGTCTCCACAGTACAAAACAGTAGAATACATGAATATTTTTTTCCGTTTAATGAAACTGGAAGTCTAATTAAAATTTTCGTTTGCTTTTTAAGATAAAGCAGAGTTATCTACTGAAAATCCATATCCAAACCCATCAGCTTCTATTTGCAGCCCTCCATCTAACTAAAATAAAATCCTTTGACACGTAATCACATCTCTTACACTTCCACACTATAAAACTTTTACTTCATACACTAACCTTAAGCAATTAAAATGTTCACACTTTCTATGTAGGCTTTAAATTCCGGTATGTACAGACAGCCAGTCTTTGAGGCATACGGTAAGAGGTGGCAAGTCGCTTTGCCGGTTAAAACTCGGGAATGGATTGGGTAGAGGAAGGTTGGCCAAGGAGTTCTTGTGGAGTAAAGGCTTACAGGTGATTTCAAGATTGGCAGAACCAAAGATGGACACTTGGTTTTTCAAAGACTAACATAAGAGTAAGAACTCAATTTTTTTAATGACTTAAATTATAAATTAAATGAAAGGCAGGAGATTAAATGGTGTGGAGTTTGGGAATGGAGAGAAAATCATGTGTTTCTTTTTGTAAAGTCTGCTTATAGGCATGTATTACCAAACTTCATAATGAACACATGTGAATGTAGTTAGCTAAAAGTTACAGTTGCTTCAAAATACATTTCAAATTTGATTATAATATGGAAGATTAAGGTATGAATTTTTAAATGGTAAAAATGATAAAGTATCACATACATTAAACAAGTTGGAGGCAGCATTCATGGATTAAAATATTAAAAACAACTTCCAAGTACAGAGGCCATATGTACTTACTATAAATGTGTTCAGTAGTTCATTTTCTAGCCATTAAGATACCAAAAAAGAAAAAAACCTACTAGAAATGCATTATTAATTTAGTTGTTCTTTTGTCTTCTCTTTTGCTTAATTGTTGCTTTGATACCAACACTTAATTTATGTGACCATAAAATGCTGGATAAGATATTTTAATTGCCAGTCTTTACTTAGAGCTGTATCTTATCCCTGTTAGAAATGTGGTAGTAAGTTTCTTTCAAGCATTACTTAGATCAATTAATTATGGTTGTACGAGCTGTCAATTATTTATAGAGTTTAGGAATAAAATAAGTGCTTGTCTCTTGTGTCACATCACGTGGTATGGTGCTTATTTCATCTTCCTCTTCTTCCATACTTAATTACCTTTTTCAACATGTCTATGATCCCCTCAAATCCTGGAACATTTTATAATTAGTGGTTGTGGTTTTTTGTTCACTGGTCATGATGTTTTGAAATGCCTTTTCTTTGTTTCTTTTGTTTCTAAGTAAAGAGAAATAATATCATTTTAAATATTGAAATGATTAAACAGCATAGTTTGATTAGTAAAGACAATAAATTAAGTAATCCTTAATATGTTATTTCAATTATAAAAATTAAACATAACTGATTTTTCCTTATATCTTGCTCATTGTCTTTTATTTTGGGGAAGTTAAAGAGGAAATTGTTATGCATGAATCAAGTAAAGTTTCTCTATAGTTTTGACCTTGAGAACAAAAGAAAAAACTAACTTAAGAAATGCATGATTAAGAAGTGCCTCTACATCATCTGTTTAGTGAAATTATTATATTAAATTATATGTATCCTTGGTTATTATATGTTCACATACATTTCCTTTTTGTAACACTGAATGTAAAACAAACAAAAAACAGATAAAATAACAACTAGAAATATAAATGAAATTAGGAGCAACAATGTGTTTTTAATTTTATTATTTCCTAACTTTTAGTATTTAGGTCAAGGGGGAAATCTATGTTTTGTCATTTTTAAAAGCTAATAAATAATCCTTTTTATGACTCAACTTTTTGCTCATTAAGACCATGGGATTACTCCATGATGTCTGTAAGCACAGATCTTCATCTCTATTAAATCATAGGTCATTGTCAATTAAAAATACTTATGCATTTAAAGTGTGCCTTTTATTTACTTACCTAAAGATATCTGTCTTTAGGTAAATTTAGTCATGAATACCTATTTAGACCTAGAACATTTCATCATTTTTTCCAGAAAAATGTAATCTTGGATTATTATTGTTAAATTCCCATTTAAAAACAACTGTGAATTTCATTTGCATAGATTGTTAATGAAACTGGACTTTTTTGAGATCAAATGCACATTATTAAAGCTAAAAACACCGAATTAACTTACTATCACATTTAATTTTACAAGCCTAACGTTTACAATGTGAGAAAGAATTATTTGGCTGATAGGAAGCTAGTTACAACATTGATTTTAGAAATCAAAACTTAATGAATATTTTAAATTATAATGTGAGTGTGTGACTTCTTTTACCAAAATGAATGATCAGTAATTGCAGCAAAGAAGGTTATGCACTATCAATAACCAGTTATTTTGCATTTCTCTTTAATAGTTGATAAAATATGCATGATTAAAATTGATAGCTAATATGATCATTTTTAAATGTAATTTTTATTGCAATGCTTACTTAAAGAGATGCTGATGTTGAGAGGGAACTTGTATTACATGTAAGTCAAAAGAGGCTAGCAACTGTTTATTTAGAAAAGAAATTTATCACCATATTTGAATATGTACAAAAGTTTTATGATAATCAGAGATTATGTTAATGACTTATAACTAAGTTCAGTAGAAGTACTTGGTTCAACTTTCAGAACATAGAACATAAAAAGATTGTTAAAAATAGTAAAAAAGCCAGAAGTTGCAACTGTTTTTTGTGGAGAAGTAAAACCTTATACATTTGTTTATTTTTTTTAATGTTTATAAAAAGCGTTGCTGTTCCAAGTGGGGCCTGTTAAAGGAGAAAAGTAATCCAAAGCTTGCCAGCATTGCAGAGAAACTGAAACGTCTTTGTATTTTTTTTTAAGTTTCTTGAAGTTGCTAATGGTTTTATAGTTTTTTAAACAAGTTGCAGGGCATTTTCAAAAGCTGGTCAGGTAACCTAGTGCTAAGAACCGTTTATTCCTCATTATAAGCATAGGTCTTAACATCTCCAGAGAAAGCATTTGGCCCTCTTCCACCTAGGAGACTGAGTTTCTGCCTTTTTTATTCCTGTTAGACTATTGATTATATAAGATTGTACTTTAATCTATTGGGCCTTAGATAATTTAATAACTCAATTAAATTTGATTTGGATTGTTTTTCTTTAAACGTTATAATTTAAAAAAGAACATATCAAAGATCTATGTTGGGTGAAGAAAAAGAAAACACATATGGGAGGCTGAGGCAGGAGGATTGCTTGAGGCTAGGAGTTCAAGACTAACCCACGCAACAAAGTGAGACCCCCCTCTCTACAAAAAATAAAAATGTGGCTGGGCACAGTAGCACACACCTCCAGTCCCAGCTACTTGGGAGGCTGAGGTTGGAGGATGGCTTGAGCCCAGGAGTTTGATGTTGCCGTGAGCCATGGTAACGCCACTCCACTACAGCATGGGTGACAGAGCAAGACCCTGACTCAAAACAGCAACAACAAAAGCATATAACACATAAACATGTCACCTCAAATTTATGAAATGTACCCAAAATTTTGTTCAAATAGGTTAATTCATGTTTATTGATGAGGTTCTATACAGGCTGTGGGCCTGTATGTTGTAGCTCCCGTTATAATAGAGCTGAGCTGCCAAATTTTTGAAGGCTGATGACTAAATTAGTTAGAGTACTGGGCTCAGGCAGTCCTCCTGCCTCGGCCTCCCAAATGCAGGGATTACAGGCATGAGCCACTGCACCCAGTGAGGAATGAATTTTATAATTACCTAAAATTATACATAAATTTTCAGTGTAGTGTGTTTTTACCAGGGTACCTTTAGATTTTAGAGGTATATAGGCATGTGTATTAGTCTGTTTTTATGCTGCTGACAAAGACATACCTGAGAATGGGTAGTTTACAAAATAAATAGGTTTAATGGACTCACAGTTCCACATGGCTGGGGAAGCGTCACAATCATGGCGGAAGGTGAAAGTCACGTCTCACATAGCGGCAGAAAAGAGAAGAGTGAGAGCCAAGCGCAAGGGGTTTCCCCATATAAAACCGTCAGATCTCGTGAGACTTTCACTACCATGAGAACAGTATGAGAGAAACCACTCCCATAATTCAATTATTTCCCACTGGGTTCCTCCCACAACACGTGGGAATACAGTCAAACCATATCAGCATGGTAGTTTTATGTTGTCCAGATTCTCACTCTCCATAGATATCATTCCTAAAACTGAGGTGACTGAAAATGTCCTGTTGTGGAGCTCCCCTTTGATATGTCGCCTTTCATTTTCGCATATTTTTTACATCAAAAGCAAAAGGCATGCTGTTTAGATGTCTCGATCTTTCTATGGTGCATTTTCAGAGGTGTGAAGACCTCTGGGGCAGCAAAAATAGAAAATGTTCCACAGTTCCTTATTTCAAAGCAATGAACTGTGTTACAATAATCAATAACAAATCTTTCTGACAAAAGCCTATTGCATGAGGATAAAATTGGGTGGGAATTAAAATGGAAATAGAAGTTCTGAGAGAAAAATGAGTAATATAAAATTTACAACTGAGAAAACAGCTATTTATACATGTATTTAAATGGACAAAAGTGGGCCTCAAATCATAGTGGTCTTTATAGCTTATTGGATGCACTTAAAAAGGGCACAAAATGATTTTATTTTTTAATTCAATTTTTATGATATGCTGTGAGCTAGAACCTTTGGAGGGGGCAACTTTAGCCATAGTTTATTTCTCTCGTTTGCTCTTTTTTTTTTTTTTAAAGTGTTCTATTTGTTCATTTTTTGGATTTGAAGTAGTCTTTGATTGACATGCGTGGCCTGAGATTCTTTATCATAGACCTTAACTATCACACAACTGCAACCAACCACTTTACATGTTTTCCCCTGTGAGATTCATAGATACCCAACCATTTCCCTAGTATCATGTTGTCATCAGCCTTAATAGGTTGATCTGGTGTTCATCACAAGAACCTTCACCAATTTGACATACGTATAGGCTCATCACATTTGCTTGCAAGAGCACAAAGATGGGCTTGGCCCTTGTTTCAGGCTTTGGCGGCACCACAAATCCCACATGCCAGGCCCTCATGGATGAAGGCGCTCTCCAGCACCTCTTGCAAAGCAGTGTTAGTGTCCATCACAGCTCCCGCAGCAATGCCTTCCTAGGCCATGTAGGTGGGTTCCTGGTGGTGGAAACACTTCAACCTCTGTCTCTGCGTGATTTGGGGTAACAGGAAAAGAGCCAGAGTTTCTTCCCATTGCCTCACAGGCAATGTGTAACTCTCCAGGACATGAGTTAGCCATTTTGTTGACTGCAGGTGTTTTGTATATAGTAAACTCACCTGATACTGAGAGTGAGGTTCAGGTGAGGAGTTGCTGAAGATGTGACTTCTGTAGCACAAAAATTTCCTCCATTGTAAACACTCTATTTCCCTGAACTGATATTAAAAATAGACACAATCAACACACACACAAATAACATTTAGTAATGGTTAATAATTAAAGATCTTCACTTTGAGAGAGTAGTATTTATTTTTATTGAATTGTTTTGCCATGTTCAATATTTTTTCTTTGGCTTCCAATATGTCCTGAGGAGGATTTTTTTTTTTTTTTTGAGATAGGGTCTCACTCTGTCACCCAGGCTGGAGTGAAGTGGCATGACCATGGCTGACTGAAGCCTTCTTGACCTCTGGGATCAAGCAATCCTCCCACCTCAGTCTTCCAAGTAGCGGGACTACAGGCCTCTGCCACCACACCCAGCTATTTTTTTATATATTTTTTTGTAGAGACAGGGGTCCCACCGTATTGCCCAGGCTGGTCTCAAACTGCTAGGCTCAGGCAGTCCTCCTGCCTTGGCCTCCCAAATGCAGGGATTTGGGCTCACAGGCGTGAGCTACTGCACCCAGTGAGAAATGAATTTTATAATTACATAAAACAATTATTGGAAAAGATAGCATCGTTAATAAGAATAATAAAATGATTCACTTTCTGCTAATTTAATCTCAAGTACCTTAGGTCAGAGTTGTTGGCATGATTCTAGCTATCATCCAGAGGAGGTCTTAAACTTTGTCTGCCAGAGCTGATGGCTGAGCAGACTCTCCCAAGGGCTCTGTAGTTTCTTAGGAAAAGGCAGCTCACGCAGCTACACAATCGCATGCTTATTATTTTCCTTGGAGATTGAGAGCCTTGTTAGGTATTTGGCATTATTATTTTGAAGCCAAAGACAGGCTCTGATAGGGGAAGATACAAGGAATTAACAGATCTGAACGTTATTATGTTCAGCAATAATAAAAGTGATTTAGGGCAGACTGTCACCAATTAAAGATCCCTTTGTTTAGTTCATGTGTTTCTGTGTATGCTGTTTAGACTTGGTTTTTCCTATCACTGAAATATCCCTTTGGGTTGTGTGGGGAGGGGATGTTATAATTGGCAACCTTAATTATGCTTCACAAAGATACATTGGTGGGAAGAGTTTGTTTGTTTGTTTTCAATTCAATAGCTATTTTCTCTAGTTCTTCCCAATTACGAGGGAGGTTTTAATGAGATCATTTTAAACTGTGAGGATTCTTCCCCCTTGAGACTGTTACCATTATCACCCCTGCTCCATAAAATTTGAAAACTCCTTTTAATCCTTCTCCTATTTAGCTGCTTGTATTGTGGGCTTGAGAGGGTAAAGAAGTGTGAGTTTGTGTGTGTGTGTGTGTGTGTGTGCATGTGTGCATGCCTTTGTTTCCCAGGAAATATTTAAATTAGAAAACACTCTAGTCTTTTTCAGGTACTTAAAAAATATGTGTGTCTTTATGAAAATAAAAGATGAAAACATCTGTTTCAGGTTGTAATCCTGTGTGTTCGATCACTCATCGTGCAACCTTGAGTCCTTCCATTACCTATGTATCTTCATTTGCAACTGCGAGTGGGAGTGGAAGTAGGGAAGGTTGTACTAAGATTAAAGTTGTGATTCTCAGCCATGCGCAGCGGCTCATGCCTTTAATCGCACCACTTTGGGAGGCTGAGGCGGGTGGATCACGTGAGGTCAGGGGTTTGAGACCAGCCTGGCCAACATTGCAAAACCCTGTCTCTACTAAAAGTACAAAAATTAGCTGGGCATGGTGGTGCTTGCCTGTAATCCCAGCTACTTGGGTGGCTGAGGCAGGAGAATCAGTTGAACCCAGAAGGCGGAGGTTGCAGTGAGTTGAGATTGTGGATTGTGCCGCTGCATTTCAGCCTGGGTGACAAAAGTGAAACTGTCTCAAAAAAAAAAATAAAAATAAAAAAGTTATGATTCTATGTGAGCTGTTATGCACATTATGTTGTTGTTGTTTTTTACTGTGACTTTTGAGCCTTTTCTTCAGGACCACTAGACCTGAACTCTTCTGCAGGATAGCCCAAGGTGGAAAAGTAAAATAGTGTCTCCTTTGTTTTGCATATTAGACTTTTATCTAAAATTTCAATTAAACAAAGCATGCTATGAAATACACACACATACACACATGCACACACGCACACACAAAGGAGAGAGAAAAATTCTGAAATAAGTGCCCTGAAAGCAGAGACTGTCTCGTTTATCTTACTAGCTACCATCACCAAATATAGTGTGTTGTACTTTTATTGAATGAATGATTAAGTGAATCACAAATAAAATCCATAAGATTTTTGGGATTCAGTGTAATTGCAGGGAATTTTACATATGCTTTACATATGTGAAAGTGAAATGCTGTTAACTTTTTGTGCATTCCAATTGTAGAATAATATTTAATATGTTATTAGTTCTTGTGTCCTTAAATATTGATATATCATATCCTTTAGTGTGTTATTCATTTTATTGTTATTGATTTAATATGTTATTGAGCTTAATTTATGGCAGTCCTTGGAAATGACCCATGTTTTGAGTTATTTTCATTTTCCAATCAAAATAACTGAGTGTTTTTTGTTTTGTTTTGTTTTGTTTTTACCATAATTTGGTGCTTAGTGTTACCATCACAGTATATCAATGACTAGCGGTCATGTATGTCACGTATCTGTATTATACATACATATATATATAATCCACATATGTTGTATATATACATTTATAAACTTAGAATGTATCAGATGTATTTGAGTTTTTCAGTTAAAAAATACATGATATGGATCAAACTAGATTAAAATTTGTCATCCCCAAAATTAAAGTATGAATTCATTGATCAGTGAATATTATCAGTTAGCAAATAAGATTTGAAATATGGCAGCATATAGACCCAAATAGCTCAAAATCAAGGGCTGAATTTAAAGCCATAATATTTTTTAACCAATGAAACAATTTTCATATCAGACTCTATACTCTCAAATCATGTTTTAAATTTTTTAAAAAATAAGGATATCTTTGGTTTTGTTGTTCCTCCTCATAGAAGGATTTACTTATATATTGTCTACCTATTCTCCTGTACCTTGAAAATGGCGTGATCAGTTACTCAGATTAGAAGCCTGGGTGTTATTATTAATGTCTTTCTCTGTCAACTTCAGCCCTTCAATAAACCATTTTGATTTTTGCCAACAAAATGTACCTCCAATCTGTCACTATTGTGTCAAATCTGGTATCATAATGATGGTATAAAACCATCACCATTTTACCTGTAATTACTTCAGTAGCCTTCTAATTGGTCTCTATACTTCCTTTTTTGTTTGTTTATTTTTTTGAAACAGGGTCTGGCTCTGTTGCTCAGGCTGGAGTGCAGTAGTGCAATCATGTCTCAAAGTGGCCTCAATCTCCCAGGCTCAAGCGATCCTCCTACCTCAATCTCCCCACTAGCCAGAACCACTGGTGAGCACCACCATGCCTGGCTAATTTTGTACATTTTGTTTTTTGTAGAGACAGTGTCTCACTATGTTTCCCAGGCTGGTCTCCAACTCCTGGGCTCAGGCCATCCTCCAGCATCTGCCTCCAAAATGCTGGGATTATGCGCTGAGCCACCACACCTGGCCTCCACATCCATTATTACTTCCCTCTCCATTTCATTCACAGAGCAGCTAGAGTGAACACTGAAGTATGAGAATTTCATTATAACACTATTTTGCTTAAGACTCCAGTGGCTTCTCATTGGAATTAAAATAAAACCTTACCCTTGCTCATGGCTGCTGTGCTTAGCAAATCTGGTCCCTGTCGTCCCTACCAAGCTTGTCTTGTTTTGCTCTCCACTGGTCCCACTACACGGCATCCAAGGCTTTTCCAGTGTACCAGGATTTTTCCTCACCTGAAGTATTTCCTGTGCCTGCAATGCACTTCCCGAGGATAAGTTTTACTCATTACTCAGGCTTCACCTTAACTGTTACTTCCTTACTATTCCCTCACCTCCAATCTAAATTATGTTTCTCATTATTCTCTCACACAGCATCCTATACCTTCCTTCATGACATGTATCACAATTATAGTTGTATATGTATGTGTTTATTTGAATATGTGTGTCTACCTCCCTATACCCCAAGCACTACAACTATAGAACTCCTGACAATGCAAGCCACCATTTAAAATCTACTACTTAGCATATTGGAAAGTGTAGTAAACATTTACTGGATACCTCCTGTGTCTTGGATGTTGTCCTGGGCACTGGAAATACTAGGGGATAATCACAAATTCCCTGTTCTCATGGAGCTGACCTTCAGATACAAAGAGCCAGGCAATAAATACAGAAGCATATTTCTTTGATTGAGGACTCTTGCTGCAAGGCTACATAAAAAGTTGGATTTTACAAAAGAAAGAATGCATGCTTGTCTTGCCCTAATCAGGGTCCCGTAGCTCAGATATCCTCATTTTGTCTGTGTTTTTTTAACCCTGCCAGGCTACTCCTGAGTGTGACTTTTGCTCTGGCACTTTAAAACCCTCATCAATGGCATTCTTTGTCCTCCTTTCCATTTGTACTGGCAGCTGAGAAATTTGGCAATTCCTTACATAGTGACTAATAGCAATACTTCTTTGCAGATGTAATGCACCATATAAATGGCAAGTCCTGTATAAACATTAAATAATTAGCTTTCATAATAACCCTATCAAGATAGAGTATAAAACTCTCTGTTCTTTATGGAAATAACTGAGTCATTGTGAACGTACCTGTTAAAATCACAGAATAGTGAAAGAATCTGTGTTGTGATTCTGACATTCTAGACTTCTGTTTCTGATTCATAAATAAACACATCTACAAATATTACTGTATAAAATGATGTCCTGTAAAAAGTGAACTTTTAAAATAAATCTATCATTTATAGGTTATTTTAAAGTGTATAAAATGCAAACATACAGTAAATTACTGACTTTAAGTTAGAACATATGATTTTAGCCATTTGACTTACTTTGGTGATACATTTTAAAATGATCTACCAGACTTTCAAGTCCACTGAATATTAACTATTTAAATGTTGATTCTAATGAGAACACATGGACACAGGTTGGGGAACAACACACATCAGGGCCAGTTGAGGGGCGGAGAAGGGCAAGGGGAAGGAGAGCATTAGGACAAATAGCTAATGCGTGTGGAGCTTAAAACCTAGATGTCAGGTCGATAGGTGCAGCCAACCACCATGGCACATGTATACCTATGTAACAAACCTACACACTCTCCACTTGTATCCCAGAACTTAAAGTCAAATTAAAAAAAACAATTGATCCTTACTGATGTACACTTTTCTCTAGAACACATTACAAATTTTAACTGAAACCTACTATGCCAAACTTACCTTCTCTTTGTCCTGAAGACTTAGTGCTGTTGGAATAAGCACTAGGGAGTATTTTGCACGGCAGTACAGGAAGTGTCATTATGGTGTTCATATTTCTGCAAAATGTGAATGTGGTTTAAGCTTGAACCCAATCTGGATGTAATTCTAACAATTAAAAGACCAGAGACAACATGGCCCCATTTCTACAGCCCAGCAGAATGCAGAAACATACAACTGTATTTAAGTTAGCTTGCTTCTCCATCATACAGTATGTAAATAAACAATTTGCTAGTAATTCTTTTTATTCTGGTAATTCTTCTCATTTTATCTGCAGTGCCTTGTGTTCATTCATGTTACGTTGTTATCATATAATGTTGAGAGATATTTGCCATCCATCTGCTATATCAGATTTTCAGAATGTACAATTTTTGAATAAAAGTACTCCTTTCCTAGGTTAGAACAAAGAGTTTTGTCAAATCTTCAAAAGTGCTTCTACCAACATATTTTCTTCCAGGGTCCTAAGCAAAGCATAATTTAAGGTTTAAAAACAAAGTTGCATGATATAAGAAAAATACAAGTAGAAGATGACATAATTATTGTAGAATATTCCTAGATATATTCAATGTCAAATTTTAAAAATTAAATGAGTATCTTTAGGAAACTTTATACAGAATTGATGTTCACGTGCATCTTTTTTAGAAACAAATTCCTTAGCTTTAGAAGATGGTGTTGTAAGATGGACAATATTTGATGGAATATTATTTTACTTGTTATTATTTTAGTTTTCCTCTTCAATGGTTTATCTTTCTGTACATTTATCCTTTTGTTGGAATCTTTTTTAAAGTTTGGAATTATTTAATAAATATTAAGAAATTTTTCATACATTTGTACAAAGAACAGCACTTCGTTCTTCTGGGCAATGCTGTCAGCTAAAAAGTAAGACTGCAAATAGTTATAGAAGACTTTATGATATGCTTTCTGATCCAGCCTTCAAAATTTATCTCTTAATTCAAAATAACCTGCAATAAGACCCTATTTTATTACTGTTTCCCAAAAAGGGGAATATTAATGTTTTTTGACAGACGTCAACATTTTACATATACTTCACTGCAAGGAAGATACAAGAGTTATAGCACAGCTGCCAGACACAAAGTATGTGCTCAGTGCAGATGTGTTAAATGAAAGAATGATAGTTATTTTGATATTAAATTACACTTATTTACATCAGCATGACATTGGTGTTCAGACAGGGAACTAGGAGTGTCATAAAAGTAAGTAATATTTTCTGTACTCAAAATTAAAGACTATGTATGTGAGTAGTAATTTTGAAAACAATTAAAATGGTACATGGCAACAGAAATGGGTTGCTATTTAGCATTTATAGAGCTGTCTTTATTTACCTCGTCTTTATTTTCTCCTCCAATGCACCTTAGTTTTTAAGGGTTTCATTTTATTTTTTTTCCTAGTTGACAAGAGGTTACTATTTGCTGCAAGATTTCATTGATAAAGTAGTCTTTATCAATGGAAGTAGAAAAAAATAAATCCCAGGACTGCAGAATATCTTCCCCTATTTTTCCCAAGATACCCACTTCTAATTAAATTGCCCATATTTAATTAAAATGCTTCTTAATATACAGCTTTTTCGATCATTTTCTGGTTGAAATATAAAAGGAAGCATTGATAAAAAGTAGCACATCATTTGTGTTATGAATAATGAAATCTAATTCTCAATATTATTCTGAAAATGTAGTGTCCTCTTCCAAGAAAAAAATCTGAAAAAACACAGGAATGCAGAATATATTCAAAGATAGCCATATGATTGTCAGGAGGGAAATTTCTCACTTATGTTACAATAGAATGAGTGTGAAATATTAATTATATCATGATACTTGTGTATTTAGAATTATGAACACTATGTTAAGACCAGATAGGCAGGCAACTTGGTAGAGGAGTGTTCTTTATGTACTGGAGATCTATATTCTAGCTTGGCCACTGCGTCCTACAAATTCCTCACCTGTGAATCAAAACCAATACATTCACTTTGTCATAGACTTGTTATGAGTATTAAATGAATTGTTACTTACTAAGGTTCCTTACACAGTAAATGTTCAATTAGCATCAGCCATTGCTAACATCATTATTATATTGCTGACATTATTATTATTATTATTATTATTTATGTGGCATGCTCCTCTCCCCCTGAGGAGCCTTAATTTATTAATTTCTAAAACAAAAAAGTGCAGATCACACATCTATCAGGCCCCTAACCGCACTGAGATTCTATGATTCATGAAGGTAAAGGCATTGTATGTAGTTCACAAATATTCACAATAAGTTGTTCACATTTCACTTGAGCACTTGAGCCTACCAAGATTGGATAGTGGTGAGACTGTAGCGCAGTGATGCACAATCGCCATAAGTCAAGCCTTTTGCAATAATAAAGTGAATTTATTGGAAATACAATGGATTAGATAGAACAATTGCATTTTTACATTACAATAGTCACGTGGTAAACAAGCAAAACAACAAAAAATAATGCTTCACTGGGAATCAGAATACCTGGGTTTTCTTCTGGTCTCCTTCTCGTAAATAACACAAGCAAAGCCTCCTGGGACTTGGTTGTCTCTGTTTATGGGATTGATTATATGTTGTCAAAGATCTCTGCCCATTCTGTAATGTTATGTTTCAGTTCTAAAATTTCCTGAATGCACTTAAAGACTGTTTTGCAAGTAGTAAAGTCTCCATATTACTTGGAACACTTTCTGTTTAACTTTTTTTATTCTGCTTTGATTCCTATCTTAATATTACCCAGATAAGTTGCAAAGACACCACTGAATTTTAGAATTCTTTTCTGAAAACGTGTTTACTTATTTTGAGAATTGTGTTAAAATTGATGTAAAGTTTTCAAAAGGTGGTGATTATATGCTTTGTTATGTTTTGTACAATTAGTGAACTTTTTTATTTTATTTATTTATTTATTTATTTATTTATTTATTTATTTATTTATTTTTGAGATGGAGTCTCGCTGTGTAGCCCAGGCTGGAGTGCAGTGGCATGATCTTGGCTCACTGCAAGCTCCACCTCCTGGGTTCACACCATTCTCTTGCCTCAGCCTCCTGAGTAGCTGCGACTACAGGTGCCCGCAACCAAGCCCGGCTAATTTTTTGTATTTTTAGTAGAAACGGGGTTTCACCGTGTTATCCAGGATGGTCTCGATCTCCTGACCTCGTGATCTGCCTGCTGGCCTCCCAAAGTGCTGGGATTACAGGCGTGAGCCACTGCGCCCGGCCCAGTGAACCATTTTTTTAAAGAAAAAACCTTCTAGGATTCAAATATTTAATGAAATGTATGTTTCCTCTAATTTAATAGAATAAAAAAAATGAAATGCTGTTGAGTTAAATTATATGTACCAAACTATACACATAAAATAAAACTACACAAATATGAAAGAAACATTATATTGCTACAATCTTAGAGGGAACTCTGATTTAATACTCTTTTAGGTGATATCTACTTGGATACACTGTGCATGCTACTTGCTCTTTTCAAATTAATATTAGACCTTTTTGACAATTCCAAATTAAAATTTTCATACTATTCAAATCAAGAAACATTAAAAATATATATACTTTGGTTAATAGAAATGTTAAAGGAGAAAAGGAGAAGCTTTTCAAAAGATTTATCTGGGAATACTTATGGATGCTTTTGGTTTTTCTGCCAAAATGCTGCGAATCATTTGAATTTCATTTTTATTGTGATGACTTAAGTGTACACATGAATTTTGAAAACTGGACAGTTTAACTAAAAGTTTCATATAGTTTTATAAGGTGGCACCATATTATTTTCCCCCAAAAGGAAATCTTTGGGATAAGTATAAGAAAGAAAAATTAGTTTTGGAAGAGAGAAGAAAAATATTAAATTCATAACTTTATGCAGAATTGCCATAGTTATGGGCAACACTGAAGTTTTATGCTTTACAGCTGCAAAAATAATCACATGAGCATTATCTAAGCAACAGTTTTTAATGGATTACATTTTGTTAGTTTTTCATTATATATTATAAAAGGCCAAATAACATAGTAAATATTAAAAAAAAACTTGATTTATCTGACTTAGACCTTTGATATTTCTGCAAGATATTTTATTATTCATTGGTTTGAGAAATGATTCAGCTTGTAAATAAGATATAGCATTACCAAATTGGTTTTAAGGTTGCCACAGAGAAAAATTGTGCATATTGTTTACTTTTATTTGAAAAGTATTTTACTTTTGGGTGTTTCAAAGGTGTTAACCTTTTCAGAGGTGTTATCATTGATTAATAATGTGATCCAGCAAAGGCACATACTGCCTGTCAAGGTCAATCCATTTGCTTTTTCTGCAGGCCTTATATTTTATTTGTGTTACATTCTTAACACCTAATAATAATACAAGCTTATAAATAGTGAAAGTCTTTATACTCTGTACTTTTATTATGTGGTAACAGTAGCTGGAGTTTTCAGTTTAACAAGGTTTACCTTTGTGTCTATATATTTTATTAATACTGAATAGTATTGAAGTTAGAATTTAAACAGTTTGGCGAGATCAGATTTATTTTGCTTTTCCTTTTACTGTTCTTTCCAAAGATAAGAAAGAAAGTCTTCTCTTTGAAGCAGTATTTTCCAAATATTAACATAGTCATGCCGTGCCCAAGTTGTCTTAATATTCAGATTAAAAAATGGGGATTTTTTTCATGGATGTGATAACTTTCTCGAATGGATACATCTAGTTGGTTGGAATTGAGGAAGGAAAAAATTTAAACTGGTTTGAGGTTTTGAAAAAAAGTTTTAGAGTGATTTTTGAAAGAACAGCTTGAGCATAAGTTTTTTACACTGTAGTACTTCATCCATGAAAGCACTTTTAAATGCCAGTGGAATGGAAAGACGTCCATTCCAGTATAAAATTATAGTAATAAATATTAAATTCAAATATTCTTTTAAAAATTCAATAGGATTTATTTATTTATTTATTTATTTATTTATTTATTTATTTATTTATTTGAGACAGAGGCTGGCATGCAATGGCACAATCTCAGCTCACCACAACCGCCACCTCCTGGGTTCTAGCAATTCTCCTGCCTCAGCCTCCCGAGTAGCTGGGATTACAGGCATGCATCACTATGCCTGGCTAATTTTGTATTTTTAGTAGAGACAGGGTTTCTCCATGTTGGTCAGGCTGGTCTCAAACTCCTGACCTCAGGTAATCCGCCCTCTTTGGCCTCCCAAAGTGCTGGGATTATAGGCGTAAGCCACCACACCCAGCCCAATTCAATAGGTTTTAAAAGATAAATAACATTTATCAATCCAAATCTGTGCACTTAACATACTAATAAACATTTTCAGTACCATGTTGAATTAGGTTACCAAAATGGTTCACATTCTATTACACATCAGATCAAGGAAAGCAGGGTGGAGGAACGATAACTATTGGACTTTGTACTGAAGTATATATATGTTCATCCCTCTTTTGTGAAAAGGGAAGCAAAAGTATTAAATAGTTATGTTCAAGATTGCATGTCTAGTATACAACAGAGTTGTATTTAAGACTAACATGCCACATAATTCATGATTTCTTGATGTTATCAAGATACTGGGGACAATTTTACTGTATGAGCTATTTTTGGAATATGTATTTGGTTTCTTTTCCACATTTAATTCTAACAGTTACAAAATACTGCTTGTTTTACAGTATGTTAATATTATATTAGTATCCAGTTGAGATTACAATAGTGAATTGTTTCTTCCTCCACAGTATGGGACTAATGTTAGTAGTGCAATTAGAATTAATAATATCTCTCATTCTGAATAGGTTAAGGATTTAATGAGATAGTATACACAAAAAAACAACAAAAACATAGAACATAAAAGTGATGCTGTTGGTAGCACTGCTGTTATCCATATTGGTGCCTTCTAACATTCTCAGTAATCATGGAAAAACACAATGAGTTTCAATGTAGTGGCTTTGTAGATATGTTTAAAGTTTTTATAATGAGCATATTTAAATTATGATGATTATATAACCTTATACATTAATTTTATATATTTATAAAATATTGTTCAATTAAATTCATGCTTAGAAGTATCTTATTTTTTTCTTTTAATATTTAGCTTTGCATGTATATGTAATTCATTTAATTATAGAAAGCATTATCCTGTGGCATCATATAGATAAAAGGAGGATTCAGTAATATTGGTTAGCACATGGCTGAGAAAAACGTAGGCAGCAGGCAGAAAAGAAATGCAAGTTAAAGATGAGCCAAATGCTAACTGTGAGGGCACTAAGCAGCGGAATACACACGCCTGCTGGCCTCTGAAGAATATCAAATTATCCTTCCTGTGTATGTTTAAGGTCAAATATCTTTATTAAATTGCAGATGTCTATAAGTAGATATAGATTCTTAAAGCTGTATTGCAAGAGCTATTAGTGGTAGTTTATTATAATTATAATAAATGTCTCCTGCTGAAGTTCAGAGATTAGGACTGTATCTATCACTTTTGAGTATAATGATTTAATCTTGTTCCTACAGTACTTCGGGATGACTTCAGACAAAACCCTTCGGATGTCATGGTTGCAGTAGGAGAGCCTGCAGTAATGGAATGCCAACCTCCACGAGGCCATCCTGAGCCCACAATTTCATGGAAGAAAGATGGCTCTCCACTGGATGATAAAGATGAAAGAATAACTGTGAGTATTTAATTCAACAGCAGAGGACATTTGTTGGTCTAACTGTGTGCATCTTTACCAAAGAAAAAAGAGAAAAATGAAGTAGATTATTTTCAATAAAGGCTTGCGTCAGCTCCCATGTTCAGCTTTTCTTTTAAAAAATATATATTTCAATTCTTTCTGTGTTGACATGAAAGTAAGTAAGGAAAATTCATGGTGTTTAGAGATCAGTAAAAGAAAAACTATAATTCCTGTTTTAGTGTCTCAGAGTTAACACTTTTATGTATGACTTAATTATTGTCGTAACTCAAAGCTTATAAAATTTCCATGTGTTATAGTAAAAACTGTTTATTAAAGAAAATCTGTTATTTAGTATGTTTCCAGAAGGCCTCTTAAGCCACTTCAGGATGTTTTTATGTTTTTTTTCTCATTTTTAAAAGTACTTTTCTGTTCTATAGTGTTCAATATTGTTTCTGAAAAATAAAATCTTATTTTGAAAGGTGGTTAATGGTGAATTTATCTCAATATAAAATGAAGTCATATGATGAGATTATTGGATTTCAAATTCCTGCTCTGATGTAAGAAATTATATGTGATTTGTATGAAGTCAAGATGCGTTTTCTTCTTGACAGCCATGATTCTATATGACTTCTTTGCTTGTTTTGTCTTGGAAGATGTTGGCTAAAGCACCTCAGTCACCAAGCCCTCATTGATTTTGTGGTTGTTCAATATTTCCCTTTACGATTCTCTTTGTTCAGCATGCACTGATATCTGTCCATTGTGAATTCGCTGGTCAAGATTTAAAGTTCCCTAGGAGAATGTATGTGTGAGGAAAAGGTCACTGCTGAAGATGTACAAGAGCAAAGTTATAATGTAGACCGCACAACCTAATTAGTAGTTGCACTGTTTCTGAGCACCTGGTTAGTAGATTAGCTTGGAAAAAATTAATAGTGAGAAAAGTAGAGAAGGTTGTGTTAGACCAGGTGTTAGAGACCTTGAAAGAAAATTAAGCATTTTTTTTCATGTAAATCTGAATTAGAATGAGTCTCCCAAAGGATTTCTGTAATTCTTGGGATTGGTGTGAGGATGACATGGTTCTGCTCATAAGAGGTGCTGCAGAGTCACATGACAAAAGTAACTATATGGGGAAACATTGGTTTTTGGAAATGAAGTCAAGAAAGAGCATGGGAGAAACAGAGTGAAGAAACAAATGCTTTTCTTGTTAGTGATAACAGATTCCTTTTGGATTCATGTACAATGAAGGTAAGAATACTTTGCCCTTAAAAATATATTCTAGATCATTTAATGACCATTATCTATAATTCCTCTTTCCCTTCCTTACTGATTCAAACACATTAAAACCATTATCATCCCTGACTTTCCCTCATGCCTTTCCTGATAACCTATTCATGTTTAATATAAGTTAGTGACAAAAATCTTTTTTTTTTTTTTGAGACGGAGTCTTGCTCTGTCACCAGGCTGGAGTGCAGTGGCATGATCTCGGCTCACTGAAACCTCTGCCTCCTGGGTTCAAGCGATTCTCCTGCCTCAGCCTCCTAAATAGCTGGATTACAGGCATGCACCACCACACCCAGCTAATTTTTGTATTTTTAGTAGAGATGAGGTTTCACCATGTTGGCCAGGATGGTCTCGATCTTCTGACCTCATGATATGCCTGCCTTGACCTCCCAAAATGCTGGGATTACAGGCATGAGCCACCATGCCCGGCCAACAAAATTCTTAGCCCTGGAGATGCAACTTGATCAAAACTCAGTGAGTGTTCTGCTGGAGCTTACATTTTATGAGTGCGTATACAGACAAAACCAAAATAAATAAGTGTAATATACAGTAAATTAAACTATAATAAATCCTATAAAAATAGAGAAAGTATACAGACAAAAACCAAAATAAATAAGTGTAACATACAGTAAGTTAAACTATAGTAGGTCCTATTAAAAATAGTGAAGAGGTAGATGAATTCATTAGGGTTCAGGTGGGATTGAAATTTTAAATAGGCTGATTAGAGAGAATGCCTCACATAAAAACCTCAAAAAATTGATGGAATGAACTATACAAGTGTCTGGAAAAAGGGTATTCTAGGCAGATAAAATATTAAATAGAAGAACCCTAAGGTGGGGTATACCTAACGCATTCACTAGAGAGTGAAAAATCAGTGTTGGTTGAACAGAATGAGTAAAGATTTATAGGAGATACAATCAGGGGGTAGCCTTTTTAAAAAGGCTATGAATTTAATAATTGTCCAACTGCATAGGCTCTTACAGGTGTTGTAGATAGTTTGGCTTTTCTTCTAAGTAAGGTGGGAAGCCTCTGCTCTCTTGAGAACACACTGAAACGTGGCAATGGTAGAGGCAGGGAGACCCACTAAGAGCTCTCAGGGTAATCTGGGTAAGAGACAAATGGTGGTTTGAACCAGGCTGTTAGGATGGGGAGGTAGTGAGGAGTGGCTAGATTCTGGATATACTACAAAGCAATAGCCAACAGAATTTGCTAACAGACTGGATGTATTTGTGAGCAAAAGGGAAAAGTCAAGGACCTCCTAATTAATTGGCCTGTTCAACTGAAATGGTATAGTTGCCATTAACTGAGATGCCATAGATTATAGGGGAAGATTTGGGATGGGAAGTATCAGGAGCTTAGTTTTAGACATGGTAATTTTGAAATGCTTATTGGATATCCAAGTATAATTGTCAAATAGGCAGTTGGATACATGAGTCAGAAATTCAGAATTGAGGTTGAGGTTGGAGAAAAAATTACATCGTGGTAGGCATACAAGTACTCATTACTATGCAGTTCTCCTGTCCTGGCGGATGAAACACTCTACTTCCCAGCTTTTTTGCTGTCCGGCAGACCTGTTTGAGTTTTTCAGCTTCATGGGTTGTGAGTGAAAATTAAAGAAATTAAATACTAGTGGTTTAAATACTCCAGTACTCTCTTTACCACTCTGCAACCAAGGAAGCTACTTGTCTTATTTAGGTAGTGCAGCTGCAACGTGGAAGACACCCTGAGACACTGAGCCCCTGAGTTATGTGTAGAACTTTCTACCCCACACCTGTCGTCTCAAGATGGACATGTAAAATGAATGAGAAATAAATCTTTGTTGATTAAGTCACTGAGGATTTTTTAGCACATATAGCATAGCATATCCTGATGAATATAGGAGTCATCAGTTCTTACATGTTATTTAGAACAGGAGACTGCAATCACCAAGGGAATGATTGCAGATTGAAAGGCAAAGCGGTTCAATGCTTAGTTCTCATGGAGAAGAGGCAGAAAGGGCAGTGGAAACTGAGAGGGAGCAGTCACTGAGAAAGGAGGAGAATTAGAAGGGCCGCCAAGTAAAGACGATTTGAAGGAGGTGTCGGTGACTGAGTCTAAATTACAGCTGGTAGATGGAGTAATGATGAGGATTAAGAATTCACCACTGGATTTAACAACTTGGTAAGCAGTCATAAATGACCTTGACAAGAGCCGTTTCAGGGGAGGGGTGGGGGTTCAAACCTCACTGAACAGTTCAAGACAGACTGGAAAGATCAAAACTAGACACAGAGCATAGACGACTCTTTTTAATGTCATGTTCCATACACTAGATAAAAAATAATGGTGGTTGTAGTCTTGCATTTTGAAAGATCTCAGTTAATTTTAAAGGTTATATTTTGTGTGTATGCTTGTGTATGTGTTAATTTTTTGTGATATTCACCGTTTAAAATCACTATAATAAATTTGATTTTTAAAAATTCTTGGAACTCCCTGATGTATCATATAGTGAACTAGATGACATTTTATTGCTTATGCCAAAATATTTAATTTATTATAGAATCTTCATTTACTTTTGCTGTCTAAGGGGATGCTGTCCTCTAATTAAAGAGCACCAGTTCCCCTATGCCATCAGTAGCTTCTAGTCAATGTAAGAACCACCTACAACAAGGAATCAAACAGTTTGAAGTTGTAAAAACCTATGACTATGAAATGATGCCAAGATGTTAATATATAAATAACTTTTAAATCATTTACATGCTGCCAAAATGATGATCCATGATGGTGTTCCATATGCTAGGAAGTTGTAACATCTGAAAGTTTTACTATTTCTAAGACCATCTGTGTGTTTTGTATAAATTATGACTGTGGAACTGATAAAACACTGGAGGTAAAAAGCACATTTATCCATTTGGGAAAAGGAATACATTAAAAATCAGCAGTTTGGGTTCAAAATCACTGATCTTATGTAGATCATAATTGTTTTTGTTTTATTTTCTTCCTTTAAGCAAAACTGAAATTGAATAATTAAAACAAAAACTTAGAACATAAACAGAATACATGACATTATTTCCAGTTCTGTTTTTTAATAGTGAAAATAAATTCTTAAAACATGTTGGTTATTAGTCATTGTACGTGATTCTTCTTTCCTAAGCTTTGTATTCAAATGAGTGTTTTCATCTCTATTGTTAATGTACTTTGCCAAATGTGCTGAGTGCAGATGAACAGAAGATTAAAGCACATAATATCGTTATGAAAGACAATTGAAGATTGCATGCTTATTGCTACAGTTTTGGTTATAGGAATTTCTAGAGTTCTTTAATGTGGTGGCTTTCTTTGTTGAAAATTTAAAGTACACCTCTCCCAGCTGTGAGAACAAAGACACACCCTACAAAAAGGGGAAATATGTAGTTGAATTATAGCTGCACCTGTATTTTTTTCAAGTTCTTAATTCATTTCTTCTTACATTGACCTGGATTCTGAGCCAAATTTTAGATCCAGGATGATTATAAACCAGGAATATATAAATAACATTTTCTTATTCTCTTACATGATAGGAGAGTCTTTTAGAACTTTTTTGGCACATATTTCTTAGAATCATTTGAAAGAGGCCTTAAATGATGTTTGTCTCTAGTGTTCTTTCTTTTCTAGACATTAGTATTTATATTTAAGAGTCAGAAATAAAAGTAGTTTAACTGGTAGGCTAGATTAAATTGATTTACTTCATGTGTTTGAGACTTAATCATATCCATCATTGTTAATAAATGAAATTTTCTTATACAGATGAATCGGAGGACTAAAGTGTTCTTTTGGATGTCTTTGAAAATACCTCACAAAGAGCGATTTTTAAAAATTTCACTGCTTTTTAGAAATATTGCATTTAAGTTCAAGATACTTTATTAGGGTGGAAAAAAGAAAATACTAAGATTGGGAAAAAGCTAACACCAAGTATTGAAAAAATAATTATTTTGTTCAATCTAAAAACTAAAATTGCCTTCCTCATTAAGGAAAAAGTTAAAACATTTAAAGTAGACAACACAAATATTTTCCTAGATTAAGTTTGTTTTAAAATTTGCCACTTATTCTATGTTTGTTTTCTTAGACAATTTTAATATTTTTATCTCAGCAAAAAAGTAAGTTTGTTATAAATTAGCATAGTTTCTTTGGGTCACAGACAATTGCACCGAGTTCCAGGCATCAATTTCTCATACTTTGTATTGGATTTCTATAAAATGAACATGGTGGTAGCTGCAGGAATTGCAGGCATAGAGATGAAATTGATGATCTCTTATGGAGGATGGCTTATAAATAAAACTTATTTAATTGACTATTACAAGCATAAAAACAAATGTGCTTATGAAATAAAATATTAAGGTATTTAATAGTACCTAGGTGATAACTGATGAGACAAGAGCAACTGTATAGTTTATCTTAATATATGTTAAAAATAAGATCATAAATCAATACCATTATACTAACAGAAAATGATACTTTTGTGTATTTACATGAGATCTGCTAATTGACAAGTAGTAATTAAACCTTTTGTTTTAGATTAGTAAATGAATATTTACAGAAACAATAGTAAATGTTCAATATCTGTACATAGTATATATGATATGTTTATTGAATATTACAAGTTAGGATTTAAGGCCTTGTATTTAGCTCTTCTGCATAAGTGTGTCATGAAAGTCAATTGAAAAAAGTTCCTTTTGCCAGGCACGGTGGCTCATGCCTGTAATCCCAGCTCTTTGGGAGGCCAAGGCAGGCAGATCACCTGAGGTCAGAGTTCGAGACCAGCCTGACCAACATGGAGAAACCCCGTCTCTACTCAAAATACAAAAAAATTAGCCAGGCGTCATGGTGCATGCCTGTAATCCCAGCTACTTGGGAGTCTGAGACAGGACAGTCGCTTGAACCCGGGAGGCAGAGGTTGCAGTGAGCCAAGGTCGCGCCATTGCACTCCAGCCTGGGCAACAAGAGTGAAACCCTGTCTCAAAAAAAAAAAAAAAAAAAAAAGAAAGAAAGAAAAAAAAGAAAAAAGTTCCTTTTTAATCTGAAAAATTTTAAATAAAAATTATTTAAATTTATTTAAATTTTATTTTATTAAATTTAAATAAATGTCAATTTTTAGAGAGAATAATAACAACAGCTGTTGCATATTAAGAACTTACTATGTATTATATGTTTTATATCATCTCATTTTATCCACTTGAAAACACAGTGCCTAAGCTATTTTCTTTACATTAGGGTACGCTTATACTTGTCAATTTAGTCTTATGAAGAAGATGAAGAAGAAGGAGATGATGATGATGATAATAGTAAGCACTTATTATAGCACTTGCTGTGTGCCAGGTCCTATTACAAGCACTTTATGTATATTCACCCATTTAATCCTGACAACAATCTTGTCAGATACATACTAAAAGTTCTGCTAATGCAGTCACTACATCTAAATTGGCTGGTTAGGGAAGAGAGGGCAACCAAGGGGGCACTTGCATTTTTTTGACTCATAACATTTTTTATAGGGTCCTATAGATTCTGCAACATATATAACAACTCTGCTATGCTATCAGTGCAAATTTTGACTCAGGATGACAGTATCTCTTAGTTTCCATTATGAAGTACTGTTTTTAATATTCAATGATTTGGAGAGATTAGTTCACAGAATGGAAGTTGTGGTGGTCTTGAAACCAGGGTTTGGCATGTTCAAGAACTAGTCCATATTATGTTCAGTATTGAAATCTATAACATAACAAAGGTTTTTAAGTTTGAAAAATTGAGTAGTTTTTTAAAAGATGGCACAGAAATGGTCAAATTTGGCCAAATATTATAGCTCAGACAACCTAAAATTATTTATTCTGAAGACTAGAAGTCTTACCTAAAAAGATAGTAGAGGTTATCTAAAGAAAACAATTAACTGTCATCATTTGCCATTTAGGAAAAGAAGGATTTATGTTGAAAAGGATATTATAAATCAGTACATTATTCAACTGAATATGCTTTGTAGTTATCAGTCCAAATTCTGAGTTAGCCAGGTTCTAATATCATTAGCTGCACACATTTCAAAAGTTATTGTTGAAAAAAGTAAGCAATTATGAGATATTATATAACAAATGAAAAATTGAGTTAAGTAAAATATCATTAATGTAGTGACTGGGGAATTTTGTATAGATATAATAAAATACAATAAAAACTAACATATTAGCAACACAGTATAAATATTAAGCTCTGCCTAGACTCAATTCTGAAATTTCAAAAATATTTTCTTCATGATAACCTTTGTCGATCATTTATCCCAAATTATTTCATTTTATTAAGAAGAAGAGCTTAAAAGACACTCATCTTTTCACGCTTCAAATTCTTAGCTGGGATGAGCCTTTGTGACTTAAGCATTTTTTAATGACTTATATTATTCCTTGAGATAAGTTATGCTGAGTTGTTTATTCTTCTTCCTACTGTCCTTACAGTAGCATGCCACAAATATTCTCTATGTCTACAACTGTTTTTACTTGATTGAAAAAATAATTTAGATGATGGGGAAAGAATTTGTTTGTAAGATATTTATTTTCATCAAAGCTGTTATCCAATCAGTAACTATTTTTTTCATTTCATCTACTTATTGCATAGCTGAATTAAGATTTTATCCATTCTTCTTTGCAAAAGGTAGAAAAAAATTTACAGCATCAGTATGCTTTAGCATAATGAACAAGTATATTTAGTAGCTTTTTCTTAAGATTTTTACCTTACATAGGAAAACCAACCATTCTGGTTTGCCCAGGATGGTCCTGGTGTTAGAAATGAGAATTCTATTCCCAGGAAATCTCTCAGGTCTGGGAAAATGGGGACAGTTGGTCACTGTAATCCTAGATGGTTTAAATGAATTGTTTTGTGTATGAGTGACATTGAATAACAAATCACATTTATATAAGGTAAGTAAAAAATAGCTAAAATATATAGAAGGGTTTTATCTGTATCGTTTCTTTCAACAGCAATTTAAAGATTTGAAAATCCATAATGAAGATAGGACAACAATTTAGTTATGCAGTAAAAAAACAAAACAAAACCAATAAACCAAAAATAACTATTTAACGCTTCCCATTCCCATGCTGACGAGGTAAAATTATTAGAATGGAGTGAGTCATCAGGTCTTTTCCTAGTCCTTTTCTGCTTCCTGTGTGTCTTTGTAGGTTTCTTTGATTTCCATTGTTGGTGTGATATTTTGGTAAAAAGCAGCTGACTCACATCCCATCCAAATCCCCAGTGCCCTTCAGATCCTTCACAAATTTGGCATTCAGCCCACTCCTTGCCAATTGCTTCCTTTCCCCCCAATTCCCACATGTCTCCTTCCTGCGCCATCTGCTTCTCCTCCCTTCCTTCGATTAGTGCTTTCATCTGCTCTTCCAATTTCTTTCATTGTTCAACGTCTTTTGCTTCCTCTTCCCCTCCTCTCCCCTAGAGGAAATTAACATACTTAATACAGCTGATGTCATAAAGCCTCTTTTCCCTAAGAAGTTAAATTTCTGTTTCTGCAAAATAAATACATAGCTCTGTTGTGTGAAGGCCAAAGGAAACCTGAGTAGTAAACCTGAAATAGATTTTTTTGGGGTTCATCTTACATAAAGTGTCAATGCTTATTATGTATTCTATTTATTTTCCAAAATAAATTTTCTATTTGGGATTTAAATATGGTAAGTCAACACAACTTTATTGTACCAGTCATTGGATTGAATAAATGACTTAAAAATAATTTTTCCTGTCTGTCTTAATTTTCATATTTAATAATTGAAGCACTGGGGATTAGTAGAACAAAGCATAGGCTTGGGCATTATAAGAACACATTATAATTTCAGGTTTCAACACCTATTAAATGCCTGATCTTATGGAAGACATTTGATCTCTATACATTTCATTGTTTCCATCTGTGAAATGAATTGTCTAATCATACCTAGATTAGTTCAGTGTGTCGTTGAGGGAATTCAGCGAGAAAATGCATGTTAAATGTCATTGTAAATGGTGACACACTTAATACCTATTAGTAATGGTGTTCTCTTTATTATTGTTGTTAGTACACCTATTTGAACTCTGAATATATTTAGTCATCTAAATCTTGATGGAAAAGGAAAATCCAAAACTACTCATGCCATAACAATTCCAATTTTCTTCAAGAAGCAAGAAGATGATATAAATGTATGTGAACGAAGATCCAGCTTTCTATCTCCTCTGCCTGTATTTCTATCTATATCTGATTCACCACTGTGAGAATTTTCAGTTGCCACAGAATCACTAGGGGTATTTTGGGTGAACATTATGAGTAAGTAAAGTGTTTAGACTAACACTGAAATTAAGAAACTGATTCAAGTTCTATGTGTACCTTTATTGGGCAATGCTATCATCAACTGGTTATTCCACAGGAGAATTCTGTCCTAATGCCCTAAAGGTACCCACCATGTGTAATGAATCAACTTCTTTCCCATGCATCGAGAACAGTTCTAGTTACATATTATCCTTAGGGGAATTGAGAAATTATGTGATTCAGATGCAAAGTACTGGTTGAGAAAGGCTGGTTTCTCTTCTCAAGGAACATCCTGAAACTTTCCACACACTTGCAATTTTATTTAAATAATTACACATACACTTACCATGTTTGGACCCTGAAACTAGAAAAAAGAAAGCCAAGCATTTTACACCTACCTGTGAAGTCCAAGCACTCTTTTGAAAGGATTGCAGTAAACTAAAGCATTCTCAGTTCTGGCACACAAATTAGTTTAGATGACAATACAATTAAAAAGATAATTTCAGTGAGCATTTGATTCTTGCTCTGTCTTTTCACTATTCATATGTTACATGTGCATTTGAAAGCTTGCATGCCAACAGCTTGGTATACCGATATATGAGAGTCTTGGCATGTGGTTTTCTATCTGTAATGTTCTGTTCCTCTACCCACTTTGTCTAACACACTCATTTTTCAGATCTCAAAGACAACTTCCTCAGAGGAGCCATCAGCAAAATCCCACCCAAATACCCACACTAGATTTCTTCTTCCTGTTATCTGTTTGTTTTCCTTTTACCAAGTACTTCTCTTATAATCTATTCTAAATTATGATTTATATATTACTTATCTAACACACATAAAATATATGAAAGTCCACCTGTATTCCTCATGTCTGTCTTATGTTCGAAGCTCATATGTTTGAAAAAGTGTTAAATGAATGAAATATAAGTCAGAAATTTAGTCTTTTAGGGTACTCAGGAATGAAAAGTTGCTAATTTGAATATATATGATTTTGTTAATTTTATTTCCACATACAAGTGCGTATTATCTTACTCTCCGACAAAATGGGAAGAGAGTATCATCCACACCATTTCTTTTTTCTAAAGCATGATTTTTTTTGGCTTAAAAATAGGAGATACTACACAAGTTAATTATGTGAGTAAATACATTGCTATAAGTGTGACATACTGATACAGAATCTTAGAGATGGAGCTGAGTTGAGAGATTGTGAATAGGCAAGGTCCTTTGTTTTCAGGGACAAAAGAGATGCCAAGCCCGTTGGTTTACCCTGAGTCACATAATGGATTAGTGTGGAGTCTCCCATCATTAGAGTTCTTCCTGGGATTTTTCCCATGACAGACTAGATCTGATCAACCCATCTAAAATGACACTTAAATTTGATTATGATATATCTTAACAAAAAACTCAACAACAAAGGGTTTTCATGGATTTATTTCATATAATTTTTCCATTTGTTTTGTGTTCTAAATTTAGTATTTCCTATCTTGGTAACAGCATTGAAAATAGTATTTTAAATATATAGGGTTTAATAAATTTCCCTGCTTATTTATCCGTTAGGTACGGGGATGGCCTTATGTTGATTTAATTATTTTGTACATCCTGCATGTTATTACGAACATATAGAAATTCATCTTAAATGACTGAATATCGGAGGTTGTCACATAACTCATTCAAAAAAGAAAATAAATTGCAGCAATTTAAATAGTAAGTTAAGCTTAATCTATGACCATCTTGGGAAAGGTCTGTTATGTCCAAAGCACATTTTTGAAACTGTCCTAACAACCAGACCTGGGTCAAGTCTGGTCAATTGTTGAAAATATTCAGATAATGATATCTTCTTTGCCTGTTTATTAGGATCCTTATGAGAATCAAACCACGTAGTCAAAAGTATTTTGAGGACTGTTGATAACAGCCTCATTATAAAGCATTATTTTAAGTTCTCCTGTCTTGATTTTCAGTTCATGTTCATTTTACACTGAATTTAATAACTTGGAGAGGTGAAAGATATTTAACTTCAGAAATTAAAGCAAACCTTTTGAATTAGATATTTCGTGGATCAAAAAACCAAACACTTGTAAAACTGTAGTATATCCTGTTTTGATCAATGTATAGGTTTACATCAATATATAAGTCTCAATGTGTAAGATATATACCTTTATGGGCTTTATAATGTATAATCTGCATGCCCATTTTTGTCCAGGTCCTTTGAGACACATAATTTTAATTCCTTATAAAGTGCTTATATCTTTACGTAAACTGACTCCAGGACCATAGTCGGGGTGCAGTGTGTTTAGATGCAGAGGTAAGGTAGTAGAGACCAGAGATTGCCAGACAAAATATTTTCTAGTTCAACAAATAATCTCTGGTGCCTTTGGGAAACAATATACTATATATTTTCAAGTTTCATCTAAGTACTATAATGAACTTACATATGAATTAAAGTCCTCAGTTTTGATGTCATGCCATGTTGACATGCTGTCCTGCTTTGACTGTTGCAAATTGTTTGTTAGTATTCTCTTAAATCTCCTGAGATGATTCTGGAGGTTTTTTGTTTTTGTTTTTTTTTTCCCCCAAATGGATTTCCTAAAAAACAAGTCTTTTGGTTTTATTTGTTTGTTTGAGACAGGGTATCTCTCTGTCGTCCAGGCTGGAGTGCTGTGGTGTGAACATGGCTCACTGCAGCCTCAATCTCCTGAGCTCAGGTGATCATCCCACTTCAGCCACTTGAGTAGCTGGGACTACAGTATGTGCAACCATATCCAGCTTTTTTTTTGTGGCGATGGGGTCTCACCATGTTGCCAAGGTTGGTCTTCTGTAGGGCTGGGATTACAGGCATGAGTCACCACACTCAGACCCAAAACAGTTTTGCATACTTTTCCAAAAGTTAGTTCCACTCACATGTTAGTTTCAGTCAAAGTAACATTAGGTGACATAGAGGACTGCCTCACCAAGTATGCCTATGCTGTCTTCCACATGGAATTCCGCCAACTCTTGAAAATCACTGAGACGAAACCTGAGATGGTTGCATGCTGCTAGTTAGCATCCATGATCTATTAGTCAAAATAGACCTTCCAGAAAGCAGAAAGTGTCTCAGAAATTGGAGTAATCAGCCAAAAAGAAAATTGTACTTCATAATTCAAAATAATACAGTATATTAAGCAGAAGTGCTGTATTAAAATGATACAAAATGAACACACATGGTCAAATAACAAACCTGCAATAGGAATTTTGGATTAGGTTGCCACCCTAGCATAGAAAGCAGACATGCAAATGTTGTTTCTTCTCTTACTTTTTTCTTAAAATATATGCTTACACAAGCAGCTAGAGTTTCTTCAGTTTCCAGGCACTTTGATATATCTGATCAGGCCATTAAATTTCTCCCAATAGCCAAGGACTAGTGGGATGTTACTACTGTCAGGGAGCACTTTG